>NW_023425504.1:4162680-5362680 GCF_014108245.1 Pipistrellus kuhlii | reverse complement strand
CAGTGAAAGGGAGAATAGCACTTCCCTAGGATTAGTTATAGGGGTGAGGTGAACCTGGGGCTGCAAATAGAGGCTGCCTAAGAATTAAACAAAAGCAATAAAAGCAGTTTGGCTTAGTGGACTGAAGGGTCTGGGATTCAATTCCAGTCAAGGGCACATACCTCAGTTGCAGGCTCCTCCCCAGCCCAGAGCATGTGCGGAAGGCAACCAATGGATGTGAGAGAAACTCATCAATATTTCTCTCTGTCTTTTCCCTCTCTCTTCCAGTCTCTCTAAAAATAAATGGAAAATATATCTTCAGGTGAGGATTAACTAAAGTAAAAATAAAATAAAAGCAGTTATTTGAAGACCTGGATCCAGCCATACCCCCCAAAAAAACTCCAACCCCTAGATTTTTCAGTTACATAGAGCAATCATTTTTTTCCCTCTGCTTAAACCAGTTTGCAATTGAGCTTCTATAGTTTACAACCAAAAGAATCCCAACTAATGCATTATTATTAATGATACATATAATATAATTTAACTGTGGATGGGCATTGTGAAACCTTCTAGATGCATATATAAACCCAGGGAAGCATGTTAAATACTGGGGAGCCTCTTTGATACCCTGGGCTAATTAAGTTCAAATTGGTTAATGAACTACTTAATGTGACTCCAGGCCCTGACATTGACTTAAAGTTTACCCTTTCTCGGGAAATTGCACAGAAATATTTCATTTTCCAACATTTTTTAATCATTTGTTATCATTTTAACAACCAAAATTTTGACTTCCATGGAAAACATTGTTTCAGAAGTAAATATTTTCATTTCTGTTGGTTGTTAAAGTGGCTGTTTCCAACTTTGCTCTGTTCTGAAGACCAAATGTTTTTTCTTCTGTTTTTTTCATTTTTTTAGATAAAATTGACAAATAAACCAAATACTTCTTAAATGCTTTAAGAATATTTTCAATGCAATTATATTTGTAGCAAAGCAAACAACTACTGCTGTAAATGCTGGCAGCCCTTTTATAAAATGTTCCGACTATGATAATATATTGGAAATGGAAATGTTAACTACTTGGGACAAATTTGAGTCAAATGTAAAAATTTTGAATCAGTACCTTCCAGTTCTTTAATTTTTTACTAGAACTGCCTTTTTCCACATTAGCCATGATGAGTTTAGGCTTCAACAATTAAATGGAAATAAATTGTTTACTACTGAATTTCTGTACTAACAATCAAATATTTATTTAGCTGAATTGGAACTCAAGATTGGCATCTGAAAAAGATGATCAAGTTAAACAGCTTGATTTAAGAAAACCACTTTTATCAGAGTGGTCACAGGAGGATAAAAAAGTACATGAAATAGACCCAAGCTGAGGTCCATAATTATACATAATATTTGTTATTTCTCCAATATATATATTCATTCATTCTTTGGTAACGGTGACCAATTAAAATTATATAATGTGTTATTTACTTTGTATAAGGTCAATTTTAAAGATCTAAGTTTTTATAAATTTAGCAAGTCACCATCTTAATTTGATATAAGCCAGACTTGCTGTTACTACTACCACTAATAAAATGAATAAGTGTACCATCTTCATTTGCACATTTCATCTTCATTCACACTTGCAAGTACTTTTTCATTTTTCATCTATTGAGCCTCCAAACAAACTTGGAAGGAAGGCACACTTTATCCTCACTTTTCAGATAAGAAAACAGATTTAGAGAGACTAAGAGAGTTGCCCAAGCTCATGCTGTTAGTCTTTAGCACAATTAGAACTAGACTGTAAGCTTGTTAACTACTAATTGAATTTCTGTCTCCATGGGTTTTTCTATTCTGGACATGTTTATTTAAGTGGAATCATACCTTTTGTTCATGACTTCTTTCATTTAGCATAATGTTTTCAAGGTTTTTCCATGTTGCAACATGTATTAGTGCTTCATTTCTTTTTAAGGCTGAATAATATTTCATTGTATGATATGCCACATTTTGTGTATCCATCCTTCATTTGATAGGTACTATACTTTTTTCATATATAAATATTGAAACCTTGATATTTTTTAACTAAAAATATTTTTCTCCTTAGAACAGTTATTTTAAAAATTGAATCTCAAGATATGAATAAAAAAGTATATCCTACACTAAAATTTCAAACCAGAGATACACTCATTTTCAAAGTGTTTTGAGGACTTCTCTCTGTGTAAAACCCTTCCAAGGTCTCTTACTGTTGTTGCAATGACTGATTCAAGGTTAATTGTGAAGTTGAACATCTTTTTCTGTTTCCTAATAATCTAGCTATTCTCCTTGAGTCTGTTTTCAGAAGCCTCTGATGGAATAAACTTAGAATGGGGTGTGGATATTAAAATAAAAGGACTGTGAAAGGAGAAAATAATGATAGGGAGATGATGAGAGAAGGATGGGGGTTAGGGATGTTCTTAGGCCCAATTCCCAGAGCTTCCCCTTGAACTTGACCACCTCCTTTCCCTGATGTAGGTTCTCTTTTTTTCCTTCTTCTCTATTTCCATCCGTGCCAGATCTCTTTGTTAAGATACTATCCCTCCTCCTCTATGATAATTTATTCTAACAAGGACCTTCTTTTTCAGTCATCTTATCTGGAGGCACTGGAGGCAGAAGGACAGAACAGCCTCATCTCAGTCTCTCCCAGGAAGAACATGTGATAGGGAATAAAATAATAACCAATTTCAGTTTTTGATAAAATACTGATATTTTGGTGTAACTAGAAATACACTTGCAGCTGAAGGAGAATTCCACCACCACTACCAAGCCATGGAGCTAGAGGCCTAGGACATCAATTAAAATTTAACACTGAGCCCTAGCCAGGTAAGTTAGCGAGTTAGAGAATCCTCCTGATACAGCAGCATCACAGATTCGATACAAGGTTGCAGTTTGATTTCTGGTCAAGGCACATAAAAGAAGCAATCAATGAATAAGTGAAAAAAAAATACAGCTCTCTCTCTCTCTCTCTCTCTCTCTCTCTCATCATCATCATCATCATCATCATCATCAAAAAATTAAATCTACCATTGAACTGGATCTCTTCCCCCACCTTCTTCCCAATGTTTAACCAAGGCTATTCCATGCAAAAGTTAGTCTGAGTGATTTGAAATTTCAGGTGGAATGCACTATTTTTCTTGTAAGAGTCCACACAGCTTTTTGTAAAAATTTATAAATATACAAAGATGAAGAGATAGGAAAGGGCCTCTGAAAAAAAGAAGAGATTTTAACACAATTTGGAAATCAAAAGTAAATAAAGGGATGGGTATTGGAGGAGTAGAATGATTCAGCAAAATAAAAAAAAATTAAAGAGAAAGAAATCATGGACATGGACAACAATGTGTTGAATCCAGAGGTGTGGAGATTAAAAGTGTATGGGGGAATAAATGGTGATGGGGAAAAATAAAATAAAATAAAATAAAATAAAATAAAATAAAATAAAATAAAATAAAATAAAATAAAATAAAGGAAAAAAGTAAACAAAGGCATGATTATTAAACGTGAGAGAGCAGCAGATTGGGTAGGGTGGAGGTGGGACTCACAGAAACAAATTAGGATCACAGGGAGTTAGTTTGCCTGGCTGAAACCTGGAAAGTCTTGGGATTCAGAGATACCGGGTTCTGTGCAGGGTGAGAATGAGACTTGCACTGAAAAACACCGAGACTCATTAAAAGACTGGGAAAAAGTTTATATTCTCTTTGCAGCCACATCTCTTATACCTTCCAACCCATTCACACACAGCACTACTCACCTTTGCAAGAGAGCAGACTTCTCTGGGGAACTTTAAGGGCCTTCAAAAATATTCCAAATTCTGCTATTTAGGGGTCTCCCATTACATGATTCTTTTTAAAGTATCTTTATTGTTGAAAGTATTAGAGATGCCCCCTTTTTCCCCTATACTGGTCCCCTCCACCCCACTCCCAGCCACCTCCCCCAGGCCTTCACCAAACTGTAGTCTGTGTCCATGGGTTATGCATATATCCATATAAATTCTTTGGTTAATCTCTCCCCATCCCCCACTCCCAACTTCCTCTGAAATTCACCTCTCTGTCCCATGCATTCATGTTTCTGGACCTATTTTGCTCCTCAGTTTATTATGTTCATTAGATTTCACATATAAGTGAGATCATGTGAGAAAGAGCCATCACATGATTTTACTCCTCATCTTTCTCAAAAGCAAAGACTTCCATTTTGTCAACCCCACCTATAAACTCCCCAATTAGCATTTCTGGGCTTTGTTTTTAAATATGAATAGGCTGGTAATGGTCACTAAATGTGTGAAGTAAATGACTCTAATGGTCACTTTTGTATGTCTATTTGGTTAGGCTACAATTATCCAATCAAACACTATTCTAGGTGTTGCTCTGGGGTATTTTGTAGAAGTCAAAACTTCTATAACAAGTTGACTTGAAGCAAATAGTCCTTGAAAACCTCGCTGGCCTTATACAATGGGATTGAAAGGTCCTAGGTTTGATTCCAGTCAAGGGCATGTACATTGGTTGCGGGCACATCCCCTGTAGGGGGTGTGCAGGAGGCAGCTGGTCGATGTTTCTCTCTCATTGACGTTTCTAGCTCTCTCTATGTGGAAAATCAATAAAATATATTTAAAAAATAATAATAAACCTCTCTCTCTCTCTCTCTCCCCCCCCCCCCCGTGTGTGTGTGTGTGTGTGTGTGTGTGTGTGTGTGTGTGTGTGTTCCTCTGGTAAAGCCCGACTGACACCAGTCACCAAATGCAAAGGGAGACTATGATAAGCAGTGAAAATGAACTGCCCCACTCCCTAGCTTACCAAACTCATCTACTATCATTCTGCCTCTTGGTGCATATTATTCAGCCACACTAGCCTTCTTTAAAAAAATATATTCCTTTTTAAATTTTTATTGATTTCAGAGAAGAAGGGAGGGGGGAGAGAAATAGAAACATCAATTATTAGAGAGAATCATGGATTGACTGCCTCCTCAAGGCCCCCTACTGGGGACCAAGCTAGTAACCCTGGCATGTGCCCTTGAAAGAAATAGAATCTGGGACCCTTCAGTCCACAGACTGACACTCTATCTATCCACTGAACCAAACCAGCCAGTGCCTCACTAGCCTTCTTGCTGTTCCTGTAACTTGTGTTCTTCTCAGAGCCCAGGACCCCTGGGGCTGCTTCCCACTGCAATGGTTTGTCTGGCCTGCAGGGACACCTTCCAAGACACTCCCACATGCTTCATCTATAGCACTGATTTTTTTTTTCATTCATAGCAAAAACAACTTCCTAAAATTATATATTTGCACATTTATTAGTCTATAATCTGACTGTCTCCACTAGCATGCAAGCTCCAGGACAGGGACTTTTTGTGTCTTGTACACTGTTATATCACCACCACCTAAAACAGTGCCTCATCTTTTATTTGAAGTGTTGATATAGGGGTGGATAGGTAAGTAAAAAAAATGTATGGAAGTAACAGAAATAATTCTGGAAACAGAGAACTTTAAAAACAATGCTAATTGTATATACACTGAAAGATTCAACCCATTATTGTCACCCATAAATAATATTGTGATACTATGAAAAGGTAAAAATCAGAAAACAAGAAAGAGCCTTCTTATAACTGAAAATGATTGGCAAAATTTTTTAAATTTTTCATGGAATAGCCAGTTTTAAGCTAGTAACTTGATGTCACTAACCGCTAAATTGAAAAGAGAGGCACAGAATCATCTCTGGCAGCTGCTGGTAAGCTGTTGTGTTAGAAGCTGTGATGTGTCATTCAGATCTCCCTTCAGAAATGAAGGCTTTATTTTCCTATCTGTTGAAAATGCTGCCAGATAAAAATCTTCATCTGTGGGTATCAAGATCCAGCTCCTTTGCCCCAGACAGGGTTTACTCTGACAAATTATCCCATCTTCAGAACATTCTTTTGGGCTGGATGAGGCTTTTATTGAGGTTTCTTTACATCTGACTTCTTCCTCTGCCCAGTCTTCCTTCTCTTTCTTACTCTTGTGAAAGAGTTAATCTCATAAATTTCCTATTTTCTTTTTGAAGTCACAAGTTGAAGTCATCAGATGACAATGAGGAGGAGGAAAAGGAATGCATGCAGGAACTAGGGAAAGAAGGGAAAGGTGAAATGGTCATTTTAAAGCAGAAAACTGGGTTTCTAGGAAACCATGGGTGGGATAATCTCATGGTGTTGAGAGGAAACAGACAGAGAGAATCAATTCTGGAGGCCCAATATTCCACAGGAAACCAAGAAAGAAAGAACAACAAAAATATTGTAACTTTATATAATGACAGATGGTAACTAGACTTGTTTTGGTGATCATTTTACAATATATACAAATATTGAACAGCTATGTTGTACATTTGAAACTAATACAGTGTTATAAGTCAATTGTACTTCAATAAAAAAAAAGAAAGAACAGAGAAAATGGCGGGGGGGGGAATTTCAAAGAAATAATAAAATAGAAATAATTTTTCTAGAACTGAGGAACATGAGTATTTGTATTAAAAGGGCCCATCAAATGCAAAATGAGGTGATATTTATAAAAGTACAATGACGCACACCCTTATGAATTATTAAAGACACCAGAAATATGAAAAGCAACTAAATATTTACGAAGGGAAAAATAAATTCCTTACAAAGGGTATAAATAAAAATGGCATGGAAATTATCAGCAATGCTGGTTTCTAAAGAGTAATGGGGGGAAAACCCTCAAAATTATGAGGACACTTATTTTTCATCTTAGAGTTCTTTACTGAGCCAAAATCTCAAACAAATATAAAGGTAGACTAAAGACATTTTGAGACACACAAATAATATTTTAAAAGCTTATCACACATAAACCCTTCTTAGGAAGTTACTAGAGAATGCTTTCCCCCAAAATGAAGAAGTAAATCAAGAAAGATGAAGACAGCCCTAGCCAATTTGGCTCAGTGGATAGAGTGTTGGCCTGAGGACCAAAGGGTCCTGGGTTCCATACCAGCCAAGGGCAGGTACCTGGTTTGCAGGCTTCTCCCTGGTTCCTGTTCTAGTCAGAGCACATGTAGGAGGCAATCAATTGATGTTATTTCTCTCACAATAATATTTCTCTCTGTCTTTCCTTCTCTCTTTTTTTTTTCTTTCTTTTTTTTAAATGTATTTTATTGATTTTTTACAATAAAGGAGGAAGGGAGAGAGATAGAGAGCTAGAAACGTCCAATGAGAGAGAAACATCGACCAGCTACCTCCTGCACACCCCCTATTGGGGATGTGCCCGCAACCAACATACATGCCCTTGGCCGGAATCGAACCTGGGACCTTTCAGTCCACAGACAGACGCTCTACTGCTAAGCCAAACCGGTTTCGGCTCCTTCTCTCTTTCACTTTCTCTAAAAATCAATGGGAAAATATCCTCAGGTGAAGATTTTTTAAAAAAAAGAGATGAAGACAAGAAATCTAGGGAATAGTGATCCAATTCAGGAGCACAGACAAAGGAAATTCTAAAAAGTGAGATTTGCAGCAAGCCTGAACAGCAACCAGTTCCTGTGGGAAAAGAACAGAGGGCTCTGAGAGCAAGATATTCCAGCTGTTTCTAATCAAATTCAATAAGTGTTCCCTGGGGTCTTTGGTCCACCCAAACAGGCTTTAAAAACGTTGCATATCAGAGAATGAAGAATTGGAGTCCAACCCTTAATTCTTAGAAGATCTCCAGGCTTCCTTGTGTCCACTCCTTTTCCAGAATCTTTCTACATACACAAATTAATACTATAGAACAAGAATGAAATGTAAAGTTTTGCATCACTAGACATTCTGCTTTTTAAAAAGTGAGAAATGGCACTGTGTTATTTTGGAAGATAGTTCTCAGGACCTATTTTTCTTTGCTCTCCAAGTATATGCTTCCCAGCTACCTTCTGGGGACCAAAGTGGTCTCCAAGCATTTTGGTGTTTTAAAAATATGCTTAAAATGAACTGCACACAAATAGTAGAAAGGCCTTTTCCCCACTGAAAATGAATTATTTGGCATCCATATTTACAAGCCAATCTTGTTTAACTTTAGGCAACGTGAGGTAGTTTCTCAGAGACTGAGACCCTTGGTTTCCATAGCATCTCCACCAAGGTACAGATATTCCAGAAAGCCAACCACAAAAATACAAATGCTCAGATCTGTTCCACTAGGAATCACTGCTTTACTACTAGTGAAGTCCTGATCCAGAATTAGGAAATTCATGATTGTCTTTCCTTGAAGTCCCTAATTATTTTAGGAGACACCTATAGAGCAGACAAATAACAGGCAGAGAAAAATCTGAAGCAGGGTATTGCAGTGTGTATGTATAAATGCACCCTTACAAGAATTGCACCATTTATGCAAATAATTGGTCCTAGATCTGTGGGATTCTGAGGAAAAGGAAACCACTGCAAGAAATGGAAGTGGATGCTAGTGTGTATAGAAATATTCCAGGACTGATCCATTTATGCCTAAATCTGTATTTTATATTAGTCTAAGGCAAAGAAATCAATACCACAAATATTTGTCCTTAAGATAGTCACTCCTCATTCTCTGTTTCCTCAACCAAACGGAACTGCAGTACATCACAGCCTGTCTTTCCACCTTATCTGAGATCGGACTCATTCTTGTTCTAAACTTCATATCAAACAGGAAATTTTGGAAACATGTTTCAAAACCAATCTCTAACAGCAATTACAAACTTAGAGAAGTCTTGACTTAAAGTAGGACACAGAAAACATTTCTATAAACCATACCCTGTATCATAGTAGAAGAAGGGGACCTACAGTTGTTTTCTTTATAAGGAAAACATTGGGGAAATGGAGCTTCCACTAAAAAGAGCTAAGTGTAAGAGGAAACCAAGATGGTGGCATAGGTAAACACCTAAACTGCTGCCTCGCACAACAATTTCAAAATTACAACTAAAAGATAAAACAGACTTCATCCATAACCACAGGAAAGCTGGCTGAGTGGAATTTCTACAACTAGAAGGAAAGATAAAAGCACACTGTGACTTATAGGAGCTGTGAAAGGCAGAAGTAGGGAGGTGCATGCAAGGAGAGGGCTGGCAACTGAGTACTCCACAGGCTTTCTCAATCAGGAGGGAGACAAAAGCTCCTGACTACTCTGAACTCCAGTTCCAGGCGAGACTCTGGGGACCCAGACCCATACAGGGAGAAACTGAACTGTCTGGCATCAGGCAAAACTCGAGGGCAGCTTCCCCTCAGAGGTGCTTGCAGTGATTACCAAGGGACACTAAGAACCAGGAGCCTCTTAGGGTAGGGCTGAAGGGAAGCCATGGATGTTTACCCCACCCTGTGATCCCACCCCCTTAAGCCATAGCTGTTTGTTCTGCCATGAGACACTGCCCCATTCAAGCTGAGTGCAGAGGCTTTTGCAAACAAATGGCCTGGTCCTTTGAATTAATATATATATATATATATATATATATATATATATATATATATATATATATATATATATATTATTGATTTTTTATAGAGAATAAGAGAGAGGGATAGAGAGTTAGAAACATCGATGAGAGAGAATCATTGAACAGCTGACTCTTGCACACCCTCTACTGGGGATGTGCCCACAACCAAGGTACATGCCCTTGACAGGAATCGAACCTGGGACACTTCAGTCCACAGCCGATGCTCTATCCACTGATCCAAACCAGTTTCAGCTGGTCCTTTGAATTTTAAACTTACGTACAGTTGAATCAGTGAGACCCAGAACATCCAAATGAAGGTCCCAGGCTCCATAGCAGCTTGCAATGCTTCACAGCTGGGCCCCATCTAGGCACCTCCAAAACCCAAACAAAGAAATGGAACCTTCAGATCTCTCCATAGCTCCTGCTGGGTGGCCTCAGGCAGAGGCTAAATTAGCACCTCCTTGGAGATCCAAGAACCAGTGTACCCAGGGATTAAAGTGGGACCATCCAGATTACAACTCCTTAGATCCATAAGGGACACACTCAGAGGGCAGACTCAGTGAGCACCAAAGCCTCACTGAAGCAAGTCTTAACTCATAAGGGTGTCTCCAGAACAGAAGTTCTCCCATAGAAGAAACAGCTGATCCTCACAGCCAATTAGCCTGGAGGTCAATTCCACCCAGTGATACCAACAACAATCAAGGCTTAACTACAACAAGATTATGCACACAGATCACAAAGGCGTGCATCAAGAGGGTCCACAATAGGTAACTGGGAGGCTGAGCCACTGGACCCTATAGGAAACCTAGCAGACAAAGCCACTCTATCAACTCAGGGAAGCAGCCAAAATGCAAAGACAAAGAAACAGGTCACAAATGAAAGAAATGGAGGGAAAGCAAAGGACTAGATATAGAGTTCAAAATCATGGTTATAAGGGTTTTCAAGAATTTTCTAGAAAAGGCTGATAAATTTAGTGAGACCCTCAAGGATATGAAAAAGGATCAACTAGAAATTGAGCATACACTGACTGAAATAAAAAATATTATACAGAGATCCAACAGCAGACTAGAGAATCACAAGAATCAAGTCAAAGATTTGACATATAAAGAAGCAAAAAACACCCAACTGGAAAAGCAAAAAGCAAAAAGAATCCAAACATATAAAGATAGTGTAAGAAGCCAAAACCGGTTTGGTTCAGTGGATAGAGCGTCAGCCTGCGGACTGAAAGGTCCCAGGTTTGATTCTGGTCAAGGGCATATACTTTGATTGTGAGCACATCCCCAGGAGGGGGTGTACAGGAGGCAGCTGATTGATGATTCTCTCTCATTGATGTTTCTAACTCTCTATCCCTCTCTCTTCCTCTCTGTAAAAAAATCAATAAAATATATATATATATTTTAAAAAAAGATAGTGTAAGAAGCCTCTGGGACAACTTCAAGTGTAACAGCATCCAAATATGGGGGTGCCAAAAGAAGAGAGAGAGAGCAAGATAATGAAAACCTATTTGAAGGAATAATGACAGAAAACTTCCACCACCTGATGAAAGAAATAGACTTACAAGTCCAGGAACTGCACAGAACCCCAAACAAAAGGAATCCAAAGAGGACCACACCAAGACACATCATAATTAAAATGCCAAGAGCAAAAGACAAAGAGAGAATATTAAAAGCAGCAAGAGAAAAATAGTTAATTATCTACAAGGGAGCACCCATATGATTGTCAGCCAATTTCTCAACAGAAACCATGCAGGCCAGATGGGAGTGGCAAGAAATATTCAAAGTGATGAATAGCAAGAACCTACAACCAAGATTACTCTACCCAGCAAAGCTATCATTCAGAGTTGAAGGTCAGATAAAGAGCTTCACAGACAAGAAAAAGCTAAAGGAATTCATCACCATCAAACCAGTATTATATGAAATGCTGAAAGGTATCCTTTAAAAAGAGGAAGAAGAAAAAATTATGAACAAATACATATCTATCAACAAGTGAATCTAAAAATCCAGTGAATAAAAAATCTGATGAACAGAATAAACTGGTGAATATAGTAGAATCAGGGGCATAGAAAGGGAGTGGACTGACAATACTCAGAGGGATAGGGGTGGGGGGGGTGCAGGAAGAAACAGGACAAAAATTGTACACCTATGGATGAGGACAGTGGGGTAAAGGTAAAAGGTGGGGTGGGAACTGGATAGAGGGGAACTATGGGGTGATAAAAGAGGAACAATTGTAATAATCTGAATAAAGATTTATTTTAAAAAATAAAAAAATAATTAAAAAAATAAAAATAAAAAGAGCTAATTGCCAGATTGAAAATAAAATATTTTTGCTCAAAATGTATAGGGGAGCTGGAGCAAATCTTTAAGGTATCTCCCAACCTTAAGATAAGCATATATCGATATATTAATATATATCTGTGCAGTCGAAACCGGTTTGGCTCAGTGGATAGAGTGTCAGCCTGTGGACTGAAAGGTCCCAGGTTCGATTCTGGTCAAGGGTATGTACCTTGGTTTCGGGCACATCAGGAGGCAGCTGATCAATGTTTCTCTCTCACTGATGTTTCTAGCTCTCTATCCCTCTCTCTTCCACTCTGCAAAAATTCAATAATACACACACACACACACACACACACACACACACACACACACACACACATATATATATATATATGTATATATATGTGTGTATATATATATATATATATATATATATATATATATGCAATGTGTGTATCCCTAAAGGCTTATTAAAATACTCTTGCCTTTACTTAGGTTTTTTTTTATCTATAAATTTTATTCTTTTTTATTTTTTTCTTCAGCTAAGACAGCAGAAGGGATCAGTTTTAAAAAAATATATTTTATTGATTTTTTACAGAGGAAGGGAGAGAGATAGAGATCTAGAAATGTCGATGAGAGAGAAACATCGACCAGCTGTCTCTTGCACACCCCCTACCGGGGATGTGTCCATAACCAATGTA
Organism: Pipistrellus kuhlii; assembly: GCF_014108245.1. NCBI lineage: Eukaryota > Metazoa > Chordata > Mammalia > Chiroptera > Vespertilionidae > Pipistrellus > Pipistrellus kuhlii. The sequence continues at coordinate 5,350,308 of NW_023425504.1, read as the reverse complement.
CATGTCCTTGACGGGAATCGAACCTGGGACCTTTCAGTCCGCAGACTGATGCTCTACCACTGAGCCAAACCGGTTTCAGCCAGAAGGGATCTTTTATGGTACATGTCACATTCAAGCACAACTGAGACCAGAACAAGTCCAGAATGTAACAGGTCCAGGGCAAAGTACCAAAAGGGAGTGTTTTTACATGAGCAAGATGGCTCTTTCAAAAGGTGGTCATGGTGACCAGATGGTGATGTGTGTTCTAGAGAAGGTGTGAACAGCATGCGTGCAGTCTAACAATTTGTATCAGTGTCTTAGCCTCTGGCTCCCCTTATTTCTGCTCCCATGGTTTCACAGATGCACAAGCCAATGGTTTACTTGGACCTCTGCCTCTACTTTCTTCTTTTGTACTTCAGCCTGTGCATTTGCTTCTTCCATTGGCTCTCATGGCATCAACGTTTCTAAGAAGATAGCGTTAAGGCCAAGAGCCTTCTACATTTCTGTATTATTTACATATTTCAAAATGGACATATATTTAGTTGATAACAAGAAAATATAAATCATATTTAAAAATAGACAACTACCCTGGCCAGGTGGCTTAGTTGGTTGTAGCATTGTTCTGTGCACCAAAAGGTTGTGGGTTCAATTCCTTAATACCCCAAGGTTGTGAGTTTCATCCCTGGTCAGGGCACATAAAATCCAGTAGCCATCTATGATAAAAACTCTTGGCAAGGTGGGAATATAGTGATCATATCTAAACATAATGAAAAACTTACAGCCAATATCATACTCAATGAGCATGAACTAAAAGTGTTTCCCTTAAGATCAGAAACAAGATAGGGATATCTGTTTTCACCACTCTTATTCTACATGGTGCTGGAAGTCCTAGCCACAGCGTCAGACAAGAAGAAGAGATCAGCCCTAACTGGTTTGGCTCAGTGGCTAGAGTGCTGGCCTGCGGACTCAAGGATCCCAGGTACAATTCTAGTCAAGGGCATGTACCTTGGTTGCAGGCACATACACAGTAGGGAGTGTACAGGAGGCAGCCGAACGATGTTTCTCACTCTCTGTCCCTCTCCCTTCCTCTCTGTAAAAAATCAATAAAATATATTTTTTAAAAGAAGAGATCAAAATCATCCAAATTGGAAAGAAGGAAATAAAAATATAATTATTCCCAGATGACATGATATTGTACTTAGAAAGCACTAAAGACTCCACCAAAAACACTACTATTGATAGAACTAATAAATGAATTAGGCAAAGCAGCAGGTTACAAAATTAACATCCAGAAGCCAGTGGCATTTATATATACCAATAGCAAACTTTCAAAAAGAGGAAGTAAGAAAACAATCCCATTTACTATTGAAACCAAAAAATAAGGTACTTAGGAATAAACTTAATCAAGGAGGTAAAAGACCTGTAATAAAAACTTTAGGACATTGAAAAAAGAAAAAAAGGAAGATGCAAACAAGTGGAAGCATATACTGTGTTCATAGATTGCAAGAATTAAAGTCATTAAAATGTCTATACTACCCAAAACAATCTCCAGATTCAATGCAATATCTTTAAAATATCAGTGGCAGTCACTAATCATCCAAGAGATGCAAATCAAAATGACAAGGAGGTACCATCTCACACCTGTCAGAATGGCTGTCATCAACAAATCAACAAACAACAAGTGCTCAAGAAGATGCAGAGAAAAAGAAACCCTCGTGCACTGCTGGTGGGAATGCAGACTGGTGCAGCCACTGTGGAGAACAGTATAGAGTTTCCTCAAAAAACTAAAAATAGAACTCACATTTGACCTAGTGATCCCACTTTTAGGAATATATCCCAAGAAACTAGAAACACCAATCAGAAAGGATATATGCACCCCTATGTTCATAGAAGCACAATTCACCATAGCTAAGACTTGGAAACTAAGTGCCCATCAATAGATGAGTGGGTTAAAAAACTGTGGTACATCTACACAATGGAATATTATGCTGCAGTAAAAAAGAAGGAATTCTTACCATTTGCAACAGCATGCATAATAATAGTCTCTCAAAATTGGACAGGTACCATACACACACACACACACACACACACACACACACACACAAACGAAAGTGGACCAACAAATTACAACATACACAAGAATAAACTCAAAATGGATAAAAGACTCAAATGTAAATCACAAAACCATAAAAATCCTAAAAGAAAACATAAGCAATAAAATCTCACACATCTTTCAGAGATACATTTTTGCCAATGTTTCCGAGGGCAGGGGCAACACAGGAAAAGTAAACAAATAGGAATACATCAAACTAAAAAGCTTCTGCACAGCAAAAGAAACTATCAACAAAATGAAAAAGAAACCCACTGTTTGGGAGAACATATTGCCAATGATTCATCTGATAAGGGGTTAATTTCCAAAATATATAAAGAACTTACACAACTCAACCCCAGGAAGACAGACAATATAATAATAAAAAAAAAATATGCATCAGACCTGAATTTACAATTTCCAAAGAGAAAATACAGATGGCCTGTGGTCATACGAAAAGATGCTCAATATTACTAATCATTAGGGAGATGCAAATTAAAGCTGGAAGGAGCCCTAGCTGATTTTGCTCAGTGGATAGAGTGTTTGCCTGCAAACTGAAGGGTCCCAGGTTCAATTCCAGTCAAGGACACATGCCTGGGTTGCAGGCTCAATCCCCAGTAGGGGCCATGCACGAGGCAACCAATCAGTGATACTCTCTCATCATCAGTGTTTCTCTCTCTCCCTCTCCCTATCCCTTCATCTCTGAAATCAATAAAAATATTCTAAAAAACTACAACAAGGTATCACCTCACACCTGTCAGAATGGCTACAATCAATAAATCAACAAACAACAAATGCTGTCAAGGATGTGAAAAAAAGGAAACCCTAGTGCACTGTTGGTGGGAATGCAGACTGGTGCAGCCACTGTGGAAAACAGTATGGAGTTTCCTCAAAAAATTAAAAATGGAACTGCCATTTGACCCATTGATTCCACTCCTAGAAATATATTCTAAGAAATTAGAAACACAAATCAGAAAGAATACGTGTACCCCTATGTTCATAGCAGACTTATTTACAATACCCAAGATATGAAAACAGCCCAAGTGCCCATCAGGTGAATGGATAAAGAAGCTATGGTATATTTTCAGATTGGAATATTATGCAGCTGTAAAAAAGCAGGAACTTCTACCCTTTGTGACAGCATGCATTGACCTGTAGAGTATCACGTTAAGTGAAATAAGTCAGTCAGAGAAAGACAAATATCATATGATCTCACTAATATGTGGAATCTTTTTTAAAAAAAATATACTTTATTGATTTTTTTATAGAGAGGAAGGGAGAGGGATAGAGAGTTAGCAACATTGATGGGAGAGAATCATCAATCAGCTGCCTCTTGCACACCCCCTACTGGGGAAGTGCCCACAACCAAGGTACATGTCCTTGACTGGAATCGAACCTGGGACCTTTCAGTCCGCAGGCTGATGCTCTATCCACTGAGCCAAACCGGTTTCGGGATTATGTGGAATCTTAAAACAGAAATAAACTGAAGAAAAAATAGAACCAGCGGCATGGATACATTGAACAGATTGACAGATGTTAGAGGGGCAGGAGGTGGTGGGACTACATAAAGGAAGATGTAGTAGATTAGCTAAATAACATACGTAAATGCATAACCCATGGTGAAGACCAAGGGAGGGGGTGTGGCCGGATGGAGTTGGGCAAAGGACATCTACAATAGTATCAACAATAAAAAATTTAAATTAACCAGTGAATGAATAAATAAATGAAACAACAAATTGATGTCTCTCTCAAATAAAAAAATGGTATATTATAATGTTCAAATGTATTACACATTTATCTTTGAGAATACCATTCATTTTTATTATGTTTTGTGTGTTTTTTTAATTATTTTTTTATTTTACATTCTCATTGTGGAAGATTTAAAATCTATGGAAAAGCATAAATACACAGAAAAGCAAAACCTGATTTAATGGACACCGTGGTTTATATTATAGCACACACACACTCCCCTAGTCATTTTGAGATCATGTTGTTTATAATTTTGAACATTTTTTTACTAAACATTAACAATTCCCACTGGCAATATATTTTTAATGAGTGTGAAGAAAAACATGTCAAAACTTCAAATATCAAACTAGTGATGAAATAAGGTTAATAGATTGTATTTGCACAATGTGTTCTTTCATACTTTTATCATTAAAATCTAAGGTCCTACACAAAATTGCATTTATATACCACAAGGATAATAAATTTTAAAACCTACTGAAATCTAAACATTTAATTAGACAGTGCTTTCAGTCAAATGGTCAGAAGATTTCTTATAATTAAAAGGACAGAATTTAGGGGGAGGGAGTTAAATATGCCACCAGTGAACACAGCATTACTTATACCCTTTGATGACACTTCAATGATTGACAAGAAAGTTAAAATTGCTATAGTTTACATAAAAACCAGTTTTAAGACATAGAAAGAAAAAAAAATTCTGTCATCCCTTTCTAGTTCCAAAATCATTAAGTAGAACAGATAATTTAAATGTCAGGATAAGGCCTTTCAAAGATTTTCAGAAACATTGACAAATTACACAAGTAATCTTCACCTGAGTAATATTTTTGAAATTTAAGATGTATTCTTACTTTATTAAAAAAATATTCTGAAGTCTTCACATCAGTTTTACCAGTTTTAAACAATAGTACACTATTCAATTAAAATTCAATGTGAATTTATATTTAGATTTCAATAGTACATGTTCATCCTTAAAGGTTATAAAATGTTTAAATAGCACATCCATCTGTCCTGTGATGGCTCATATGAGTTTAATTATTGAAGAAATCTAAATGGAATTTCTCCCACAAATGCAGATCCTGCTGATCTGTACTGAAAACATGAGATTTGACTCTGGTTCTTTGATCTCACAAGGGAATTATAGTCTTGAGTTCACTATTTTTCAGTAGAATAAATCACTAATGTCTGTCACCTTATACATTACATTCAGCTAATGATCTCCTATCTATACATATAAAAGCCTAAGTGATGGATCAACTGGATGACCACAGGACAAGCTGGTAGCTGTGATGTGTGCTGACCACAGGGGGCAGACGCTCAATGCAGGAGTTGCCTCCCTGGTGGTCAGTGAGCTCCCATAGCAGGAGCGCCGCTCAGCTGACCTATGGACCCCAGATTCTGGGCTCATGGCTTGAAAGTGCAGCTGCAGAAGCTCGAGCCTCTCCTGCTTCTGGCAGTGCTACCAAGCAGCAGTGCAGCAGGGCTGTGATGAGCCAGAAGCAGCACCCGCCCTGGAGCTTGCCACTTTGCACACTACTCATTCCTCAGGGGATGTCGGACTGGGGGGATCAGGCCAAAAACAGTAATCCCACATCCCCCTGAGGGGTCCTGAATTGCAAAAGGGCACAGAGGCCAGGCTGAGTGACCCTACCAATGCACGAATCTGTGCACCAGGCCTCTAGAATATTTATAAAGCAGTTACTACTTCTAGAATTTTCTTATTCATGATGACTTGCTATTGCAATGAGTATATATTTAGGTTTGCCCTATACACAATTTTCAACATATAGAGTTTGTGTAATAAATTTAACCAAAACAAAGTTATTTCTTTTGGATCAATAACTTAAATCAAATTTTAAAAGGCATATCTGTTGAATTTGCACATATAACAGAGTTTGGAGGTAGCATTCTTACCGGAGATTACAAAATCGAGATTTAAAAGATGTCAGCAAGTTGGAATAGTAGGTTAAAAACCAGTGTAACAAAGACTCCAGCTCAGACATTAAATTGTACTATTCTCATGACTCATCTATAAGATAGCACGTTTAGATTTGCAATAGGTCTAGATTCAGACAGAGACTGAGGAATGAAGTCACTTAATCATTTGTCAAGGCACAGGGACAGTAATTGGGATAGTTATTAGGAGAAGAAAGAGTGAATACAGAAGATTCGTTAGCTCAATGTTTGTTCATTCAACAAATGTTGAGCTTATACAATTTTCTAGACTGAGGGATCTATGGAGAGCAAAATCAGACAGGAAGGAGTTCTGCCCTCAGGGACTTTGCACATGTAGAGGGAGGAAATATGTAAACCAATAAAGTATGGTGTTATTATTTGATCAAACTTAAATAGGACCCACTTTGTGCTGGGTACTTTTCTAAGTGCTTTAAATGTAGTTCATCTACACAACAACCATATAATGGAGACACAGTTATCATCTTAAATCTACAAATGAGAAGCTGTAGTACACAGCGACTTGCCCAACGTCAGCCCCACTAGTAACTAGCAGAATCCACACACTTAACTTCTATGCTGTGCTGCCTTGGGATGAAAATGGTGCCGGTATAGGGTGACAGAAGTGACGCTCACAACTTTCTCTCAGGTGACCTAGTGCCACCAATTATTTAGCATTTGCTCATTCAATAAACACTTACTAGGGGTCCTGCTGTGTGGCTGGCACTGCATTAGGCAATAAGGACATAGTGATGAACGAGACTGATTTAGTCACTGCCTTCAGTGGAGCCTACAGAGCAGCAGGGAAGGAAAATATTGAACAAGTGACATGAAAAGGGAAGTGCAGAGGATGATAGGAGAGGATAACCTGCAAATATCTCCATCAGTCAGGCTCTCCTCTATCTAGGGGAAAACAACCCTCCATGACATATGTTTGAAAGATACAAAACACAAGGGAAATTATTTAGGGACTGAAGATCAGCTAGAGGGATGGCTTCTCCCCATGACACCTCAGGGGGACAACATCAATTGCATGGGGAATCCATGGTGGGAAGTGGTACTAGTGTCAGACCTTCACAGCAACTTTATGTATGTGGACACTTCATGGTAGTAGTAGAGACAGATGCCTTATGGAGAGAGCTCTTATGAGAACCTGCAGGAGACGTTATTAGACATAATTAGCTTTGAAAGGTTATTAGAGGTTCCACAGTAGCAGGTAAATACAAAATCCTCAGGGGCTGTTCACTCAGATCCTTTCCCTCATTATTTCCTACGCAGTGCCTGATCTTCCTCTCTGAAGAGAAGGGCAAGCTAGAGGGGCTGGTCAGCAGCCCTTTGGGAGCCTCAGTTATTGGGCTGTGAAGCATGAAGATGAAAGTAAAAAGGAGTAGTGGCGTCCTGTGGAGTTTCCACAAAAGGGGAAAACAAATGGGAAGGCAGGTTGGAGCTCCTTAGAATTCCATGCATGAGAGGCTCAGTACAGGAAGCAGGTAGAATCGGCCTGGAGGGCTGTCTTGAACCAAGGAACTCAGCTAGCTACAGGGTTTTTAATATGATTTCTGAGGTTTTGGGCTGGGAAGGAGTGGCCACCATCCCTGAGAACTCAGTACAGTCCCAGATCAGCACCCACGGAGCTCTAACAGGAAGGAAGCAGATAAAAGTAGCAAAACTGCCTGGCCAGTTAAGCAACGTCAGCAATTTAATAATTTTTTAAAATGTAACAAGATAAATGCTATCAATGTGGCATTATAATAATAATTGACAATGAGAGCACAGGAGGTGCCAGTACAATTGCAGAAAGAAATCTGGTATCCACTTAAAGCCAAGCAGTGTGGAGGCACCCAAATGTGGGCAACATTGTACTTCTTGCCTGATAGTGTCCTGACTATCCATGAGAAGACCCAGTGTCATCAAGAGAAGGGGATGTGTTATTCTGTGCCTTCTGTATATAATGGCAGAAAAAAAAGTGCAGCACAGTGCAAGAAGACTTTAATTCAAAAATGTTCTGATGCCTAAATGAATAAGTTAGCTAGAAAATCCAATTACGTAGACATCGGCAGTGCAAGATGAAAGAGATAATGCTGTTAAGGAAATTTAGCAAATGCAGGAACTAGTATGTGCTCAATAAATAGAATTTAAAAACAAATTCAGTTTCTGACCCTGCTTGCCCCTCATCCTGCCAGGCTGCCTACTAGTAAATAAACGAATGAGTAAATGAATGAAAGAAAAGAATTGTTCCTGGAGTTCCCTTTTCCTCAGGGTTGCACTATGGTTCTTAGAACTAATGCAATGTCCATGTACTGAAAATGGATGAGGGCACCTATCTAGTCCTCATTCATCATCTACACACCTTAACACCCGGGAGGTCAATTTTTCCAATCTATAAGGTGTCTCCTGCAGCCAGTTCTCCTGGCTCTTGCCAAGGCAGGTTAGGATCTGTCTGCCTCAATGCAACCCCCCTCCCCCATGATCTCTCCATTCCTGCTATTTCCATGAAGATGCCTGCTGCTCAGTAGGAGAGCTTATTTCTTGTCTGCTCTTTGCATTCAAAGATCCTTTTTCTCATTTGTCTTCCAGCAGCCTTGGGAAAGGCGCTGAAATAATGCAATTCCAAGACACTTTATGCCCATGACTCCTCTTTTCCTTTTCCTCTATAAACCTACATTCCTACTAGTTGTCTTCCCTTGAAGCACAAAAGCCAAGTCTGTGCAGGCAAATTTATGCTTTTCTGGTGCTATGTATTTCTTAAGGTAATGAGCTCAGCTTTCTGAATATGAAAGTAAAGAGAAAATGTGAAGAACCCCCCCCCCCCCATATATTATAATATTGCTCTCCCCTGTGAGTTCAAAGCCAGTTGAGAAATAGGCTCAAGCAGCAGTCACCATCTATGGTCCCAGCATGGCTCTAGGCCATAAAAATACAGCAAGGTCTAACTCAGACAAAACAGCCATCTATTATTTGCAAACCTGCATTTTAAAGTTTAGTCTAGCCTGAGGCCAAAATGACTTCCCCTGAATAGTTATAGAGATAAAGAACCATTGTACAGACTGTCAAACTATAGAGGAGAAGGCAAGGGAGGTTTTTTTTGTTTGTTTGTTTTTTTGGGGGGCGGACTGTAAGAGATCAACCAGAGGACTTGTATGCATGCATATAAACATAACCAATGGATATAAGACATGGGGCAGGTGAAGGCATATGTAGGGGGAGGGGGGAGGGAGAGAGGGAGTAGAGGAGGCTGGGGAGGTCAAGGGGGGGAAAAGAAGACATATGTACTACTATTTGTAATGCTTCAACCAATAAAAAAATTAAATTAAAATACAAACACAAAATGACTTCTCCTGAATTGTATTTAAAATCTATCAAATTAAAAGGAAACTGATAAAAAGTTAATAACTGACTTTGTACATATAGCCTACCTTCAGTGAATGTGTAACAAGATCAATCACTTTCCTGGTAGGCATGACTCTTCTGTTTTACAACTAAACTATAATGAACAAATAAACAAAATAAAGTTTACTTATTACCTGAAAAAAAATCCATTAAAGGAGATGTGGTATACATCTTGAAAATGATGTAGGTAGTCTTAACTGGTTTGGGTCAGTGGATTGAGCGTCGACCTGTGGACTGAAAGGTCCCAGGTTTGATTCTGGTCAAGGGCATGTACCTTGGTTGCCTGCACATCCACAATAGAGTGTGAAGGAGGCAGCTGATCAATGTTTCTAACTCTCTATCTCTCTCTGTTCCTCTCTGTAAAAAAAATCAATAAAATATATTGAGAAAAAAAAAAGAAAATGATGAAGGCAAACTTCATTTTTTAAAAAAATATTTTTCATTGTTTAAAAAGAACATATATTAATATTAGTACATATATCTCCTTTCCCCACCCCCCATTGACCTTTCCCCAGACTCCTATACACCCTGTCACATGCCCTCATCCCACTTTCTCAGTGTCTTGGTGTCCATTGGTGTGCTTATATATTGTACATGCATACAAGCCCTTTGGTTGATCTATTTCCCTCCCTCCCCAACACTCCCTAGCCTTCCCATTGTAATTTGACAGTCTGTTCGTTGCTTTACTGCCTCTGTATCTATCCTTTTATTCATCAGGTTATCATGTTTTTTATTTCCATAAATGAGTGAGATCATGTGGTATTTTTCTTTCATTGTCTGGCTTATTTCAGTTAACATAATGCTCTCCAGGTCCATCCATACTGTTGCAAATGGTAAGAATTCCTTCTTTTTTATAGCAGCCTAGTACTCCATTGAATAGATGTACCATAGTTTTCTAATCCACTCATCTGCTGATGGGCATTTAGGCTGTTTCCAAATCTTAGCTAAGGTGAATTATGCTGCTATGACCATAGGGGTGCACATATCGTTTCTGATTGGTATTTCTAGTTTCTTTGGATATATTCCTATAAGTGGGATTACTGGGTTAAATGGGAGCTCCATTTTTAGTTTTTTGAGGAAACTCCATACTGTTCTCCACAGTGGCTGAACCAGTCTGCATTCCCACCAGCAATGCACTAGGGTTCCTTTTTCTCTGCATTCTCACTAGCACTTGTCGTTTGTTAATTTGTTGATGATTGCCATTCTGACAGATGTGAAATCGTACTGCATTGTCATTTTTGATTTGTATCTCTCAGATAATCAGTAACTTTTAGCATGTTTTCATATGTCCCTTGGTCTTGGCCTTTCTTCTGTCTTCTTTCGAAAAGATTCTATTTAGGTACGTTGCCCATTTTTTAATTGGGTCGTTTATCTTCCTTTTATTGAGTTGTATGAGTTCCATGTAAATATTGGATATTAAACCTTTATCAGTGATAACAATTGCAAATATGTTCTCCCATACAGTGGGATTTCTTGTTGTTTTGTTGATGGTTTATTTTGCTGTGCAAAAACTTTTTATTTTGATGTAGTCCCATTTGCTTATTTTCTCTTTAGTTTCCATTGTCCTAGGAGTGGTATCAGTGAGGAAATTGCTTTGGCATATGTCTGAGATTTCTATGCCTGTGGATTCTTCTAGTATTTTTATGGTTTACTGACTTATGTTTAAGTCCTTTCTCCATTTTGAGTTTATTTTTGTATATGATGCAAGTTGGTGGTCTACTTTCATTTTTTTTTTACATTTATCTATCCAATTTTCCCATCACCATTTCATGAAGAGACTGTCTTGACTCTATTGTATATTCATTCCTCCTTTGTCAAATATTGAGAATATTGGTTTGGGTCAATATCTGGATTCTTTATTCTATTCCATTGGTCTATATCAGCGTTTTTCAACCGCTGTTCCGCGGCACACTAGTGTGCCGCGAGATGTTGCCTGGTGTGCCGTAGGTGCAGACAAGACAAGAATTTTATAATTTTTCACTATTTTGTTTACTTAATATTTCATAATAAATTATAAAATACTTTCTTTGTGTTTATTTGATTCCTATTCAAGAGAATTACTTTATATATAGTCAATATAGGCACAGAGTTAAATTTTTTAACATTTTCTAATGGTGGTGTGCCTCGTGATTTTTTTCATGAAACAAGTGTGCCTTTGCCCAAAAAAGGTTGAAAAACACTGGTCTATATGTCTATTCCTGTGCCAATACCAGGCTGTTTTGAAAACAGTGGATTTATAATACAGCTTGAGATCTGGTATTGAGATCCCTCCTACTTTATTCTTTCTCAGGATTGCTGTGGCTATTTGGGGTCTTTTTTTTTAATATATATTTTATTGGTTTTTTTAGAGAGAGAAAGGGAGAGAGATAGATAGCTAGAAACGTCGATGAGAGAGAAACATCGACCAGCTGCCTCTTGCACACCCCCTACCGGGGATGTGCCCGCAACCAACGTACATGCCCTTGACTGGAATCGAACCTGGGGCCCTTCAGTCCGCAGGCCGACGCTCTATCTATCCACTGAGCCAAACCGGTTTCAGCTGGGGTCTTTTTTATTCCAGATAAATTTTTGGAGAGTTCTTTCTAGGTGTGTGAAATATGCCGTTGGTATTTTAATGAGGAGTGCATTGAATCTATAGATTGCTTTGGGTAGTATGGATATTTTAATGATGTTGATTCTACTAATCCATGAACACAATATGCTCTTCCATCTATTTATATCTTCCTCTGTCTCTTTTTTCAATGTCCTGTAGTTTCCTGAGTAAAGGTTCTTTACCTCATTAAGTTTATTCCTAAGTACCTTGATTTTTTTGGTGCAGTGGTAAATGGGACAATAATACACAGAACTTCCCAAAGTTATCTGCCCAGGCAACCCACTCTTTGAAGAAAACCGAATAACATTTTCTAGGACTCCAGTTTCATACAACCCAGTTTGGAAATGCTGAATAACAGTAATCTCAATCAGATTTTGATAGAGGAATGGGGTGGAATCATTCAAGATGGAGTGCTGGCATATATCCATGTTCGTGCTTTAAGGAAGTATATACTTTAGATCCTGAGGAAAAGGTAGGTGATTAACCTGATGCCTCATAATTAAATCGAAGGAGCTTGCTTATATATATTCTCACACAGATGGCAGGAGGCAGGGGTAGACTAAAATTTGCTTGGGACACCTGAATAAGCAGTACTTGAGGGAAACCCAGTTTAGGGACAGAAGGGAAAACCTGGACCTGGGGCATTCTGAGGCCACCCACCTCAACACTAAGTGTTGACATGACTCCTGTTTATGTTTTGATTTGGAGTAGGAATGACTGCAACCTGATGGGCCCCACAGGAAAATGATTGCAGTAAGGTTTATTACTCTCAAGAATCCAGTGGGACATGCTTTAGAAGCCCCAAACTGCAGTGTAATGTAGTGGGAAAAGTGGTCGATACTTGGGTTCAGTCCTGTGGGATCAGGGTCAACATAATTAACCAGTCTGAGCCTGTATCTTTATATGTAAGAATCTGGAGTTTAGTGATCTCTAAACAAGGCTGTTGTGAAGATTATATGAGGGATGTAAAACCATTACAGATAGTGCTATATATAGTTATCAGCTAATTTATATATGTCTTCTACATGAGTTCAATTTAACGTTCTCTCCCATTATTTGTATGCTTGTTTTAATATAATTTTTCAAATTGTGATTTGAAAATTTTAGACATTAGTTGCAAAAATAGTAGAAAAAACTCCCCATGTACTTTACCCTCAGATTCCCCCAAATCTAGCAATCACAGCATAATTTCAAAACTCAGGATATTAACATTGATATAATTTATGTATTTACCATAGTCAAACTTTACCAATAATCCCACTAATGTTTAATTTCTGGTTCAGCATCCAACTGAGGATCATACACTGTACTTAGTTATGCCATTTTTATTTCCTTTATGTGGGCATTTCTTACTCTTTGTCTTTCATAATCTTGATAATGTTTAAGATTACAAGACAGTTATTGTGTAGACTATCCCTCAGCTTGGGCCTCTCTGATGCTCTCGTGGTTAATGTTTTAATATTGTGTTAATGTTCACAATATTACATAAATAAACGCTTTATGTTTATTCATGCCATCAGGGGTAGTATAATGACAGAAATAGTGTCCTTGTTAAGTGCATAAACTCCAGTCAGAATACCTGGGTTCTAACTTTATTAAACTGTGTGACCTTGATTTGTGATAAAGCTTCCCTGTCAAATGAACACATGTTAATACCTATTTCATAGAGTTGTTAGAATTATTAAAGTAGTGAGTATATGTAAAGTCATTACAACAGTGCTTGACTGTATTTGTTAGCTAATGAGTTGGGATTTTAGTGACTTTACTACTAGGAAATATGCCCTTGCAAACTGATGAAGAGACTAAAGCAGTGGCAGGCATTTAGAAAAAACAAAAAACAAAAACTCATCTTTTATTTCAAAAAGTGGGATTTAGGGAGAGACTGTCTCACTAAAGCAGGGAGTTCTGTACCATGAAAGCTACTAGTAGAAGTTTCCAACATTCCCCCAAATACTTTCTGCTTTCCTCAAACTCATTGCTCAAGCCTGAGCGTTTTAATAAATCTTTATTGTTCAAAGTATTGCAGATACCCCCCTTGTTCTCCCCATTGCTCCCCTTCACCTGGTTCTGGCTTCACCACCCTATTGTAGCAGGCATGTTAGCCATGAGCATCCTTTGCCCTTCCCCACCCAAAGAGCCAGAGCCAAAGACCTGCCTCTGGCCAAGAGGTGCACTGTTCCTTTCAGATATCAGCCTGCACCAAGAACTAGCTCCTACCACACAGCAATATTTATTCAGAATAATAGGTCTGCATACTAGGAACTGAGCCCATTTCCTTGCTCATCAGTTGCTGGAAAAAAAAGTGTCAAAAATTTTTTAAATGTCATGAAATAATTAAGTCTCCTTTCCCCTGACAGCTATTCCAGGAACTAGCCCTTCAGGCTTCATTAGTATGCGTCCAGCACTTCAGCCATGGACACATTCACTGAATAACCATAGTGATAACCTCAGCCCCTAACCTTTGCATTTGCTTCTTTTTGAAGGGGCCAAACCACTCAAGACCCTCACAATACTTATTTTATTGACCAATCCTGGGCAGATTCAGCAGTGAGACAGCTGGATGGGGGAAGGGAAGGAAGCCTGAATAGACTAATTCTTAGAAGGTAGAAAGAATCTAAGATAGATTTATGAAAATTTGGTAAATGACAACTATTCATTTTGAAAGTAAAAAAAAACCACACACACAAACCCTTAATATAAAAATAATGCTTTCATCTGAATAATAAATAAATTTTTACAAAGTAATTTTGATCCTTTACCTCATTTGACCACCCCTCACTCCCAAGACGCCATTTTGCAGGTGAGAATAAAGGATTGAGACAGAAAATGGCTAAGTGGTAAAGCTGAAACTTTAACTCAGGTCTCATCTCCAAATGGAGCACATTTCCCACTTAAAAAAAAAAGGCCACAAAAAAAGAGATTGAAGTGTGAAAATGTAACACATCAAGCTGCAGTGGAGTTTCTTAGTAGTTAAGGAGAGCAGGATTTTTCAAAAGGGACTTTCACAAGGCCTTGGGTGCGATGCAGGCTGAGCATGTCAGAGAAGGTTGGAAATTAGGTAGAAAAGTTGGGGATAGGGAAGAGAGAGAGGTGTACACACATATTTTAGATTAATTTTCAAGCTATTGTAAAATTCCTGCATTTTTTGGCTACTTTAGAATCAAATTATTTCAATGGGATGGAGACAAAAACCATACATCATATCACCTCCAATGTGTGGGCAGCAGCAAGGACACAGTTGAGTTTCAATATGTATTTGCCGATTTGGCTGGATTTTTACTATACAGTAACAAGATACAATCTTATTCAATACTAGAGGCCTGGTGCACTAAATTCGTGCACAGAGTGGGGCTGTCCCTCAGCCCAGCCTGCACCCTCTCCAATCTGGGACCCCTCAAGGGATGTCTGACTGCCCGTTAAGGCCCAATCCTGGGCCTAAACAGCAGTTGGACAACCTTCTCACAACTAAGGACTGCTGGCTCCCAACCATTCGCCTGCCTGATTGCCCCTAACCACTTCTGCCTGCCAGCTTGATTACCCCATAACCACTCCCCTGCCAGCCTGATCAATACCTGCTTCCCTGCTGGCCCAATTGCCCCTAACTGCCCTCCCCTGCGAGGTTGGTTACCCTAAATGCCCTCCCCTGCTGGCCTGGTTGCCCCTGTCTTCCCCTGCAGGCCTGATCACCCCCAACTGCCCTCCCCTACAGGTCTGGTTCCCCCAAACTGCCCTCCCCTGCAGGCCTGGTTCCTCCCAACTGCCCTCCCCTGCAGGCCTGGGTCTCCCCACTGCCTTCCCCTGCAGGCCTAAACCCCCGCCACACACACAGTTGCCCTCCCCTACAGGCCTTGTCACCCTCAACTGCCTCCACTTGCAGACATGATCACTCCCAACTTTCCTCCCTTACAGTCCTGGTCCCTCCCAAATGACCTCCTCTGCTAGCCTGATCACCCACAACTGCCTTCCCCTGCAGGCCATCTTGTGTCCACATGGGAGAAGCCATTTTTTGTTGGACAGTCAATTTGCATATTACTCTTTTATTAGATAGGGTTCCTACCAATATCATAAACTTCACAAATTAGATACTGCCCTAAAAATGCCAGTGAACACATACATAAATGGTCAATCTTTTGTGACTTGTCCAAAGAGATTAGAAACTTATCCAAACTGCTTCCATATTGTTTTTTACATTTTACTATTGAAAGTATTACATATGTTCCCATTTCCCCTATCAACCCCCTCCATTCCATATTGTTATGTCAAACTGAGATGTTTCCAGAAAAGAGGCTAAAATATCAATCATATCAAACCAAAGTTTATTGATTAGAACAAACAAAATTTCTGTAATGAAAAAATTGCATTCGTAAAAGATGGCATTCACATTCATTATAGAAAGCAACAACGTAGATGTAAAAAATTGCTTAAGTGAAAAATGTCATATTGCAGTCCCATTTTGCAAGCTGAAAAATGATTTTGTCAACATTTGCATAAAATCTGCACATTTATATACTGCATGTTATTAAAAAATTTTATCACTAAATTATTATGAATTTTGCAAATTTATGCTTGCATTTATACTGTTGCTGGTGTAAATGTGGTAGGTATTGAATTATTTTTTCAGTTTAGTAGGTAACATCCTCAAACAATTGACAACAGTTGTGAAATTACAAGGACATTTTGATAGTTCAGAATTATTCAAATGATGTAATATGATCCTACCGTTACATTTTCTCCTGTCACAAAAGAAGGTGGTTAGATTATAGTGGGCATACTGATAACTTCAAGTTATTCCATCTATTAACCGCACACTAGCCAATATTTTAGGTCAGTAATAACATGTCTTTCAAAAAGGGAAGTCGGGTCCCTCTCAAGGATCTAAACCATGGTATTAACACTGCCTTGTGAATTTGAACTGCAGTGTAATGTGTAGCTGAGACATGATTCTAAATCCTCCTTACTCATGTTTCCTCCTGGCTGCAAGAAATTTTATATACCACCAGTTATATTTCCACTACCACAGATATTCTGATGTCATATCTCCAATGGTTCTGCATTAAACAAGACTATCTATTGTGGTTCTCTCATTTGTATTCACAGTCCCTATAGTTCTTACATAAAACAATAACAATACAGCAACAACTATAAAAACAAGTCCTGGCGATATGGCTCAGTTGGGGGCATCGTGCCATGCACCTTAAGGTTGCCGGTTTGATTCCGGTCAGGGCCTGTGCCTGGGTTTGATTCCCTGGTAGGGGGCATGCAGGAGGCAGCGAATTGGTCTTGCTCTCACATTCATGTTTCTCTATCTCTACCTCCCTCCCTCCTCCTCTCCTCTCCTCCCTTCTCCTCTCCTCTCCTCTCTCCTCCCTTCTTCTCTCCTCTCCCTTCTTTTCCCTTCCTCTGTAAAAATTCAATTTAAAAATGTTTTTTTTAAAAGTAGTTCTTAAAAGAAAATAAAACATCATAAGCTTTCCTGGGTCTGAATTTTTGGCTCTTTGGAATAGGGAAAGAATACAAGACTGTTTTCAGCAGACTACCTCAAATACAGGCTACCAGGTAAGGTGTGAATGACACTTAAGAAAATACTCAAAAATAATACTGAGAGATGACAACAAAGGAAATAATAAAATGATGGAATGGTTCTGATAAGTGAATATGTCCTTCTAGAAGTTAAGAAAAATTACATTTAAATATTAACACAAAATGTACATGGAAGAATCAAATGTGCCATATGGACTATATAAATACATTGGTACAGATTGAATTCAAAAAGGTACAATATAACACTAATAATAGTACAGGCATGCCAGAAAAGACAACCAAAAATTGAAACTGGTATGAAAACACTTTTTAAAAGACCATTTTAATCTAGTAGTCAAATGAAGTAATTTATATCCCCCCAAATATGTTTAATTTTACCATGTTTAATAAAGATATTTCAAGTTTTACATTTTAAGTGGATTTATTAGAAGGATAAAACCTCCTTATAGCCCAGTAAGTTGAGGATTTTACCAATGTGAATCTCATGATTTAGAGTTAGACCATTACCTAGCCAAGTTTGCTAAGAGAAACAGCATATATGTTCAGTTATGGCTCTGTAGACTGAAACATCATCTTGGGAAGGATTCTTTCCTCCCAAATTGGCAAGTTAAAAAACAAACACAAAACTGAATATATGCATACGTATAGCCTCTTTCAAATAAAAATCATTAAATTTGAAAGAAGCTATTCTTATTTCCTCTCTACACAAAGTCATAAAAGACCGATACTTAGAATGCCCTTTAATTTTATGTAACTGTGGTTTGGCCGCCCCTTACCTCAGATCCTAGTAAAATATGAGGGAAATCTGTTATATCCAAACTATTTTGAGGGGCTACTAAGTGATTGGAAATGTATTATTTTCAAATATAGTAGCCAAACACCCATTGCTTGGGGTATATTCAGAAGAACAAAAATAAAATAAAATTAAATAATTTTTTATTCTCACGAAAACACCCAGGACTAATGCTATTTCCACGTAAGTGTTCATTTCTTGTCAAGAATATTCTATCAAGACAAAATTAGCATGTGGGTAAACTGAAAAGATTAACTATTCTATCTGATGCATTGATATCCATTTAGTCTTCTTATACTTTCAAGTATTCCTTTCATGTGTTGAAAAAATAATTTAAGATCATCATTCAGCAGGAACAAGAGTGATCCAAACAGCTGATTTCTTCTGCCAGGCAGAAAAAGAAACAATAGCAAAATCTATTCATTCCCATTGCATGACTTCTATTTTTATATTATTCTATTTAAATCCATTCACAAAATTCATGGGTTAAAAGAACACCCACTTGGTAATTATATTATTTTATCTAAAGCCAGAAATTATAAATATTCTTGCTTTCAACTTTCATATTACTTATAACGTAGAGCTTTGGCCATAATGGCTAGTTACAATAACTGTAAATGCTTACAATAGTCATTTGGTATTTTAATGGACATTTATTCTAAACCCTAGACATGAGACTTTTTTAGTTTGTTGCATATTGAGTATCCTGAGATGATTAACTTTTTGTAGTTGTTTCTTCATGCTTTCTTTTTTAGCTGTAACCACTGTCAATATGCTTGTAGGACAATAACATAGGCAGTTCAAGATTCTGATTCTGAAAAATTTAAAATATACATAGTTAAAAGGTTTATTTTAATAATAACAATGTAAAACCATTTGTATAGCATTTTCAAAAATAAGTCAAGTAGTAAATTTTGTTATAAGAGTAAAGAGACTGTCTTAACAAAGAGCCAAGTTTTATTCACATGCAGGAAAAAGAAAGAGTGACACAATAACCAGTTTTTAATGATCTAATCATTTGTCAGCTGAGTAAGATTCAGACTTGCTTTTTGCTTTTGGATTGCTCCAGGGTTCTTCTAACAGTTGTTATCTCTAGGACTATCTGCCATAGCCGAGGCTTACCTCACCAAGATCCCTTCCTGTAGCCCATAAGCTCCTTGAGAACAGGGACATTTTATTTATCTTTCTATCTTTAGCAGTTAGCACAGAATCTGACACATAGCAGATTCTCAGGACACGCTGAATGAATGAACAAATTACTGTGTGTTTTTTTTGGATGTGCAAAATTTGACAGAATATCCTGAATATATATTGTTTTGAAAAACTGTTGTTAAAGTACTTTATTAAAAGAAACATGTTTCCTCTTTGTAATATTGAAGTTACTTTTCTTTTTTTAATCCTCACCCAGGGAGTGAGGATATTTTTTTCCATTGATTTTTAGAGAGAGAATGAAAGGGAGGGGGTAAGGGAGAGCGAAAAGGAGTAGAGAGACACATCAACTGATTGCCTCCCACATGTGACCTGAGTATATGCCCTTGACTGGGAATCGAATCTGAGATCCTCTGGTGCACAGGCTGACACACTAACCACTATGCTACACCAGCCACGGTGAAGTTAATTTTCTTTTTGGTAGATGATGTATCTAAGGGTCAAATGACTCTTGTTTTTCTTATTCATTATCTTTTTAGGAAAGAAAAACCAGAAATATCCCTAAAAAATTATAGATTTTTTTCTGTCCTCTAAATATCATCAAATGCTATGAGTGGGATGGGGCATAACAGGACAATGGATAACAGAGTGTAAATCAAGAATGTTGAAAAGTAGAAGCCCTATGTCATGGGAGGGAGATTAACTTTCTCATTCTCTACTCTAAAATCTAACCTTTTTAAACCTGAGAAGTGGAAGGCTTTAAAGAGGTATGCTATTTTCTTTGTGCATCTTCCTCACCATGGTTGGACTAGAAGTCCTCCAGAACACCTTCTATTTCTTTTTATTTTCCATATTCTCATGTTAATTTTTCATAGAGGGTTATGGTGACTAACGAAAATAAGATTGCCATTTATATTGAGAACTTGTAAAAGGTGTCATGTCACCTTATCAACCAAGGGATAAACTCAGTGGGGCTAAATTAATTTGCCAAATATTTTCCTTGGAGAAGAACTAATCCACATGAATATAAATTCCTGGAAGAAATTTACATGAAAATAAAACAATTGCTTAAAAGCTATAACTTCCTCAGCTCTCGATTAGGCCTTGTAGGAGTTAAAGCCCTGGAGAGTCCAAAAGCAATAGCAGTGTCTGCTACCCAGCCAATCCCCCAAACCACAGACCAAGCTAAAGAAAGCAATCCAGGGGGGTACAAAATTAGCTGTAAAAAGTATAGCTAAAATGCACCACACAGCCTAGGACAAGGCTAACTGGGACAAAGGGGTAAAAAAAACTTTGAAGGCTACTGAGAGGCAGATTCATCACTGAGGGAAAATATAAGCAGGTGAGTTGCTCAAAATGGAGGTTGGGCGAGGGAGATGCTGACAGAGGCAAAATTAGTCAGCTTCCAAACTAACACAGCAGATGCAAAAGAACCAATGGAATCAATCCATTCATTCAATATTTCTCCTTTGATGGACTGTGGGGCAGTTGAGAGCTAATGAAAGAGGGGGCCTATGAGGTGTGGATTTATAATTCTTAGCTTCAAAATGAACTGACTTGCAATTTCATTCATGATGATCATTTATTTTTATGTGTGCATGAAAGACAGCCCTGCCCTAAGCTGTACAGAGTTGTTTCTAAGTTGACAAGCTTGAAAACCTCATTTATGAATTACTCTAAATTTCCATAAATGGATAAAAGACCTAGGAAAGGTCTGGGTAACAGAGGCCCCTGCAGTGGGAAACAAAATACACATGGAAGAGTCATTCCAAATTCAAGGATTCCTCCCATAGCATATAAATTCCTTCCAAATAGTTTTTGGGCAAATGGAAGAATGATATAAAATAATTTACTCATTTTTAGAGAAAAAAATGAATTATGAAACATTTTATATAATTAGGGTAGCACCCCCCTGAATGGCTAGTAAAGATTTTACTACCTCTGAAAGTTGAAACATTTAGCTTGAATAAAACTTGGCATTAAAAATGATTAGACTGGCTTATTAATATATATTTGGGAATCAGACATTTACAAGGACATTAAGTTTAAACCTGCAAACACACAGACACAGCACATGGAGATACAAACACATTGAATTATTCTCACATGATTCCCAAAAGAACATGCAATGCTAAACTGACTTGATATTATACAGATGCAATTTTGGAATATTTCTTTTCAATTATTCAAACACATTTTAAAATCAAAATTATATTTCTTGGTTACTATTGAGCATTATTGTATTACCCTTCAGCTCTGGAAAATGCCTAAAATTTTATTTGGGGGGGGGGTGGGGTTAGCAAATTTAAAATACATATTTCCACATATTCCAAGTAATGCATCTTTATATTTTAGCAAAGAATAATATAAAGTTCACCACACCAACAACAGAAAAAATTTAGAGAGTGATAGTTTCATTTTTTTCTTTATAATGCTGTTAATCTTTTTCTTTAAAGCCAGCCCACTTAACACTAGGTACCTGTTACAACATATTAGATTCGTCTGAGAATGTTCGTAAAAGAAGAGGTCTGACTGAAGGTCTGGCGGATAATGAGTCAGATGCCTTTTTACAGCTCAGATTTCTCTGTAATAGTGAGGTAAAGATACTTAAAGGATTTGAATATTGGTTAACCTACCTGGTGATAAAAATGTAGAAGAAGAAAAATCACGTTCTATAGACTAATTCTTCTGGCCAAAAGTACAAATGATTACAGTATAACAAATGCATAACATTTAAATAAATACATTTAAAAACCTAAGAAAGTGTCCAACTTGAATCGAATTGTTTTCATGGTAGAAGTATACAGACATTAGTAATATGTGCCAAACTTGAGTTTTTGAAATGATTCTGGTAGGTTATGTGGTAGATGAGTCAATATATTTTGATTAGTAAACCATACCATCCTTTTGGTGAACACCTCCTAGCGTTGTGGCAGTGCTGTCAGTGTATCGAACAAAGAGAAATTGTGCAAAACAGTCCTGTGTTGGTGAACTGATTGGTTCTAATACACCGTGGCTTCTATTGCACAGTAGTTATCAACGGGACCAGAGATTTACTGTCCAAGTTTTTGAAATAATTTCCTGTCCAGTGTGACAATTTGAGAAGATGAACAAATGATTAATGAAAAATGACAAAATACTCCTTTAAGTGTCAGTAGAAGATATAAAAATAAGTCATGAGAAGCAATTTTTCATAGAGAACCAGAAAATGGTGTCAAGCAAATGAGAATGCAAGCAAGTTGGTACATTAAGAAAGGAAATCACCTTATTCACTCCAAGAGAAACTGTGATTGCTGGAAGTTTGAGAAAGCATGAAGATAGTAGATGTTCCTGAGGAAGGGAGGCGTTTCGTTACCTTGTTCACAATTGCACAAAAGGTGGAAAATTGCAGTAGAAAAAAGAGAAATGCAGAAACCAAAAAAAAAAGAAAAGTAAATATTCTCTGAAATGTAAAACATTTAAAAAGAAAGCCTGAGAATTAGAAGTCGAAATGACATGTTAGTATTGAAGACGTTACAAGTAAAAGTAGAATTAGAGTTAGGAGTAGTCTATTATTATATGTGCACACTACTACTTCTCTATATATCAATTTAAAATTGTTTAGTTAATGGGAAAATTGATTATTTTGAATAAAATAATTTTAAAAACATGATTCTCATTGCAATAAAGCTTATCTCTAATCATTATTTCACTAAGCTACATTGTTCAAAACCCACTGGTTGGAGAGCTATGTCCAGGCTGCATCACCAACCCACCTTAAGGTGACTAGCTCCCTTATGCAATCACACAGATAAAATATGAAGGGACTGACTGCCTTTGGGCAGCTGCAGGTTAAAAACCTAATCAAAACAAGCACAGTGGGAAAAGATTTGATAAAACCACACTTTAGAATTATTTGTCTCGGGGCTAGTGCTGTAATACATTTATTCTAACATAATTTGATGAGTTTCTTCCTTTTTCTTACAGAGCCCTCTTTCAAAGGGTAGGCTCAAGAGCTATAAAATTTTCCTTTAAAACACCTAGAAAAAGCAAGTGTTGATATAGTTTAATCAGAAAACCTAAAAGGTTATGTTTTTCTTTTTCATTGTATGCCGGAAGTTAGAGACTTGGTTTTGGCATTGCCCATGGCAAACAGAAGATGAGTAGTCAACTACAGGGATAAATTTAACAATTCTGTTAATTACCCATATCATCTACATAGTGCCTAATGAAAATAAGATTAAAAAAAAATACCAGTTAAAGTAATACATGTATCCAGCATAGTCTAATAAACAAACTTTAAAAGACAAATACTTTGACTTATTCATGTTTTAAAATTACTATATTTTTCCTGTTCATATTTTACCTTAAATAAAGCTAGTAACATGCAAATTATAAATGAATAAAGCTAGAGAAATATCAGTTTATAATTTTTTTTTCTTAAAAGTTGCTTTGTCTTCTATTTTGTGGGCAAAAACCTTATAAGATTAACATGATACAAGTATCTCACCCTCATGTTTAATATACAAGCCTATCTACTTAAGACTGTAACGACAAGCATATTTTGGTGCTTGTATCAAAACCTTGTATCCAACCACTGAAGATAAAATTATTTCTATGAATAATAAAATTTAGAAGTTTATAGATTCAGTTATAATGGGAAAAAAGGAAATATGAAAGTACAGAAGGCAGTAGAGAGCATGGCAAATATATCTAAAACAATCAAATTGATATAGCTAGCAATTGGTAGGAGAGAGAGGTGAGAAGGACTAGAGATAATGAGCTGAAACAGTATGAAATTTCCACATTCCTTTGCAGTCATCTACAGCTCAGTTAGCAGTGTGTCAAAGAGGCCAATGCATAAAGGTCCATCTCAACAGTCATGGCATTAGGATTCAACTTTATTTTTGTCTAACCTAGTTCACAGTGTTATTTTTCTCAGAACCAATGGGTGTATGTGACTGTCAGCATTTCGATAGTAATCATGATTGTCACTGTTGTTCTTACAAGGATAAATTACATTTTCCAAAAATTTCAAAGTGCTATCTCTGGGAATTTTGCTCAGGTAGTTGACATTCTTCCTTTTCCTGTCTTCCACTCTGAAAGAGCTCCCTTCATAATGGAATATTTCTTTTTGTTCATGCAGACTTCCCACGCTAGGCTTCAATTTGTTGCTGGGTCCCTTCCCATTGGATTATAGTGCCCCTGTGTCCAGTAGGCAAAGTCAAGCCTTCCTTTTGATTGTTGTGGTTTACATAGGAAAACTTATATGTGGAAATTCCTCCATTGGAAATGGGAAGTGGTATTTCTTACTTGGCCAGAAAGTCTAGATATATTTCACTGACTGAGAGATAGCCCAACAATTGTGTTCAGAGGGGAACACAATTTTTTGAAATGTCCAAAACCCTAAACTTTAAAATTTGAAGTGTTATCCTGCTGCTCCACTGTTCAGTGCTCAATAGTTTCATTATACACTTCAGCAGTACGGCAGTGCAGCTTTGCTGATTTATAAGAAACATTAAAGGCCTACGATCCTTAATGATGGAATTTTAGCTAAAAAATTAAGCATATTGCTGAAAATATAGCTGAGGAATATATTGCTTAACCACATCCTTGATTTCAATTACTTAGGGAATCTATTCTGAAGATAGCAGAATTCCTTCTTATCCTCACCTTTTAAAAATAATTTTATCTTTTATTTTTCTATTACAGTTGGCATCCAACATTATATTAGTTTCAGGTATACAACCCAGTGATTAAACATTTATATAACTTACAAAGTTATCACCCTGATAAATTTAGTACCTATCTGACATCATACATAGTTATTAGAATATTATTGACTATATTCCCTATGCTGTACTTTACATCCCATAACTATTCTGTACTCAATCCCTTCACCTCTTTGAAGACCGCATAATTCTTTACAATGCTACTGCCAGGACAGAACTTTGCTGTGGTGGCTTCAGGAGGTAGTGATGCAGACACTGAAATACTTCACTTGTCTTAAATCAACCCATATCATTTAGTCTACTATTCTGATTTATATCACATGAATCCATTTTATAACTTAATTAGAGTGAGACTCCTTATGACGGAGGTATCCTCTGATTCATCCCTGAATTACCAACACCTAGTATAGTAGCTAACTTACAGTGGACCCTCAGGAAATGGAAGTCACCAGAAGGCTGCTTCTGTAATTGTTACATGTAAATGTCTTAGCTGCTTTCTCTAAGGTTATAGAGATATTTTCACTACCCACTTCTAAATTCCCTTCATATTGGCCAAGACCAACATGAGGATAGCACTGTGAGCCTAGGTGTAATAGGCATTTCTGGCAGTGTGTACAAAGTACCAAGGTGCTTACTGGTTGATGGTCAAAGAATCTTCTATTTATAGGTAGGGACACATCCTTTATCCCATTAGGGAGTGTGTCAGGTGTGAGGCCAAACTAGTGTAAAAGAATATTTTTTTCTCTTTAAAATGAGGCAAATGCCTTAACAAGGGATATTGAACAAAGTAGTAAGTCACCCAGATGGCAGACTGTTGGTCATTAAGAGATTCTTTCTCCTTTATCTTAGAAGTGGGCTCTGCCTCTTTGGTATAGCCAAATTGGGCTTTATGTAAACATGTGACTTATCAGAATAACCATGGCTGCCATGTTTTAGTTGGCCTTTATGCATTCATATGCACTACTTTGCTCTTGCATTTTTCTCACAAGGAAAAAAAAGTGGCAGCACTGCTGAGTGCCCACAACATTCTGTCTCATCTGCAACTCTCAAAATCACATAGTGTTTGAAACCACTTAGTCTTTCAGACATTGCATATAAAGAGAGATGTTCATCATTAGGTGGCTCAACATGTTCATTGGTTCAATGAAGGTAAGAATGAATGAATTAATGAATGAATGAATGAACGTGATTATGGAAATTCTCATCATTCTAGCATATCAGCATGCCAAGCTACAGCACAGACACTAGAATTCTTCCACCCATGGCAAACAGATTTCATGCTGAACCCCTAGCAACATTCTATGCTTGCTATGTAAATAGGGCTGCGGTCCCAGAATCGCATGGTTTCAACAGAAGTTAGGAATGTTCTAGTCTTTATCTGTAAATGCTTTGTAGAATTCCTCCATTTAATATCCATTTAATTTAATAAAAGTCACCTTCAGCTAGTATCTAATTTTTTATGCCTGTTAGTAGCTCTCATCACCTAAGTAATTTTTTTAAAGAAAGGGCCTAAAGAAGAAGATAATATTTTTGAAAGTTTGGATTTCTGAAGATTTTTGGAATGTCTTTAGAACATGAAGCTGGGTGTGAGCCATTATTTAGTATGAGCTCCACTATCCCAAATAAGAAAAACATTTAGGAGCACCCCAAAGTATACTTCCAAATAAGGAGGATGGAAGAACAACTCAAGAGATTCTTCCTAGGCAAATTCTCTATTATAACAAGGCATAAAACCATTTATTATTGTGACATTTTTTATTTGGCTTTATTTAAATTGCCACTTGAGCCATTTTGGGAGGAACCTACTTTATCAGTCTGTTTTAGCCCAGTTCAACTGATATTAAGGTATAATCATACAAGTAAATGTTACTTTCCCATACTAAAACTAAATGCCGCAGGCTAAAGGAAGTTAGTCAGGAGTCTACTGGAAAGATTAAAGAACAGACCAAGGCAGTCTTAGCTAGGTTAACATTATTGTGTCCAGTTCTACCCATAAGGCATGCAGAAGCATGGAATTAAAGCAAGTTCTAACCATTTAACTGTACACCAACTGGTCTTGTATACGAAAAATCAATGTGGCTTTTGCCACTGGTAGTCTATTTGCTTTTGATTGGGGCCAACACTGAGTTGTAACAATGATGCTCCTCTTTTATATATCTAACTGCTGATGATATTCACACTATAATTATTTTAGTTCCCTATGTTGTATGATGACGACCACTAGATTCTATCAATTCAATAGGCCAGAAAAAAATTCGAGACAAACCAGTATTGTGGCTAAACTGGTTGGCAAATTTGATCAAATAGGTCAGGAGATATAGCTTAGACTATTAATGTTGCCTGGCGGGGGCTAGAAGATATAGTTGGTGTCAATATGATAGAAATGAGGTTTTGTTTGGCAAAATGAGAGTGTTGGCAGGAATGACATATTAATGTGTTGGTAAAAATTTGCCAGAAGATTTTCCCCCAGGCTAATCTACCCCTTTCACTTTAAAGGCTTTTGTAGAAATGTTCAAAGATATCAGACAATGCAGGATCAAGCAATTAGGCTGTCAGAGGGGAATAACTTCTCATTTCCACAAAAGATTACAATTTAAGCAGTAAAAACACACTTATAAAACAACCCTGAATTTTTACAAGTGTGTTCAGGAGGGTAAGGATGTAGAAACTACATCCAGGAAATTTTCTTTGGTTCAATTATACTGCTGGACAGACAGGGCTAGAAGCAACTCAGAGATTAAGCAGCACTATAATTAAAGGAAAGGGAAAGTTTTGAAAAAGGCAAATGGGGATTATCAACTGAAAAAAAAAATCTTTGAACAACCCACAGTGAAATAGCTAAGGTTAAAGCTGGAATGTTGGTGTGGAAATTTCTGGTGTGAAAATTCTAGGCTACTAAAGAAAAAAATAATTTTTCCATTTAAAATTCCATATGGAGCATATGTAATACTCCATATGGATTGCTAAAGGTCACATAGAACACTATTAAGGAAACTACTTACCACCTGTATTGGATAACGAAGTTTTTACTATACTTTTTATGCAGAAGAGGAAATTAAGTGATGAACCTGTAAGGAGGGGTTTAACATGCTGTAACTAATGCAATTTTCTAAATAAGATTTTTATTTCATGGCAGATATTGAAGCCCCTTCCAAAAATCAGTTTGTAATATAAACTTAGTTCTTACCCTGGCACTTCTTCTTCTTACATTCTTTAATACTATCAGGAGAATCTCAGGGAAAAGGCTGACAAATATTAGAAGAACTATGGC
Source organism: Pipistrellus kuhlii (assembly GCF_014108245.1). Lineage (NCBI taxonomy): Eukaryota > Metazoa > Chordata > Mammalia > Chiroptera > Vespertilionidae > Pipistrellus > Pipistrellus kuhlii. Next base: position 5,322,096 of record NW_023425504.1, on the reverse strand, counting down.
CAACCATGTGGATATAGAAGACAGCATTTGAGCAAATACAAAATACATTCTCTGTTGTTTGAGAAAAGGCCTAGAATGGAAAGAAAATACATAATGGAAAAATGAATTAGTTCCTGTTCTGAAGTATAATTGAAACTGTCTTTTGGATTTAAAAGGAATTTTCCTTATTCACATTATGAAAGTAAATTTCTTTGTAACATTCTAAAGTAATAAACAGATTTAATTTATCAAATCTTTGAAAACAAATTATAATAAAAAACACTTGCTTTAAAACAACCCAGCAATCAACTTTAAAGCTGCTAATTGGAAAATATTTATTTACATTAGAAAATACTGGAGCTCCAAAGATATGCAAGAAAAATGTTAGTTAATTTTTGTGCTAAATAGCATTTTATTTACTCAACTGTTTTATTAATATGAGAGTGGATTTGTGATCTATGTTCAAATTTTAAAATACATTCTTATAATCCCCCCCCCCCCAATTCCTATGTAAATACAGAAAGAACTATAGAACTTCTCTCTCTCAAATGGGAGGACTCTATAATTCTCATCCACAAATATATACAGAATACTACTGTGAGTCAAATAGGTTGACAATACAGCAGAATATTGCTAAAAGGACATAAGCGTTGGAGCCCAAAAATCCAGGAGGACCCCTCATTCTGATGTTGGATTTCATTCCAAGTCATCCCCTGAACTGTTAAGTAGCTACTAAGAAGCACAACCAAGTTTTATTCTACTGCCTGAGCTAAAGCACAGAACGGCTAATCAAGGTTGGGATTCACACTGGACTATTCTTGGATTAGTCCCATTTATTAGGTCACACATAGTGCTCACTGAAAGTAAACTGGTTTCTCCTTTAAAAACTGAAATTTATGCTCTTTTATGAAACACAATAAAATCAAGCTTGTGGCTCTATATAAGAGGAACAGACTGAGAAATAAAAAAATGAGAACAGTGAGGTAAAAAATTTATAAGGCTTGGGTTAACAAGCTTTCTAGGGTCCCTAGTATACAGAAAAAACTTCTTCAGAGCTCTACGCCCACTCTAGTTTTGAAAAGCATCCTAATTTTTAGACAGTTAACTGAGCCATAAGGTTCCAGCAGACAACTAACAGCTAGCTACAAAGCATTCCTCTGCATGTACCTGCAATACTCTATGATTAATATCTCTAGATTTTTCTTTTTTTACCTCGGCATCTATGGAGCTTTGCAGGGGAGCAGTAAAAAAAACAGAAGATATTACTGGATTAAGTTAGGGGCTCAGAAATCATCATTCTTACTGCCAACTTCCCCCAAAAGGAGTATACTACAATGTCTTAAGGTTGAACATGTCCAGAGATATTATCTGCAACTAGCATTCAGCTGAAGTTTCACATGGTTTCTAGTGACAGTTTGCTGGTTGCTTTATAGTATTAATTTTATATTCATGTAGTACAATAGTTTAGACAGTTCTATTTAAGGACAACACTATAGGTAAGAAAATAAAATATTAACATTTCATATTTAGTAAGTACCTCTAATGAATTGAAACAGCCATGGTGATGTCTTAATTATATCAAGGATTTATTTAAATCAATAAGGATAAGAGTTAGAAAGTAGTTTGTGAGACATTTTGTTCTTATGGAAATTTTGCATAATTAGTTCAGATGCTGATTACACAGATTCACAGATAGAATTATGGTACTGTAAGAATTATAGTTGCATATCATATTTGGTTAATCAACTTTGATTCATTTGTTTTGTTTTGTTTTTAAATAGAGACTTCTTTCAGTTTCACCACTTCAGTAATTACCTATATAGGGACCAAATATATGCTGTGATTACACATTTACATGGAGCAGTACTTCCCTAAGTGACTGGGTTGTTTCATATTTTTACTTCTTAAAGCCTTTATTTTGAAAAGCTTTTCAAAACAGTAAGAATTTCTTCTAATTAAGTCTCAAGGGACAAAAACATGGTCCTTACATCTCTGTGATAACATGGAATATTTTGTATGTATGATTTTGCTCAAACCAGTGAAAATATATACTCCTAGAATCTTTATGGCTTACTCTAGCCATATTCTCTGCTGCTGACATCATTATCAGGGGAAGCCACATTAATTATACTTTGAAAAGTTTTGATTATATAAGATGGCATGCCCTCAATATTAAATACTAGCCAGTCACACTGCTTATTCCAGGGAGATTTCCAATGCAAGTATGGATGCTTCTTGAGTTACTCAAAAGACCTCCCTTCTGGTAGTCCCTGGCCAAATCTTTCAACTTGAAAGTGTATAAGACCTTTCTGTGAAGTGAAGCTAATTTCTAGCATGACCTCCCATGTGATTTCTAGTGGAAGTACTCATTCTGTAAAGTTTATACACAAAGTAGTTACATTATTATCTATTTGGGCCCTATTCTCTCTTTATGGTATACTAGTATAGCTATTATTCATGTCACTACAGATGTATTTAGGGTATAGAATATATACCACTCAATACTCAGAGGGTTATATCTTAAAATCACCATCTCATTGTGCTGTTTTTCTTTTTTTGGGGGGGTGAAAGCATATACAATGTATATATACATATACCTATTTTCCTATTTACATATTACTCACATATATACAGCTGCTTACCAAATAATTCCTCCCCAGAAGAATGAGAAAAATACATAAAAGGCTAAAGAACCCCAAATCACAAAGTGATTTATCCATGTCCAGAAACGAGTATCCAAGGCAAGCTGAAAAGATACAACACAAAAGATTTCATGATGAGTACAGACTGTACCAAGCTATGGTACACTGTACACTATTGTACCTGATAACTTTTATACAATATGATACATACGGGAGCACCTAGCTTGGGCCAAGCTTCCAGGAGAGAATGGAACTAAAAGGAGAACAGAATCTAGGATTTTCAAAGAGCTAGGGTATGAAAGTGCTCAACTCTGTCCTAAGTCCTCTAGAATCCAGAGGACAGGTGTAGCAATGTGGTAGATCAAGCAAGTATAGGGCTATAGATGTCTCACTAGTGAAAGAAGGGCAAAGAATGAGGTAATGAAAACATCTAGGAGTCTGGAGCCCCAAGTCCTCAGGGAGATTATGGCAAAAGGAGAAGGCTAGCTGGTGGAGGCAGGTATACTGAAAACAGAAGGAAGGGGTATCTAGGAAGGGTAAACAAACTACACAAAGAATCTTGATAGCTGAAACACAACCAAGATGGGGGTGAGGGGGTTTACTAAATACAAAGGAAACTAGCTCCATATGCCTGCATCATGTAGCAATGGATCATGGGTCTGACTATGTAGTGTGCCTTTCAATTGCAAAACCCCTACCTATTTAATTAATAACATTTTCATTTGCCTCAGATTAAAATCCTTCATGCTTCTGCAATTGTTTGTTTCTATAGACTGATTGTTTCTATAGACTGATTGTTTCTATAGACTGTGGAACAGGGGTTTTCAAATGCAATCTAAAAACAAAGAAGTATAGTCTACTTCATTTGCTTATAATTTCTGAGTCACATGAATTAATATCTAGGGCACTGAATTATTAAAGAGGAGGTGGTATCTCAGTTTTGATACTTGTTGTGACACCATGATCCTTAGCTCTCTGTTAGTTTCACATTCATAAACAGGATGTTGGGAACATTGTGAATATAGCCCAGTCTTGAATTCTCATCCTCTGGGCTGTCAGAGAAAATGTTACAATAATATCTATCCATGCCGAAACCGGTTTGGCTCAGTGGATAGAGTGTCGGTCTGCGGACTGAAGGGTCCCAGGTTCGATTCCAGTCAGGGGCATGTACATTGGTTGCAGGCACATCCCCTGTGGGGCAGGGGGTGTGTGCAGGAGGCAGCTGGTCGATATTTCTCTCTCATCGATGTTTCTAGCTCTCTATCCCTCTCCCTTCCTCTCTGTAAAAAAAATCAATAAAATATATTTAAAAATAATATCCATCCAAAGAAGAGGGAGTGGCCGAAACCGGTTTGGCTCAGTGGATAGAGCGTTGGTCTGCAGACTGAAAGGTAGGTCTCAGGTTTGATTCCGGTCAAGGGCATGTACCTTGTTTGCGGGCACATCACCAGTGGGGGATATGCAGGAGGCAGCTGGTCAATGATTCTCTCTCATCAATGTTTCTAACTCTCTATCCCTCTCCTTTCCTCTCTATTAAAAAAAATATATATATATATATATATATATATATATATATATATATATATATATATATATAGAGAGAGAGAGAGAGAGAGAGAGAGAGAGAGAGAGAGAGAGAAGAGGGAGTGGATGTCTTTTGAAGGACTTGCGAAAAATGTTGCAGTAAGGCCAACTTTAACTATGAAGGGCACTTGGAAGCCGTGGGTCCATACACAAGGCCAGGTGGGAAAAGGGTGGGGAAGCTTTTATTTCAAATCATGACCCTGTAAATAATAGTAATAAATAACAACTAACATTTATTGTACTGAGCACACTCTATGTGCCAGTGTCCATTGCAAATGCTTTATGTATCATTAATTGACTTTTCACAAAAATATCCTAAGAGAGATAGATGCAATTTTATCTCCATTTTATAAAAGAGGAAATAGAGGTACTAAGAAACCAAATCACTTGTCCAAGGTTATAAGTAGCTAAACCGAGATGAATTGTAACATTTTTGATAGTCCTAAAATATCACTGAAATAGTAGATGCAAACATATGTTAGGTTTTTTTGGTATAAGAAATTAACCAGGAATTAAATTTTAGAGGGGAAATGATTAGAAGTCTATTACACTTCTGAATTCTAGTTCTGACTATTGGGTACATTGGAATTCATTTAAAGGCACTCATTCTTGGACACATATGAGATGTTTATTACTGGAACCATCAAAAGAATTGGATTATTTTTTCAACTATAAGACAGTCCCAATTCATGAGCCTTAAGCTTTCAGAGCCCTTATTACATGGCTGCCAATAATTTTGCCTAAACTACCCTTCTTGTATGTTATCTGCTATATATTTTTATGCATTTGATCACTAATATAAATTTTAGTGATAAATACATTATATAAAATTTACATACAGATCTTGCTGAACTGTCTTAAGTACTCAAATTCATTTAAGGCCTGGTTTTCTTAAACAAATATAAAACTTTAAAAAATATTCAAGTACTTAACATGGAAAAACACACTCACAGGCAGTTTGATTATATACCACTTATAACATCTTGAAAATAGCTGGAAAGAAGGAACAGATTTCCGACATAAATATGGTATATGAATTAAAAACAAATAAAAAAAATAAAGAGGATAGACAACATACAGTAAAAAATCAATCACAAATAGTATACAAATGCCTAATCTTTAATATCATACATACTTTAGTAAGCATTCAGACTTGGATGATAACCATAATAAAATTAAAGATTAGAAGACAAAAAAAAGAATATTAGTACAAGACCAGAAAGTATTATAAAAATGGTGTTAAACATACTTGAATAAATAAAAATCTAACCTTTAGAGTTACAGTGAATACTAAGATTGTAAAAACAATGGTTCCAAAAGTCCAGTTTCCATACACCTGAAAAAAATTAATAATTAATTAATAATTACCAAGAATACACAAGCCTGCATAAAAAATAAAAGCCAAGTATAATCTTGTGTATAACTGCAAAAAAGTATTGCATGAATTGTTTGGGGAATATCAAGTTAAAAGATCAGGCCAAAATGCTAGATTTAATTGTGACTGTAAACTTTCTTGGTCAGGTAGACCACATTTGTGGCTGGTAGCACTTATTTCCATTATTCCAAGCAGCATGAAACAGGGAAAAACACTGCTATGATAAAGGCAGAAAAAACCCTCTTCCACTAACAATGTTCATAAAAAGCAAGTCATTGCATGACTCATATCTCTAAAGAGATTGATATGGGCTTTTTCTATAATATAAAACAAAAGCTATGAACTAAGGACTAATATGCAGACAAATGGACTCACAAGTTAAAAACAGTCTAATTTTGGGCTGTAAACATTAGAGCTGTTAGCAAGTGCACATCAAGGAAAAGCAGATACCATGTATAAATCCAAATGATGGCAATGAATGGCACATATGCTTACCAAATGATGTCAAGGTCTGAATGCATAACATTAAAACAGAAAATGAAATGTAAAAGGTTTTCAAAAATAAAAACAAAAAAACTAAGGTTAATAGAAGCATAGAAGGAAAAAAAGAATTTGATCAAATCATACATGGGCATTATGTTTAACTGCTGATAGCAGTTGTTCCAATTACTGTAACTTTAGCAAACGTTTAGGAAGGTGACATATACAGAAAAATCTGATTAATCTGGACATCATGAACTGAACATGGGTGATGGATTGGATACAGACTGTGTTGAGGCTCCCCAGTCACCACCTGAAGAATTTTCTGAGCAAAAGAACCATGTCAACAGAACTGCAGGAAACTATCCACCTACTTTGCAGCAAACTTTTTAAAAAGCAAGAGTCAGCTCTATATAATTTATGTGCCAAATAAAAAGTGAAAGTCCCAGAATCAGTCATAAAGCTAAAGACTTGAGAAATTATAAAACTGAATTCCTTCTTCTTACTGATGGGCAAAGTTGACTTGGAAAGCTGAAGTGACTTGCCTAAGGACACACAGAGAGATTAAGTAGGGTACACTTTTTGGTAAGTGCTACATTAACCTACTCTAAAGTACTAGATTTGTATTTCCTCAAAAGTTAATTGGTGATTAATAAGTTTAATAGATTCATATTAAACTGACATGTCAATCCAAATTGGAGAGGTTTTGACTATAATACCTAATTTAAAGTATCATTCAAATCCACTGAGCCTATCACTTCCCTAACAGATACTGATTCTAGGTTCTAGACACAGTCATTGTACTCAGTAAATTCTTTTGAACCTTAGCTTTGCTTCACATGATGATGATAAAGAATGAATTACCATAATTCATTGTTAGCAAACATAGTGAAAGCATCATACAAGTTGGTTTGATTTTCCACTGTGTGGCTGTAGGAAGACCTCATTCCATTCTCTTCTTCCACAGCTGACAGGGCAAAATCATTCCAATGCAGAGGCTAAACTATGTAGTGCTTGCTGGGAAGGCACTGGCAGGATCAGTGTAGCCTTTCATGAAAATACTATGCTACCATGTGGAAGGGAAGGAGGAAGAGAAGGGAATTCCATATGTGAGTTACCCTCTTGAACTCTAAGCATGGAAGGCCGCTATGAATAAGAATTGAGTGGGTCCAGACTTTCCTTTTAAAACAGAAAAAGCCTTGCTCAAATCAAAACCAGTGGCCCAAATTCTGAAGTCCCAAGAACTTTGTTCATCCAATAAAAATTACAGCCAAGTTAAGCTTCCAAACTTTTTGCACATAAGCTCTCTAGTTTGCCATGTGAATAAGGAACACTTCTACTGTTCTAAAGAAGTTGTGAGAACGAAATAGTCTACCTTTAAAAAATTTTGCAAAATTATTACAGCTAGAATATGTGTATGTTTGATCCAGTGCTCATGGAAAAAAGATAAGCCATACTTCTAATACCAAATAAACAATGCCTTTTTTTACCTTTGCATTTTCTTCTAGGGATGCATTCTGAAAAAGAAAATAAGTCCCAAAGAAGAATACTGTCCCTTCAAATGCAGCCAGAAATGTCCAATATAAAAAGGGGCCCCATTGCAGCATGGCATTGCCAGAAATTTTCCTATTGAGAAATAGGGGGAAAATACAGGTTAATGAATCTCTATAGTCTGTTTATGACCCTGTTATAATGAAAGGAACTAGCTCCGAGGGACTGAAAGGCTTTCAGTAAAAGGTCAGACTGAACCATGGGTTTATTTTTATGCAATCACCTCCTGATTGGAGGTAATGAAGTAAACTGCCCGAGCACTTCTGTTAAATTCTGGCCACCTGACAACAATAATATAGTCAATAATAATTAGCTCCCATTTACTGAGTACTTATTATATGTCAGAAAAGTAGATTATGATATATATCCATTTTTATCCACATAAAAACCACATGAGATAGGTATTTTTATCACTCCTATCTGTAAATGATAAGGAGCCTCAAAAGATATACCAAACTTTGATGCACATTGGAATCACCTGGGGAATCTATGAAAACACTGATGCCTAGCTCCCAACATCAGTCTGATTTAATTGGCATAAGGCTAAACTGTGCATCAGGATATTTAAAAAAAAAAGTATATATATATATATATATATATATATATATATATATATATATATATATATTATTGAAGTTTTTGTTTTGTTTTTTCAGAGAGGAAGAGAGAGGGACAGAGAGTTAGAAACATGGCTGAGAGAGAAACATCAATCATCTGCCTCTTACACACCCCTAACAGGGATGTGCCCGCAACCAAGGTACATGCCCTTGACCGGAATTGAACCCTGGACCCTTGAGTCCGCAGGCCGAGGCTCTATCCACTGAGCCAAACCGGTTTCGGTGCATCAGGATATTTTTAAAGCTCCTCAGGTGATTCTGCCATGCAATAAAGTTTGGGAACCACCAGTGTAGCAGCACATCATAGTTCACTCATTTAGTAAGGGATAGAACTAGTATACAATCCTAGATTTACTTGTCTTAAATCATATGCTCTCAACCAAGATATCTCTGCTTCCCAACTACAATTGTTAAAATGTTTCTTTAAATCAAGATTTCTTCCTAGGAGCTTAGCCTTTTTTTGGTCTTGGGATGATGCCTTTTATAATTGAATAACATGTTTGAAGCTGTACAGTCATGAATTGAAAAATGGAATGTCTCAGATCAAAAGTTTAAAATCTGTCAAAAATGATACAATCTTCTTAGTACAAGTCAGAATATTACTAACATACCATGATGTCCCTGCCTAAGGTAACTCCAGAGAAGGTATGAAAACACAGGGACTACCTTCTGCCTCAGCCCATGACAGTGACTCTCAAAAGCCTCATTGGCTGGAAGTTGCTGGGCGATTCCTGCAAGGATCTTTATGGAGGTCCCTCCCCTGTAGAGTAATCTACAATGACAGGCCAAGAGCAGTGTCTCATCAGCGCACACAAAGAAAACTGAGTTTTGGGCTGTCATGGCTTTCATTTCTGCATTAGATGTGGCAAGTATATTATCTATGCAAAATGGATTAATAGTTCATTACCTACACCTGCTGTTCAGTAAGTAAAACTCAGGAAAACCCTTACAATAATTTGTGCTCAACAGTTTTCAACATTCTTAATGTATGAAAGTGCTCAGCACAGCCTAGAAGTTCAGTGGAAGAGAGTGTTAGAGTAACATCAATAGCTACAATCTATGAACACTTATTATGTTCCAGGCACTGTTTTAAGTTCTTTTACGTGTTGTCACTCATCTAACCCTCATAAAACCACTGTGGATTAGGTGCTCTTGTTGCCTAGATTTTAATGAAGAAGAAATTGAGGCTCATCTCAGTTAAGTAACCTGTGCAGGTCACAGTTAGTGAGTGGCAAAGCCAGAACTGGAACTCAGACAATTAGCTTGAGCACTTGCTGGGGCTTCATGGGAGGGATTCTGCTTACTACCACCCAAACTCCACTCCAACCAGAGCAATGGCACTATTGGGCTTCACTTTCGTTGTTGTCATAAGACAGAATACACTGTTGGCTCAGTGTTTGAGAATGATCATCCAACTGGGAAGAGCACAGGGCTGATTATTGGGAGGACTGAATTCTAATCTTAGTTTGGCCTCTAGTTATACCCTGTGTTAGGCAAGTAATTTCTAGGTCCTGGTTCCTCTTCAACATATGGACCTTATATCCTGATTAAAACAACCCTGAAATTCAAAGAAATTAGTCATTTGAAAAAAATCTGAACATTGAAGAATATGGAGTGGTCAGCAAACGGTGGCTCCAAAGCCACATGTGGCTCTTTGGCCCCTTCAGTGTGGCTCGGTGTTAGAACCACTTTTTCAAAATAGAGTCGCCCAGGCCGAAAACTGACTTCAGCACATGGGCCATGAAGTTTCAATTGCAGTGTACGTATACGCCCACATGTGGTATTTTGTGGAAGAGCCACACTCAAGGGGCCAAAGAGCCACATGTAGCTCATAAGCTGCGGTTTGCTGGCCATTGGAATATGAGATGTTAAGGACTTGTAAAATTTTAAGGTCTGATAGGTACTGTTATTTTTTAAGTTCTTATCATTAAGACAAAGATACTGAAATAACTATTTTAGACAATGCTTGATATTTGCTCCAAAATACCGTTTCCCCGAAAATAAGACAGTGTCTTATATTACTTTTTTTTCTCCCAAAGTTGTGCTAGGTCTTATTTTCAGGGGATGTCTTATCTTTCCATGCGCTAGGTCTTATTTTCGGAGGATGTCTTATTTTCGGGGAAACACGGTAAGTCTCTGATGGAGCAGAGATGGTTATTAGTGAAAGAGAACTGGCTCTGTATTGATAATTTGTGAAACTGAGTGGTAAGGACAGGAAAGTTTTAATATTTTTAATACCGTATTAATGGTATTTTTGCTACTTCTGTGCATGTTTGAAAATTCCCATAAGAAATAACTTTAAAATTATGATGATATATTTTATAAATCTGGATAAGTCTAATAATTACTAAAGGTGAGTTTTATGAGTCATACTGGTTAAAGAAATCCCTCAATTTGTATATCTTCACTTCATACAAATAAGCCACACAAGTCTATGTACTGCACTTGACATCCACTATTTAGCAATGCTCATAATCTGCTGTAAATTAACATCTTTATTTATCCTCAGTTTTAAGGCTTCACTTATAAAAATCCAATTAAGTCAAAGGTTAAGCAACTTGGGCTAGTGCTAAGTCCCCATCCATATAGAAACACATGCATTTCCAACTGACCCAAAATGGATATAATGGCTAGATGAATTAATTCCTTCAACAAAACAGTTTTCAAATGGGCCTAACAAAGGAAGAGAGAAGCTATGCCTCAGGGGCAGTTTACAAGATTAAGTCCTAACAATATCATCAGTTCAATTTATTATAGGTAGAAATCAATGTTCTAAACTAGTAATGAAGATCTTTGTGTGATGCACTTCTTTTGTAGTTTAAATATCATGTCCTCTAAGACTCCAGATCTCTATGACAATGTAAATGCAAATTTTAGGGATTAATGATTTTTAAATGGCTCAAACATTCAAGTACAGGGCCTATCCCTAGGATATATACAATTTTCCTGTTGAATGCCAGAGAAGCGTGATCAAACCAGGTGGGAAGTCTGTGTCCCTCCTTCATACAAAGTGAAACGCACAACTTTGTAAGTCTGAGGAAATTTTAACAGTAATGTTTAACTTACATATACAATCGTGGATCTGAGGTCAGAGTGTCAATGTTGATGTGCTGTTCCAGTAGACTGTAGGCCAGGATGGGCAAGGATGTGAAGCAGATATTGTACATTGTAAGGTAGGCAGCATCATATAGTGGCTGAAATGACAAACAATAGAAGAGAAAAAAATATACTGAACAATCATCTTTAAGAGATTTTGTTGGAAAAAATCAGAAGCTAAAACAAGACAGTTTTTTCACTTTTTATAATACCAAGGAAATAAAAAAAATGTTTTAAATATGTTAAATTACAGCTGACAATATTATACTAGTTTCAGGTGTATAATTCTGTGATTAGATATTTATATAACTTATGAAGTGATCCCCCTGATAAATCAAGTACCCACATGGCACCATTCATAATTACAATATTATTGACTATATTCCCTAACCTGTACTTTACTTCCCATGACTATTCTTTAACCACAAATTTGTGCTTCTTAATCCCTTCAGCCAATCTGTCCCAACACACCCAAAATCTAGCAACTGTCATATGTTCTTGTTCTCTGTATTTATAAATTTGTTTCTATTCTGCTTGTTTATTTTGTTTTTTAGATGCCACATATAAGTGAAGTCATCTGGCATTTGTCTTTCTCTGACTTATTTCACTGAGCATAATACCCTCTGGGTCTACTCATGTTGTCTGTGGTAAGACTTCATGCTTTTTAAAAATATATATTTTATTGATTTTTTTAAAGAGAGGAAGGGAGAGGGATAGTTAGAAACATCGATGAGAGAGAAATATCGATCAGCTGCCTCCTGCACACCCTCTACTGGGGACGTGTTCACAACCAAGGTACATGCCCTTAACCAGAATCAAACCTGGGACCATTCAGTCCACAGGCCGACGTCCTATCCACTGAGCCAAACAGGTTAGGGCCATACTTATTTTTAAATAAATATTTACTGTTCAGATTATTACAATTGTTCCTCTTTTCCCCCCCAAAGCTCCCTTCCACCCAGTCTTGTTACAGTTAAGCCTTGATTACTGTTGATATCACTGGGAGGAATTGACCTCCAGGCCAATTGGCTGTGATCACCAGCTGTGTCTACACTGGAAGATCTGTTGCACAAGAAACACCCTTATGGGGCAGGACTTGCTTCAGTGGGGCTTTGGTGCTCACTGAGTCTGCCCCTTGTGTGTGTCTCTTATGGATGTGAAGCGTTGTAATCCGGTATGGTCTCACTCTGACCACTGGTACACTGGTTCTTGGATCTCCAAGGAGATGCATGGTCAGACACTGTCTGGGGCTGCCCAGCAGGAGCTACAGAGACATTTGCAGATTCCTCCTCTTTGTATGGGGTTTGGAAGTGTCCAGACGAGGCTCAGCTGTGAAGCAAGGCTGGCAGGGCCATGGTTCTTCTCTTGGAAGCTCTGGAGCTCTTTGACCCAACTGCTGTTTGACAGGTTTTAGGCAAAAGGACAGGCCATTCACATGCAAAAGCCGATGCACACAGCTTGGGTGGGGTTGTAAATTGGGTGGTATGGGATCTCAGGAAATCACCAGGGTGGAGCAAACAGCAATGGCTGTCAGTCAGCCATGAATGGGGGAAGTCCCCAGTTCTCTTTGTCCTGTACCCCATGCAGAAACAATGATGGCTGAGAGCCCCTCTAAGAGAAAGCCGCCTTCACTTTCCTGTCCCGATGCCAGACAGTCCAGTTTCTCCCCGTATATGCATGAATCCCCCAGAGTCTCACCTGGAGTTGGAGTTCAGAGCAAGCAGGAGCTTGTATCTCCCTCCCAATTAAAAGAGCAGCACATCCAGGTGCCAGTCCTTTCCACGCCTCCACACCTGCTACAGTCTCAATGTTCCTTCTTCACCTCTCTAGTTGTGGAACTTCCACTCACCCAGCCTTCCTGCAGTTCTGGGTGATAGTTGCTCTGCCATTTAGTTATAGTTTTGATGTGGTTGTGAGAGGCAGCAAGTACAGGTGCTTACCTATGCCGCCATCTTGGTTCTCTGACTTCATGCTTTTTTTATGGATAAATTATATTCCATTGTGTGTGTGTGTGTGTGTGTGTGTGTGTGTGTGTGTTTGTTACTGTTGCTTCTATATCTTGGCTCTTGCAAATAATGCTACAATGAACATGTGGATGTATATGTCTTTTTTCTTTTCTTTTTTTATTTATTGTATATGTCTTTTTGATTTAGTGTTTTAGGTTTCTTCAGATAAATACCCAGAAGTGCAGTTGCTTGGTCCTTCTTTGTCTCTTGTTATAGCCTTTGTTTTAAAGCCTATTTTGACTGGTATAAGTTATTGCTATCCAAACTTTTTTATTTGTTTGTTTCAATTCACATTAGATAGCTGTAGCCTGAAAAAGAGTAAAGCAGCACCTAACATCATAGTGTTGGCCTGTCAATTATAGCTAGGCATAAGTGTTCTCCTGCCAAACATGCAGAAATGCAACATCAAGCAAAGGCCATTCTGTGACTATGATGGATCAAAACAAAAACAAGACCACTCCACAATCACATCTGAACACAGACAGAGCATGAATATTTTTCAAATCATAAATAATGACCAACACCCCCATTCTGGCTAATATGAGTAACTGTTGCTTCTTGACCGATAACAGGATTAGCATCCTTCTAGTCTTCATTCCTTCTGGGTATGATTCACTAAAATGCCCAGTCATAAAATTACCACTGCTTCTAACAGCACCCAATCTTCTTAAATGCTTTCCAAATTACCTAACTCAATCCAAATCTTATAAGACTTTTCTAACACTCTCTTCCTGAGAGGCTCCACTGTTCCTCATGGTGTATATTCTTTCTCATTGCATCCGGTAATAAACAAAATTTGATCAACTACAAATGTGTTCCTGGTGGTGTTTGGCTAGGGGGCTTTGACAACCTTAAGCTCTTAGGACAAAACTTGGCATATAAAAAGCATTCAATAAATATTGGATGAATGATTGAATAGATATTGGAAGCTATAGGACATTTGTAGAAGACTGATCAATATTGTAAATTTTCCTTTATGGAAAATTAAGGTATCTGAACCTCATTTTAATGAATATACTTATTGAGTTCAGTATTTTTCTTTTTTTAAAAAAATATTTTATTGATTTTTACAGAGAGGAAGGGAGAGGAATAGAGAGTTAGAAACATCGATGAGAGAGAAACATCAATCAGCTGCCTCCTGCACACCCCCTACCGGGGATGTGCTCGCAACCAAGGTACATGCCCTTGACCGGAATGGAACCTGGGACCCTTGAGTCCATAGGCCGACACTCTATCCATTGAGCCAAACCAATTTCGGCAGAGTTCAGTATTTTTCTACACAGTGCTAGATGTTTTTATACAACCATTACCTGTGGCCTGAATAAATAATATCCCATATTTATCTGTATTTTCACACATATAAATGTTATTCTAATTAATAAAATTCATTTAAATGTGACATAAATTAATACAATTATGCATTTTCAAACAACAGTTACTAAAGATACACCTACTATTATAATGGGAATTGCCTCAAAAACATTGAGAACATGAATAGAGCATTGGTTCAGTCATTAGTTGACTTCAAAAACATTAACTGAGTGTTTACTAAGTGACAAGTACTGGGAACAAAGAAGATTAGAACTCTGTCAGCCTACGCACTCAAATCACTCAAATTGCAGAGGGGGAGGCAGGGTGGTGAGAGTACAAAGAGCTGGGGGAGCCCAGAGGAAGGGACAACTCTGACCTACAGTAGAAACAAAAGCAAGATAATATACATGCAAAATTCTCAATGAACATGGAGATACTTCCCATATACAAAGATTTAAACAAAAGAAGCATCAGGAGGGAGGGTGGGGTGGAAAGAGATTAACCAAATAATTTACACGTATATGCATAACCCAAGGACACAGGCAATAGTGTGGTAGGCCTGGTATGGAGGGGGACAATGGGAGGGGGGAAGAGGGAACATCTGTAATACTTTCAACAATAGAGATAAATGAAAATAAAATCTACTTTTGTTCCACTATGGCAGTTTGAGGTTACATGAAAGAGAATTATAATTCTTAGATGTATAATTAGAGAAGATAAAATATCCTCAAAACAAACAACAGCTTTACTTGATAATATTATTTGTTAAACCTGTTGTAAATAATTTCTTTATTTTAAAGAAGAGTAGTGCATATATTTATTACCACTTTTCTGCTTTACTCTCATGTTTGATGTATTTTGCAGAAAAAAAGTCTTATCCTCTTTAATACATAAATCTCTAGTGAGAACCAGGTTTTAGAAAAAAGATATAAAAAGCATTATCTTAGGAAGGGAGTTGGGCTTTGAAAATTTTACTCAGTGTAAACCTTGAATCTTGGAATTGGATTTAGAAGTTCTGGGTTTCCTCTTGTCCCCTAGTTATTTAATGTTAAATGTTTTATTTTCATGATCAGTACTCTCTAGCTTTGCTAAAGAAAGACCTGCTTTTTGCTTAAAGAATCAGAATCCTGGTCCCACTTCTATTTCATAGTTCAACCTCCAAATTCCAGGCATGCAGAGAACACCTGATGTGGATCTAAGTTGAAAAAGGCTCCAAAGATATTTACAACAAAGGTTACTACCTTCAGCACAGCGCACTAGGCCAAATTCAAAACTAAAGATATTATATATCAGGTCACCACCTCAGAAACCTTCCTTTTACTTGATACATTTTTCCTCTAAGACATCCATAATAGCTCCTTCCCTATCTCCTTCATATTTCTACCTAAAAGTCACATCATCAGAGAGAACTTTCAAAATCATCTTTTCTAAAATAGTGGCCTTCATCCCCAGTCACTCTATCAATTTTTTTTAATCCTTTTTTACCCCCTTCAGAGCATTTATCAGCAACTGACAATATGCTTATCTGAATGTTGTCTGTTTCCCCCCCAGCATTATGGGAGTAAGATTTTTGATCACTGTTATATGCCCAGCACTTAGTCTGGCACATACTATGCAGGAACCCAAGATATATTTGTTAAGTGAATACTACCGTGTTTCCCCGAAAATAAGACATCCTCCGAAAATAAGACCTAGCTCATGGAAAGATAAGACATCCCCTGAAAATAAGACTTAGCACAACTTTGGGAGAAAAAATTAATATAAGACACTGTCTTATTTTTGAGGAAACAGGATAGTTGAGCAACTAACAAAGCCAAACACCAACTCTTATGAAAATCTAAGCAGTTAAGGTAACCTAAACAGACCCCAGACAGCCCAGGGTCTGAATCTCAGCTGACTTTATTAGGAGTTAAGTCCTTCCTTTCTTCATAAAATTTATGCTTCATAAACATTTTTTAAAAAGATAACAAAACAACAGGCTCCTTTCAAAATAAAAAACAATGTTTTAATCAGATTAAACTCATTTCCCTTTAGTATTTTGCAACAATATTTGAAATGTCTTTTTAATACTTGCATTCATCTAAGTGAGGAATTAGAAACATTTGGATCAACAGTTATTTCAATGTTCAAGAAAAGCAGACTCATCAGAATCCATAAAACTCTCTGTAGCTAAAATGATAAGTTTTGAATACAAGAAAATTGATAGCACTTCCTACAGTTAGATGATTAATTCATAAAGCAATCTGCTAAACTGGCCCTATGTGGCTGATGACATGGCAGTGCTGATGTAAGTAGTAAGAGACAGCATACCAAATGGTAAAAAGGTAAGTTCAAGACAAAGAGAGCAATTTCCTTTGAGAGAATACATTCACTTAAAAATACTGCCAAGAAATGAGAAAAAAAAAAATCACTTCCTACCATGAGTAATTAAATATACCTTGACATTTAGAAACTCAATCTGTAAAAGCTGTGGTGATGTTACCAGTAGTTCAGCTTAGCAAAAATCACTGAACTGCTCACACATTACCTATGAACATTTCTGAGTCATTGAGCATTATAGTTCCTATATTTAGCTGTACTTCCACTAGAAACAATGCAAACTCCATTTCAGTTGTTGAAACAAACTGACAAATATGCCTGCTTATCTTGCCACTTAAATATCATGTTAACATATACCATATTCTTTATGCAATAAATGTTCAGAAGACAATAGAGGGTAAAAAATGTAGAGTTATTCAAGTAATCCAAGGTTTTACCCAGGAATCACAGCTTTATCTGAGAAACTGCAAAGGTCTGAGATATTATTTGATGAAATATTAAACTATAACATTTTAGGATTATTGGAAAACATTGTATATACTGATACAAAGGAAAAACAAAACAAAATACTCTTTAAAAGGTTATCTCAATTCTAATCAGATATACTAAAGAACATTCAAAATAAAGTAATAAGAACACTGTTAAAGCAAAAAACACAAACATTTGCTATTCTCAAAATGCAAGCCAAGCCGAAACCGGTTTTGCTCAGTGGATAGAGCCTCGGCCTGTGGACTGAAAGGTCCCAGGATCGATTCTGGTCAAGGCATGGCATGTACCTTGGTTGCGGGCACATTCCCAGTGGGGGGTGTGCAGGAGGCAGCTGATTGATGTTTCTCTCTCAAAGATGTTTCTAACTCTTTATCCCTCTCTCTTCCTCTCTATGAAAAATCAATAAAATATATATTTTTTAAATGCAACCCAAGATTAACAGTTGAATAAAAACCAACAACCCTCCTTTTACTTTGGACATATCTCTCCAATATCTACAATCCAATACATACAATAAAAAGTAAATTATTAATAGCAAATGTAAAGTACATTACAACAATTAAGTAGGGAAACAAACCTGTTGTGAGAATCCACAGAAGAACTGGTACAAAAATTGTGGCAAAATGAAACAAAGGTTCTGGGGGGAAAATGGAGAAAAGGGTTAATGTTTTCCCTTAGTCAAATTTCTAAACTAAACTAAAACAGGAAACTATTACAGTCTACAGTCAGTCCTAAGCCCTCCTAACATCAGAAGGCACTAAGTTTGTATTCTAGAGTGTAAGTGAATAATCCCAAAACAAATGACTAATTCATATTAATAACAACTTTTGCCCTACCAAGGCAGAAGATATCTCACTTTATGAAAACCTGTTGCTAGTCTTCTTCCGTGTGAAGAAATTAAATCACATAATACAAGTACCTAATATTACTGCATCTTAAATGCCAATTAGATTTGCAAAGTCATTATAAAGTAGAATGACAAAGCTGTAAGTATATGCAGGGCAGGACAAAAAGTTTACAGTTGTTCATATGGGAAAAGACATGAAAGTGATGAAAATTACAATAGCTTTATTAACTGTTTGATGTACTCACAACTATAAACCTACTTTTGCCCACCCTGTATTTTAAATCAATGCCAGTAAGAGCCAGGAAATTATTACAGTATATGTTGACACTAACTTTATCAGCTAATGCTTTACTGCCTTTACCACTGCCTCATCAAATAATCAATATATTAATATTGATCATTTACTATATGAAAAGATGGCACTGTGGGTGACATACACACACACAAAAAAAAACCAAATGCAACTTTTTATTCCTAAGGGACTTGTAATTTAATTGGGAGAATATGAAATACAGATTTAAAAAATTCAAGCAGAGAATTTAAATAAGGTAAGCTGTGACATTATCTGAGTGCTGCTTGTCATCTTCTCATGTTGTCTCTGGATTTCTCTTTGGGCAGCACCTTCAAGAGCCCATTTTTGAGAAATGTCAAAAAAACACACACAAAAAACAGTCTACAGTACTTCCTTCTGTCACACATTCTCACGTAGGTTATTTTCTAGACTGGGAGACCTGAGGCTGTTTTTAAAAAGCCAATGCATACTCAAAGGATGAGCATCTGCTACAACTGAAGGTGAGTATACTATAGGCTCTGGAGGATGTTCCTAAAGAAAAGTGCTATACACGTTTTGAATAACTCCTACAGCATCAGAGTAAGGGCCATAGCTCCAAAGGGCAATACTCAATTGTATGTATCAATTCTAGAAGAATGTAAAATGTACGTAGCATTTCTAGAGTCATATTTTATTTTTTATTGAAATTGATGGTGTGCTATTGGTTAATACAATTATATAGATTTCAGGTACACAATTCTATAATACATGAAATAAATGTACACTGTATTGTGTGTTCACCATTCCTAGTCAAGTCTCCTTTCCTCACCATTTATCCCCTCTATCCCCTCTAAACTGTGAGGTCTGAGGAGGCAGTGATTGATGGGGATTATGGGATAGTTTGTGGGAAGAGGAGGTGTGACTTTCCTACTATGATGTAATTTCCATGAGAACAGGGACTTTGTCTGTTTTATTCCATTTTGAATTCTCAGGGCCTCAAACAGTGCTTGGCTTAGAGTAACACATTCAAACATTTGTTGATTGAATAAATAAAGAATTAGCATCTGAACTAGGTGCTAAGGATGAATAGGATATGTTGATAGCAGGAACCAAGAGAAGGCCTTCAGCATTTTAAAGAGATAACAGGTAAAACAGGGTGAGACTATGGGGTGCCTTAAAAGCCAGGCTAATCCTTAGACAATGGAGATGAGTTTCTGGAGTACAGTTGAAAAGTGGTATTTTTAAACATTAATCTGGCTGAATTAGGCAAGGTAGATTGAATGGAGAAACAGAAATAAGAAGATTGATTGGTCACTCCAGAGGTGAGGCAATAGCAAATTGAAGATGCAGGAGGGCTTCTTAGCTTAATCAAAGAGGGCCAAAGTATTAGAAATCATCTTGAGATGAACAAAATAAAGTGACAAAATAGATCTGGAGACATGGAAGCATGGAATAGACTGATGAAAAGATTAACCAAAAGCATATATGCATATATGCTAATCCATGGACACAGACAATAGAGTGGTAGGCCTGGGGTGGGTGCAGGTGCAGGGTGGAGGGGGACAATTGGGGGGTGGTGGTGGTGAAATGGGACATCTATAATCCTTTTAACAATAAAAATAAATTTAAATTTTTGGAAAAAGGAATACTGCTAAGTAACTAAGAGATAATGGACATAAAGATCCTATGAACACAGAGGGTACCACCTACACAAATTATCCCCTCACTGGGAACCATTAATTACAGATCACTGGTAAACATTAGCCCTTCTAATGCTTGTTTTGTTTTCCTTAACAGAGTATTCCTTCCATCTAGTGGCAGTTGAATGAATTGCGGGCCACAATGGTAGTCAAACCAAGCCTCTGGAATTAGGGATTAGACTGATAGGCAGATCTCTAAGGCAAATCTTCATGAGCTCTCCTACTAGGGAGAGGTAAGAGAAAATAACAACCCATCTCCATGTGGGGCTGTTAAGTTACTGAGTCCAAGGCTGGATAAATCCAAATTATGGATGTCCAAGAATCCAGGAATTAGAGTCAGTAAAGCTATTGTGGAAATCATGTTCTATCGCCTCCTAGCTGGCTCCAAAAGCAAGTTATGTAAATTCTTTGAGCCCTACTTTTCATATATTTTAAATGGAAATAATACTAATTTCCTCATAGGAGATTTGTGAGGATTAAATAAAAAAAAAATAGTGTTTTTTTTATTTGTTTGTTTGTTTTTATTTTCGTTTTTGGCCAAACAGCAAAGTACGTTACACATACTGGGTTAATTATCATTATTAATCATCATCAAGATTTGGATACCAGCTCACTTGGCAAATCTGTAAACCTGATGTGACGATTATATTATTTTGAAAATACAAAGTGAATAGGACCTGGGATTGATTATAAGAAAACTGACACACAAAAGCAGTTTCTAAGCTTTCCCTCCTGTGAAATAACAGGGTATCAAAGACTCTAGCTGCTTGAATCATTTAGAACCAGTACATTAACTTGATAATATACCTATAAACTGGAATCTAAGATCTTTAGTAAATTTCTGTTATAGAAATAAAAAATGAGTATGCGGGATCAGTTTATTTGTTTTATTTTTAAATATATTTTATTGATTTTGTACAGAGAAGAAGGGAGAGAGAGTCAGAAACATCGATGAGAGAGAGTCATGGATCAGCTGCCTCTTGCACACCCCCTACTGGGGATATGCCCACAACCAAGGTACATGCCCTTGACTGGAATCGAACCCGGGACCCTTCAGTCCCCAAGCTGACGCTCTATCCATTGAGTCAAACCGGTCTAGGCAGCGGGATCAGTTTAAAACGTACTCTGATTGATGCTAAAAGAAAAATCAATGTGTTGTTGGGGAAACTACTTCAGTATCCAATGATGGGGGGTAATTTTGCAAAATTATTGTGTTTTAGGTGAATATCTAACTTGGTGAAAATTTCTCATAATATATTAAATAAAAAAGGGCAAAGTGCAAAACAGTATGTTTTGGGGCTGACTGCTAATAGGTTTGAGGTTTCTTATTGGGGTGATGGAAACGTTCTGGTTTAGATAGTGGTGATGGTTGCATTTCATAGTGAATATATTAAAACCCACTGTATTATACACTACAGTGAATTTTGTTATTTGAATTATAACTCAATAAAATGGGGAAAATATTATATATAGTGTATGAAAACCATATATACACATATGAATTTGTATGGACAAAAGTACAGGTCACATAACAATGTTACTGGTTCTTTCTATAGGTATGCATTTACAGATGACTTCAAATATCTTATTTTAGAAAAGGAGCTATGCATAAGTAAAAGAGGTATTTGAGAAAAGTCACTTGTATAATTTTCTTTTCATTTAGAGTAGGGGTGTCGAACTCAATCAGAGAAGGGGCCAAAATCTAAAATCCAGCCTAAATCGCGGGCCGAATGGTTTACTGAACAGTCATAAACTGTCATTGTGATGGAAACTCAGCGGAGTGCAGTGATGACAATGCGGTGCGGGCCACATTGCAAGGCCTGGCGGGACGGATTTGGCCCGCGGGCCTTGTGTTTGACACACGTGATTTAGAGCATCAATTCACTATGCAACATCATCAGAGAACCTCAACTTGAGGAGAGCCATGTCAGTTTCACATAACCAAAAATTAATCAAAATCAGTCAAGATTAGAGAGGAAGGACCCAATTGGAATGCATACAAAAATTTAACCTAAATATATTATAAATAAATAACATAACCACATCGAAATGGTTGAAAAGGGGGGAGGACACAAAAACGAACTTTGGAAACAGTATTTTGACTATATTGGTACACTCCAAGGTCAAAGAAAAAGGAGTGCACCAATGCTGAAACCGGTTTGGCTCAGTGGTAGAGCATCAGTCTGTGGACTGAAAGGTCCCAGGTTCGATTCCAGTCAAGGGCATGTACATTGGTTGCGGGCACACAAATATATTACTCAAGTTAATTTGTTTCTCTCAGGAGTATAAGTTAACAATTCTGAAACTACTGTAAGTGTATTCTAGGATTGAGTAAAGAAGTAAACATATTGAGAATGAGAACTAGGTTTTTCATCACTGGAAAAGGGAGTTATAAATAAGGAAAAGTGATAGATTAGAATAAACTTTGCAGTGTTGGCTGGCATCAAAGTTATCCATATAAACGGATGATTTCTAATACAATTTGCAAATAAAATAAACCAGTTTTTCTTGAAGAAATGTCTGAATCTAGGACTGGAGCAGTAAAAATACAAGAAGGGCTTAGAAAATCATATGGTACTAAAAAATAAAGAAGTCTTCAAAAAGGTTGGGGATGGGGATAGAGAGGAATGGGGAATTGCTACTCAATGGGTATAAAGTTTTAATTATGAAAGACGAGTAAGTTATAGAGATCTGCTATACAATGTTGTACTTATATTGAATAGTTTAACAATACCATATTGCACAGTTCTAAAGCTGTTATGTGGGTACAGCTTAGGTTAAGTGTTCTTATCACAACAAAATAAAAACTTAAAAATGATGGGGATATGTTGAAAGAAGACAGAAGCCAAATCTATGACAATCTGAGAAGGGGAATAAATAATAGGAATGGACTTTAACTCAAAACAAAATACATATTTTAGTAGCAGAATGCTTTTTTTTTTTCTTATGGCAGGGGATCACAGGCTTTATGGTCCGGTAGAAGGAACACACAAATATACAAAGAAAGGTGTCACATATGTCTCAACAATGGGTTCTATGGGGTGTACCACAATGGAAACACATGACGGAAGTGGTCTAATGTACACAAGATAGGGAGGACTTTATAGAGGGTATTGAAGCCACTAACTAGTGGTGTGTGTGGTGTGTGTGTGTGTGTGTGTGTGTGTGTGTGTGTTTTATGGAAACCACTTCTAAGGCTAAGGCAAGTTAAGTTTCCTTCTGTCACTAACAGCCTATTTTCAAGACTTGGTGATCATAGGTGACCTTGGCTTTTCTTTTTTGTGTATGTTTAAGGTGTATGTGTTGATTTGATACATTTATATATTGCAACTGATTACTAAAATAATGTTAGTTAACACCCTTATCATATCACACAGTTATCATTTCTTTTTTGTGGTGATAGCATTTGCAATCTTGAGTCTTAGCAACTTTGAAGTATATAGTAGAAAATGATTAACTATAATTACCATACTGTATATTAGCTCTCCAGAACTTATTCATCTGTAGTTACAAGTTTTTACCATTTAATAACATCTACCTATTCCTCCCCCCCTTTCCTTAGTCTCTGGCAAGCACCAGAATGTACTTTGCAAATAAATTTTCACAGAGCAAAGTTGAAGGGTCTTGAGACTCCAAAACAGCATTTTGATTAAGTTATCATAGTTAACTATCAGAAATGAGACAATGCACTGAACAAGTTACAACATCATTTTTGTGGTATTTGTGCCAAAAATGTGTAATCTGAATCCAATAATAAGCAAACTTTAGACAAACTCATATCGAGGGACATTCTACAAACTAACTGGCCAGTATTATTAAAAAATGTTGACAAAAAACAGGAACTATCCCTGGTTAAGGATAACTAAGGAAAAATGACAGCTAAGTGCAAGTGTAAACCTGAAGCTAACCAAAAAAAGTGTCAGACTAGTTAATAATGTGTCAGCTGATATCAATTACTAATCTTGATAACTATGTTATGGATTATCTAAGGTAGGGGTGTCAAACTCAATCAGAGAAGGAGCCAAAATCTAAAATCCAGCCTAAATCGCGGGCCGAATGGTTTACTGAACAGTCATAAACTGTCATTGTGATGGAAACGCAGCGGAGTGCAGTGATGACAGCGCGGTGCAGGCCACATTGCAAGGCCTGGCGGGACGGATTTGGCCAGCGGGCCTTGTGTTCGATACATGTGATCTAAGGTGTTAACAGTTGGCAAAGCTGGCAAAGAGTATAAGAGGATTATTTCAGTAATTTTGCAACTTCCTTGAAGTCAGAAATTATTTTTAAATGTTTTGAAAACTGGAAAAAAACCCAAACCTTAAAAAAATGGTACTGAACAGTATATAGGACAGAAGATCAACTTCTGGCTATGTCGGCTAAAAATAATTTACATACTTTAGACCAGTTACTTCACCTTCTTGTATGACAGGTTTATTGTGCATAAAATGAGTGGCTTAATTTATATTCATAGATTCCAAATTGTGCTCTGAGGAACCACACTGGGCAGGACAGGGAGGCTGAGCAAGTACACAGTCCTGGCCCCATCACCCTTTAGTCAATGCAATTCTGCTTCTATCTGCTTTTATCTTTATAACTTCATTGGAAGAGAGAATTCTACTAAAAAGAGATTAGCATACTGTTCAGGATAAAAAGGGAACCAACTATTGACAAGGATGAAGCTCAAAAACATGCTAAGTGAATTAGACCAGACACAAGAGTACCTATGATTCTATTTAGTTCAAAAACAGTCATATCTAATTTGTATATTACATATTATATCTAAATTTATATATTACTAGTGGCCTGATGCAAGAAATTCGTGCAAGGGGCTTGGCCCTCGCAGCCCCAGCTTTGTCCTGAAGGTCATCTGGAAGGATGTCCAGAAGGTCGTTCGGCTGTCAAGTCTAATTCGCATCTTTCTCTCTCTATATAAAAGTCTAAGCAACCATCACAACTGAATGGACCATGGAACAGGCTGTGTGGGGTGACTAGGCCGGCAGAGGGGTTAGTGAGGGGTGACCAAACAACTGAGCAGCAGGCTGTGTGGTGCGACCAAGCTGGCACGGGGCTGGGCAACCAGGCTGGCAAGGGGGCAGTGAGGGGTGATCAGGCTGGTGGGGGAACAGTTGGGGGCAACCAGGCTGGGATGGGGGGCAGTGAGG
Source organism: Pipistrellus kuhlii (assembly GCF_014108245.1). Lineage (NCBI taxonomy): Eukaryota > Metazoa > Chordata > Mammalia > Chiroptera > Vespertilionidae > Pipistrellus > Pipistrellus kuhlii. The sequence continues at coordinate 5,296,667 of NW_023425504.1, read as the reverse complement.
GGTGACCAGGCCGGCATGTGGGGTCAGTGAGGAGTGACCAGGCCGGTGGCGTAGGAAGGTAGTTGGGGGGCGATTAGTCCGGCAGGGGGTACAGTTGGGTGTGACCAGGTCAGCAGGGGGGGGAAGTTAGGGCTGATCAGGCAGGCAGGCAGGTGAGTGCTTAGGAGCCAGCAGTCCCAGACTGCGAAAGGGATGTCCGACTGCCGGACATCGGACCTAACCACTCTGCCTGTGGGACTGGGCCTAAACTGACAGTTGGACATCCCCGGAGGGGTTCTGGATTGGAGAGAGTGCAGGCTGGGCTGAGGGGGACCGCCCCCCCCCCCATGCACGAATTTTGTGCACCGGGCCTCTAGTATATTTATAATAATAAAAGCTAATTAGACTGGATTGCTGAATGACCTTCTGGTCAAAGTTGGGGCTGTGAGGACTTAGGCAAGCCGCCATGGCTGCGAGGGCCAAGCCCCTTGCACAAATTTCATGCATGGGGCCTCTAATGTTAATATAAATCAGATTAGTCATTGTTTGGATCAGGGGTGGAGGAGACTAACTGGGAAGGAACAGAGGGGAACTTTCTGGGATGATGGAAATGTTCTAGTTTTAAAAAAAAAATCTTTATTGTTGAAAGTATTGCACAGGTCCTCCTTTTTCCTTCATTAACCTCTTCCAACCAGATCCAGCCCTATTGTCTGTGTCCATAGGGTTATGCATATATGCATACAAGTTCATTGGTTGATCTCTTTCCACACCCCACCCCCCACCTTCCTTCTAAGGTTTAACAATCTGTCCACGCTTCTGTCTCTGGGTCTATTTTTGATCATCAGTTTATTTGGTTCATTAGATCCCACATATGAATGAAATCATGTGATACTTATCTTTCTCTGACAAATGTTCTAGTTTTGATTAGGGTGCTAGCTACATGAATATATTCATTTGTCAAAATAGAACTGCATACAGAAAACCTCAATATAATGGATTAATTCAGGCAGGGGAGTGTCCCTTAAAGCTAAAAGTCCCTCATATAATAAAGCAGGTTTTCTGAATGAATATATTAAAAAGATGACAAATTAGTTTATTTGTTTTTACTTACGTAGACAAGTGTAGTTAAAAGTAAGTATGTATGAAAAGTTTAATTTCATAGAGAAGTTTTCTGTATGTATTACAGTAATTTCAAATTTATACTGAATAGGTTTAGTAAATGCGTGCATTCACCAGTCACCACGAGTAAACAAAAAAGCACACAGCTGGGGCGTGGATTAGCACACTTCAGAACATCGATGACACATGTTAAAAATGCTGCTGAGCCATGGCCGGTGTGCTAAGTGTTTAGAGCATTGGCCCAGGTCACGGGTTGGATTTCTGGTCAAGGGTACATACCTGGGTTACAGGTTCATTCCCCACCCCAGGTCAGGGTGTCTGTAGGAGGCAACCAGTCCACAATGTCTCTCTCCTTCCTTCCTTTCTTCCTTCCTTCCCTCTCTCCCTTCCTCCCTCTCTCCTTCCTACTTTCTCTGAAAAACATTGGGAAAAAAATCCTTAGGTGAGGATTAAAAAAAAAAACTGCTGTAGAAAATCACACCATAACTAATTACCACCTGCAATGCAGTGGGATCATGTGCTAATCATTCACCAAGCATTGTTTCATGAGCAGTGACTCTTAGATTTAAATATGTAGACTGTAGTTGTAGATATGTAATATTTATGTCAGTGAAATTACTATAGTGTTTTTTTTCCAGCATATGGCCTATTCGCTAAAATTTGTTAAAAATAACAGTGAACTAACAACAACAACAACAACAACAACAAGCCTTAATTTAATATAAGCAACTCTTGGTTAAAAGCATTTTAAAATTAAAAGGGTGTTAAGTTTTACATATGACAGAGACTAGAAATTTTGCCTGTTAAATCAAAAGCTGGTTAAACTGAGGTTTGTAAACTTGAGGGTTTACTGCATTATGAATGGGTACATTTTATTGTATTTAAACTTCACTTAAAATTTCATCTCAAATTTCTTGCATTAAAAGAAATTTCTGATTTCCAATATCATAAATAGATCTGTCTTGCTAACTACAAATTTCAGTGGAAGACAGCAAAAGAAACATGGAAAGAGGAGGAAAAACACTATGACTAAATTGAGCCCATGCTGGATTAAGTAGTCTTAAATTACATTGCAAATACTTGATCACATACCTTATAGAAGAAATACTGTACGAGGTGTGCTATTCTCACATAATATAGATGTCCATGACCTAATAGCAATTTCTTTAAATGTTTAAACTTTGGAACAGAATAATCACTATTTCTGGATGCTTGGCGACCTTCTTTGCCTTTAATACCTAAAAAAAAGAAAATCTCTAGGGTGAGTATTTTATAGAATAAAACTTCCTTATGTGTTATAGCTCAATTGTATAGTTTAGCTTAGTTTTATTTAACCAAAAAGTGCTTCCTTTAACAATCTCAATGAGAATTACCAATAAATATAAAGCTAAGTGTAATTGATAATTACCTATTTATAACACAATATACAACAATTAAATAGAATAATTATTTAATCATTATAAGGCAAAATTTTCCTGAGAAAAAAATTAAATCTGGAACTTACTTTAAAGCCACTTAGTGCTTAATTGTGCATGGCACTAGACTGGGTACAATATTAAAGCAAATCAGAGACCTGAGATTTATGGTCTAGGAACTCAAAACTTAAACGTTACAATGAGACAGTGAAGTTCTTTCACTGAATGAAACTCTCTGTAGTAGCCCAAGTTTCTCTGAGCTCAAGCTGCTTTAGGCCATTTTCACACTGGATAACCAAAAAGTAGAACTAAGAGTTCCACACAACATATGGCTACTTTCAAATGAAGAAAAATTTGGGAATTCAAACTGCAGTATAATAATTCCCAAGATGCTAATTCCATTGTTTCTCCCCCTTCAAAAACAAAACAAAAACACAACTTGCTGGGGTGTTAGGATTATTGCCTACCAAGAGCCTGACAAGGGAAAAAAGGTACAGGCTATAGAGAAGCCGTTTTTACATGCCAACATATAAATTCAAGACTACAGCCCAAGCCACACATAAATAACTCCATATGGAAAACCAGCCAAGCAATTATCATTTCTTAGTACCAAAGAGTTAAGTATCTCAAAAGACATAGTGCAGCAACATAAGGAGGCAATCTGGCCAGGAGGGGAAAATCAGTAAAATTTCCTTCATGCTGTCAAAGTAAGATCAATTATGCTACCAGTAAGTTTAGGAAATTAATTTTAATTGAATCATATAAAAAAAATCCTCAACTTTGTATTTCTACATCCCCCCTCTGACCCAGGAATAGGACTTTGGGATGGACATGTGACATGATCAAATGACAACCTTCATTCAATTAACAATTATTATACCAAAATTCAAATTCAGGATGAGCAACCAAAATAATCTCTAGAATATAGGACCACTCTACCTGAAAACAATACTGATGCCTTACAGCTGCCATCTCATTAGATGTTTCTTACCTATTCCCACGTGGGACTCCAAGATCATACTGACATCATTGGCACCATCGCCTATCGACAGTGTTATTGGGCTCCCTTTTAAATTCTTCACCATTCTGACAATCTAAACATTAAATACAAAAGATGTATAGGAAAGGTCAAAGCCGAAGGTGAGATTGCACTACATCAGGGGTAGATGCCTCATTCACACTTGTAAATTTTGGCCTTACAAATAGAAAGGGAGTTTGTGCATATATGTGCAATAGTCTCAAATCTCAGAGGCAGAACACAGCTCTTCAAAATGTAATAATGAGACTTGACTTTGGGTGGTGAACACACAATACAATATACAGATGATGTATTATACAATTGTATACCTGAATGCTATATAATTTCATTAGCCAATGTTATCCCAATAAATTCAATAAAAAAGAAAAAATATAATACCAGTGTGCACTTGTTTCTAGTTCTATGAATGTATGAATGTCAAAATCCCTGCCTCTTACCTATATTAGAGGATAACTTGTTTTCTCTTTTGTTATAGCTGCATGTGTCTTTTCAGATCAGCACCGGATGTGTGACAATAGAGACCAGAAAGCTGTTTTGTGGTATCATGCATAGGGCTACCAAAACAAAAGTGGGAAGTGAGAGGACAATGTTTTTGGGAATCTCTCCCTCTCTCCTCCCTGCTGACACTCTCCCTGGTTGCATCCCAACCCTTATTCCAAGGGACTTTTCCAACATTAAATTATTGCACTCATCTAGCTGCCACTAAATTTGTTCCACTGACCAATATGATTATTTCATCTTTCCTATAGGTAGCTGCATTTTATTTTATTTTAAAAATATTTTTATTGATTTCCAAGAGAAAGGTAGAGGGAAAGAGAGATAGAAACTTGAGAGACTCATTGATCAACTGCATCCTGCACTACTGGGGTTCCAGCCACTCTCCAGGCATATACCCTTGACTAGAATAGAACCTGGGACCCTTCAGCCTGCAGGCAGACTCTCTATCCACTGAGCCAAACCAGCTAGGGCAGTAGCTGCATTTTAAAAAGGGACATCTTAAAGGTGGTGAAATTTTTATAAGTATCTGAGATACATGTAAAAAGCCTGTCACTATTCCTTGAGTGTCTCTTCAAGGTGTCGATGACAGAGTGTAGCACAATGCTGTGTTCATGGTAGGTACTGAATAAAATAAATCTGGTGGTTACTTGTGAGAAGTGTATTCGGTAAACAGTTGTCCTCCCACCCTATGTTTTAGATAATGACTGGTTTATGTATCAACCCTCAAAACCCCAGGGAATCTAGTAGCTTTTAAAAGTTTATATAATTCAGCAGTTAAAAAATGCCTTGCAATAATTATGTCTTCACAATTGCTTTCAATAGTTAACATAAATAAAATCCATTTTAAACTATGTTTTTATTGATTTTTAGAAATTGAGAGGGATAGAGCGATAGAAACATCAATGAGAGAGGAACAGCAACATCAACTGGCTGCATTCTGTATGCACCCTACTGGGGATCGAGCCAACAACCTGGGTATGTAACCTGACCGGGAATCGAACCTCTGGTACCTTCTTGGTTCCTGGGTCCACACACAACCACTGAGAGACACTGGTGGGGCAATTAATTTATTTTACTTATATTTCATTTATTTTATTTTGTTGTTTAATATTTTATTATATTTATTTTACTTTATTGTTTAAAGTGTTACAAAGACTAGTATATGTCTTCTCATTTTCCCCATTGACTTTCCCCAAGCCTCCCCCACCCCCCAGCACATGTTCCCCCCTCCATTCCCCAGTGTCTTGCGCCCATTGGTTATGCTTATATATATGCACACAGGTCCTTCAGTTGATCTCTTACCTCTCCCCCGATCCCTTCTCAGCCTTCCTATTGTAGTTTGACAGTCTGTTCCATGCTTCTCAGCCTCTGTATCTATTATTGTTCATCAGTGTATAATGTTCTTTATTATCCATACATGAGTGAGATCATGTGGTATTTTTCTTTCACTGACTGGCTTATTCCGTTAGCATAATATCTGGTGTAATCTCACACTGACCTCTAAGTACACTGGTTCCTGGATGTCCAAGGAGGTTCAAGTCAGCTACTGTCTGAGGCCACACAGCAGGAGCTACAGGAAGATCTACAGATTTCTCCTCTTTGCTTAGGGTTTGGAAGTTTTGGAGCTGTCTGACCTAGTTGCAATTTGTTAGGTAAAGCTGTGAAAGGGCAGGTCATTCATATGCAAAAGTTGCCTGGCACAGCTCAGGTAGTTTCATAAATTGGGTGGGGCAGGGTCTCAGGGAACCACTAGGGGGTGGCAAACAGCGATGGCTGCCATTGAGCTGTCTCTGCATCTCTGTGTTTCTGCATCCTACTTCCCAGCTCAGTAAACAATGATTCCTGTGTGCATCTTTGTGAGAAAGCCATCCTCACTTTCCAACCTGATGCCAGATAGTCCAGTTTTCCCCTGTAGAAGTCTGGGTCCCCATAGTCTCACTGGAAACTGGAGTTCAGAGGAGTCGGGAGCTTGTATCTCCCTTAGAATTGGAAAAAATAGTGCACCCAGTTGCCAGCCTGATTCGCTCATGCACATGTGCACCAATTTACCTCTGCTTTTCTAAGCCTCTGCACCTCCCCTACACAGTCTCAATGAGCTTCTTTCTTTCCTTCTAGATGTAGAACTTCTACTCTGCTAGCTTTCCCGTGATTCTGGGTGGTAGTCGTTTTGTCTTTCAGTTGTAGTTTTGATGTGGCTGTGAAAGGTAGCACGTACAGGTGTATACTTTATGCTGCCATCTTGGTTTCCCTTTCCTCCTGCTTTTTAATTTTTTTTCTCCAGCTGCTGTTCAGCTTGGGCTTGTTTCCATACCTGATCTTCTAACTGACTAATTTGGTCCTCTGCTTCTTCTAGTCTACTGTTGAAACCTTCCATGGTGTTTCTGATTGTAGTTATATCACTTTTGATTTCTTCCTGATTTTTGCATAGATTGATTTTCTTGTCCATCCAGTTTATGAACTGTATGGCCATTACTCTGAATTCTTTTTCTGTCATGTTCCATGCTTCAGTTTCACTTATTTCTTTTCTTGGCGATTTCTCTTTTTCTTTCCTCTGGGGATTGTTTCGTTGTCTCCCCATTCTATCTATCACCTGAAGGTCCAATCACCAAGTTGTGGGGGCCTGGGCTGTGTGCTGTGGGAGTTTCACAACACCTAAGTGTCACTGAAGAGCTCTGACACCAAGACATGTGGCTACTATGGGTCTGTGGGAGCCCCTCTCACCAAGGATGAGAGTCACTGGAGCTTAGTGAGGCCTCGTGCGTATACCTAGAATCAGGGAACCCCCCCCCCCCACCTGCACCATTCTGAAAAAGAGACCCTACTGTTGTGTGCCAAAAATCTGAGTCTCTTAGTGCATGCCAGGAGTCAGTGTCTCCCTGTGCCTGCACTGAGAATTGAGTATGGAGTCTCTGTCACTTGGTGGATAAAGTATTCTTGGATGCAAAATTTGGAAAATCAGGTCCCTGTTTGTGCACGCGCCGAGTATTGGAGTCACTGGTTCTTAGTGTCTGTGTATTCGGAATCAGGGATCCCATGCACGGGTGATGAGAAACAGTCAAGTCACTGGTGCTAAGTGCTGCCTCTTGTATGGAGAATGATGGTCCCGCTTGGGGGACCAGATTACATAGGTGCCATGAGTTGGCGGGAGGTCCACTCCTGTGCTGCAGGAGACAGATTTACATGTGCCCTCACCCAGAATCAAAGTCAGGTGGTGCAGCTGCCCTGAGTGAACCTGGCATCTGGTCATGGGAATGCGAGCTGCAGGAAACAACCTTCCTGTGTCTGTGTGCCCTGATGGACCCCCACCACTCCGATCAGTCCATGGCTCCTCCGCCCAGCCAGTTCTGCCTAAAATTGGCCCCCTACTCTGATCAGTGGCAGGGCTGGCCAACCACCCAGGCCACTGGCCCCCATTGGCTACCCCACCCCATTCAGGGGTACAGCCAGCCATCCCAACACCCAGAGCCCCTCCCCCAAGCCAGCTCCACCCCTGATTGGCCCTTCCAAGCCCAGCCAGCCCACCTCCCACAGCCCTTCCCCATGGTTTGCCCTGCCTCTAATCTGCCGCCCTCATCCCAATTTGGGGCAGGGCCCACAAGCCATTTACCCACAGCCCCGCCCCCAAGCTGGCCTGGCCCTGATTGACCCTGAGGCGGGCCAGATGGCCAACCTCCTGCTGTCTCCTCCTCCTGAGAGGCTTGGCCTCAATCTGCCAATTGGGGTTGGGCAGGCCAGACCCCATCCATGCATAAATTCATACACTGGGCTTCTAGTAGATATAGAAAAAGACAAGGAAAATGACAGTTGGGCTCTAGAGATGGCTGAGTTGAGGTGATAATGACACACCCAAGATATGTTCAATAAGAAGCTACAGAAATAAAATTAAGCCCAAAGATTGGAGAAGTGACTTGAAAATCACCTATATGGCCATGACAGATGAGTAAGTGATACCCCAGAAATGACTATATATAAAGAGAAATAAAACAGAGTGAGGATTGTACCACACGGAGCTCCATATTATGGGTGGGAGATTTAGCATATGGTCAGGAATTCAGACACCAGCCTGGGCAATGGAGTCAAAACCCAGGTAAGCAACTTAAGCAACAATGATTGTAAGGTGTATGTGTGTGTGTGTGGGGGGGGTATTGTTTCTTACTAAAGGGACAGATTTTTTTGGATACTCTTCTGGCAGGATATGCTTCCCCAGCTGGGGCCAACCATAGCTCTGAGAGTTAAGCAAAAAAGACAAGCACCTGACTACGGTGGGAACTGAGAGTGAGATGAAAGTAGACAGAGACAATGCCTTAAATTAAGATGGGTATGCGTGTGCATGCATGTGTAAGGCAGGGGGCAAGTTATATGTGGAGAAGCCAAAGACATAGTCTTCCACTGCATGTAGAGCAAGTAGATGAAGAATCTGAAGAAGCAAGAATAATACATATAATATATAGAATACAGTGTGTATAGCAGTGAAAAAGTATGTCACTGAGATTAAAGTTCCTTGGACCCAGTGAGTACAAGAAAGAAAGGTGAAGCAGATCAACGTGGGCTAGAAGAGCTGGGGGGGAAAAAGGCATATGAGAGTGGGCTTGAGCTGGATTTATAATTTTTGTTAGACCAGGAACAATTTTGAGAGAATCCCAGATGAGGATATGATATGAGAAAAGCTTGGAGGTTGGCAAGTGCAAAGCATGTTTGAAGCACACAAAGGGGGAACAATTCACACTGGATACAGAAATTATGGTGGACCCAACAGTCACAGGGTAAGCCCTGAGTCCCACATTGATTTATCTGTCCTTCTTCCTAAGAGACTAGGAAACTACTGAAAGTGTCAGAGCAAGAATATATGATGAGAGAAGTGGTGTTTTAGTAAGATTAATTTGGGAGTGTGGGGAAAGAGATTAAAGGGGGAATTGTGAAAGAAAGGAGACCAAATCAAATAGTCTCTATGTAAAGTCCTTAGGGCTTAGACTGGGCTAAAGGTAAAAGGTTTAAAAAGATGGCACTAAAATGAGAGCTATGATAAAAGGTAGAATCAACAGGACATGGTGCCTATATATGGAGTGAAGGAGAAGAGTAGAGTCAGAGGTACTTTGCAGACTTAGAAAGCAAAAGAAAAAAAATGGCATTGGTAATAGGAATAATAAAGATATTAAAAAAAAATGGCCTGAAGGAGAAAATTGTAAGATCTGTTTTAAACACTAGAATTTAATGTGACAGTGGGGAATCCATATGGAGCTGTCGAGCAGGCAGCCAGAAATATGAGATTTAATGGGGGGAAAAATCAAGACCAGAGAAAACTGATAATTAGGGAAAAGATAGAAGATGAAACAAAATATAAAGACACTAGACTGCCAAGTAGCGGGGGGGGGGGGGGGGGTGGGTGGGTGGGGGAAGAGTCAGGAGTGTAAACCATCATAGAAAACAAGGGAGGAATTTATTTTAAGGAGGATATAATTGATAGTGTCATCTGCAGCAAAGAACTGAGGAGGAGAATAGAAGATAGTATGATGGATTTAGCTAGAAAGTAATTGCTCTCCTTCAGGCGAGCCAACAGAGTAAGATAAAAAGAAAGAACACATGGTACCAGGGTAGGCAGCAGGCACCAAACATTCATTAGAGAAGTTTGGAAAGTGAGGGACTGGACAGCCAGCTTGAGGGAAAAACAAGGCTGGTTTGATTCAAATTGGTAGGAATATTCCTAACTTTGACCACAAAGAGGATGATGCCAGGGAAGATGTAATAAGATAATAATGGCCCGTAAAAGAAGAAACAAATTAAAAGTAAAGTGGACATTTGCACACGTACATAGAAGTCCCCAAAACAGAACATTAACTAATATCCAGTTACCTGTGCTTTCTGCAATGGTGCCATCCGGCAGCAGAGCACTGCAGTGCACTTCATACAAATCTGTACGAAAATGCTTTTGTAATTGTTAAGACTGGAGTCATGATTAGAATTTAATATGAGTGATAATGTGGAGCCATCGATGATTAATCCATATTCCTGTTGTTCTGTCCATGCTCTGAAAATAAAAAAAATAATGCTGTATTTGAATCTATTATACAATTCTATTTAGGAACTTTATTTCTTTTTAACTATAAGGAGGAGGATCTCCCATAAGTCATCATCAATCTGATTTCTAAACCTATACATTCTAAAGAAGCAATCGTCTCTAATTAAGGCACATCAGAGACTTTGCATCACATGTTTGAGACTCAAGCTGCATACCATTAAGTTCTAAATGGTATAAAAATAATAGACAAGGGGGCAATGGGGCAATAGGGACACATATGTAATACCTTAATCAATAAAGAAAAAACATTAATGGGCATTTAATAGCCAGTCTCTATAAAAAATTGAAGGTAAATTTGGTTAATTACAGATCATTCAAACTCTGATATAAAGACAAGTCATTAGTCAATCTAAAAGCTCCTTAAAAATATAAGTGAAAGACAAAATGGCTTTGGGATATACAGTCACAGAAGAACTTTTCCTAATATTTTGCCTGAATGACATAAACTATCAGTAGACCAGGCTTCTCAAATGTGATGGAGTACCTAAAATATATGGTGTTCATTAAAGAATACCATATAATAATATATGTTCATTAAATAAGTATCATTTTATACTTGATTAGTGTGCCCATTAGAATTACATAGCCATAGCCTTCCCATTAGAATTACATCTGAGCAGTTTTAAAAAACTGCCCATGCACCCTAGGTGGTTTGGCTCTATCAGTTGATAGAGCACTGGCCAGCAGACTGAAGGGTCCTAGGTTCTTTTCCAGTCAAGGGCTTATGCCCAGGTATCAGGCTCAATCCACAGTAGGGGGCATGCAAGAGGCAGCCGATGAATGATTCTCTCTCATCATTGATGTTTCTCACTCTCTCTCTCCCTCTCTCTTTCTCTTTCTGAAATCAATAAAAATATATTTAATAAAAATAAAATAAAAAATTGCCCATGCGTGAGGACTATCCCCAGATAAATTAAATCAGAGTATCTTGGGTAGGGCCCAGTTACATATATTAATGCTTTCAAAAGCTCTTCGGGTGAGTCTTATGCATAGCCAGGGAAGAAAAATGTAACCAGTGCCAAGCATTTAAGAAAAACATATGAGGGGAAAACTTACAACTGAGAAAATTCTACCAATTAACATGTCATTATTTTTATTTTTTTTTATAATGAAGAAAACAACAACACAATGATAAGTCAATGTTAGCTCGGGAAATTTTGGGTGGTATTTGAGAACCACTGCAGTGAAAGTATTAAGACACAGCTTGATCTCATCATTATAAATTCACTTGTCTAACTTGATGCCTTTCAAATTTTAATGTTTAAAGAATCTTATCAAAATTTTTTGGGAATCTTGTAGATTCTGATTGAATAGGTTTGGGGTGGGATATGAGATTTTATATTTCTAACAAGCTTCTGGTGGTAAAGGAGATGCTGTTCTATGGACCAAACTTTGAGTAGTGAGAGCCTAATATGCCTCATTTATCCTTTATGCCATATTTCTTTGTTGTATATTGCTAGCACCATAATATTTTGTACATATTCACATTTTGCTTTATAATTTTATGACCATTTTACACTAACTAAAGAGATATCATTCACATGTTCACCTTCTTTGCTCCCCTACCCACAGAGCAGACTTAATGTACAAAAAGCAGTGACTCAATAATCAATCAAACAATATTTGTAAACATCAATTTTATATAATGAAAGGAATTATTAATTACTCTTTCCTTGGAGAACAAAAAAATCTCATTGGGGTGAAAAAAGCATACATATAAGACTATAACCAACCAAACAAGATATTAAATAGTCACTATCCAGTGATTGGGACAATAAATACACAGGAAGAATAGTGAGTTCTTTGTGAGGTGTGATATCTGAAATGGAACTTGAAAGACAGGGCAGAAAGTGGTGTGTGGAGAGAATGTATCCTGTGGTGCACTAGGAAAGCAAAATGAAAACGTTACTTGAGGCCTTTGGTACAAACTGATTCTGTGGGTAATGGAGAACCACTTAAGGTTTCCGAGCAGGGATGAGATATAGGTAGTTCTTCACATTTAAGGACCACTTGTCTGGAAGAGGGACTTAAGGGACTTGAGGCATGAGTTGCTACAACATATGATGTGGAACACCAGTGGTGAAAATGAGAACATGAATAAAGCTTGGTGGCTGACCTAAAGTGGAAGGGACAAAGAAGCAGCAGCTGGCAGACGTGATTCTAGGTCTGACATCTATGTAACCTGGGGAAAAGACTGTACTCACACAACTCCAAACAGATGAGCCAGGAAGAGGAAATGTTCTGAGCTGAGAAGTAAAGGATTCCATAAGCACTGGCTTTTATAAAAGTGCTCCAGAGTTGCTGAATGGTGCTATGAACTGAATTGTGTCCACTACTTTGTCCTGTTTTGAAGCCCTCATCCCCAATGTGGTGGTATTTGGAGATGGAGTCTTTGGGAGAAACTCAGGTCTAAATAAATTCATAAGGGTGGGGCCCTTATAAGAAGAGACACCAGAGCTTCCCCCTCCCCCCTAGCAATGTAAAGAGACAGTGAAAAGGCAGCCTTCTGCAAGCTAGAAAGAGGGACCACACAGATATGACAAATCAGTTTCCACTGGATAAGCCACACAGTCTATGTTATTTTGATATGGTAACTCAAGCAGACTAAGACAAATGGACAAGTAAAATGCTTGTAATTTGTACTGCCTTTAATAAGTATCATTTGGTTAAGGGAAGGAAACTGTAGTCATAAAAACCTGTTTATTTTCATTGATGCCCAAATACCAGAAGAAAAACTGCTGTTTTAGAATTGGCCAGAGCCTCATGAATGTGGGCTATTCATTTTTAAAAAAAGTATATTTTATTGATTTCTTACAGAGAGGAAGGGAGAGGGATAGAGAGTTAGAAACATCTATGAGAGAGAAACATCAATCAGCTGCCTCCTGCCCGCCCCCCCCACTGGGGATGTGCCTGCAACCAAGGTACATGCCCTTGACCAGCATCGAACCTGGGATCTTTCAGTCCGCAGGCAGATGCTCTGTCTACTGAGCCAAACCGGACTCGGCTGGGCTATTCATTTTTAAAGTTTGTTTAAATAACGGAGATGAAGGTGCCAATATAGTGTAGTTGTTAAAGATATAGCATGGACTCTGGAATAGGTTAGACTTATTCCACCTCAAAGCCTCAGTTTCCCTATCTGTAAGTTGAAGAAAATAAGATTGCTTTTCTGGGTTGTAGTGAAGATTAAATGAGAATAATTATATAAAGTGCTTAACACTGTTCCTAGAACAAAGTGGGTGCTCAAGAAATGAAAAACAGTATTATCTAGGGGTCTTTGAATTTAGTGCATGCGCATCCTAAAGAGGGAATAAATTTCCTTATAGCCAAGGTAAATCCCAATAATTGGTTCAGATAAGGCTAAGCCCTAGTCAATGATAATTCTAGAAAAATATATCATTGAATTATTGTGGATCAGTGGCTTTCCTTGAGATCATGGGTTCCACAGTTCTTCCTAAGCAGCTAGTTGAAAGCAGAATCCAAGTGTCCATGTTAACAAGAATTTGGTTACCTTTGGAATTCTGTGGCATGAAAATCAACACAGAAAATGGCTCTAGGGCACATGGGTCAATCACAAGGCCCGCGGGCCAAATCCGTCCCGCCAGGCCTTGCAATGTGGCCCGCACCGCGCTGTCATCACTGCACTCCGCTGCGTTTCCATCACAATGACAGTTTATGACTGTTCAGTAAACCATTTGGCCCGCGATTTAGGCTGGATTTTAGATTTTGGCCCCTTCTCTGATTGAGTTCGACACCCCTACTCTAGGGGCTCAAAATATATGTAAACTATTATAGAGATCAGTTTTATTACATTCAGTTTAATAGACTGTGAAAATAGGTATTTTTTATTAACACGGACCAGGCCAGAATATTAATGCTAAATACCCAGGCCCTAAATATTGAGAAACTGAACTAGTTTCATAAACCTTGAGAAGTGCATGGTTTTCTTTTAAACTAGAGGTGGGAAGTACCAAATAATTAAAACTGGGCCATTAGCCACATCCTCAGGGAATGTTTTTAATTTATAAGGATAAAATATCAGCTAACAAAGAATGATAAATAAAAAAACAGCCTTCTGTGTAAACAGCTATGATTTATATCTGTACCAATGCCTAAATATAAGAAACTGATGCATTTTCTTACTTTTTAAGACTTCTAGTACTTTTAGGAAATTCATGCAGCAACTTCTTACGGTATTCTATCAACAATTCATGTAATCGATCTTCTTTCCTTTCACTTTCATCAATGGTTTTTGTGGTCAGTTCCAAGAGCTCAGTGCTGGTTTGGAAAAGGCGGCAGGCATAGCAGGTGGATTTGGCCGTCTCCATCTTATCCCCAGTAAGCACCCAGACTTTCAGACCAGCTGCATGCAGAGCTTCAATAGTCTCAGCTGCTTGATCTTGTAGCCTGGGAACACAAAGGAAAACTCATTATCCTCAAAAATTCCTAGCAGAGATTCTGCAAGAAGGCTTGTTAAAGAGAATATTTTTACAATTCAAGCATTTCTGGAGTCCTGACATGTTGGTTTTCTTATGTATCCTCTATGCTGAGAGTGTTCTCTCTGACACAGTTTTGCTTATTAAATGAATTTCAAAGAATGAGGTATGGATTAATTCATGACATCTCTAGATATAAGAGGTATCCTATGATAGAATTGAGAATCAGCATTCTTAGTTAAAATGTTCAGGAACTCACCAAGCATTCTTATTCATTGTCACTTTAGCACATTAAATTTTATTTTATGTCTCACCACAGAGATACTTTACATGGTTTAAAACAGAAAGGGCCAAAGACATTCTAATAAGATATTGAGGGAACAAAATAGTTACAGGGATGTAAAGTGTAGCACAGGGAATATAGACAATAATATTGTAATAACTATGCATGGTGCCAGGTGGGTACTAGACTTACAGGGGGAAATACTTCATAAGGTATATAAATGTCTAACTGCTATGCTATATACCTGGAAACGAACAGGTACTGTCAACTGTAATTGTAAAATTAGAAAAAATTTAAAAATATAAAAAAAGATATTGAGGAAAGTTGGTGAATCCCATCCCTGAGGAGCTTTAAGAACAGAAAAGCCAACCATCCTGAAAGAGAATTTAAGCATAATTCTTAAAGGCAGGAATAAAAGGAGAATGATACTTTCTTTGATTACTTTGTAAAGAGAATAAAAATAAAATTAAACTAAATGAATTTCATTAGAATTGCAGTACCTTCCAATATGGCTAAATATATGTTTGTAACTTTTTTTTTGGTTAAGTCTCAACAATTGGCATTTATAATTCCTAAATATCTCTCCAATATTAAGTGTCTAAAATTGTTGGAGCCCTATAATCATGTTTGTCAGAGCTCAGCCTATATAATTAAAGTAAATCATTTTAAAGTATGCAAAAACAATCTGTAGTCAGTTAAACCAGGTTAGAATAAACTCTCATGTTATTTGTTCTACCTTGAAATTTTTCTGCTTATCTCTGTCAAAATTTTACCTATTCTTGTCCGGCTGGTATGGCTCACTGGTTGAGCATCAACCTATGAACCAGGAGGTCACAGTTTGATTCCTGGTCAGGGCATATGCTCAGGTTATGGGCTTGATCCCCAGTGAGGGACATGCAGAAGGCAGCCAATCAATATTTTTCTCTCATTATTGATGTTTCTATCTCTCTCTTCCTCTCCCTTCCTCTATGAAATTAATAAAAAAATATTTTTTTAAATGTGACCCATTTTACCAGGCACTAATTTAGCTTAAATGATGTCTTCAGCACAAAGTTCCCTATGCCTAGTAAAACTATTTCTTTTTTTTTCTTTTTTTAAAAAAATATATTTTATTGATTTTTTACAGAGAGGAAGGGAGGGAGATAGAGAGCCAGAAACGTCGATGAGAGAGAAACATTGACCAGCCGCCTCCTGCACATCCCCTATCTGGGGATGTGCCCGCAGCCAACGTACATGCCCCTGACTGGAATCGAACCCAGGACCTCTCAGTCCACAGACAGACGCTCTACCACTGAGCCAAACCGGTTTCGGCCTAGTAAAACTATTTCATAAGTATCTGCATAATTAAATGAATGGCTTAGTAAGTACTCAAAAGACCTTAAAGATGCCAGATTAATTCATCTAAGCTACAAATAATTAACTTAATAATCATTCCCATAAATAGTTCAAAATCTGGTGTGTAGACAAAGCAAAATCAAAGATTTCAAAATTTGAGATTAAATTACTAATATGAACAGATACCACTCCAAATGACTGGTCATTAAAATAATGAGAACAGTATTTTCTAGTTACTTGTCTTCCACTGCAGTGGCTCCAAGTAAATTCATGTTTGTCTCAATATCATCAAAAATCATTTCCAATTTTTCTTCTCTCTCGTGTAAGGCCATTTTTGCCTCTACAAGCTGTCTGTCAATTCTTTTATAATCATCTGGAGGAATTTCTTTGAAGGCTACACAAAGTGTCCGATACCCATCCTAGAAGCAAAGTAGGAGATCTATAGTTATCCAAATAATAACAAGGGGGAAAAACACATTTTCTTTAAGTACTCTTACTTTACCAAACAAAGAGAAATTCTGATATATTTTTAGTTTTAAAAAAAGATAAAATTACAACTAAAAAGGTAACATACAATTAAGTTCAAAATAACAAAATATCTCTGGGGGCAAAAAACCCCCACAGAACATAATGCATTTTTGAAAAGTCTTTAAGGCTCCACATTCTGAAGAGAAACTTGCTCTAGAAAAATATTTTATATTAAAATATGGTAAATACTATTACTAAAGCCCCAAATCTAAAAATAGACCATAAAGAGAAGCTAAAATTCACTTAAACAGATATTTAAATAAACCATTTCCAGCATTTCTCTATTTCTTAGGGGTTGGAGTGAAGGCTCACCATTGAAGTTCGTTCCACATGGGCTTTGGTTGACTCAATATCATGATTATGCACCCTGGGAAAAATCGCTGAGTCGGCGCCTTTACAAAAGAGAAGTATGCCTCCTAAAATGAAAAACCAAAATAGTCAACTTAGAATTTTAAGCCTTGTACTGGAACTAATAACACTGAATGATTAGGGTGGATATACCCACTCAGCTATTATGTATCCTGAGCCTGTCTTAAAATGCTCACCAAAATTGACTGAGACATCTTGACCTTTTGCATGGTCAGGACAATATTCACCACCTCTTCAGACTGGTATGGACACAAGTAATAACTCAGAGTTTACAACATGCACTTCTGTTAAAATATACTTCCTTCTAGTGAATCACAAAAGACTATGCTGTGTCAAGTGTACTTGAATTATCTTTGAAAATGTCAGCCATGGTCTGTGGCATCTACTGATGTCAAGGACCAAACTTAATCTCAAACAAGGTAAAATCATTTTAAATTAACTATATAAATTAACTTTTAAAACAGTGGCTTGACAGTTTTTACCAGAAACTTGAGACTAGCTTTGTAGAAGATATTGAGGATACACTGTACTTAGTAGCACACCTACAGCTTTATATCAGTCCGTGTACCCAGGAAAGCAGTAACAGTTGAGCATGAAGAAAGACCCTTCATCCTTACAAGGCAAAATGCTAAATTCAACAAGTTAAAAAATAACAGTGTTGCTCTGAGGTTAAGGCCCTTGGCATACCACTTCCCTAGATATCTCACCATTTGCAGTAGAATGCATATGTGCATGGGCACAGATAAAAACAGCAAGTATTTCAAATGTGCTTTTTTTTTTTCATTTTCTCTCACACATCCAATTTGTGTAAAAGTCACAAAGCAAATGGTACATTAACATACTGAAATCAGTTTCATTTGCAATCATACCAAAAAATATGAATAAAGTGGGATATTATACATTCCCTCAAGAGTCTTGTCTATATCTTCCTTTTCTCACATTTAGGAATTTGCAACAAATTTAATACTAAAAAGTAAATTACTAGAAAATTAATCAAGGCCGAAACCGGTTTGGCTCAGTAGACAGAGTGTTGGCCTGCGGACTGAAAGGTCCCAGGTTCGATCCCGGTCAAGGGCATGTACCTTGGTTGCGGGCACATCCCCAGTAAGGGGTGTGCAAGAGGCAGCTGATCGGTGTTTCTCTCTCATCGATGTTTCTACCACTCTGTCTCTGTCTCTTCCTCTCTGTAAAAAACTCAATAAAATATATTTTTTAAAAAGAGAGAAAATTAATCAAGGATATTTTGAAAAAACCACCCAGAGACAGACATATACACATACACAAACATAAATAGATACAGAGGTTTCTGAGAACCCCCAAATGAAGCATTCTTATGAGTCTTGCTGAATTTGAACAGAAGGTACCCCAACCACCATGGCTCCTCCCAAAGATACGGGGGAACTCTGGGATGATGTTACTGGTTCCCTTGCAAGCAAAGGGCAAGCTTCTTAACTGTCAAAGAGGCCAGAATGCTGAAGTAAAATAAGAATGCTCTTTCATATTAGGCTGACCATTAGTTATCTCTAGCTCACCAGTCTCCAGGGAGTATAAACCAATGGGAATTGAGGAAAGTCAGGGAGGGATAACCAGCAACTCTACACTCAAGGACTTTCAGCTAGTAATTGCAAACCCCACAATCATACTGAACTACTACATGTAGACATTATTGGTGATTGATCAGTACCTGGAACAAAAAAGTCACCCTTTCAGTTCCTATTTGGACAATCATAATTGAGTAGAGCTCAGTTTCCAAGAAAAGGCAAACACTGTCATACCAGGGGTTCCACCAATGACAATTTGACAAGCTGAATGCTTGGGCTTACTTATATAAATACATTAAGGCCTATATGAAGCTACTGCTTTATGTGACGTTAGGTAATCATTTACTACTCCATTTAATGTTTTCTTTCTTAAAATTGTTGATTAAATATGAATCTAAAATGGAAAAGAGAAAAAGTCATTAAAAATGCATACCTTCTTGATTCTGCACAATAACACTCATACGACGGCGGACAGAATCAAAGTTTAAGGTGTGAAGAAGTTCATACCTTTAAAAGAAGAAAAATGAGAAAAGTAAAATACCTACACCACACTGGGAAAAATAAAACACAAGAGAAATATCTTAAGATATTTAAACATCTTTAATGAACCAAGCTCTTCTCTTTGGGTAAGGGGTGCTAGTTATGGGTACAACTGGGGATTTTTACTGTGTTTTTGAAATGTCTCTGCATTTAGAGAATGCTGTCAGAGGACACCATTGTTGGTAAGGGGTATCTGTATCTTCTTATTATACTACTTAAAATATAAGGAGTGAGTGACTACATAGAATAAGGGACATATAGATGTCCCACAGAGCCATATCTGGAGGGATTTAATAATAATCTCACCTTTACAATTATTTCAGTCATCTATGGAATGTCTAATATGTGTCAGGCACAGTGCTAGGTGCTAGAAAATAAATAGGTATCCCCTCAGACCCTTCCCTCAAAGGGCTTCTTATATGATAAGGCAAACAGAGGGTAAGGTAATAAGATGACTACCTTCCAGTCTACCAAAACCTGTAATAAAGGATCTCACAGAGGAGACGTGAGTATGCAGAATGAAGACATCCAAAGGAAGGCTTCTTGAAAATAGTTGTACCTGAGCTGTGTTCTCTAGAAGTGATATGATGAAGAAAGGGTAGCATGGCATTCTGAGTAGAGGGAAGAGCATGTGCAAAGGCACAGGAGTATGATTACATATGTACCACAGTGGGAATATAAAGTAGTTCACTAAGGCTTGACATCTAATTGATGAGGAAATAGTAAGGACGCTAAGCAGGGCCTGGGAAATGAGAATATTATGGGCCAGAGATTTGGGATTTTATCCTAACAGCAATAGAAATCCACTGAAAGGTTTAAACAATGGAAGGATATGATCAGATCTGTGTGTGAATGGCTGAGCTATACTAATCAAATGAGAACATGAAAAAGGTTAAAAACACGAGTTAATTATTTTTAAAATTATTTACATGAGGAAAATATATTTTTGAAAATAAACAATTTGGATACAAGCATCTGGCCTAAAAATATTACAAAGCTTGATTTTGATGGGAAGGAGGAGTTCATGCGTGAGTATAACATAAATATGTAGTATTTCACTTTGCTTTGGCCAAGATGGGGGGGCTCTGGTTGCAAACTGGTTAGAATCTAGACAGATGATGACTCTGAGTTCTTGGCAGTCAGGCCAAAGAGGCTTCCTATGGTTTCTAAGCATATCTCCCTAAAGGTGCATCTACATGTATACAGGGTATGAGATCAGTTTCATGAGATGCTAGGGGCCAGAATTTAAGTCAGATAATTAAATTTCAACTTCAGATAAAGGAATTCAAATTAATCATAGAGTCTCATTCAAATATGCTGTTATGCTAAAATGGCTTTGTTCCTTGAGGTCTCTGTAGGGAAAAACACTGATGCCTTAAGAGTATTTGCCCTGAGGCTCAACCCTGATCATCTTATAGGGGTGTGGAACTCAATCAGAGAAGGGGCCAAAATCTAAAATCCAGCCTAAATCGCGGGCCGAATGGTTTACTGAACAGTCATAAACTGTCATTGTGATGGAAACGCAGCGGAGTGCAGTGATGACAGCGCGGTGCGGGCCACATTGCAAGGCCTGGCGGGACGGATTTGGCCCGCGGGCCTTGTGTTTGACACATGTGATAGAACAAGACAAAGCTTCTAACACCAAAGCTGCCATGATTGAAATCCCAGAGTTATTGGTTGGGTTCTGGAAATAAAGTTTCATGCATGTTCACTGATTTTTCTTGCAGCATGTGTTCGAGACCAGAAATGGTATTTTAATTTCTGACAGAAAGTCCAGGCAGACTCTCATTCAGGCTACTGGATCCATATGTGAACCAAACTGGAATCATTTCCACATCAAATCTCACTTTCTGCCATTCTATGAAAAAAATTACTTTCTCCTCCTTGAACTACATTTACATAAAACTCTGAACTGGAGAGCAAAGTCCTACACTTGTAGATGACTCCTTTGCTGCCCTTACTAGATTCAGTTAAGGTGGACTGTAGAATTAAGATGTGACAAACAAATAAATACACAGTGCTACTTACTCTTCTATTTCTTGTCTTTGGTTCTCTATTCTCATATGGCCATTCTGAGTTCCTAAAAATGTGAACCCATACCTGTCAAACACAATAAAAAATACATTTGTATATCTCTAAAGAATAATTCATTTCCATTGGGGTTACTTGTAATCTTTTATTGTTTTCTTCTCTTTTATATGATATCAATATATAATCTTCCCTTTACTGGCTGACATAATACACAGCAAGTCAATGAACAGTCACATATTGTAACCAAAAAAGAGGCAATTTGTAAATTAAATTATGTTACTAACACACTGTGTGACCTTTTAGTCACTTAATTATCTTGGCCCTCATGTGTCAAATGGGACTATCTTTACCAAATGATGTAAAAATTGCTGGGAGCACTTCAGAAATAATGTGTTGTACAAAAAGTGGCCATTGTTATGATATGCAAAATATAACATGAACATTTAGACTTCTGGCTGGTATGCATAAATAGTAATACAAGTTACACCTATGCATTACTATTTTCTTTCTGCTCTTAATTGGTTAGGTTTTGGGAAATTTTTCCTGAACCTTCAGATTAAGGAGTCTGACTTTTTACTAAAGAATAGTATGTATTTTTATAAGATAAGGTTACTGAAGCAAACAGAGGGGGGGAAAAATAACTCCTGTCCTGTGATTTCACTTTCTCAAGAAAAGTATAGGAAGTGCTTCTTTTTTTTTTCACTCTTCAAAAATGCTAATGTATTTTTCAACAACTTATCTCAGGGTTTTAAAACATCTTTATTGAGGTATAACTGATATATGTAGAACTCCACATACTTAATGTATGCAATTTGATGAGTTTGGACACATGCAAACACCTGTGATACTAAAATACTATATTGTTAAATTAACTATAGGTATGACACTCTAGAGCAGACCTGTAGAATGCATTCATGTGCTTACTTTTTAGCTCCTTTCACCAAAGCTATTTCATCTGGTGAAGAGGCCACATAGGTTAATTCAGCTGATTCTGTAGCTCCATCAACAGCATCATTTACTTTAATTTCTACTGTATGGCATAAACACAAGGCACGCAGAAAGAGCTCTTCTCGATTCTGTTAAACAGTAACAATAAAAAATGACTATATGATTTTCACACTGATCACTTGGTAACTAGTCCATGAACAGAGATAAAATATTAATGTGAGAGAAAATTATAACCTCCAGCAGACTGAGTGAGCAGAAATTTATAAATTTTTAATACTCAACTAAGCTATCTTCCTAGTTCCTAACAGCATTCCTGATTCTCAGCTAACATACCATAGAAGCTGTGTTAACTCATTCAGGTTAGTGTAGTGCTACCTAATACCCAAGCGGTGACTTTTTCTTGCCTAAAAGAGTTCATTCAGTATCTAATTCACAATCTGGCAATAGCTCAGGTGCAGAGAAACTCTGGTTCATTTAATGCTTAGATACTCCAGGGACTAGAATGATTTGAATGGATATCGTTCTCGGAAGAGCTCATATCTTAAAGACAGAGCACAAAATATTTATGATCACACAGACAGGGAAGTGCAATTTTACCCAATGCAATTTCCCATAATTCTTTCTACTTATTTACATATTCTAGAGGCGTTAGTAAAACAAGGTGAAATGAGAGAAGAAACAAATGGTTATTCAAAAGTCTGCCATAAGCTAAAATTCACTTTTACTATGTAGGGTTAACACATGCATACATATATTGATTTCTCAAAGTAAAATGGCAATGCAGAAAATGCTACCTTATCTGCTTTATCAAAATATGTTAAGGGTCCATCAGTTTGAGAGAGTCCATCAGTTTCCTGAGTTACACCTTTATATTTGTGCCCATCTATGCAGCATTCAATGAATTCCATGCTGTTTTCAGTGAGTGTTCCAGTTTTATCTGTAAATACATAGTCCACCTAAAAATAAGGACACAAACATATATTTTAACTTTGTTCAGTGTGATTTTTTGTTGGGTGTAAGGCAGTGCAATTTTCTCACGCTTAGAAAATATCTTTTCTAAGACTTCTTGTCAGATGTAAGGTAATTATAGAAGCAACATTATCAAATGAATGAGAAACAAGAGTATTTTTAAGACACTGAAACACTATCATATTTCTACAATATAGAAGATTAATAGGAAGGAAGAATGTGGCTATTTTATCAAAGTAAGAACTCTTCAATTTAACACCTAGTCTTTTTTATGCAAAGAAGTTACGTAAGAGCCCTGAAGTTTTCTCAGTGGTTAGAGCATTGACCCGTCCCTCTCAGGGCTGCGGGTTAAAGTCCTGGTCAAGAGCAAGTACCCCAGTTGCAATCTGATATCGTCTCACACTGACCACTAGGTACACTGGCTCTTAGTTCTCCAAGGAGGTGCAAAATCAACCACTGTCTGAGGCCACCCAGCAGGAGCTGCAGGAAATCTGCAGATTTCTCCTCTTTGTTTAGGAGTTGGAAGTTTTGGAGCTCTCTGACCCAGCAGCAGTTTGTTAAGTTAGGCTGTGAGAGGACAGGCCATTCGTATGGAAAACCTGTTTGCACAGCTTGAATGGGGTTTTAAATTGGGAAGGGCGGAGTCTCAGGGAGTCACCAGGGCGGACCAAACAGCGATGGCTGCCAGTCTCCACGTCACCGTCACCGTGTCCCGCACCCCCATGTAGTAACAATGATTCCTGCAAGCACCTCTGTGAGAAAGGCACCCTTGCTTTCTGACCCGATGCCAGACAGTCCAGTTTCTCCCTGTAGGAGTCTGGGTCCCCAGAGTCTCACCAGAAGTTGGAGTTCAGAGGAATAGGGAGCTTGTATCTCCCTCTTGATAAAAAAAAAAACAGCACACCAAGTTGCCAGCCCAGTTTGAAATCCTTTGTACCTCTGCTTTTCTACGCCTCTGCATCTCCTACCCAGTCTCAATGCCCTTTTTTCTTTCCTTCTAGTTGTAAAACTACTACTCAGCCAGCTTTCCCGTGGTTCTGGGTGATAGCGTTTTGTCCTTTAGGTTGTAGTTTTGGTGTAGTCGTGAGAGGCAGCACGTATAGGTATATACCTTATGCCACCATCTTGGTTTCTCCCATAATTTCATAAATTATGGAAAAAATAATCTATGAAGTAAATTTTCCACCTTAAATAAGCCATATTGAGCATTTCCATTTTATCTCAGATTTTATCTTCTATTTGTAACATCTGGCTTTTGGAAACCCACAATTTTATCTCCTTTTGGCAACTTATGCTTAAAAATTTAAAATTATGGTCTGACAGGAACAATCAATAAGCACAAGATTAAGGTTTCTATTATGTAAGGCAGGAAGAAATGAACTCCAACAACAGTTGCTCTCTATTTTTCAAAGCTTTTCACAGTAGCAGCATGTAATTTTCCTTTTTGTCCTCTTAGCTGGCCAAATTTGAATTTTCTCTTTAAATTAATCCAGATGGTATTGTTTCTGTGTTGTTAG
Source organism: Pipistrellus kuhlii (assembly GCF_014108245.1). NCBI lineage: Eukaryota > Metazoa > Chordata > Mammalia > Chiroptera > Vespertilionidae > Pipistrellus > Pipistrellus kuhlii. The sequence continues at coordinate 5,272,047 of NW_023425504.1, read as the reverse complement.
AGTTTTTCTAGTTAAATGAAAATCCAGGGGGCTTTATTTTCTGATCAAAATTATTAACCTTCATTTCCCCCTAAAGGTTGTCCTGTGTTGTAGCATCTCCTGGACTACTGTAGGAATTAATTAACCCATTAAGAAATCTTTTATGAGTGTCAAAGGTTGTAGTTTTAAAAATATAAAGTGCAATTGTTTGCTGATATATAATAGGTTGTGTAGTATGGCTACACAACCTAATATATTAATTATCAAACAGTAATGTGTATCACACTCACTTGGAGGACTCACTGAAACTCAGATCAGGGGCTCTATCCCCAAAGTTTCTAATTTAGTAGCTCTGGGGCAGGGTCAGTTAATGTGAATTTCTAGCAATTTATCCGGTGATGTTAACATTGATGGTTCCTGAATCCTATTTGAGTATCACTGATCTAATATATGCCATATACTCAGAATTTCTTATATTTAAGGGAGAGAGAGGGCTAAAGAGTGAGAGCCTGCTGCTTGCCTGACTCACAACAGCCTCTTCCTCTTTCCTCTTTAATGGTGGTTTAAAACAGATAAGAAAAGGCCCCTCTCTATCAACAGGCTCAAACCAACCACATTATGGATAAAAGACCTGAAGTGAGATAAGTGTTCTAAGGTAGAAAGAACCCTGAACTTAAGGCTGAACACACAATATTTCATAGTTCAAAATTGGTCAACAATATTCACATCATTCAATATAATGGAACACTTGGAATGGAGTCTTGGCTCCAGCACCTACTATAACTTTGTGACCTTGGGTAAAAATCTCTTAATCTCTTTGAACTTTATATAGGAACCATAAATAACTAAATATTCTGCACAAGGCTGTAAAAATTACAAAATAAAGCTCAGCAATAACTATGTTTATAAACTATGATATGTTATATAGATGTTGATTGCCATTGCTGTTAACTTGAACATAATTACACAGTACTGGACTCTTTCCATCATCCCTCATTCCCTAATTTTTCTGAATTATCATAACATTGGTATGTGTATTTTCCCAACTAAATGGTGAAAAACTTGAGGGTTTCTTGTTTACTTTATAATAGTAACCTCAGTACCAAGAATATATCCTACATACAGAGAAGTTCAATACACACCACTGAACTAAATTGTTGGAATCAGAGTACATACTCAGACACAACATTAAGCATAGCTACAAGACTAGGAGGGGATAGAAAGAAGGAGACTTTGGTTTTGTTTTATTTCTTCAAGATAGTTTGAAACCATTTGATTGTCTAAAAGATTAATGTCTAATCAAAAGACCTCATCCATTTCCAACTGAACTGAGTGAGCAGTCTACTTTTTGTTTCTCAAGTCAAACACTGCCTTAAACATATCTTTCCATTTTAAAAAATACCATGTAGGTCATTTTAAAAGAATTGTTAAGTGTTTACAATGACATTGATGAGAACTAATTGACATTGCTTTTAGCAACATAAAAGCCCTATATATCTTAAATTATGACTCATCAAAGAGGAAACTGGTTAAATTTCATTTTGGGTGTACATTGCATTGAAAGCTAAATGACCTAAGAAGCTATTTCAAGACTTATTTGCATTTTCATTTGGGTAGTTTCTACATATATAACCTGACAATGATGGCAAGTTGGTTTTTCTCTGTATAAATTGAGGTGATGGACTGGCTATATTAACTAAATGACAATCACACCCAGAAAAGCAGGTTTTGGTTGGAGAAAGAAGTAGTGAATGAAATGTGGATGACTCTAGTTTCTTTTCACTTATCAAATTTACCAGATCATTCCCCAAATCCCCACTTTACTTTCTGCAATGTGAATTCAGTCTAAATGATAAGTATTACATTCCCATAGGTAACATAAAATCTGTTGAGGTGCACATATGAAAGACCTAAGAGTCTTATCAATTGGAACATGGCCTGGATATCTTGCCTGTCTCTGGTATCACATGTGGAAAGTTGACTGCTTTATTTGTAGTAGCCTAGGGCTAGCTAGCCAAGTTCATCTTTGGGTAGGTTAAACTATTATACACAGCCACGAACTGGAACTACTCAACTAAATCACCTGTCAGGGAAAAATTCAGCAGAGGTGGCTTAATTTTCATAACTTAATTTTTTTTTTTCATGTAAAAATGCTACAACTTTATGTCTTTTATAGGGACTAAAGTAGTTCTTACTCATATAGTTCTATACCTGAATGAAAAATTCTAGTTTAAAAAGGCCTCGTCAGCTGTCCCAGCTGAACTCACAAAAGAATTTTTTGGGAGCAATATCTAAGGGAAAAGTATTCATTCATTTATTTCTTGTTGTATCCTTGGTGACTAAGTATCACTGTGGGTTGCAGATTCCATGGTTTGGGATCCTGGAATCCCAAAGTCAGGTTTCAACAAAATCTGGAGAGTTCTTTCAACCTTGTGTTTGTAGATGTCAACAGGGAACTTTGATTTAGGTGAAGGTTGTGTAAACAATGGAAATAAGAGATGGGGGATGGGTGGAGTAGTACTAAATTCATTAAAAGAGTTTAGAGTTGTAGATGCAAATTAGCACCATTCAAAACAAGACTGAGAACCTGTTTCACCCACACAGTTCCATTAACTGAATTTGCATTTCTCAGTCACAGAAATGACATTTCCACATCCCTGACATTCTAAATGAGAATTAAATGAAGCCAAAAAAATTTCCTCAGTTTGTGAAAATTACACAACACACAGTAAATTCAGACAAAGAGAAAAACTCTCTTAATACTAATAAGAACAGCCCCTAGGAAGTCACAACTTGAAGAATTTCAGCTAGATTGCATTGTATTGGAAAACAAATGCACTTGAGTTAGAAACAAGGTCAAAGTTTGAGCTACATTGATATATAGAGCAAAAAACATTTTCCCTTCATTCAAAAATTTGAACTGGAATAAACAACTGCTTTTTAGGTCTATAACCATCTGACCAGAAATATTCTAAGAAAATATCAACAGGACAACTCTGGTCAATCTAGTTTATGGAACAAAATGCATTTACAAAATACTTTTATTTGCTAACTCATATTATATTCCCAAATAGTTATAGTTGGTGGTAAAGACCACATGTTTCCTATTCCAAAGCAATAATCCATAATGTAACAACAAGTTTTAAAGAGATTTCTGTAACATTCAAATTCAATACATATTGGGATCTTTCTCCAAAATGCCAGCAAAATAATTGATGCGATAGCTATGGAAACATTTCTTGCCTTCAAGGTATATCTGTATACATTTTCTATCTTGATTCTTTTCCCAAACATGACATGGTCATATACATTGGTAATCCAGACTACAAGAAAACATATTTTAAGTAAAAATAAGTTCTAACCTGACCAAGTTCTTCATTAAGGTCTGATGTGTTAACCAGGGCTCCTTCATTAATTTCTTCATCATAAAAGTCCTTATCCCATGAAATAAAGAAGGAGCCCAAGAATTTCTGCATTTCTACTGTGACATACATGGAGACAGGAATGATAAAGTTGAACAGAACCATAAATGATAGAAAATCGGTGAACATTTTCAAAACCTGAAACAACAAAAAAAAGTTCATGCTAATTAAATGTACTTCCATTAACCACTGTAATATAAAGAACTAGTTGAGTTTCTTTTTATTTTGATGCTGAAAGGACTGTCTGGCTACACTGAAAAAACTTCCCAAAGACACTATATCATTGGTCAAACTTATTATCACAGTATGTAAAAACACCCTCAATTGTGTCGTTATTCTACAGTGAATGTATCTTTTGACTCCATACTTCTTCACTTCCTTATGTTGTGTGCTCCTCTTACCCAAAGCTAGGAATATAGAATCAAAGTTTCTATGTAGGCATTTATTATGCTCCTTGCATGATATATCATAAGCTCATACTATATTTATATGCCAGCTTCTTGCCCAATCGTTTAAAACTCTTAAGAGCTAAAAACAAGCATAGAAGCCCAAATTAAAATAAAACAAAACTCTAAAACTTTTAAACCATGTAATGGCTTAGGGTTACCATACAACCAAGAGGGAACCCAGAAACCAACAAAAGGCATCATTAATGTGAGCAGCATTTGAATCAAGGGTGGTGTGATAACAAGGTGCTAGTTAAAAAATTTAGCATAAAACAAATTACCTTCAAAGTATCCCGCTCCTTCTGGGTCTTTTGGTTATACCAAGGTTCATCATTATATGGAATATTTTGCCAAACATACTTTAGAATAGTGCATGTTGCAGCTTTGGTCAGTAAGATAGATAAATATACAATCAAGAAGAGATTAATGGACCTGAAAAATAAGACATGGATTGAAAAACCATCTAATTACTTAAGATACCAACCAGGTATAACTTAAATTATCCAGTCTTCTAAAGCTTCTCCTGCATATGATGTGTTACTACAGCACAGGCCTGTATGTATTAATGAACCTTGATTATCACTGCTGAAGTGTTACTCTGAAGTGGTAAAATAGAAAAGCCAGTCCTGACTTGTCACCAATGCTCCCCAAAGTGCAATGGAGCTTAACACACCTTTAATAAGGATCTTTAAAGTAAGTGACAGGACACACAAACACAAACACAATATTACCTATTAATTGGTAATGGTGCAAACACATTACCTTATAGAAGGAGTAGATTGTCTCTATTTCCCCTAATCCTAAAGATTTGGGGTAGAGTGTGGGAAAGCAAATGTGAAATCCTCAAGCTTAATGCAGACTCTTTTATTCTGAAAGTAGAGCTATGAAGAGAGTGTCACTGATATACTGTATATCCATGCCAACAATAGCTAGGTCCATGTCAGTGGCAAATGGCTTAAACGTACCATTTCAACATTTGCATGGAGACTAAGATCTATTGTATGTTGTAGAATTTTCTTACATATAGCAACAATAGGACCCCAAACCATTATCTAGAAGCAAAGGAAATTTATATTTAAACCAAAATCTGCCTTGAATAGCTATGTGAGCTTAGGTAAGTCACTTATCTCTGAGATTATTTCTTCAACTGTAAAGTGAACAGGCTAACAGGAATTACTCCATGCTGCTGCTTAGAGGATTACACCAAATCTACACCCTAATCCTAACCAATGGACACAAGACACTGTGGGGGTGGAATGAGGGCATGTGACAGGGGGTAGGGTAGGCCAGGGGAAGGTCAATGGGGGGAAAAAGGGAGATATATGTACTAATATCTGTAATATTTTAAACAATTAATTTACTTTCTAAAACAATGAAAAATATTTTTCTTTAAAAATAAATAAATAAAAGAGTAACATGCTAATTGACCGTACCTTCGCAATACCCACCAGGCAATTAGGAGTGAGTATACAAATTAACCAAACAAAAATGATGGTTAATTTGCATATGCAGGCACTGAGTAGCCAGGGGTGGGACGCTTGCATCCCACATCACCCCAGCTGCTCCGGGCCTCTAGGCAGCATGGGAAGGCAGAAAGGCAGCTCCAGCCAGAGTGAAGGTATTGTAGGCAGCCAGGGGAAGGCAAACCCATTCTTGCACGAATTTTCGTGCATCGGGCCTCTAGTCAGAAATACAAATCATTAAGCAGTTTCTGGGGCATAAAAAATACTCAAAATGGTAGCTGCAATGTTGTTTTTCATTATGGTTCTTATTGGAATTACTGAGAAGTAACTATTTCAGTTCTATAACAACTAAAGAAACAGCAGTGCATACTAACTTTTCAACAGCAGAACGTTTCTGAGATTTCCCTTGGTAGTTCAAAGCCATTTTGGTTTCCATCCCAGTGTAAACAGCAACTCCTAAGGAATAACAGGATAAAATGAAGACTAAGTTACAACTAACTCTTCATCCAACTGGATCTATTGATTTTTTTTTTCATCCTATAAAAGCAGAAATTTTAAACTCTCTTCTATTCACCAGTTGATATATCCTAGATAGCGTAATTTTAATTCTGTTAATTTATTTATATTTCACATTAGTTTACCATCTCATAAATTCCTAACACTTAAAAACAGGCTTAGATTAAATGACAGTTATCTGATGTTAAAATTTAACAAGCACTATTTATGGACAGGCTTATAAAGCATATTTCTAGTAGGTATGTCTTAAAAATTGCTCACCATATATCTTCTTGGTATTTTTCAGTGTAGCTCCTTTCAACAAGAGATTTTCAGGTCCCAAAGACCTAAATAAAAGATGAACACCGCTTATCCAAACAGTCCAATAAATAGCATCATCAACTTTGGGGACATATTTTGCCCATACGTCTATGTCTTGGGTTCAGAATATACCTGTCTAATTATATCACATGTTTACTCCCCAGGACAAGCTGAAAGACCCTTCCTCTAAAAGTTACTGCAGGGCACAACACAGTTAACAGCACAGGACAGGAGTAGCCAGCAACACAGAGAGATAAAGGGATGCATAGAGAAATAAAAGGATTATGAGTCATTGACAGCAAGACAAGAACAGGACAAAGCAGCAGACAGAAAGAGAAGGTAACAGATAAAACACCAAGGTGGGAAAGACACACTGACATATTTATAGAGAGGAGAGTAAACCCGCCTTTGGGAGGGGGATCTTTGGGCACTGGGCGTTTCTTTTACTTCCTTTTGAGTATGGTTAAAAGGCCAACTAGAAAAGTTGAGGTACTGCATTAAAAATAATTAGCATTCCAGGTAATTTTCCCAGGATTTTATACACTGCCTATATCTTCAATGACATTCCTTTAAATCACTCACTGTTCTCCAGGTATATTTCCAATACTCTCTGCCACTGAACAACCTATTACAATAAATATAGTGTCTAGAAGAGATTTCGGAATATCAAAGTGTCTGGAGCTCTTCAATTCTGGAAACCTTCAGCATCATTTCCAATACTATCCCTCTGCCCAGGACACACACAACTCAAAGACCCTATAACACAAGAGCTACTACCAATTACAAGGTTGGTTACTTAAGACCCATTAGTGGGATACTGGCTAGTTACTCCAGATTGATTCACTTAACTTCTCTTTATAAAAAAATATTTGGCATTTTAATCCCCCTCGAAGGACAGTTTAAAGGAATAGCAAACTAACCTCGCAACAGCCTCAAGAGTATTACTATAGATACTGATTCGCCCAACAAACCTGCAAAAGAATAGCAAATGAGTTTTTTACATATAGGCAAAATCTATATACCACAAAAATTAGAAATGGATCAAAATACAAATAATGCAAAAGAGAAGAGACTTTGAACTATGAATGTCTACTATATTTCTGAAAAAAAATTATGAAATTAACAATAAAGATAACATTTTAATCTAATTCTTAAAATAATATTATTATAAGAATGTAAACAAATATACTAAATTGGTTTTCAAGATCTTCTTAGCATTGTACATGCACATAACACCAGTCTTATTTATACATTATAAAAATAATTGGCTTCTATTATAGATTCATGTGAAGAAAGATTTCTGGTGTTAATACAACTTTTAAAACCATTATTTATTTCAGTAGTTCTTTCACTTTAGCATGCATTAGAATCATTGGAGGGCTTATTAAACTACAAATTTCTAGGTCCCATCCCCAAGTTTATGATTCAGGTGATATTTTGCATTTTCAACTAGTTCTCAGGTGATGCTGATACTGCTGGCCTGGTAACCCTTTGAGAACCATGGCATTAGTTTTAGACAGTAAACACTTCATTACCATCTTAGACATTTCCAAACTGGTCTTGAAGCTGATTTCATTACTGAGCTTGATCCAATCACTTAATATGGCTAGGTACACGGTAATCTTCTTAACAAGTGTGAATGTTTTATAATTTGCATATTTTTCCAGAAAAATGGAATGTATTATTACTGTGTTCCAAAATATGTATCTCTGGTAATTCATTCATCATATATTAATTGTGCAAGTACTATGCAAGGTGCTGGAGATACACTAATACGTAAGAAAGACATTACTTACCCTAAGACAAGTAAACAGGCAATTTAAGTATTGAATAATTACCACTAGGGGAATGAAAGTACAAGGTATTCTGGAGTCACATATCAAGGGCACTCAATCTAGTCTAGAGAATTAGCAATAAACTTCCCTGATCTAAAATTTTCCTTCAGATTTAAGGTAACTGAAAATTATGAGTTGCCCTATAAATATGCAAGGATGTATATTATTCTCTAACTCAAGCATAATCAGTCACCCCCTTTTCTCTGATTCCATGGGCCTTTTATTCATCTCTATTATTTCACTGTACTATAAGCCTAGAATTACTGTTTTATCTCTTTTGCAAACTGTGAGCTAAGGCAGGGAATAGCTATTTTGATTTGTGGTCCTAGTTCTTAATATCAGCATGGATACAGAAGGGAAAGAGGAAAGAAGGACTGGTGGGAAAGAGGGAGAGACATTGTTGTTGTAGTAGGATGGCTACTTTGTTTTCCCACCACCAATCATCTGACCCATTATGACCAACAGAACTCATTCACAAGATGGCTGGAATAGGTAATGGATGCCATCTGTAATAGAATGAAATTAATTGGCCAACTTGGAAATAAAACTTGTTACCCTACCTTCATTGTCACCATGCTCTAATAAGCCAAACTGACCAATCTTAAAATATATATATATATATATTATATTATATATATAATTGATTTTTTTACAGAGAGGAAGGGAGGGGGATAGAGAGTTAGAAATATCGATGAGAGAGAAACATAGATCAGCTGCCTCCTGAACACCCCTCACTGAGGATGTGCCTGTAACCAAGGTACTAACTAGGACATGCCCTTGACCAGGATTGAACCTGGGACACTATCCTGGGACACGAACTTGGCTCCATCCACTGAGCCAAACCAGCCAGGGCCAAACTGACCAATCTTAAAAATCAAATTCCAAATTTCTGACATTCCACTGTTAATAAGCAAAAGTACTCCAGAAAGCCTAAGTATAATAAAATATAGGACATTACACCATTTTACTACTTCTTCCATTTATCTGTTTACTGTGGACAAAAAACAGCCTATTCACAATATGCAGTTCTAATGATAGAATAGCATGACTCCATACCTCTTCTCTCTTTGATATTGGAAAACAAATGAAGTGGTTTATTTTTGTTTTAGTTAACTCTGGTTAATGAGTAAGTTTGGCAGACCGGCTTTACAGGATAAAATCATCTTAAAATTTGATGGACAGTCATGTTTACAAATAACAAAAATAAAAGAAAAACCATAAGTAAGATGCCTGGGCCCATATATTTTATCTTGGGCTGGTAGTGAACAAGGCTGAAATGATTCATTTCCATGTCAGAAGGAACAGCTCATAAAAACACAAATGAAAGAGGCTGGTAAGTGGTGGGTGTTTCTTTGCAATACTGGTGGGTAAAGATAGGCAGAGCTAACAGAGCAGTAAAATGAAAACAGGTGATATTTACTTGTAGAGGTCAGGTTGAGGCTGTTCACATTCAATCGCTGCTCGGAGGGTATCAATGGATTCAGCTGTACATAGTGCAATGGTATCACGTACTGCATAATGTGTCTAGATGAAAGCAGAAGAAAAGGCAAGAACAAAAGTGTTTTTTTCTGTAATCATCCACCCACCTGATTCCAGAAAAGGAATATGTTTTAGCAAGAAGCTTTGGCAGAATAATACAAATATTGATGCACATTTACAACTAAATAAAATTCTTTAAGTATATTACAAATAATTACTAAGCTATCCCTACCGCAAGGGGATTCAAAGTTAATGAAAAAAAAATCTTTTCTTGATATTGACAGCACAGAGAATTTCATTTGCAGCATGCATATAATTAATTGAAAATTCCATAAAAATATAATGCATTTACTTTTACTGAGACCTATTCTTTTGCTCACCAAAGTGCATAGTGATGCAAATATACACATATGAATTGAACTTAGCCCTTTTGGTCATAAGATTGCTAACATCTTGACAAAAGAAAGAAAAAAATCATTAATAGTTCCATTACACAAATATTGTAGTATAATTAATGACCTTGAAAATGCTCAAAGTGGCTACATTTCATATGAATAGCAGGGAGATGATGTGTCTTTAGAATATTCTACTAGTGTATATTATGTACTTGATTTACCCAGAACTCAAGGCAGGCTCCAGTGAACCAATTTATTTTTTTAAAAATACATTTGTATTGATTTCACAGAGGAAGGGAGAGGGAGAGATAGAGACATCAATGATGAGAGAGAACCATTGATTAGCTGCCTCCTGCATGCCCCCTACTGGGAATCAAGCTTGCAACCACAGCACATGCCTTTGATCAGAATTGAACCCCAGACCCTTCAGTCAGCAAGCCAAGCTCTATCCACTGAGCCAAACCAGCTAGGGTCCATTTATAAATCATCAAAGAAAGGCTGACACAGACTCAAAGACTGTACTACTTACCCAGAAGGAAAGCTGTTGCATGGTCTTTGGGAAATAATATGGAAGTATCTGAGCTAGATTTAAAACTATCTCCTGGCTTTGAAAAACCTATGTACTTTTATTTAATATCCTTCCTTAAAGGCAACATATAAAAGACACATCTTCATGCATTATAGAATTCTGGACAATAGCCAAGAACAGACTGTGTCAGACAGTACCAGGGAAGTAATTTATCTCCCGTTGAGCAAATTTACTTTAACAGATTTATAATTCTTCCTAGTTGCAATAGAGCAAACATTATTTGCCAAACTACACCCTGAGGTATTGTTTTAAAAACAATCAAATTATTCCAGATTACATGTCTTATATGCCAGGAATAAACATTTTTAAAGAAAATAATCATCACTTTTTAAGTACTGTAAAGAGATCTAACTGTAAAGTGAGATACTTGATATTATTTTTATAGTTATATACTTTCAGCCTATGATTAGTCTCATTTTAAAAAGCCTCAATAGCCAAAACCGGTTTGGCTCAGTGGCTAGAGCGTTGGCCTGCAGACCGAAAGGTCCCGGGTTCGATTCCGATCAAGGGCAAGTACCTTGGTTGCAGGCACATCCCCAGTAGGGGGTGTGCAAGAGGCAGCTGATCGATGCTTCTCTCTCATCGATGTTTCTAACTCTCTATCCCTCTCTCTTCCTCTATGTAAAAATTCAATAAAATATATTTTTTTAAAAGCCTCAATAAAATATTAAGTGGGGAGAAACCAAGATGGCGGCATAGGGTAGACACCCGAATGTAGCCTACCACAACAAATTTGAATTTAGAACTGGAAAACAGGGAAAACATCTCCCTGAAGCACTGGATGCCTGTCTGAGAGGAGGCTCTGCCATCTGGGAAGGAGAGAGAAGGCACGCTGAGCTTCAGGAACTGTGAAGGTGCGGTGAACTGCACGCACGAAAAGGCAACTGCCAGACTTCGCTGCTGGCTTGCTTGCGGAGTGCGGAGAGGGCGGACAGCTAACACGCGGCTGGCTTTCTGGTTTGGGAGGAAAACAGAAGCACCTTATTGCTCTAATAGACGGCCCCAGGCAGGGAGAGGCCAGACTGTCAGGCAGTGGACAGAGATCTCTGAAGGTGTGTGAAGCCAGTGGCCATTACTACAGGACTCAGAAACAAGACCCCCGTGGGGAGGGGCTGACCAAAGTTTGTCTGCACCACCCCGAGAGTCTGCCCCATCCAAGCTGAGCACAGAAGCCCTTCCAGTGGCTAGCTTTCTCATTTGCCGCAAATAGGACTCTCCTAGGGAGGAACAGACAGGAATCCAAAACTTGTCTGCCCTATACCAAAGAGGTGCGTGCGCCTGCAACCAATCTTGTGGGATTCAACAAAGCTTGTCTGTGCCACCCCGAGACTCTGCCCCATCCAAGCAGAATACAGAAACCCTCCTAGCTGAGACACTTCTGATCCACATAGCCAATTGGCTTGGAGATCAGCACTTCTCAGTGAAACCAACAACAAGCAAGGCTTAACAACAAGACTGCACACACAGCCCACAAAGGGCTACACCAAGATTGTCCACCTCAGGTAACTGGGAGGCTGACCAACTGAACCATATAGGACACCTTAGCACACAAAGCCACCCTACCAACTCAGGGAAGCTGTGAAAATGCCAAGACAAGGAAACAAATCACAAACGAAAGAAATGGAGGACAAGAAGTGACTGGATATAGAGTTCAAAAACACGTTTATAAGGTTTTTCAAGAATTTCCTAGAAAAGGCCCATAAAATAAATGAGACCTGTGAGGATATGAAAAGAATACATTGTCTGAAATAAAAAATATTATACAGAGTCCTAAAAACAAAATGGAAGATCTTAAGAATCAAGTCAAAGATTTGGAACACAAAGAGCCAGAGGACACTCCTCCACAGAAGCAAGAAGATAAGAGAATCCAGAAAGTTGAAGATAGTGTAAGGAACCTCTGGGACAATTTCAAACGAACCAACATCAGAATTATGGGACTCCCAGAAGAAGAAAGAGAGCAAAATACCGAGAACATACTAGAAGAAATAGTGACAGAAAACTTCCCCCACCTGGGGAAAGAAATAGACTTACAAGTCCAGAAAGCACACAGAACCACAAACAAAAGGAATCCAAAGAGGACCACACCAAGACACATCATAAGTAAAATTCCAAGAGCAATAGACAAAGAGAATATTAAAAGCAGCAAGAGAAAAGCAGGTAGTTACCTATAAAGGAGCACCCATACGACTGTCAGCTGATTTCTCAACAGAAACCATGCAGGCCAGACGGGAATGGCAAGAAATATTCAAGGTGATGAATAGCAAGAACCTACAGCCAAAAATACTCTACCCAGCAAAGCTATCACTCAGAATCGAAGGCCAGATAAAGAGCTTCACAAATAAAAAAAAAAGCTAAAGGAGTTCATCACAGCCAAAACAGAATTATATGAATTGCTGAAGGGGGTTCTTTAGGAAGAGGAAGAAGATAAAGATAAAAATTATGATCAACAAATACGTAACTATCAACAAGTGAAACTAAAAGCCAAAGGAATTAAAAAACCTGATGAACAATATTAACTGTGAATATAATAGAATCAGAGGTATGGAAGGGGAGTGGATTGATGATTCTCAGGTAAAAGGGGAGTGGGGGGTGCGGGAAGAGTGTGAACAAAAACTGTGCACCTATGGATGAGGACAATGGGGGGTGGGGAAAGGGCAGAGGATGGAGTGGGAACCTGATGGAGGGGAGCAATTTGGGGGGGGAGGGAAAGAGGAACATTTGTAATAATCTGAACAATAAAGATTTATTTAAAAAAATATTAAGTGGGTTATGTCAATATGAAATGCAAGCAGTTATATAAAAAATGTGGTGGTGCCCAGCTAGAGTGCCCTAGTGGTTGAGCATCAACCTATGATTCAGGAGGTCATGGTTCAATTCCCAGTCAGGGCACATGCCTGGATTGTGGGCTTGATCCCCCGTGTGGGGGGGCAGGGTGTGTAGAAGGCAGCCCATCAATGATTCTCTCTCATCATTAATGAGAGAGCATCATTAATGTTTCTATCTGTCTCTCCCTTCCTATCTATCTCTGAAATCAATAATATACACACACTGAGATTATTATGATCTCTGAATGTATAATAATCTGGCCACTCAGTGTATATCCTATATAATAAAAGGCTAATATGCAAATTGTCCCCTCGACCATGAGTTTGACCAGCAGGCCGGCCAACCACCCATGTCCCCTCTCCCTGACCAGGCTGGCCAGACCTCACCCATGCACGAATTCATGCACCAGGCCTCTAATACACACACACACACTGAGTGACCAGACATCATAATAATCCGGCCACTCAGTGTGTGTGTATATACCGTATTTTTCGGACCATAAGACGCTCCAGACCATAAGACGCACCAGTTTTTAGAGAAGGGAAATGAAGAAAAAAAGATTCTGAAACAAATAGTGTCCTAAAATATTTTATGTGCATTAAAACCCAACATCATAGTCATAAACACATGTAATCAACCCTGTAAAGTAAACAGCAGCATTTAGAACCATGTTAGAGCCGGGCAAGCACACAGAGACCACACAGAGCCGGGCAAGTAAAAAAACTTTTTTTAAAAAAGTATATGTGTAGGCTATATTTGGACCATAAGACGCAGGGACTTTTCCCCCCCACTTCTGGGGGGAAAAAAGTGCATCTTATGGTCCGAAAAATACGGTAATTTTTTTAATGTAGTGGTTTTTACTTGGACATGGATTTTCTTCACCCAATACCATCCCCATCCCCAAAGTTGAGAATTTGCTTAGAAGTTCAAGGATAACTATATAAAAGCTGTCTTCAAATACGAAATATACACAAATAAGATAAAAGATTAGGAGACAGTGGGAGGGAGTATTTACTGATGAACTATTCTGAGCTTAAAATGTGTAAGCGAGGTTTACCCTTCATTACCTTGCAATTGGATTCCCCATCAAGGCTGGCTGTAGTAACATAACAGGTTCCATCACTAGTGCAGGATGATAGAAGAATTAGATCACAGGGAAAAGTTTCATCTGCTTGTACTTCTACTACATCACCAACCTAGAATGGAAAAAAATAACAACAACAAATATAAATATTCTTAATTCAAAACAAAGCATTCGTTATATTACAAACTAAAGTCAAAAGAGTAGCAAGAGACCTCTCCTGTTCTGGGGCTTAGAGAGTATATCAGCATCCTATTCCATGTGAAAGGTGATAAAAGGATATTACTGAACATTCAGAATTCTCTTTAAGGTCATGAGGACTTGTGATGCTTTCAGATTACCCTAGTAGTAAAATTTAATCTCTAATGAATGACTTCAACACCCAGGGACCTGTTTGTTCTCTGATGTTTCTGGCATTGATGTTTGATAAGACAATGAACATTATCACTTCATGAATGAATCAAGAAAATCTACACATCTCAACTTGAGAACTTTGTGAAACCTGGGTAACCACACTTCCACTATGCATCATCCATATTTTAATATGTTTTGCCTTCAGTGTGATAACAGTGATTATTGTTGGGTGTTAATTCCTTCTTCAGTGCTCAGAAAACCTCAGTTAATTATAGGCACCTATTTTTTCCTCCATTAACATTTGAAAAAAAATTCAAATAGGTAATTTTCTAAAAATTCATATGCTATTAGAAGAATCAATTAATATGAAAATGAAAAACAATTTTCTATGTGCAAGTACCCAAGCTTAAATATAGAAAAAAGATGAGAGAAGAAATAATGAACCATTTCTACTGCAGATAATTTAATAATGTAGGGAATAAGTCATAATGGTTAAATAGGTAGGACTTCCTAACCTGACTTTATGCCCCAGCTTTGCCACTTTATAACTATATGACCTTAAGTAAATGCCCTAGATGATTGCAACTACCTTGTAGGACTGGTCTGAGCATGAAATGAGGAAAAAGGTAGTGTTTTGCAAACTCCCATCATATAGTCACCATCTGATAGGTATAAATTATAATTATTACTAATACTCTGCAACTACTTTCTTCCCAACATTTTTTGGAAAGATGTGGGAAATCACCAGTCCAGCACTTCCCAACGTTTTTCATACTGTGGCCCATACAGAAAACATTTTTATAAAGCACCCTAATGGCAGAAGATGACCCACTTATGAGGTAGTCATTATCTAGCACACCAACCAAGACACAGTGGTTGTGAAACAATGAACTAATAAATAGCACACCTGCCTCCTATTTCCTACACAATTTGGCAGATAAAGATGAGGATGTTAAGACCTACTTGGGAACAATTTTAGTTTCTTTGCCAATCTTCATCAGTTGCCAAGAGCAACAGCATCAATAATTGAACTAATTTGTAAATAGCATTTTATTTTGTTAGATCTATTCTTCTCCAATTACATAAACTTATGTAGCTTACATAAAACGACAGTTGATGCTTAAATAAACAAAAGAAAAATTAATGAAACCCTAAAGCATTTTAGAAGGAGGAAACATTCAAAGGGTTGAAGGTGATTCTCAGTGACTGAAAAATAAAAACCACAAATAGAGAATTTCTTCTACAACATTTAGGATTTGCTTAGATATTAACTATCAAGGTCCCTGTATTTGGAGTGCAAGTTGAGGCTTGGAGATATGGATATGGGCCAGATCTCAAAGGTCCTGGCAGGCCAGGTTAGTGGGTTAGGCCTCACCCTTAAGGCAAAGGGGAACTGGAAAAAGACATTTAAAGAAAGAGAACGACATGGTCCAGTTAGACAATCAACTCTAGTTCTGGTAACATTTAGCAAGTTCAAAGCCAGAAGAGAGCAGCACTGTCCCTCAACCATAAATATTAGAAAACCTACAAAATCATAATTTTTAAAATTCATCAGAGAGCTGAGGTTGCAAAGCAACCAAATGATCTGAATTTCAAAGTATGAAAAGTCCTTCTGAGGATAGATAACTGCTTCACATTTGTCAAAGCACAGGATGAAGAAATGGCCAACAAAACCTGCATAAGAAGAAAAAAAAACTAGATTTTAAACCAATTCTAAAGAGCTTGGTAGGAGCTAATAGGACATTAGAATCTGCAAGCCTGATAGAAAAGAAGAGATCTACAGGCATCTGTTGGGTACTCATGAGAAAGCAAGAGGGTAGGAGACCTAAAAGAGCTTTCTTCACTGGTACAGACATACAGGTTGTGATTAAGTGTATGTCAGAACCATGGACCCTTTTCTCATTTGAGGCAAAAGCCATCTGTGTCTAGGAGAAAGGAAAGAAACCGTCCTTGGCATATATCAGAAAAATGTCACCTCTGCTAGAGGATGTATCGATAGAAGCAAAAGCCATCTGCTATGGGGGAAGGGACAGAAAACTCACTATACTGAGGACTTAGCATTGATAAAAGGCTAAGTTTCAGCTGCCATGGGAGGTGGGGTGGGAGTATTGAGAAAGTTCCACCCTGAGATAAAGGTACATAAGGCCTGCCTATCAATGAGAGTAGAACATGAGTTCCAAGAAATCACTCTGTTCCAAACAGAAACCTTGCAGTAAATAACAAGTAATAGCAATCTACCACTGGGGGAGGAGAAAGGACAGAGAGAAAGAAGCATCCACTGTATCTGAGGGATGTAGCACCTGCAGAGGGTGGAAAAGGAGCAGTGAGAAAAACACTTTGGAGCCCCAGGCCACCCACAATGCACGAGGCAATGGCAATCCAGAACTCCAGGAATTGGAAGTCCAATGGTGTACTGAAATATCAATGGCTACAAACAAAAACCAAAGCCAGCCCAACTCCTGACTAGATTGATGCAACTCCCAACACTAATGGGCTGACAGAAGAGGCCTGCTCTGTTCAAAACATAAATACTGTTTACTTAGGACTTCAGCATTTTTTATATACAATGTCCAAAATTCAATTTAAAAAAAAATGAGACACAAAATACAAGACAAAAATAACCTATCATGAAGAGATAAAAGAGTCAACAGAGCTTGCCCCAGTAATGTTCAGATTTTAAAATTATGAATCGGGGATGTAAAAATAGCTATGATTAAGATTTTAAAGAACCTAGTGGAAAAGGTCGACAACATACATGTGCAGATGAAGAATTCGAATAGAGAGATGAAACTACAAAAAAATATAGCAAATGGGGAAATTAGAAATGAAAAACATGATATCATAAAGTTGTCCTTTAATGGGCTTCTCAGTAGACAGGATACAACAAAAATAAATAATTAGTAAATCTAAAGAAACTCTTCCAATATTTATAATGCCAAAATCCATATTCTTTCCCTTACAATATATATATATATATTTACATTTGAATTCTACAAGTTCTGTTGCTAGGCTCTCTTTGTGCTATGTGATTCCATCCAGTCTCGTGGCTTCATATGCCATCTACATGCAGATAAAATCCAAATTTCTATTTCCACTTAAAACATCTCTGAGTCTAGTCTTGACAATTCCATGTAAATATCTAATAGGTATCTCAACATTAACATGGCCAAAACTGAATTTTTAATTTCCCTTCACTCCTATCTGTCCCTAAACCTGCTCTTCTCCATTTTATTTAATCACACCAGAATTTCGTTTAATCGCATTATTTAATTCATCCAGTTGCTCAGGCCAAAACCAAGAAGGCTATCTTTATTCCTTTTTTGCTCTCTGTCGCATTCCCTACATCCAATATATCACTAGATTCTGATTTCCACTAGTTGCAGACAAGTTTCTTTACATCCCTTTGCCTCAGTTCCATCACTTATAAAGAGATAATAAAAAAAAAAAGGCATTCTTACCTCATAGGACTGTTGTGAATTAAGGATTAAATAAATTAATATAAAGTAAAAGGTAATGCCTGGCATATTAATATAATATAATAATATAATATAATATAATATAATATAATATAATATAATATAATATAATATAATATATGTGTTAACTACTATTTTTATTATCATTATTCTTACTACTATCACCCTAATATCAACTCTTACCATGTTTTGCAGTAGCCATCTAACGAATTTCCCTGATTCTTCCACTTTTATCAATCTCCAGAGTTGTCTTTTTTTTTTTTTTAAGATAGTCACTCCCTTATTTTAAAACCCTTCAAAGAATCCCCATTGTACTGCAGATATGGACCAAGTCACTCTCCAGCTCAACAATTAAATAGTTAGACACATTTAGTTTATAAATATCTCTTTACACTTACAAATGCTCCAGAAAAAGCTCAATCAAGTAATCAAATAGCACTTCACACAACAGCATCAAATTATTTAATTAAGATTATGCTTGGATGAGGTAAGCCTTAGGCAATAAAGTCTAGTGAAGGAAAGATGGAACATGGGAGTCTTTCTAAGGGAATAGGGTAACAGCAAAATCAGAAAGAGGAAATAGAAGAAAGATGAATGGGAGACTTTTACTACATGTTCTGTGAGCCACAGATTTAATTTTATGAATCATTTAGGATGCTTTGGTTCTTATGCTGAACAGTAATGCCAAGTTTCTACAACTGGTTTAGAAATTCAGATCCTAACATTCTAGTTCATCCAAGGGTTATCCTCACTGGGATATAGAGAATGGAGGGGGAAAAAAGAGTAAAAGAAAGACATTCTATGTCAAATTCAGGTAATCCTCCTATGTGGTAACCTTTGTCCCATCATCACTATAAGATGCAAGACAATTTACCTATCACTAGGGATATGGAGAACCTATATCCAGACATTCTAGGTATTTAATAAATGATTCATCAGTGGTAACACTTGATAGTCCTAAACCATTCAAAGCAGAATCTTTTGTTAAAATCATTTTTATTTTTTTATTTTTCTATTTCAGTTTACTTTCAATATTATTTTGCATTGGTTTCAGGGATATAACATAGTGGTTAGACAATCATATACTTTACAAATTCCCCCCTCCCCTAAATTTCAAGTACCCACCTGGGACCATACATTTGTCACAATTTTATTGACTATACTAGTGGCACAGTGTACTAAATTCATGCACATTAAAAGTGGGACCCAGAGTCAAGTCCCTGCCCACCCACATGCACCTCAAAATCATGTGATACCCAGACCTGGCCAGTCCCACCCTTGTCAAGCCCCACTGGGCAAGGGGTATAGCCTCAGGTCCCCTGGCCTGGCACCAGGATGGGGGCGTGGCCTGAGGTCCCTCAGATGGAGTGGGGTAGGACGTGCCCTAAGATCCCCTGTCAAGGCCCACCAGGTGGGGGACACAGCCTGAGATCCCATCAAGCCCCACTGGGTAGGGGGCATGGCCTGTGGTCAACCGTCAAGCCCCACCAGTTGGGGGGACACAGCCTCAGGTCCCCTGGACCAGCATTGGGAAGGGGGCACAGTCTCAGGTCCCCATCAAGCCTGAGTTCCCCCAACCCAGCACTTGGGGTGCACCTTGGGGTCCCCTGTCAAGCCCTGCTGGGTGGGAGGCATGGCTTGAGGACCCCTGTCAAGCCTCACCAGGCAGAGGGGCATAGCCTCAGGTCCTCCGGCTGGTGCTAGGGTGTTAGGTGTGGCCTGAAATCCCCTGTCAAGCCCCACCTGGTGGGGGGTATGGCCTGAGGTCCCCCGACCTGGTGTTGGGGCGGGGGGGGGGGTGTCAGCCTGAGATCCCCTAGCCCAGCACCAGGATGGGAAGCTTACCTTGAGGTCCCCAGTCAAGTCCCGCCAGGCAGAGGCTGTGGCCTGAGGTCCCCTGACCTGGTGCTGGGGCAAGGGGCGAGGCCTGAAGTCCCCATCAAGCCCTGCTGGTTTGGAGGCATGGCCTCAGGTCCCCCAGCCTGATGCCAGAGCAGGAGGCATGGCCTGAGGTCCCCTGTCAAGCCCCATGGGAGTGGGGGAGGGCATAGCCTCAGATCCCTGCTGATTGCTCAGTGAGGCTCCTTAAGGGAACTTGGCCTCAAGTGTGAGTGCAGACATCTTTGTGACAGAGTGATGGTCAATTAGCATATTCCCTCTTTATTAGATAGGATTCCCTATGCTGTACTTTTCATCTCCATGACTATTTTGTAACTACCAATTTGTACTTCTTAATCCCTTCACCTCTTTTACTCAGTCCCCCAATCATCCTTCCCTATGGTATCCACCAATCTGCTCTCTATGTCTATGAGTCTGTTTTAATATTGTTTATTCATATGGGTAGTTCTTTAGGTTCCATGTACAATTGAAATCATATGGTATTTGTCTTTCACTGACTGACTTAATTCACTTAGGATAATACCCTCTAGGTCTATCCATGCTGTCGAAAATGTTAAGATTTTGTTCTCTTTATCACTGAGGAATATTCCATTGTATATATGTACCACCGCTTCTTTATCTACTTACTTATTAATGGACACGGGTTGGTTCCATATCTTTAGTAATGTAAATAATACTGTAATCAACATAGGAGTCCATATGTTCTTCTGAATCAGTATTTTGGGTTTCTTCAGATAGGTACCCAGAAGTGGAATTGCTGGGTCATAAGGCAGTACAATTTTTAATATTTTTAGTAACCTTCATACTGTTTTCTACAGTGGGTGCACCAACCTGCATTCCTACCAACAGTGCACAAGAGTTCCATTTTCTCCACATTTTCGCCAACATTTGTTTGTTGATTTATTGATGATGGCCATTCTGACAGGTGTGAGGATATCTAATTGTGTACCATAACTTTTTTATACACTCATCAATGGGCATGTGGGTTGCATCCATATTTTGTCAAAACAGGATCTTGAAGAGTTATTTGTACATGTGTGTTCATCATAGCATTATTCACATAAACAAGAGGTAGAAGCAACCCAAATGTCCATCAACAGATGACCTAATTAAGAAACTATGCTGTATGCATACAAATAGATACCATGTAGCCTTAAAAAGGAGAAAATCATGTCATATGCTACAACATGGATGAAGCTTGAAGACATCATGCTTAAGTGAAATAAGCCAGTCACAAAGGGACAAGTATTGTATAATCCCACTTATACGAAGTATCTCTCTCGTCAATCATAAAAACAGAAAATATAAAGGTGTCTGTCAAAGGATAAAGGGAGGGAGGAATTAGTGTTTAGTGGTTACAGAGTTTCCGTGTTATAGGATGAAAATGTTTTAGAGCCGAAACCAGTTTGGCTCAGTGGATAGAGCATCGGCCTGCGGACTCAAAGGTCCCGGGTTCGATTCCGGTCAAGGGCATGTACCTGGGTTGCGGGCACATCCCCAGTAGGAGGTGTAAAAGAGGCAGCTGGTCGATGTTTCTCTCTCATCGATGTTTCTAGCTCTCTATCCCTCTCCCTTCCTCTGTAAAAAATCAATAAAATACATATTAAAAAAAAAAATAACACCTTGAGACTATGATAAAATATTTGTAAAAAGCACATCTGATCAAGGACTGCTATCCAAAATATACAAAAATTGTTAAAACTCACCAATAAGAACATGAACAATCTGATTTACAAATAGGCAAAATACCCAAACATTCACCTCACAAAGAGGATATTAAGATGAGAAGTAAGAATATGAAAAGATGTTCAACAACATATGTAATTAGAGAATTGCAAATTAAAACAAAAGAGAGATTCCAGTACACACCTATTAAACTGTCAAAATCCATAAGACCAACAACAAATGCTGATGTGGAGTAACAGGAATTCTCATTCAATGCTGATGAGAATGCAAAATGGAATAGCCACTTTGAAGATAGTTTGGTAGTTTCTTATAAGATTAAACAAATTCTTAATATACAATCCAGTAGTGACACTTGGTATCTACCCAAATGCATTAAAATCTTATGTACACACAAAAACCTGCACATAGAAGTTTATAGCAGCTTTATTCATAATTACCAAAACGTGGAAGCAAACAAGATATCCTTCAGTAAGTGAATCAATAAAATTACTACATATAGACAATGAAGTATTATTTAGCACTAAGGAAAAATGAACTCTCAAGCCATGAAAAGACATGAAAGAAACATAAATGCATATTACTAAGTGAAAGAAATCAATATGAAAAGGTTATATCCTGTATGATTCTAATTATATGAAATTATGGTAAAGGCAAAACTATGGAGACTGTAAAAAGATTAGTGGTTGTTCCAGGTTGAAGGGAAGGTGGGAGAGATAAATAGGCAGAGCACAGAGTATGTTCAGGACAGTTTAACAATTCAGTATGGTAATATAATGGTGCATACATGTCATTTATACATTTGTTCAGGTACATAGAATGTACAATACCAAGAGTGAACCTTAATAATGTAAACTATAAATTTTGGATAATAATTATATATCAATGTAGTTTCATTGATCATAACAAATGTACCAATCTGGTGGGGGATATTGGTAACAAGGGAGGTTGTACCTGTGGGGAAATGGGGTATATGTGAACTCTGTAGTTTTTGCTCAGTTTTGCTGTGAACCTAAGACTGCTCTAAAAAGTAAAGTTAATAATTAATTAAAATAAAATCTGTTGGCAACAAAAATATCTTATACATTGCTCATATAATGTAAAATAGTAAAAACTGCTGTGGAAAAACAGTTTGTAATTCATGAAAAACTTAAACATAGAATTATTCTATCACCTAGCAATTCTACTCCTAGGTATATACCCAAAAGAATTGAAAACAGGTGTTCAAACAAAATTTTGCACATGAAATGTTCATAACAGCAGTATTCATAATAGCCAAAAGATAGGAAAAAAAAAAAAACTAACTTCCATCAACTTATGAATGGATAAACAAACTGAGGTATAGTCATAAAATAAAATGTTATTCAGCTGTAAAAACCAATAAAGTATTAATACATATTACAACATGAATGAACCTCAGGAATATTACATTAAGTGAGAAGCCAGACACAAAAGGTCACACAGTGTATGATTCCTTTCAAATGAAATATCTAGAACAGGTAAATCCATAGAAACAGAAAGATTAGTAGTTGCCAGGGTCTGGGGGAGGGAGGAATGAATCATGACTGCTTAATAGCTTATGGGAGTTTCTTTCTGGGGTGATGAAAATGTTCTGAAATTAGACAGCATCAATGGTTGCACAAAATTGTGAATGAACTAAATGCCACTGAATCAATTGTGTCCATTTAAAAATGATGTGCAGCCTTGGCTGGTGTGGCTGAGCTGGTTGAAGTGTTGTCCCATGAACTCAAGGGCTGTGGTTCAGTTTCTGGTCAGAGCACATACCTAAGTTGTGGGATAAGACTCCAGTTAGGGTGTGTGTGGGAGGAAACCAGTGGATGTTTCACTCTCTCTCTCTCAAATCAATGAAAACTTGTCCTTGGATAAGAATTTTTTTAAAGTTTATTTTTTATCATAATGAAGCATAAATGAAAAATGTGTATTTTTTTTACAATAAATAATAAATAAAAATTAATACCTTGATCTTTTCACTCTCTTTTCTAACTCGCTTTGCATTTTCAATAATGTAAACATTTCTCTTGTTGACTTCATTATCAGCTCTGTGTCTCAGCCAATCCTCATATCCCTAGAAGGACAAAAAAACAACAAAACTATAAAATCAAGCTCCTATAATGAAGTAAATTTCTATTACCCCCTTCATGAGTTGCCAGCATATATTTATACTTACAGTATTAATCTACATATATAAAAGCCTAAGTGACCGTTAGCTATGATGCACACTGACCACCAGGGGGCCGACACTCAATGTACAGGCACAGAAACAGAACAGACTGGATGAATCTCAGAGGGAAGGGGGCAGGGGGCAGGACAGGAAGAGATTAACAAATATCTTATACGATTTGGGTAAAGTTGAACAGCCTTTTATATACTTTTTATTTACTAAAGGCCCAGTGCATGGATTTGTGCACCTTTGGGATCAGGCCAAAACTGGCTCTATGACATCCCACGAAGGGTTCCAGATTGCAAGAGGGCTCAGGCCAGGCCAAGGGAGCCCACTGGTGCACGAATCCATGCACCGTGCATCTATAGTTTCAATATATATTGTTAAAGAGACACTACATTTTTTTAAAAAAAATTTTTATTGTTTAAAGTATTATAAATAGTTGTACACATGTCTCCATTTATTCCTAATGACCTACCCTCAGAACGCCCTACCCCTGCAACATGCCCTCACCCAACCCCCACCCATGCCTTGCTTCCATTGGTTATACTGTATGCATGCATACAAGTCTTTTGGTTGATCTCTTACCTCCTCCTCACACCCTCACCAGCTTTCCAGCTATAATTTGACAGTCTGTTCAATGCTTCTCTGCCTCTGTGTTTATCTTTTTTAAATTTATTTTTATTTTTTATTTTTTTATTGTTTGAAGTATTACATGTAGTAGTACATATATCTCCTTTTCCCCTCATTGACCATCCCCCAGTGTTCCCTCTCCCAGTCGCATGCCCTTATCCTGCCATCCTTGTGTGTCTTGTATCCATTTGTTGTGTTTATATGCATGCATAAAAGTCTTTTGGTTGATCTCTTTCACACCCTCCCCATCACTTCCCAGTCGTCCTGCTGTAATGTGACAGTCTTTTTGGTGCTTTACTGCCTCTGTATCTATCTTTTGGTTCATCAAGTTATAATGTTCTTTATTTTCCATAAATGAGTGAAATCATGCTATATTTTTCTTTCATTGCCTGGCTTATTTCACTTTGCATAATGCTCTCCAAGACCAGCCATACTGCAGCAAATGGTAAGAATTCCTTTCTTTTTTATATCAGTATAGTATTTCCTTGTGTAGAGGTACCACAGTTTTTTAATCCACTCATCTGCTGATGGGCACTTAGGCTGTTTGAAAAACTTAGCTATGGTGAATTGTGCTGCTATGAACATAGGGGTACATATATCCTTTCTGATTGATGTTTCTAGTTTCTTGGGATATATTCCTAGAAGTGGAATCACTGGGTCAAATGGGAGTTCCATTTTTAGTTTTTTGAGAAAACTCCATACTGTTCCCCACACTGGCTGCACCAGTCTGCATTCCCACCAGTAGTGCATGAGGGTTCCCTTTTTTCTGCATCCTCACCAGCACTTGTCATTTGTTGATTTGTTGATGATAGCCATTCTGATAGGTATGAGATGGTACCTCATTGTTGTTATGATTTGCATCTCTCAGATGATTAGTGATTTTGAGCATGTTTTCATATTTCTCTTAACCTTCCTTCTGTCTTTGAAAAATTATTTATTTAGGTTCATTGCCCATATTTTTATTGGGCCGTTTATCTTCATTTTGGTAAGTTGTATGAGTTCCCTGTAAATGTTGGAGATTAAGCCCTTATCCGTGATAACATTGGCAAATATGTTCTCCCATGCAGTGGGCTTTCTTGTTGTTTTGTTGGTTTCTTTTGCTCTGTATTTATCTTTTTGTTCATCAGGTTAAAATGTTCTTTATTATCTATAAATGACAACACTACATTTTTATAGAAAAACTAAGATATGCTTTTAAAATACCCCTTAGGTAAATAGCTTTATTGTATTAAAAGGTCCTACCATTCTACATTTAAGTATTAATGAAAACAAAAGCATTAGAGCCTTAATATTCTTCAACTGTGAAGGACTATGATCTGTTTTTTTAATTCTGCTCTCAATTAAGTTATTATTGATCTTTCTACTTTTGAATTTGAAAAAAAAAATCTGGGTGTTATTTTCTTAGACTTAACCACTTAAATATATTATTCTGTAGTAAACCATTGGAGTGATCATCTCTGAGGAAACTGAAATCCTCCCAGGGACAAAATAGAAAAGGCAAGCTAGGGTTATTTGGGCAGAGAATCTATGATAAGTTTTAGAGATCAATAGTTAAACTTTCACACTGATTTGGTGGTAAAAGAAAATATAAGCTGGTGTTTATTTTTTAGAAATAGAAGTAATCAGGGAAAGGTCTAATGGCTCATTTTTCTTTAGGCTTTTTGTCTGGAATATATTTAAGGCTAAAGAAACAAGGCAAGAGGATGTGCATTGTTTGAGTACAACTTCCTCTCCTGTTTTTTTTTGTTTTTTTTTGTTTTTTTTACAACACTTTCCTTTTTTTTCTTTATAATTGTGTCTGTACTCTTTCAAATATAACTGTTTGAAAAATACCTTGATTGCTTCCCCTTTTTTTCTCAGTTGCTATATTCATTCCAATTCTGTCTCTTTTTATGACTATTCTAGGCTATCATTTCAGTGAGGAGAGAAAGGCCCTAATATGAACTAGTATTGGGAATAAAATGAATCAGTAAAAGCTTTTGAAACCATGCAGGATATTTTGGGAAGCAGTAATTATATGATGTTAAAAAAAATAATCCTAACAGTTTAAGGGAAAAAACATTTCAAAAGTCTTGATTTAGTAACCAAGAACCTGATAAAATATTCTTGTAGTTCCTGTTAGGCAAGATAGAAGACCAGATAACCTCAGGAGGAAAAATAACCTTGTTCCCAATACTGTTAAGCAGACTTTTAATTTGGAAGTTCTTTTAAGACACTGTAAAAGCACTTGATAAGTACTATGTAAAAGTATGTTTGTAATTGGCCTGGTTTTGTGGCTAATTATGTGATAAAAATCGCTATCCTATCCCCTTCCCTCCACTGTTTCCATTTTCAATTTCATCTGGAATGCTCAAAATACTTCAAAGACATTGTAACTGTGCAGAAACTTCATTTCTTTAATATAATCTTTTCTCCTTTCCTTCCCTTTGATTCAAACTGGCCTTTCCCAGAGCCCTGACTCACCTGCCTCCTTCTCCCTTGCATGTCCACTTCCTGAATTATTAAACCCTCAGGACAATGAGGTTCAAATAATCTTAGGGGCAAAGCCTCTGGTCTGTTGAGTTTTGATCAAGTCAAAGTAGAGATAACATCTAATCTTCAGTTATGTTTCAGCTTCAGGTCCAGTAAAGCAGAAAACCAGATGCACTGATCAACCATCCCCTACTCTAGTACTGACCAATCAGTAGAGACCATGACCCTAACTCCCTTAGTCACAATAATTAATGATTTTTCCCCCTTATACAACCCATTCCCTGGAAGCCATTAGGGAATCTAGGTCTCTGAGTATTACCTCACCTATGACTTTAGACCTGGGCCACTATCTACAAATAAACCCTTTCTTTGCCGCAAACTCCTATTCATGTCTTACTGGGCTTTGATGCACACAGGCAAACAGACCCCTTTAGTTCAGTGACAACATCATAGAAACCCTGCATCTATCCTGGAATGACCACCTCCAGATTTCTTTCATGTGACAGAAATATATTTAAAATATTGTTTTTGAGAAGTTTCTGTTATTGGAGGTGTGAATGACTTTTCTGATGCATATTAGTTCTCAGTTCAAATATGGTTTTGTTTCTTTAATAGCATTTCTTGACATTTTTAAATTAAGTCTTTGTGGTTTTGTTGTTATTGCTTGTATTCCCTAGTATAATGTCAACGCTAAGACTACAGAGACTGTTTTTGTTTAATATATCAATACCACAACACTAACTTCCTTTGTCACCATGATTGATGATTTTGTCCCTATAAAACCCATCCTCTGGAAGCCATTGGGGAGCCAGGTCTTTGAGCATTAGCTCACCTATGACTTCCCCTGGCAGGCCACTTACTAAAAATAAACCTTTGCCTTTTTTTTTTCTTTCTTTTTTTTTTTTTTCTGCAAGCTCCTGTTTCTGTTTTATTGGGCTTTGACACATACAGGCAAATGGACTCCTTTAGTCCAGTATCAACATTAGCATTATAAACCATGGTAACTGTCAGCTTTGATAAGACACAAAAGTCTCCTCTACCTACCACCCTCTTTAGCACCATCAGGAAAGACAACAAAATTAAAGTATTTATGCTCTTGTATTATCTACTATAGGCAAACAAAAAAGTCCACTAGATTAGAAAAGTTTCAAATAGACATATCACAATGAAAAAAATTAATGCACATTAAAACTTTGCCTCCCACTTCCTGACATGGGTTATATTACCACACAAAAATATTGAGGAAGAAAGGAGCATGAATATTAAGGATGTACTTTATGATCATTTTAAGAGATTTTCAATAAGAACCAAATATAAATTAAACCCATCAGATATATTGTCCACTCTTTCCTAATATAGAAAACCCTGGGTCATAATGACCAGTAATGAATGGCGGCTGACCAACTGGAAGTCAGTGCTGGCCTCGCCCCCAAGCAAGCAGTAAGGGGCAATCAGGCAGGCACGCAGAGGGGTTAGGGGTGATCAGGCAGGCAGAGTGATTATGAGTGATCAGGTAGGCAGACCAGCTGTTAGGGGTGAACAGATAGGCAGGTAAGTGGTTAGGGGTGATCAAGTAGGCAGGCAAAGGTTAGAGGAGATCAGGTAGGCAGGCCAGTGGTTAGGGGTGATCTAATAGGCAGGAAAGTGGTTAGGGGAGATCAGGTAGACAGAAAGCCCCTCACCGGGCTGGCCCTGCCCCCAAGCAAGTGGTTAGGGGCAATCAGGCCGGAAGGCAGAGTGGTTAGGGGTGATCAGCTGGCAGACCAGCAATTAGGGAATATCAGGAAGGCAAACAGCCCCTTGCTGGCTGGCCCTGACCCCAAGCAAGTGGTTAGGGGCAATCAGGCAGGCAGACAGAGGGGTAGGGATGATCAGGTAGGCAGACCAACAGTTAAGGGTATTCAGGTAGGCAGACCAGCAGTTAGAGTTGATCAGGTAAGTAGGCGAGCAGTTAGGGGTAATCAGGTAGGCAGATGGCCCCTCGCAGGGCTGACCCTACCCCCCAACAAAGAAAGAGGGAGGCCCAGGCCAATCAAGCCATTGCATCCCAGCCTGTCGCCTGCAGAGGGAGGCACTGGTGGCAAGGGAGGGGGGCAGCGCTGCACAGATAGCAAGCAGTGGCAGCAGCAGGGGTGGCACCAGCTGCCTGTAGTCATGGAAGGAAAGTCCTGATAGGTTCTGATCTCAGTCAGGCCAGGCCTAGGAACCCTAGCTGAGGGGTCCCAGATTGTGAGAGGGTGCAGGCCCAGCTGAGGGACCCCCCAAGTGAATGAATTTTCATGCACTGGGCCTCTAGTATAAATATGAAAGAGAAACTTTGATAAAGAAATTCAAACTAGACAAAAATAAAATATAGACATAATTGTAAATAAGAAACTTACCTGCTTGATGGCTGTAACAGTTATAACAAAGAAAAGTGGAAGTCCACTTGTAACTGGGCTAGTTGGTGTATCTACTGTGACCTAAGTAAAGAAATGAAATTGAAAGTAAAATAAAAATAGTCAATAACTTATATGCAATCTGTACATGCTGCAAAATTTTCAGACAGAATGCAGACAAAACTTATTCTGGTAGCAGGGTGAATATTAACTTTCATTAAAACAAAAGCAATCCACACAGCAGTTAGTTTAAGAAAAAACTTTTAAATCAGGTTTAGTTTTCATCACAGGTTGAATTAACTAATCCCTCTACTGAAATACATCCATTCATTTACCATCTATTTGTTGAGCACTATTCTGTCAGCCCCCTGCACTATTATCAGCCAGGCTCTAGAGATGCTGCTTTAAACATATGGAGAAAAGTTCCTGACCACATACAGCTGGCAGCTTACAGGGAAAACCAGGCATTAAATAAATATCTTGAAACCTGAAGAGTAAACAGAAGTTAACTAGATGAGAGAGGGGTGCTTTTTCAGGAACAGTAAACAGTGTATACAAAGCCTCTATGGTAGGAGAGACTGTTACACAGGTAAGGAAATAAAGAAAGCCAGTAACAAAAGCATGTGGTGTGAGACAAGGGCTGAAAAGGGAGACAGGCCAGACCAAGCAGGGCCCTCTGTGCTAGAATTCATTCTTCATCCTACAAACAGTGGGAAATAATTGAAGCTTTTAACCAGGGAGAGTTCGTGTACAGAGAACTACATTTTGAAAAGATTTTCATTGCATTGTGGAACATAAAATGGAAGGGAACAAGAGTGGAGGCAGGGATTCATTTAGGAGGCTACTGTTCTAATCCGATAAAAGATCATGGATTGGATGAAGGGAGTAGCAGCAGACATGGAAAGATGTTCCAGAGGTATTTAGAAGGCAAAAATGGCAGGACTGATAAGGGATTTCTTATAAGGGGTAAAGAGGTCTTCCATGTATGTGGTTAATATGGCTGGTGGATGTTGTCATTCACTGAAAAAGGCAACATTGAAAGAGAACGAGAACTAGATTTGAGTAACAAAGAACCATGAGTTCCATCTGCCCTCACAATTCATTGACTTGCATTTCTAACCCCCACACAGACCTGTCCCTGCCACAAACACTGTGTTGCTGGCTTTTACATGGCTCTGTGTCTTCACGCAGACTGATACCAGTCTCTAATCCTTCAAGGCTCAGTTCAGACATCACATACTCTTTAAAGCCTTTTCAAGTTCCTCTTAGGTAGAAAAAAAATCATATCTTCTACCATATCCCTATAATATTTTGCTAATGCATCTTTTATGACTTTTACTATATTAAATTAAGTGAATACATGACTAGTTTTGGCTATACATAAATTCCTTAAGGATAGAAAAGCCGTATCTTCATTGCACCTGTTAAAATCTTTGTTGTCTGGCACATAAGAGGTGCTTGCTATATGTTCACTAAATTGAACTGAGATGCGCTATAAGCCAAGTGAAAAGATGCATGTTCACAATCTTCTATGTACAATAGTTTATTTTATGCTCTTCTGTAATACATCTTACCATGGATATAGGGGAGCTCCTTTTAAAGTGCCCCATCATTCAAAATTGAAATTGGCTCTTTCCCCTATCACAAACCAGATTGGTTTTAAGTAGCAGGGCCAAATTAAATTACAGTACCATTTACTCAAAAACTTAAACTGGATAAACAGAAGCACTTAATACCAATAAGGCATTTCAGCAATTTCATTGGAATGTTTCTGCTTTGTTTTAAAAAATGAAATGAGGGGGGAAAGTACCTTTAATATAGTAAAATTTTCAGTGGTTGATTTTGGCAAGGGAAATATTTTAATAGCTAATAGACTTAAAATGGAAGATGCAACTTAAAATGTCTAAATACTAGGCTTTCACCCTTAAAGTAAATGAATGAAGAGCATAACTGATAATCAGGAAGATAAGTGACACACTTTCAATTAGGCTGAAACTAGTGTTTAATAAAGTAAACTATTAACCTAAACTATTTTCAATTTTGATATATACCAATGCATTTAATGGTATATAATACATGTGCTTCAAGTGTTAACAAAAATATAAAATCCATAAAAGTTAAAAAAAAAAATAACAGCTGCAACAAATTTTCAGGGAAAAGTGCTCCTTTAGAAATAAATAAAATAATATAAACCTTAAAATGTAATATCGGTACTTTCAAAAATATTATTATAATAAGCCCTGAAACATCTTTTTAATCACAGGTCATTTTAAGATTAGAAGTAGAGTGAAAATTTGTTTGAAGTAATTAAGTTTCTAAAAGTGAAATGGCAGTTTATGGTGTTCTTACCTGTACAAGGAAAATTATGAGAAAATAAAAATTTGCAATTCTTCTAAACTGTTCAAACAGATTCTTTGGGAGAAAATTCCAAAGTGTATACTGTAAAGAAGAAAGAAAAAAATCTATGATCAGAAAGCAAACTTTAAACATCTTAGCAATGACTCATATGGGTCCCGGTTATCACTACACTTTGAAAGCATGTTAAAACCCAATGCACGGCCAGTGAGCATTGCTGATCATAGCATCTGCCCAGGCTATGGGCTTGATCCCCAGTAGGGGGCGTGCAGGAGGCAGTCAATTAACTTTTCTATTTATCCTTCTCCCTTCCTCTCTCTAAAATCAATAAAAATATATTTTAAAACACACCTAAACCTCATATATACAAATAAGCATATACTTAGAGATACAGTAAATAAACACTTTTGAGTAATAAAGTTTCACATTGACCATTACAATTGGGCCATCTAGTCCCAGACCTCTGCCTTCTCTGACCTGATTTAAATTAGGTTCCTTGTTATGTGCTCTCATATCATCCAACACTTCCTTGATAACACATGTTGCAATGAATAATATATGCATGCACTTTTACTAAAATTTCTCCCTTAATAAGCAATGACACTAAGTGGACACTCAATAAATTAGTTGGATGAATGAGTGCACAAATTAATTCCTCTGGCTCCGCTAACCTCTGGAGTCTTGATCACAATCACAGATATAACTGTCCCAACCAGTACCTCCCAGATCCATGACAGCTGAGGTATACACATAACCCTGGATAACAGAGAACTTTTATTATAATTAACAACATACCACCCTGGGATTTTGTAATTGGTAATAGATAAAGATTTTAATGCAAAACTGTGCATAGGCGGAAGGAGAGAGCTCTTGGGCCAACTGTGAAATCACGTAGACTTTATCACTGATACCTTAAGCACAAAGACTGAATCAGTTAAAAGTCACCAGAGGAAGTTGAACTTTCTAGGTACTTGAATAAAAGAAGAGCAGAAACAAGTAAGAAAGAAATGTTTCTTAAGCTAAATATGTAAATTTATATTAATGTGAGAAAATATCTATTAAATTAAGTGAGGTGAATGAAAAGCCAAAGTTACAGAACATGGGGATTTACTACTAACCCCTCTTTAAAACACATATGGGTTCGATTCCCCAAGGGGATACCAAGAAAATGAAGATGAATGGAGATAAACTTATTCAGTGATGCAGCTCCATTATAACTAACACAACCTATAAGGTTCTTTCCCCAAGTTTCAGAAGTGCCTCAAGGAAGCCCATTCAAAATTGAGTGCAGAATTGTGTGTGCATGTCAACATTTTTATCATATACCCAAGGCAACTTGTGACCAAAAATAAAAGGGATCAAAACTACTGACCAACTTTTTGTGTGTAATTAAAGTTTATTTGAGCACAAAATACTTTCTCTGTCTATAAAATTTATTTCCTGGCCTAGGTAAGCAGATCTTTCTGGACAACTATAGCCAGCATAGCTCTGTAAATATATACACGAGTGGCTAGAGCCACTTCACCAAAGTGTCTCTCTTTCATTATGTTTTCTTCAGGGAGATGAAGAAGGCATCTGGATGAAGATCTGGGAAGATTTTGAGTGGGCCAGGCAATTAGGCTATACCTTGAGGAAGACCACCATCTCCATGGACATCTCTATTGCAGATATCGACTGAGGCTAAGAATCACATGATTTCACTCATATGTAGGATATAAAACTGAAAATCATGGACACAAACAACAGTGTGGAGAATGTCACAGAGGGTGGGGGTGAAAGGGGTTTAATATATGATGACAAAAAATGATTTGACTTTGGGTGGTGGGTACACAGTGCAATATATACATCTTTTAATACGAAAATCTACACCTGGAACCTAGGTGACCCTATTAACCCATGTCACCCCAATAAATTTAATTTTAAAAACACTGATCCAGTCATTTTGAAGCTGATGTAGTCTGAATCAGCACTTAACTGTTTCAACAACAGACTAACATAGGGGTGTCGAACTCAATCAGAGAAGGGGCCAAAATCTAAAATCCAGCCTAAATCGCGGGCCGAATGGTTTACTGAACAGTCATAAACTGTCATTGTGATGGAAACGCAGCGGAGTGCAGTGATGACAGTGCGGTGCAGGCCACATTGCAAGGCCTGGCGGGACGGATTTGGCCCGAGGGCCTTGTATTTGACACATGTGGACTAACAGCTGAACTTTTGGCTTGTTGACATTTTCTTCCCTAACTAAAGGTTTTTTTAATTGAACAAACAAACATCAGGAACTGTGAGAGTCCTCTAATGGTTCTTAACACATAAAAGGAAACATTATTTTTCCTAGGGTGACTTGGTTCTTTTACCATTTTTCTACCTTCCTAAAAAACAGTTTCAATGAGTAACTCAGGTTATTCCCTTTACAGGAAACTACTACTATATGCCCTCTTCTTCCCTATTTCACTTTATGAGCTATTATGAGCTATAACTACACAGATGGACTTAGAGGGCATTATGTTAACTATGTATGGTGCTAGGTGGATACTGGAAACATCAGAGGGAACACTTTGTAAAATATATGATTGTCTAACCTCGATGCTGTACACCTAAAACTAATACAAAATAATACTGAATGCAAATTAGAATTTTAAAAAATATAAAAAGTGCAGCAGACGTGGAGGGGAAACCAAGATGGTGGCATAGGTAAACACATAAACTGCTGCCTTGCACAACAATTCAAAACTACAACTAAAAGACAAAACGTCTATCACCCAGAATCACAGAAAAGCTGTTTGAGTGGAAGTTCTATAACTAGAAGGAAAGAGAAAGGAGCATTGAGATGGGCACAAGTGCTGAAAAGCTGAGGTACAGAGGAATGTGAATCGAGCTGGGTGCGGGTGATTGGTTGCCCTGCTTTTTTCAACCCAAAGGGAGACAAGTCCCCGATTACTCTGAACTCCAGTTTCTGGGGAGACACAGGGGATCCAAACTCTTGCGGGAAGAAGCTGGACTGTCGGCCATCAGATCGGAAAGTGAGGGTACTTTCTTGCAGAGATGCGCACAGCAATCATTGTTTACTGCACTGGGGCGCAGGACTCGAGGACTTGGAGAAGCAGAGACAGCTGAATGGCAGCCATCACTGTTTACCACACCCTAGCCTAGAGAATCCCTGAAACCCTGCCCACACAATCTACAAACCCACCTAAGCTCCAAGCAGCAGTTTTTGCATAGAAATGGTCTGCCCTATTGCAGCTTAACCTAACAAACTACAGCTCTGGTCAGGCAGCTCCAAAACTTCCAAACCCCAAGCAAGGAGGAGAAAACTGTAGTTCTTACTGTAGCTCCTGAGGGGTGGCCTCAGACAGTAGCTGACCTGCACCCCATTGGAGATCCAGAAGGTAGTGTATCTAGAGATCAGTGTGAGATGACACAGATTTCAACTACTTATATCCATAAGTGACACATTCAAGAGGCAGAATCAATGAGCACCAAAGCCTCAGTGAAATAAGCCCTGCCCCATAAGCATGTCTCCAGCATGGCAGTTCTTCCATTATAGACACACCAGGTCCTCACAGCCAGTTGGCCTGGAGGTCGATTCCTCCCAGTGACACCAACAACAATCAAGACTTAATTACAAGAAGGCTGTACACACAGTCCACAAAGGTAACTGGGTGTCCACCTCAGGTAACTGGGAGGCCAACCCAGAAGTATCCACCTCAGGTAACTGGGAGGCCAACCCAAGAGTATCCACCTCAGGTAACTGGGAGGCCAACCCACTGGCCCCTATAGGACACCTAGCACACAAAGCCACCCTACCAATTCAGGGAAGCAGCGAAAATGTGAAGACAAAGAAACAGATCACAAACGAAAGAAATGAAGGAAAACAAATCACTGAATATAGAGTTTAAAACCACAGTTATAAGGTTTTCAAGAATTTCCTAGAAAAGGCCAATAAATTTAACGAGACCCTAGAGCACATGTGTCAAACACAAGGCCCGCGGGCCAAATCCGTCCCGCCAGGCCTTGCAATGTGGCCCGCACCGCGCTGTCATCACTGCACTCTGCTGCGTTTCCATCACAATGACAGTTTATGACTGTTCAGTAAACCATTCGGCCCGCGATTTAGGCTGGATTTTAGATTTTGGCCCCTTCTCTGATTGAGTTCGACACCCCTACCCTAGAGGATATGAAAAAGGACCAACTAGAAATTAAACATACTCTGACTGAAATAGAAATAAAAAATTATACAGAAAGTCAGCAGCAGACTAGAGGAATGCAAGAATCAAGTCAAAGATTTGAAATACAAAGAAGCAAAACAAAACAAAACAAAACATCAGGAAAACAAAAAGAAAAAAGAATCCAAAGATTTGAAGATGGTGTAAAAAGCTTCTGGGACAACTTCAAGTGTACCAATATCAGAATTATGAGGGTGCCATAAGAAGAGAGGGAGCAAGATACTGAAAACCTATTTGAAGAAATAATGACTGAAAACTTCCCCCACCTGGAGAAAGAAATAGACTTACAAGTCCAGGAAGTGCAGAGAAGCCCAAACAAGAGGAATACAAATAGGTCCACACCAAGACACATCATAATTAAAATGCCCAGAGCAAAAGACAAAGAGAGAATATTAAAAGCAGCAAGAAAAAAAAGTTAGTTACCTACAAGGGAGCACCCATATGATTGTCAGGTGATTTCTCAACAGAAACTATGCAGCCCAGAAGGGAATGGTAAGAAATATTCAAAGTGATGAATAGCAAGAACCTGCAACCAAGATTACTCTACTCAGGAAAGCTATCATTTAAAATTGAAGGCCAGATAACGAGCTTCACAGACAAGATAAAGCTAAAGGAGTTCATCCCTGCCAAACCCGTATTATATGAAATGATGAAGGGTATTCTTTAAGAAGAGGAAGAAGAAGTAAAAGGTAAAGATAAAAGTTGTGAACAACAAAGTGACAACAAATACATATCTATCATCAAGTGAATCTAAAAATCAAGTGAATAAAAAATTTGATGAACAGAATAAACTGGTGAATATAATAGAATCTGGGGCATAGAAATGGAGTGGACTTACAATTCTTGGGGGAATGGAGTCTGGTGTGGGGGTGACAGAATAGACTGGAGAAAAATAGTACACCTACGAATGAGGACAGTGTGTGGGTAAGGGCAGAGGGTGGGGTGGGAATGGGGTGTAGGAGAGCTATGGAGGGGAAAAAAGGAACAACTGTAATAATCTAAACAATAAAGATTTATTTACAAATAAATAAATAAATAAAATAAAAGTTCAAAAAAAAAAAAAACCCACCAAAACAAACACAAACACATGAGACTGAGGAAATCAATAGTATTATTAAGGACCATCCTTTACAATAAAGAGGGTATATGCAAAGTAACCATCATGCCCTCACAAGATGGCTGCCTATGAACAGGCCGGCAGGGGGGTTAGTGAGGAACGACCAAACAAATGAACAACCAGGCTGTGTGGAGCAACCAGGTCGGCAAGGAGGTTAGTGAGAGACAACCAAACAACTGAAAAAGCAGGTTGCGTGGGGTGACCAGAGCAACAGGGGCATTAGTGGGGTATGATCAAACGACTGAACAAGCAGGCTGTATGTGGCGACCAGGCCGGCAGGGGGATTAGTGAGAGACAACCAAAAATTAAACAGCAGGCTGCGTGGGGCAACCAGGCTGGCGGGGGCAGTTGTGGGTGACCAGACTGGCGGGTGGGAGGTGGCATCTGGGGGTGACCAGGCCAGCAGGATGGGACGTTGGGTGCAACAAGGCTGGTAGGGGGGACAGTGAAGGGTAACCAGGCTGGCAGAGGGGGGTAGCTGGGGGCAACCAGACCAGAAGGGGGGGTAGTAAGAGGCAACAAGGCTGGTGGGGTGAGGGTAAGTTAGAGACAACTAGGTTGGCAGGGGGGAAGTTGGGGGTGATTAGGCTGGCAGTGGGGGCAGTGGAGGTGACTAGGCAGGCAAGGGGAGCAGTTAGGGGCAACCAGGCTGGCAGAAGGGGGCAGTTAGGGGTGACTAGGCTGGCAGGAGGGCAATAAGGGGCAATGAGGCTCGTATGCAGAGGCAATAAGGGGCGACCAGGTTGGCAGAGGGGAGAAGTTAGGTGTGACCAGGCAGGCAGACAGGTGAGTGATTAGGAACCAGTGGTCCAGGATTGTGAGTGATGAGTCTGACTGCTGGTTTAGTCCTATCCCTGGGATCGGGCCCAGGAATTGGGCCTAAACCAGCAGTTGGACATCCCCCAAGGGGTCCTGGATTGGAGAGGGTGCAGGCTGGGCTGAGGGGACCCCCTCCCGTGCACAAATTTCATGCACAGGGCCTCTAGTAATAATAATAATCACAGAAATATAAGTAACAACAGCAGCTACCATTTATTGAGTTGTTAATACAAGCCAAGCACAGTGCTTACTTTGTATGGATTACTTTGTTTATTCCTCAGCACAATCCTCTGAGGTAAGTCCTGTTAATATCCCCATTTTTAAGATAAGAAATTTAGACATAGAGAGGTTAAATGACTTATTTTAATTTTAAACCCAGGTTTTCTTCTACAAGGATACAGCTTTTTACCACTATACACTATATAGTATCCTCTTATAATTACTAATTATATTAAGATTTCATTCTTTTTCTGAGGTTAGTATACTGTCATTTCCTCTTTTTCTACACTAGAGGTTTTATGAAAAAGATCAGTTAATATGCAGTTAACTAGAAAAACTGTAACATAATATTTACAGAATAAAAAGATCTGTTAGTCTATCAGTGTTCAATTTTTATTCTACTTTCTAAAATATATATACATACATATAGAAGCAAATCTGTTTAGACTCAATCTTTACTTGCCCTGTGAACTCCTGAATATTTTTTTAAAATATCCTATTGCATTATTTTATCTGCTTGCAAAACTGAGGCTATATAAAATATGAAAAATATCCTATTAAATATAACAAGAGTTGAGAATTATGATGAATTTTAAAATACAAAAATGCAAAGTATATTGCATCAAAATGATTATCACCAGTTCAATGAAAAGTCACTTAACCATCTTTCACATAAAACACTATGGAAAACAATAATTCCCTAGGAAATATTTTATATTTCACTTGATGCAAAAGGAGAGATAAAACTAAGAAAAGAACCCAAATAGCACAATGATATGAAAAGGGCTTTATCACTAACTCTGCTTGGTGACCATGTCATTAGCTCAGTTTCTCTGAGTTTGATTTCTCCATCTGTAAAGTCAGTGAGTTGAACAAGATGACCTCTTAGGCTCTTTCAGTTAGTTCTACAAGTCTATGATTGTGACTCAAAGGACTATTATTGATTGTTTTCTTGGCTACTACAGGGTAAGTGACAATTTTCAGTGAAGGGACTTTTCACTATTTTTGTTGCATGTATGGAAATTACTGGCTAAATATAAATTACTGGCTAAAGATAAAAATTATCAAGAAAGACCTTTTATGCAAATACTAGTATACTCAGAGTGTTCTAAGGCCAATAGAACATAAGACAACACATTCTATCTATATTTTACATGTTAATCTTCTAGCTACCCAAGGATAAATCACATGTACATTTGAAAACTAAAATGTTAAATTTTTTAAGGGCATACTTTTGTGTTTCAGGTCCTAGGTGTTTGCAAACATGCAGTGAACCAATTGTCACCAACATTTTAGATATGTCTTGTCAGATTGCATGAGGAAGTGAAGAAAATTACCAAAATCTGTGCCATAAGAGATGGTCATGGGCTGACCATCTAGTACCTAGCATCTAATCTGGTCAACCAAAGGTAAAGATTAGTAAAGTAATACTTGTAGAAAGATAACTATGGGTATAAGGAACTATAAAGAGTGCTTTCACATATTGAATATCAGGTCTATTTCACTGATGAGAACATTCAGACATAGAGATTAAATTGGCCAAAGTCACACAGCTAGAAAATAGCCAGGCCAGTATTTAAACTCAGGTCTTCAGACTTCCAGGCCCCTTTCCATAGCATTAAACTATGCTGAAGTAAGATGATTATTTAAATGGTGACACAGCTACAGTGATCTTAACTGTTTAAGCATTGTACTGAGCAAGGGAAACTCCTCAGTGAAATAGAAAGAAATAAGGATGCCATTCTAGGCTAGCACCCTCCAAAAGAATGTAAATTATTTACAAACTAGTCTATACAATTAAGGGCAATTCAGGAAGCTTTGGGCAAGTAAATAATTCCTACTTTTAGAATACTTTAAGGCTTAAAATAATATGTATAATCAACAGGCACTATGAATCACAAGTGAAACACAAATCTGAAACACAAAATTATGCCCTTGAAAAATTTAACATTTTAGTTTTCAAATGTATATGTGATTTATCGTTGGTAGCTAGGAGATTAACATGTAAAATATAGAAAGAATGAGTGAAACTGTGTTGTCTTATTATCTATTGGCTTTAGAACACTCTGAGTATACTAGTGAATGATGTTTCAGCTATAACAACACAAAGTGCCTTTTTGTGAAATAATTATCACAGTTGATATATGATTGGTATAAGTGCACACCAATGTGTATATATAGAAGCATGAATAAAAATAAGTGCATTATCTGGCTCATTATATGAACATGTAGAAAATTTAAAAACTTACCTTAGATGAGACTATTCTATTATCACAAAACCTTTGTGCAATGTAATCTTCTGTTACTGAAATTGGATGATTGCCCACAAACACCGTGCGTGTACCAACTCGTTTCTCTTCTCCAGCACACTGACCAAGAGAAAGAGGGGGGATTATGAGTTTTCTTTATCACATTTCTCCATGCTTCTACAGAGCTCAAAATACTCATCTAAGCATGTTTGACTAGGATTTAGAGAGAAAGAAACAGTAATAGAGAGGAAAAAGCCTTGCTAGGAATAACTCCACTAAGCTCTTAGTTGCTGATTTAGTAAAAATGTTGCTTGAGCCAAAGCTGGTTTGGCTCAGTGGTAGAGCGTCGGTCTGCAGACTGAAAGGTCCCAGGTTCGATTCCAGTCAAGGGCATGTACATTGGTTGCGGGCACATCCCCAGTGGGGGGTGTGCAGGAGGCAGCTGGTCGATGTTTCTCTCTCATGGATGTTTCTGGCTCTCTATCTTTCTCCCTTCCTCTCTGTAAAGAATCAATAAAATATATATTTTTTTAAAATGTTGTTTGAGCCAACTGTTCTCAGGTCAACACTGTAATTCTAAAATGTTTAAATTAAATAAAGTATCCAGGTAAACAATAATTTTTATTTCCAGTCATTTTTCTTTCATCCACAGAATCTCAACCATCACCATCAGAGCAACACACTTAGGAAAGGTCAGACTGAAATATATAATTTTTACACAACTACTGATGACAACCTTGACATTACCCTTACCAGACAGCAGAAAACAGGATACAAATTACTTCTAAACACAAAATAATTACTTGTAAGAATACAGAAATACTAATGGCATGTTCAACTCTTTTTACAAAGAAATTTGGTAAGTTCTTTGGCTTTCCAGCAAAGACATTCTTTTGTCATCTCTCAGGGCCTACTGTCAAAAAGTCACATTTCAAAAATTATATCTTTAATGTCCCTTTTACATTTAAAAAAATCAGATCTGCAGAAACTATAAATTCTAAGGTTGAACTTAATTTTACCTCAACCTTATATTTCACTGAGGCTACACAGTTTTCTTAATCCAGGATAATACAATATATCTTCTTATATAAATTTGGGACAGTCTCCTTCGATAATACTTATTTTATCATGTTTGAGACAAGGATATACACTGAGTGGCCAAATTATTGTGATCTCTGAACACATAATAATCTGGCCACTCAGGATAGATAGATAGATAGATAGATAGATAGATAGATAATAGATAGGTAGGTAGGTAGGTAGGTAGATAGATAGATAGATAGATAGATAGATAGATAGATAGATTAGAGGCTCAGTGCATGAATTCGTGCATAGATAGATAGATAGATAGATAGATAGATAGATAGATAGATAGATTAGAGGCTCAGTGCATGAATTCGTGCATGGGTGGGGTCCGGACAGCCTGGCCAGGGAGAGGGGACAGGGGCAGTTGGCCGGCCTGACAACGGTAGAACTATTAGCCTTTTATTATACAGGATATACACTGAGTGGCCAGATTATAATGTGTTCAGAGATCATAATAATCTGGCCACTCAGTGTATTTAAGTCACAGGAAATATGACAGAACCAGCATCCACTTATATGTTTCAAATATTTTTAAAAATGATAATCCCTCAACCTAAAATGTTTTAAAAGTATACAG
This sequence comes from Pipistrellus kuhlii, assembly GCF_014108245.1. Lineage (NCBI taxonomy): Eukaryota > Metazoa > Chordata > Mammalia > Chiroptera > Vespertilionidae > Pipistrellus > Pipistrellus kuhlii. The sequence goes on along the minus strand of NW_023425504.1, from coordinate 5,229,994 downwards.
CCACAAACACTTTCCTCCCTTTCAATAATCCATTTAAAGGTCATCTCTACCTATAAACAATCATTTTACAGTTCCAAATGTCTGTTTATTTGTACTCTAGTTATAATTTTTGTACCTTATATGGGTAATACAGGGAACATACTTTAGTTTGAAAAAATAAGAGTCACCTCCAAAATAGAGATAGATAAGACCTCTTGCTTTACCATTTTTATTTAAGCTTATTAAATAACTAGAGGCCCAATGCCCGAAATTCATGCAGGGGGGTTGTCCCTCAGCCCAGCCTGAGCTCTCTTGAAATCTGAGACCCCTCACTCCAAACTGCCTGCCTGCTTGCTCCTTAATAATTGGCTTGCCGCTCATTAGCACTGCTGTGAAGGAGGGAGAGGTTCCTACTACCGCTGCTGTGCTCATCAGCCATAAGCCAGCTTCTGGCTGAGTGGCACACTCCAACTGTGGGAGCTCAATGACCACTGGGAGCAGCTCCAGCATTGAGCGTCTGCCCCCTGGTATTCAGTGCACTTCATAGCAACCGGTCATTCCACTGTTCAGTCGATTTGCATATTAGGGTTTTATTACATAGGATTATTTAGTGGAGTATTTCCTTTCAAATCTGTATGGAATCAACTGAAGGTAACAGATTAAAGTAGGAGAGATTGAGGCTATATATAAAGGATAACTTCTGGAATTCTATCCTGGCATGGGGCTAACAGAGGTTGTGGGAATCTCTATCTAGGGCAAGCTGGAAAAAGACACTAAGTATCAGTGCTGACTAGTTTAGCTTTTTACCCATCTGCCCAAAGAAAGGGCATTAGAACAATTGATTGCACAGGACCTTCAAATGCCAAGAGTCAGTAATTATAGCAGATAAATTTTCAAATGGTTCCTGGAAATCAATAAAGATTGCTTTTACTAGAATGGTAGCTATATACATTGTGCCTCAAGTACTGACTTTGTTTGTAACTGTAATATATAAGGTCTAACACTGATAAGAGCACTAAATTTCCCATGTCAATTTTGCAAAATGTAAACTGAAATTGAATACACCTTCGAAAAGTAGAGTTTATTCTGCTTCACACTTATGCTCACCTTCCGTTTTAACTACAGGCTCATTGTAGTCTCTACAATACTTGAACCTTATAATGTACAAATATGAATTACAGAAATTGTCAAATTCATATTCACACTGCAATGTACAACCTTTATTTTAATATTCATAAAGTTGGTTCATTTTTTATACAAGCAAGAAATGGTACATTAAAAAGAGCTACTTTTTATGCCAGTTTTCAGATCATTCCGCATATGGAAAGGGGGAAGAGTAAAAGGAAAAGAGGTAGAGGGTCAGTGAGTTTGCAGGATGTTTCATGCACTGCCAATATAAACTGTTCCCCGCAATTAACAATGGTCACTGATTAACTTAAAAACAAAAATGAACTAGTGCTTCCTTAATTCTGAATTGTTTTCAACTTTCTTCTCTGGCAGGTCACAGCATTCCAGAGACCAAAAGGAATGAATGAGCAAAATCCAAATGTTCAGGTATGGTATTTTTATGAATTCCCTTTATCTGAATGGCATTTACAGATTCTCTAAGTGCTTTCCCCGCGCATTATCTCTGGGATCTCTTTGAAATAGACCTAAATAACCTCTATATCCCAATTTAATTGGAGAATATGAATAAAAATTGATGTGTAGGTAGCAGAGATAGAGCATTATTAGATGATGAAATAAGGGCCTGAGAACTGCATCATGTATACTCCAGAGGATTTTCAAAAGGGCAAAATCTCCTCAGCCCCGGCAAGGTGGAGTTTGGAGCTTCCTGAGAACTGGGGGTGAGGTGGGATGAAAGAGATAACTGTCTCATGCTTGTTTTTATTCTCAGATCTGATGAACCTGCAATATCTGGTGGAATCTGCTCTGTTTAATGTTATTTGGTCTGCATATAAAGGGCAATGCTGAACTTGTATAAGTTCACTGTAATTTTCCACTTGCTGTAAATGTAGCATTAAAACCCTGGTTTTAGTTCTTGTGATTTTGAATAATGTAGGTGCCTTAGCCACAGCAGAGAAACACTAAGTAGGAATCATAAAATAATTTACCATTTGGATAGCATACAATGTAGTCTGGAGTGGAAATGTATGAGTCCTGCCATGTTATAATGAACTAGAGGCCAAGTGCACAAAATTCGTGCACAGGGTATGTGTGTCCCTCAGCCCAGCCTGCACCCTCTCCAATGTCAGACATCCCTCTCACAAGCTAGGACTACTGGCTCCCAACCACTCAACTGCTTGTCTGCCTGATTGCCCCTAACTGCTTCTGCCTGCCAGCTTGATAACCCTTAACCACTCCACTGCCACCCTGATCGACACATAACTTCTCCCCTGCTGGCCCAATTGCCCCTAACTGCCCATCCCTGCTAACCTGATTACCCACAACCACCCTATTCACCCCTAAGTGGCCTCCCCTGCAGGCCTGGTCGCCCCCAACTTCCTTCGCCTATAGGCCTGGTCTCTCCCAACTGCCCTCCCCCGAAGACCTGGTACCCCCCACAACCCTCCTCTGCTGGCCTGGTCACCCCCAACTGCCCTCCCCTGCAGGCCTGGTCCCCCCAACTACCCTCCCCTGCAGGCCTGGTACCCCCCCATGACCCTCCCCTGCTGGCCTGGTTGCCCCCAACTGCCCTCCCCTGCCTGCCTGGTTGCCCCCAACTGCTCTTCACTGCACGTCTGGGTCCCCCCCAACTGCCCTTCCCTGCCTGTCTGGTGCCCCCCAACTGCCCTCCCCTGCTGCCCTGGTTGCCCCCAACTTCCCTCCCTTGTAGGCCTGGTCCATCCCAAATGTCCTCCCCTGTAGGACTGAGTCTCTCCCCCCGCCCCAACTACCTTCCCCTCCTGGCCTGATTACCCACAGCTGCCCTCCCCTGCCGGTCATCTGTGGTGGCCATCTTGTGTCCAAATGAGGACAGCCACCTTTTGTGTTGGAGTGATGGTTAATTTGCATATTACTCTTTTATTAGATAGGATTTTAATCTATTAAGAGTCCCTCCTGTGTTAAACTACTTCCCATTCAAATGTCCTCAGAAATAACATTTTTAAGAATTGAAATATGCTGGCACCAATTCTATTTTAATGACATATCATACACTATAATGAAAAATATAAAGAGTATTAAACAGTATATTTATAGGATATGGATTAACAGAGAAAGCAATTTAATTTTCTTCCTCATGATAAAAATCATCCTTTTGTACTCTTGTTTCATACCTCCCTAGTATAAATTGAATATTGTTAAAGCATACAACTTTCTCCAGAACACAGTCTCTCAATAAAATAAGAGTGAAGTGATACTGTAATTTAACTAGCACTATCTTAAAATCCTGTGCCATGAGTAATCATAAAACACAGAAAGTTGTTGGAAGTATAATTTGTTTCTTGACTTCCTCTAGACCAGGGGTGGGGAAGCTATTTTCTGCCAAGGGCCATTTGAATATTTATAACATCATTCTTGAGCCATATTAAATTATGAACTTAAAAATTAGTCTGCTATATTTGGTCAAACATTTAATTAACTCACTCTTAATGCCTTGGCAAGGCCAAACCAAATGATTTCACAGGCCTCATACAGTCTGCGGGCTGGATGTTCCCCACCCCTGCTCTACACCAATAACTCAATAAAAACTAAGGGAGAATAAATATCTCAATACAAGACTATCACTATAAAAGCTGACACAGGATCTGAAACAGAATTCACCCTCTCCATCCTTTCCAGGTGTTGGCCAACTTATATTTATCACTTAGTCACAGATCAGTGGTTCTTAATTCTGACCATAATACAAATGCTTGTGACTTTTATTTAACACTTGATTTAATTTTTTTGGAAGCTCCCCAGGTGACAATTCTAATCTGAAGTCAGGACTGAGAAAACTGCTACAGAAATCTCTCTCACTGAATTAGTGATTGTCCTTAACCCGTGGTTGTCAAACTGCGGTTCGAGAGCCACATGCGGCTCTTTGGCCCCTTGAGTGTGGCTCTTCCACAAAATACCATGGCCTGGGCAAATCTATTTTGAAGAAGTGGCCTTAGAAGAAGTTTAAGTTTAAAAAATTTGGCTGTCAAAAGAAGTTTCAATCATTGTACTATTGATATTTGGCTCTGTTGACTAATGAGTTTGCTGACCACTGTCCTTAACTAATATCCTAAATGTTTTTAGCCTTAATTCTTCATTTTAAGTAGTTAAAATTATTTAAACAATTTGCTTTTCAAAGGATAAAATACAAATAGCTCTCACATACTGCCCCCCTCTAATCATTTTAAGTTGTTCACTAGATGAAATTCTCCTATAGTTAATTTGTATGTGGTTAATCTATCATCAATTATTCAGACCACTGATAAAAATTATAGGTTATGATATTGCTTTAGCAATAAAGCATCACCAATGTTATCCTAGGCAATCACTGCATTATTTTTATTTTTCACCAGACTGTTCTTTGTGAATTTTTAGAAGCAAACCTAAGTATTTGCTTTTAAAAATGAACAAAAAAATCCTTATTAAAAATTAGAGGCCCAGTGCACGAATTTGTACACAGGTGGGGTCCCTCGGCCTGGACAGCAATTGCGGCCAATCAGGGCCATCTTGCCCAGTCCCAATAGGGGCTGATCGGGGCCAGCTGGCTGGTGGGAGGGACAGGGGAGGTTTGCTGGTCGCCAGTCGTGGAAGGTTGACTGTGGGAGTGCACTGACCACCAGGAGGCAGCTCTTGCATTGAGCACCTGTCCTCTGGTGGTCAGTGCACATCATAGTGACCAGTCAACTGGTTGTAAGTTGACTGTTTGCAAGGTTGCTTAGGCTCATATATATATAGATTAAAAAATTGGCAATAATTTAAAACTGTTCTCTGTACTCCAGCCCCAAAAGTAATTTCTTCTCTGAAGCACTAGTATATTCTAACAGCATCATTAGTCTTAAAAAGTCCAAATGAATTCAAAAGAGAGAAAGCATTCCATCAAACTTTCAGCATTAAAAGCTCCCAAAAGTCATCATTTTTGTACTAAAGTTGAAGAGATGGGTGTGGGAGGGGCGCACTACAGTGCTACAGAACATTTCCACTGTGTATTAAACTTCTTGGTTAAAACTGCTACAATTTTATTTATTCAGTGGTAAAATTGCTGGGGTTTCTGAACCCACTCCATTATTAACAAGCCAAAAAGAGTAATCTTGATGTGTAATTTAATCATAACTTTACAATCAGCCTTAAAATCATAATTTTCAAATTTTGCTTTTACTGCACCCTTTTAAGTGATTAAGCTGTCTCTCTCTCCTTTGCCAGAGGCAGTGAAGCAAGACCCAGACATTTTGTAACTTTGTGCCTTTAAAGTTTAGTTATGGTCATATTAACCATAACTCTCAAATAACTGATCAAAACACAACTGAATATTCAAAGTATATCCAGAGACACAAAGACTGCCTCTAATTAGGAATTATCCAAAGGCAGCATATTTAATTGAATAGAAATTGCTATAGGAAATAACACCACAAAAACACTTACACCAGCAAGCACAATGCTTAGGAAATAACAGTGACCCTAAGGACTTGGATAAGAACACCTTGTTTGGAAGCTCAGAGTTAGACTTTGATTATCTACATGTGCTCCCCTCAGCAGTTTAATTTCACCAAGAACAATAAATTCTGAATGTTTTCAATCTGATCCCACTCCCCCCTATGTTCTCAACCCAGGTTACTTTGGGCTATAGAAATATGGCTGTAAAGATGAAATACAAGTCTCTTACAAGATGGCTAATAGAGAGTCAAGTCCATAGATCAAAATGCTGTAATCACTTAATAATTCAAGATTCTTACAGGAATATTTTTGAATCATTCATAGATCCTTCCATTTACAGAAAGTAACCTGAGACTCTTTTTAAAAAATTAATCTTTATTGTTGATATTATTACAGATGTCCATCTTTTGCCCCCCCATAGCTTCCCTCCACTGGGTTCCCACCCTATCCCAGGCCCTTACCTCCCTATTGTCTGTGTCCATAGGTAATGCATACACCCATATAAGATCTTTGTCTAATCTCTTCCCATAACCCCTTCCCTCTGAGAATTGTCAGTCTGTTCCATTTCTATGCCCCTGATTCTATTTGATTCACCAGTTTATTCTGTTCATCAATTTTTATTTATTTATTTGATTTTTAGATTCAATTGTTGATAGATATGTATTTGTTGTCACTTTGTTGTTCATATATATTATGTTTACCCTTTTGTTGTTCTTCCTCTTCTTAAAGAATACCCTTCATCATTTCATGCAATACTGGTTTGGTGGTAATGAACTCCTTTAGCTTTTTCTTATCTGTGAAGCTCTTTATCTGACCTTCAATTCTGAATGATAACTTTGCTGGATAGAGTAATCTTGGTTGTAGGTTCTTGCTATTCATCACTTTGAATATTTCTTGCCACTCCCATCTGGCCTGCATAGTTTCTGTTGAGAAATCAGCTGACAGTCATATGGGTACTCCCTTATTGTTTTTCTCTTGCTGCTTTTAATATTCTCTCTCTGTCTTTTTCTCTTGGCATTTTAATTATGATGTGTCTTGGTATGGTCCTCTTTGGATTCCTCTTGTTTGGGGTTTTGTGCACTTCCTGGACTTGTAAGTCTATTTCTTTCACCAGATAGGGGAAGCTTTCTGTCATTATTTCTTCAAATAGGTTTTCAGTATCCTGCTCTATTTCTTCTTCTGGCACCCCCATAATTCTGATGTTGGTACACTTGAAGTTGTCCCAGAGGCTCCTTACACTATCTTCATTTTTTTATTATTATTCTTTTTCCTTTTTGCTCGTCTGTTTTTTGTTTTTTTTTGCTTCCTTGTATTAAAAAATCATTGATTTGATTCTCTGGATCCTCTAGTCTATTGTTGAATCCCTATATATTATTCTTTATTTCAATCAGTGTATGCTTAATTTCTAACTGGTACTTTTATGGGGTTTGTTTGTTTGATTTTTGTTTGTTTGTTTGTTTTTGTTTTTTGTATTCTAAGATCCTTGAACATCTCACTAAGTTCCTTGGAGGTTTCTAGAAGATTCTTGAGTAACCTTATTACTGTGCTTTTGAACTCTATATCCAGTAGTTTTCTTTCTTCCATTTGTGACATATTTCTTTGTTTCTGCATTTTGGCTGCTTCCATGTGTTTGTTTCTATGTATCAGTAGAGCTTCTATGTCTCCTTGAGTTGGTAGAGTGGCTTGTATAGTAGGAGTTCTGTAGGGACCAATGGCTCAGCCGCCCCAGTCACCTGAGCTGGGAGCTTTAGGTATACCCCTTTGTGCTATGAGCAGTCTTGTTGTAGTTGAGCCTTGACTGCTGTTGGTGTCACTGGGAGGAATTGACCTCCAGACCAATTGGCTGTGAGGACCAGCTGTGACTACAAAGAGAGAGCTGCTGTGCAGGAGACACCCTTATGGGGAAGGACTTGCTTCAGTGTGGCTTTGGTGCTCACTGAGTCTGCCCCTTGAGTGTGGCACTTATGGAGGTGAAGAGTTGTAATCTGGTATGGTCTCACACTGAACACTGGGTACACTGGCTCTTGGGTCTCCAGAGAGTAAAGGAAGCCCTGCCTGGGTTCACCCAGCAGGAGCTAGAAATATCTGCATATTCCTTCTCTTTGTATCAGGTTTGGTAGTGCTCAGATGAGGCCTAGCTGTGAAGCAAGGCAGGTGGGTGCTGTTGTCTGGCCTTGAGCCTTTTATTGATAGGTTTTGGGCTCCCTGACCCAGCTACAACTTGTTTGACAGGGTTTTAGCTTGAGCAAGGACAGGCCATTCATATGCAAACATCACTGTGCACAGCTTGGGTGGGGTTGTAAATTGGGTGGGACAGGGTCTCAGGAAATCACCAGATCAGAACAAGCAGAAATGGCTGCCAGTTGGCCTTACACAGGGCAGATCCCAGCATGGGAACAATGACTGCTGCGAGCACCTTTGTCTGGAAGAAAGCCACCCCCTGAGTTTCTGCCCCAATGCCAGACAGTCCAGTTTCTTCCCCTATGTGTCTGTGTCCCACAGAGCCTTGCCGTGGCACTGGAACTCAAGGAATTGGGAGCTTGTAAATTAATTTCATAGTGCCGGCATTTTAATAGGAGCAGATGTATCTCCAGCAGCCTTTGTGTAACTGAATCCCAATCCACACTAGTTTTTACAGTCCATAGAGACTTCTGCCCGTAGAGACTTCTTTTTCCAGCTCTGGGATCCTAGGCTAAGCATCTGGTGTGAGGCCAGGACCCCTTGCTCTTCCAGGTGGCCTCTGCAGAGATGATCTTCTTCCCAATTAAAAAAATGGCAAAGGTGGTATGCCAGACCAGCCTGTTCTGGGCCTCAGCACTTCCTACCAGTCTCAGTGTACTTTCTTCTTTACTTCTCTCGTTGTAGTACTTCCACTCAGCCAGCTTTCTGCTGGTTCTGGATGATGGTTGTACTGTATTTTAGTTGTAATTTTGATGTGGTTGTGGGAGGGCATTTACCTTTGCCACCATCTTGGTTCTCTAACCTGAGTTCATCCTGGGGCTCCACTTTCTTTATTAACGGTATTTCTCCTGAGAGCCTGACAATATGCACACAAAATTAACTAGAGATGAACTGAACACACTTGTCTATGCGTAGACAAGTAACTTGTCAGAAGTTACTTTTCACTTTCACTACCCATATTTACACACCACCTTGCATTCCAAACACCTAACAAAGTTTAAAAATCTAAATTAGTTGGTACATAATTTGTATGGATAGGAATGGTGAGCTGACTCACAATCTAGCTAAACATTTCTCATGCGAATGTTCAAAACACACATGCAAATAGAAAGCAAGTATAAAAAGGCCCCAGGAACTCAAAGCCCAACCTGGCTGAAGAGAGAACAGAATAAAATACTGATTTGCCAACATCAGAGGCCCAAGGGAAAGATGAAACAGACTGCATACCAACACTGCAAAATTTGCTAACACATGGCAGCTAAATTGCTACAGATTAACAAGCAATTTGTACTAACCCCTGTGATCCATGTAAAGTTTGCCAAAATATGGAAAGATAGCCAATTGTGGCTTGCAAGTTTGTGTAGGGAGTGGCAAATGATGCACTAGAAGACTACCGTGTTTCCCCAAAAATAAGACCTAGCACATCTTTGGAAGCAAAAATTAATATAAGACACTGTCTTATTTTCGGGGAAACAGGGTAGATTCCTTAAGACTTCAAAGCAGCACTCTGATAGCCTAATGTTCATTATAGCATTTTATATCTTTTTTTGTTTTTGTTGTTACTCTTCCTAAAAGACCTGATTTGCCTTGGTAACTTTTGATTTTGAAGTATTAGTACTTTAAAATATTAGTATCTTGCACAAACAGCATTTTCTCATTTTGTCACATTTGTTTCTAACCAAAGCTTACAATAAATAGACCATGAAAAGAATTGGGGCTAAAAAATAAAACTTCTCAGGAAAGTTCAAATGAACTTTTGGTTCTAGGCGGTAAATAGAAGAGGAAAAGATATAATCTAGGTATTCACTATGACACATAACTCCCATCCCCACCCCCCACTGTGAGAGAATGAATGTAATATTGAACATTGAAGCTTCAAAAATGTGTGCCTATATATAGCGCCTAAGCAGATTTCTTTGTGGAGACATCCCTTAGGGCTGGAAGATATTCCTCACTTTTGAGATATCTCATAGGTAAGAATTCTCAGCTGCCCACATTAATAATGCAAGGAAAAGAACCAGTAGATATTACGGTCAAAAGATGCCTTCACCAATATCATTACCTTGAAGAATCAAACTCTCATAAAAAAAATCACTTTCTAAGTCATCAGATAATTTTTATTACAGAGATAAACCCTGGCTAGAGCTAAAAATATATACGTATATTGCAAAACAGGTTTCTGATGTCCTGAACAGGGTTTTATCTGCCATTTCAGTGATAGCATCATTATTATAAAAATGACAGTAAGTTTCCTAGAAAGGTCTAACAGTTCAAATACATGCTGGAACATGTTTGTGAAACCAATGAATGCATTTTTCCTGGAACTGTTAAATATCATTCAGAAAGAAACTTCCTTAAAAAAAATGTCAAAGCTGTTAATGTAATTAATTTAAATAGTAAATCCAGGATACATACATTTATTTTTTAACACCCCCACCACAATGGAAAAGGTAGGTAAAAAAATAAAGTTTCAACTGTGAAGCATGGCTGAGTTGAATAAGCAAAGAAAACAAATGGGAGGGGCTCTGAGCTGTGACTCTAAGCCTCATAATTCCAGTCACTTCAGTGAAGTATTTCTAGCTTTCAAGTCAACAACATCATGGCCAACTTCCTGGCTCTCAAATAACAATGTCTTAAAGAAATGTCTGTTCTTGAAAAAAGGATATCCTTTTTAGGCTTTTGAAGAGAATAGGAAAAGTGCTATTATGGGGAATCATTGTCACACATGGCTTAGTTAAACATCTATTTCCTTAACAGTAAAATAAGGTGATGTAACTTACCAGTAAACTACTTACAGTAAGATTAACACCACCTAGAGATTACTTTAAAGGGCTCTAAAGTGAGATGAGGTTTTAACGAACTGTATGATTTTTAAAACTTCAGGAATGCCCAACTGGCGTGGCTCAGCAGTTTAGTGTAAACCTATAAACCAGGGAGTCACGGTTTGATTTCAAGTCAGGGCACATGCCCAGGTTGTGGGCTCAATCCCTAGTAGGGGGCATGCAGAAGGCAGCTAATCAATGAGTCTCTCATCATTGATGTTGCTATCTCACCCTTACTCTCTGAAATCAATAAAAACATATTTTAAAAAAATCAACTTCAGGACACGGAGGCAAGATGGCGACCAGTAGGAAGGTAGGGAGGGAGAATATGTCAGAGAGAGTGAGGGAGTGATAGAGGTGTGTGTGGATGTGTGTGTGAGTGAAATAGAGATAGTTGTAGATCTTGCAGTTCGTCCAGGGAGATGCCAACCTGGGCAGTCTTAGAAGACAAAACCCCGCTGCCGCCACAAACACTCTGCTGAGAACACCAATGGCACAGAGACCACCCCATCTTGAAGAGCAGAACTGCTTGAGACTAGAACCTAGCCTTGCCAACACACAGTCTGGTCTCAGAAGCAAACCAGAACCCTACAGCCTCTCCAGTAAAAGATTTGGGATCACGGCTGCAGACCTAGGGACACCAAGACTCCAGGCACCACAGCCGCAGTTTTCTGTGAGTCACAAAGCCACCCCCTTGGCAGCAACATAGAAACTACCAGACCCCAGCAGCACAATAAGGCTTTCTGCACGCACTAAGCAGTGGAGACTCAGCCTGCCCTTAAGTTTTGGTGTCAGACACGGAGAATTTGTATCCCACGACTAGACTCTGCACCCAGACAGTGAGACTGAACTGAATTTGAACCTAGCTGCTCATCCTTAGGAAGGTAGTTTTCTGCGACCAGATCCCGCACCCATGCAGGGCCAGGAGACAGTGCTGAACTTGAGCCCGGACTTGTGAACTCTTGGAATTTGTTTCCCATGCCTAGTTTTCATGCCCAGGCAGGGAGGCAGTCCTGAATTTGAGCAAAGGCACACGACCTTGAGGAGATTGTTTTCTGTGACCAGACCCTGCACCCATGCAGGGAGACAGCACTAAATTTTGAGCCTGGGAGTGCAAACCCGGAAAGTTTGTTTCCCATGACCAGACCCTGCCCCTTAGCAGAGAGGCTGTGCTGAATTTGAACCTGGATGTGCGGACTCGGGGAGTTTGTTCCCCACAACCATGACCAAGTAGGATTTATCCCAGGGATGCAAGGATGGTACAAAATCCACAAATCAATAAACATGATACATCGCATAAATAAATTAAGGGAGAAAAATCACATAGTCATATCAATTGACGCAGAAAAAGCATTTGACAAAATCCAACACACATTCTTGATAAAAACTCTCAGCAAGGTGGAAATAGAAGGATCATACCTCAACATAATAAAAGCCATATATGACAAACCCACAGAGCATCACACTCAATGGACAAAAACTAAAGCCATTTCCCCTAAGAATGGGAATAAGACAGGGATGGCCTCTCTCACCACTCATGTTCGACATACTACTGGAAGTACTAGCCATTGCTATCAGACAAGAAGAAATAAAAGGCATCCAAATTGGAAAAGAAGAAATAAAACTGTCCTTATTCACAGATGACATGATACTGAACAAAGAAAACCCTAACGACAACATCAAAAAATTATTAGACTTAATAAAAGAACTCAGCAAGATAGCAGGATAAAAAATTAACGCCAAGAAATCTATGTTATTTCTATACACCAATAGTGAATTTACAGAGAGACTAAAAAAGTAATCACATTTACCATCGTACCAAAACAATTAAGATACCTAGGAATAAATTTAACTAAAGAGGTAAAAGACCTATATGCAAAAAACTAAAGGACACTGAAAAAAAGAGATAGAAGAAGATATAAACAGTTGGAAGAATTCACCGTATTCATGGATTAGTAGAATCAACATCATCAAAATGTCCATACTACCCAAAGCAATCTAAAGATTCAATGCAATCCCCATTAAAATACCAACAGCATATTTCACAGACCTAGAAAGAACTCTCCAAATGTTCATCTGGAATAAAAAAAGACCCAGAATACCCACAGCAATCCTGAGAAAGAAGAACAAAGTAGGAGGGATCTCAATACCAGATGTATTACAAAGCCACTGTTTTCAAAACAGCTTGGTACTGGCACAAGAACAGACATATAGATTAACGGAATAGAGTAGAGAACCTAGAAACCAAACCAAACCACTATGCCTAATTAATATTCGACAAAGGAGGCATGAACATACAATGGAATCAAGACAGTCTCTTCAATAAATGGTGTTGGGAAAATTGGAGAGATACATGCAAAAAATAAAACTACATGACCAACTTATACCATACACAAAAATAAACTCAAAATGGATAAAGGACTTAAACAGAAGACGGGAAACCATAAAAATACTAGAGGAGCCCTAACCGGTTTGGCTCAGTGAATAGAGCATTGGCCTGCTGCGGACTGAAGGTTCCCTGGTTCGATTCCGGTCAAGGGCATGTACCTTGGTTACAGGCACATCCCCAGTAAGAGGTGTGCAGGAGTCAGCTGATTGATGTTTCTCTCTCATAGATGTTTCTAATTTTCTATCCCTCTCCCTTCCTCTCTGTAAAAAATCAATATGCAAAATCTCAGACATAAGCAAAAAGAAATTCTTCACTGATACTGCTCCTAGGGCAATGGAAAATAAAGAGAAAATAAACAAATGGGACTACATAAAAAAAAAAAAAGCTTTTGCACACACACACACAAAAAACATCAACAACACAATAAGAAAGACCACTACATGGGAGAACATATTTGCCAGTGCTATCATTGATAAGGGTTTAACCTCCAACATTTACAGGGAACTCATACAACTCAACAAAAGGAAGATAAATAATCCAATCAAGAAATGGGCAATGGACTTAGACACTTTTTGAAAGAAAACAGAAGGAAGTTCAAGAGACATATGAAAACATGTTTAAAGTCACTAATTATCAGAGAGATGCAAATAAAAAAAAACAATGCGGTACCATCTCAAACCTGTCAGAATGCCTATCATCAACAAATCAATAAATGACCAATGTTGGCAAGGATGCAGAGAAAAAGGAACCCTTTTGCACTGCTGGTGGGAATGCAGATTGTTCTCCAGCCACTGTGGAGAACAGTATGGAGTTTCCTCAAAAACTAAAAATGGAACTCCCATTTGACCCAGTAATACCACTTCTAGGAATATATCCCAAGAAGCTAGAAACATCAATCAGAAAGGATATATGCACCTCTATGTTCACAGCAGAACAATTCAGCATAACTAAGTTTTTTAAACAGCCTAAATGCCTATCAGCAGATGAGTGGATTAAAAAACTGTGATACATCTGCACAATGGGATACTACACTTTGCTAAAAAAAGGAATTCCTACCATTTGCAACAATATGGATGGAACTGGAGAGCATTATGCTAAGTGAAATAAGCCAGTCAGAGAAAGATAAATATCATATGATCTCACTTACCTATGGGAAATAATGAACATCATAAACTAATGATCAAAAAGAGATCCAGAGACAGGGAAGCATCGACCAGACTGTCAAACCGCAGGGAAGGTAGGGAAGGGTGGGGGTAAAGGGGAGAGATCAACCAAAGGACTTGTATGCATGCATATAAGCCTAAACGGTGGACACAGACAACAGGGGGTGAGGGTAGGAGTGGGGGGGGTAATGGGGGGATAAGGACAAATATGTAATACCTTGAGAACCACTGCTGTAGAGCCTAAGACCATCGGAAAACACAGATATTTACAGTACGATTCATTAACAGTAGCAAAATTACAGTTATGAAGTAGCAACGAAAATAATTTTATGGTTGGGGCTCACCACAACATGAGGAACTATATTAAAGGGTCTCAGCATTAAAAAGGTTGAGAACCACTGCCTTAACCAATAAAGAAATTAAAATGCAAAAAATAAAAAATACACTTCAGAAACTAGGAAACAGCCTCAACATATTCAGACATAATGTTTTATTTAAAACTAAAGTTTCTGATCCTACAGAAGAGCTAGAATAGGCAATTCTGTTGCCACCCCTGTACAAAGGGGCAGGATGTGTTATGGCCCAATAGCAGACTACTCGGTGTTTAAAACACCATTCCTTAGTGTGCATGAAGAGGACTAGAGCTGGTCAGAGAGGTGGCATGTTTGACCTCAAGTGAGGGCATGTTTGGGCTCCTGTGAGGGCCATTCAAGGACTGCTGTGGAGCCTTTAAGCCATATTATAAGCCATTAGTTTGATTGGAACTTTTGATCTGACACCATGGAATTAAAATGAGAAATACATTTTTCCCTTTGTGGCAGAGCACACGGTCACTTGGGAACTGCTGACATTGTCTCAAAATCTCCCTTCTCTATGCCCAAAACTTTGGATTCAAAGCTCCTGAGCATTATAAAGATTAGGTACTGCTATAAATTTAACAAGTTATCTATTTGTAAATATTCCTAAAACATGCTTAAAAGAGACATTAAAAATTAGCAGTATGTTTTAAGTATAACTTTCAGTATATTGAAGCATAGAAGGAAGAGCAACTTCAAATATTTATTTGTGACTTAGTGGCATTATTATGGCTTATGTATAAAAATTGTTTGGTTTTTTGAAATTTTAATGTATTTGAGTACTGATAACTTGGAATTCCAAAGTAAGATGGACTGGCAAGAATATAATAATGTTTCCTAAACTGCATTACATGGAATCAGTTGATAATGATATTCCTTAGCTAAGTGAGAAGGCTCTTCTATAATCCCTCCTCATGGTTATCCACAGTGCATATTCATATAATAAAAGCTCTCAAGTCTTTATCTTTGGTCAGCACTTGCCATTGAAATCACCCTCCCTGAAAATCCAATGACATCATGTTCTGTATGGCACAATTTGGCATTGCTACTCTAATATATATATATATATATATATATATATATATATATATATATATATATTTACTTTTTCACAGTCAGCTATACTGGCAAAGCATTCAAGGTTATGAGATGAGATAACTATTAAATTTGTGACAACATCTCTCCCTTTATGCCAAAAATAGATAAGAAAAATTAAGTGTCTGGCCATGATCCCATGAGGGTATGCTCTTGCTTCTAAGTTTAATTACAAGAGGCAAGAAACCAGGGGATCTTGGTTCTAATTCCTTCTACTACTAAATGGGCTGTGTGTGTCTTGGGAGAAGTCCCGTATTAATTTCCTTGCAGGTAACTGAAGGAAAGCTTAACTGAATAATCTAAAAAAGAGGATGCAGAGGAATTGGGTCCAGATCTTCTAGCAATAAAACTTTAAATGTGATTTTGGATATGTGACATTTGCCACTTTTTTTTTTTTTTTTGGGGGGGGGGGGGCCTGGATCCAAAAAACAAACAAAAAACTTTCCAAGGGCAGGGAAGGGATATTTAAGGATAAAGAATAACTTACAGCCGAAACCGGTTTGGCTCAATGGTAGAGCTTCGGTCTGCGGACTGAAAGGTCCCAGGTTCGATTCCTGTCAGGGGCATGTGCATTGGTTGCGGGCACATCCCCGGTAGGGGGTGTGCAGGAGGCAGCTGGTCGATCTTTCTCTCTCATTGACATTTCTAGCCCTCTATCCATCTCTCCTCCTCTCTGTAAAAAATCAATAAAATATATATATTTTTTAAAAGAATAACTTACAAACCAGTATACAATGAGAAGATAGTGTATTCAGGATGAATTTTATTCATAGACTTCAAAGTAGAAGAATGAGCAATAAAGGTAACCAAAGTCACAAAAACCAGGGAAAAGCTCATATGTCTTCAGGGTACTAATGTGGAAACACTAGCAGGTATATTGGCTCTTTCAGGCTTTAAAGATGCCCAATTAAAGCACCACAGTCAAATTTATTTAATGATAACCTTTCGATGTTGAAAAAAAAGTATGACTTCTCAAATGTGGCTATTATCCAAGGGCAATAGTTTATTCCTCTGATAAAACAGAATTAAATTTATGTCCCAGCACACAAGATACAAACAACTTCAAGTTAAAACAAGTTAAGATTAACTATCATAAGGGCGATTAAAAAAGTAATGAACCACATTATTTTTACTTGAACAAATGTTTTGCTATAAAATGAAAATTACAAGTTTTACTTGAACAAAGGTTTTTGTTATAAAAATGAAACACAGGGGAAAAAATCACAAGTTTTACTTGAACAAATGTTTTTTGCTATAAAATGAAACATAGGGGGGAAAATCTGAAAGAATTTTTATTACAGCACACACATTGAAAATGTTTGGCTTTTCTTTTTTTTAAAACATATTTTTATTGATTTCAGAGAGGAAGGGATAAGGGAGAGAGAGAAACATCAGTGGTAAGAGAGAATCATTGATGGGTTGCCTCCCGAACAGTCCCCTAATGGGGATGGAGCCTACAACCTGAGTCTGCAGGCAGATGCTCTATCCACTGAGTCAAACCAGCTAGGCCAAAATGTAAATGACTTTTCAAAAATAAATCTTATTCACAGTAAAGGTCATACCAGCCCCAAGCCAAACAATTTTTTTAACCAAATAGAAAAGAAATTTGAGGTTCTGTTCAAATATATAAATAAAAATAGCAATGGGTTATTTCCAAAGTACAGACAGGGGTTATCTAGAACAACTTTAAGAATTTACAGCTGACATTAAAAATACCTGGCAAGCTTTGAACAGGAATATTTCTCTCAGCTAAATCATGAAACAGCATAGTGGTTGTAGCGTTAAGTCACTGTTGTTCCATGGAACAGGAGCAGATTAGTTATGATCAGTACTTGATAATTAAATGTTCGCAAAGACTCAATTCTTCTGACTGCAATGCATTTCATTCTATTGATACTTCACATTATTATAAAAGGCATGTGTGTCTGAAAATGTGTTAACACATTTCTAAGTCTATTATTACTTTACTTTGTAAACTCAGTTATGTCAGAAAACCTTCTTAACATTGAGCAACAGAAAATAATGAATGATAGCATTAGATAAGGGTGGGAAAATGGCAAAACCCAGAATATACAGATGGTCTTCAAAGGCTGGAAATTTAGGTATTAGATTAGCCCTTTAGACCTCATCTTGGATCCTAAAAAATGGTAGCAAAGAGGAAATAGTGGGGTTATCCTAATAGTTGCAAGCCTTTCTTGGAAGGCAATGTACCAGAATGATGGTGAATATAGATCTCAGTGGATTTTGAATCCAATTTAATCCAGTGTGCCTTTCAGCTTCACTACAATTTTTCATAATGTTGAATAACAATGAGATACTGCAAATAGAGGTTCATTCATGCATTTATTTATTTATTTATTTATTTATTTATTTCCCCTTAATTTCTTTTCTTTTTTTTTAAATTCTTTAATGTTGACATTATTGCAGGTGTCCACTGGCCCCCCCCACCTTAGCCTACCTCCACCCACGTGTGCCTCCCCCTCCCTGGTCTTCACCACACTATTGTCCGTGTCCACGGAGTATGCATATATGTTCTTTAGCTAATCCCTTCACTTTCTTTATCCAGTCAACCCATCAGTTTGTTCCATGTATCCATGTTTCTAGTCCCACTGTGTTTGTCAGTTTATTTTATTCATTAGATTCCACAGATTAGTGAAATCATATGATATTTGTCATTCTCTGACTGGTTTATTACTCTAAGCATATTACTCTCCAGGTCCATTCATGCTGTTACAAAGGATAAGAGATCCTCCTTTTTTACTGTTGCATAGTATTCCATTGTATAAATGTACCACAGCTTTTTTTTTATCCACTCATATGCTGATGGGCACTTGGGTGGTTTCCAGATCTTGGCTATTGTGTAAATAATGTTGCTACGAACATAGGGGTGCACATATTCTTTCTGATTGGCATTTTAAAGATAACAGCCTTCTAGTGTGGCTACAATCTTTAAAAGATTTAGAAAACAAAAAGTGTTGGTGGGGACACCATGGTACTGGAACACTCGTTCATTGATGGTAGAAATATAAAACATTTCAGCCTCTGTAGAAAAGTTTGGTGGGTCATCAAAAAGCAAAACAAGGAATTACTAAATGAACTGGGAATTTTACTCCTACATATATACCTCAAAAAACTTGTAACAAATGCTCAAACAAAACTTTGTTCATTAATTGTTCATAACAACACCGTTTAGACAAGTCAAAAGGTGGAGACAACCATAATATCCACCAACAGATGAATAAACAAAATGTGGTGTATCCCATACAATGGAATATTATTGAGGCATAAAAAAAATCAAGTACTGATAATGTTTTAGGCATGAATAAACCACAAAAACATAACATTAAAAGGGAAGCCAGCCCTGTCTACATATCTCAATTGGTTGGAGCATTGCCCCATACACCAAAAAGGTTGTGGTTCAATTCCCCATCAGGGCACGTACCTAGGTGGCATGTTTGACCCCAGGTTGGGGAGCATATGTGAGGCAACCAACCAATGTCTGTCTCTGCCTCTGTCTCTCTCTTCCTTCCTTTTTCTCAAATCAATAAAATATATCCTCAGGTGAATATTAAACCAGAGAGCGAGGGGGGGGGCATACACAAAAGGTCACATATTGTATGACTCAATGTATATGAAATATTCAAAAGAGCTAATTTCATAAAAACTGAAAGCAGATTAGTGATTGCCAGAAGATGGGGAAGGGGAAATAAGCATAGCTTTTCTTTTGGGTTGATGAAAATGTTATGGAATAGGATACAGTTGGTAGTTTCACAACCAACTGAATTCAGCTTTTCAAAAAGCCGTAACTCCAAGTCTCCCAAAATTCTCCTCAAACACTCTTGCCAACATTTACCCAAAGAAATCTTTTGTGAATTCCTTGACTTTGCAGAAAGTGTTTTTTTTAACCTTCTGATTTATTTCAGTAAAAACAAGGCAGTGATTATGACAATAACTCTTCATAGTCTACTGACACTTTGGCTCATTAAAAAATTTAATAAGACTAGCTATTGTGATGTCTTGTTAATTGATTTATACACACTTCAGACAGTTTTTTTTTCCTGAGCAGCATTCAGATTCATCATTTCCAGTTGATTAAAGAGTTTATTTAAAAGGTGGTTATGGTCATTTCTATTTTTAGAAAAAGTCAGGCATTAGGCCAGGAATATAATCCTCAATGTAATATTATTCTGTGAAGGAAATCAGATTAGAGTTATATTTCTTTGACTTCCATGAACATAACCTGTCATTATATACAAGGCCAAGTTGTAAAAGATTTTTAGGAGGGCCTATCACCTAACCAGTGTACACTATGGAACAGAAGCTAGGACAAAGACCAACATAATTCAAATCAGCCAGTCATGCACTATTCTCTTTTCAAGTCCACCTCATTTAATAATCATAAACTGGGGCATGGTATTTTTCACGGCATTGATTGCTCTTCAAGCAGAACAGAGAGAAATATCACTGAACTATAGAAAGTCCAAACCAAAAAAGACTGTTAAAGCTGTCAAACAACATTTATACATTATAACATTACTAAAGGCCGGTGCACAAATTCATGCACGAGTGGGGTCCAGCCAGCCCACCCTGATCAAGGTGGTAGGGACCGATTAGTGGTGGGGCAGGACGGGTGGTTGGCTGGATGACCCTGCCCCCTGATTAAACTCCCGGTCAAGGGAACAATTTGAATATTAGCCTTTTATTATATAGGATTCTTCTGCATTTTGGAAATGAAAGTAAATTGCATTAAAAAATAACATATCGGCCTGGTTGAGGTGGCTCAGTGGTTGAGCATTGACCTTATGAACCAGGAGGTCACCCTTCAATTCCTGGTCAGGGCACATGCCCAGATTGTGAACTCGATACCCCAGTGAGGTTATGCAGGAGGCAGCCAATCAATGATTCTCTCTCATCATTGATGTTTCTATCTCTTTCCATTGTCCTTCCTCTGTGAAATCAATAAAAATATGTTTTAAAAAATAATATATCAATGATTACTAGGTGTTATTTATTTGTACACATATTTGACAATGCAGTTAGTAATAAAGCTTGCACAAAGGGTTTACTAATAAATTAGTAAACAGCATGTAATCAGCACCACTATTTCTTAGATCATAGCTTCTAGTCTTAAAGAACACTACTGGAGTACAGTTAAGAGGCTATGGAATTTAAAACCTAAAGCACAGTCTTGGCCAGGTAGTTCAGTTGGTTAGAGCTTTGTCCCTATATGGGAAAGTTGTGGGTTTGATCTCGTTAGGACATATATAAGAATCAACCAATGAATGCATCAATACATGGAGCAACATATGTATGTTCCTCTCTCTACCTTTTTCCTCTCTCTCTGCCACCCCTCACCTCAAAATAAAAATCCTGCCTTCCCTGTGTGGCTCAGTGGTTGAGTATGGGCCCATGAGCCAAGAGGTCAGTTTTGATTCCTGGTCAGGACATATACCCAAGTTGCAGCCTTGATCCCCAGTAGGATGCATGCAGCTGATCAATGTTTTTCTCTCATTGATGTTTCTATCTCTCTATCCATCTCCCTTCCTCTCTTTCTAAAATTAATTTAAAAATATATATTTAAAAATAAATAAAAATCCTGAAACACAAAATCTAGACACCCTAAACCAAGTAGAAAACAAGACTAGTGTTTACCTCAGTAGTTTTCACCTTCACTCCTAAATGTTTATAAATGTAAAATGCCAGTTTATGACTTATGTCTAAACCCTAGTAAGATCAAATACTTGTTTCTATATGATCACAGCAAATACCTTCTCCTATGAAAGAATTTCCTAAAGCGCAAGGTGTGTGGTAGGGAAGGAGGACTGCAGGTTAAAATGGCTGTCAGTACCATGAGTTGGGAAAGAAAATTAATTGTTCAAATGAAGCACCAAATGAGATTAAAATTCAACATTTAAGAGCAGCACAACTCTAAGGAAACCTCTCCTTTCACCAATATTAAAAAACATGTGAGTGAATTTTCTCCCTTCAGCTTGTGCGATTCCTGTACTGAGACTACAATGGAACTTTTGTAGAAAAACAACTCAAACACACAAGTCATATATTTCAATCACAAAATTGCAACTTGTCAAAAAGTTTAGCCTCCCTAATAGCAGGAAAGACACAAAAAATGAGGTTTTAAAAATATTTTACATACCTTTGCCAAATCTGCTCATCCTGCCACCATACTAACTTACTAAATGCTGCTAATTCCCTAGATTCAGCCCTTAGCTCTCTGTCTACTATTCTGTATGCTCTCCCTAGAAAACTTAATCCATATGCATATTTTAAAATCTATATGCTGATGACACCAAAAAGGTGTATAACTCTAGCAGCACACTTATCTTATGAGTTCTACAAACAATAGGAAAACAATAACAACAATTGACATTTGAGGACTTACATTCCAAAGCACAATTATAAACTCCACATTTATACTCATTTAGTCTCCACCGTCAGCTCAATTAGGAAGATACTATTATTATGTACTGATGTGAAAGCCAGGGCACAAAAAGGAAAGCAACTTGCTCAAGGCCACACAAGTGGTAGAGTTGATAACCATGAGTACCTTTTTAAAGTAACAGCTTTCTTGATATATAATAAACATACTATAGAATTAACTTATTTAATAATGCAATAGCTTTTAGTATATTCAGTATTACACAATAATCACCATAATTTGAGGACATTTTCATCACCCCGAAAAGAAATCCAGTACCTATTAACAGTCACTGGGTACTTTTAAAACTTGATTTTAGAAACTGAAACATTAATATAATTAGATTCTAAAAAACAAATATAGTATGCTAAGCCATTTGAGATAAAATGATTTCCTTTATTTTTTAGCTTTTACAATACAAGAGATTTTATGTGTTTAAAATGGGAGTTTTCTGCCAGGATTGGATTTATCCATATGGTACAACACATTCAAATAAGAAAAAGCTAAATATTCCCACAACGAGACAAATAATGTTATCACCAGAAGGTAGACACACTCAATCCTCACATGAACAGTTAAAAGGAAAATACCGTTAGCAGACTTAATGAAGAATGACCTCTTCTTACACACAAAATTTTACACAATTTATGTGTCTAGTTACATAAAACATGAAACCAACTGTATAAAGCCAGTGGAGTATGTAAATGGCAATTATCAACAGCATATATGGCACAAATGAAAAGAAACTGCTTCACAGAAGAAACTGTAAAAGGCTTTTTAAAAACCGAATTTCATTAGATGTTTAATGACTCTAATTAGAGAAAGTATTTCCATGCTGCTCCAGGTGGAGAGAGGGAAGAGTAAAATTGCACAGTTGGTGCCAGCTTTCCTTGCCCAGTGACTACGAAGTACTAATGAGTTATTTCCAATCTAATTTATTATTTAAGGACTTGGGACAGACCAAGAAATAAAAAGCAATAAAACAGATATGTAGAATATAAGTGATATGAGAAAGTAACAGCCACTAAAGAAAAGCATCAGCATTCAATTTTATGAAACTGAAGTCTTTCAAATGTCTTGTTTCTGGCTCCTTCCTCTCAGATACACTGCACCTAATTTGAGGTTCAAAACATGTTACTTCAAAATCAGTCAGATTCAGATGCCACAGCTGCTTGAAACCATAATTAGTTTTAAAAGGCAGCTCTTTATTTCCATTTTGAGAAGGGAGACCTCATCTTCTGACTCTTTGCTCAATAATCATTCATGGAGCAACTAGTCTCTATGTTGGGTACTGGGAACCAGCGATAAAGAAGACAAAATTCCAATCCCTCACAGTTAAATAGGGGAAGGGATGTACATCTGAGTGAGGCAGAATATGAGACCATGATAAATAATATAGCCTGGATTTAACAAGAATGCTGTTTTTTAGATCCAGCATCCCACATTCTTGCCCTAGAAAACATGTTAAGTCCAGCTGCAAACAACAACGAAGACAATGAATGAGTCATGGGAGAAAGAGATTAGTTTATAAGGAAATGGAGAAGGTAAAGAATAAATATGAGAATATGAAGGTATTCCTTCACTCACAACTTCATTAATTAAGTACCTACTATATGCCAGGCTCAAAAGATATAAAGGTTTCAGTTTAATAAGCACAATAAACAGACATTGATATTGCATGCTGAGAAGTGGAGATAATAATTATGGTAATAATGGTTAACATCTATTGAAGATTTACTATGTGCCAGGTATCATTCAAAGCATGTTATAAGTATTAACTCATTTACTGCTTAAAACAATTCTATGAAGTAGCTTTTAGTTTCCCCATTTTATGGATTAGGAAACTGAAGTACAAAGTGATTATTTGATTTATCCTAAGTCAGGTGGCTAGGAAGGAACAGAGCCAATGTTTGTATGGTGACAGACTCTCAAGCCTTCATTCTTAACCCCAATACTACTCTGTCTTAAGCAAATGCATAAAGATTGTGTAAGCCTGTTGAATAATCCCCAAAGCAAAACTGTAGTTTTTATCACTTTAATTTAGAGAGGAGAAAATTGGGGGACAGAGAGGATAACTAGATCTTCCAAGTCTTCCAGTTATATAGCAGAGCCAGAATATAAAATCAAATCAGCCATAAATCTCTTCATATATTAGAAATGTCAGCTCTAACCACACTGGAAAAGTAAACCAGCATGTATACAGTTCTTCCAGAGCTGCAGTATCATACTGAAACATACTAAGTTTTTAAAATGCCTTAGGCACATGGGATCTTGGGGAGTAACTGCTACAGCATCTGTGTCTGCATTAAACAGTTAACACAGAAACTGATAATTCCCAAGAACCAGCAATACACACATACATACAGCACTTTGATTTGTTTTGATATGAACAGAAATCCCCCAGAGAAGACAAACAGGACATAGGGTTGGTTGATATGACAGTTTTGTTGGTAATATAGTTGGAGCTACTGTTATTACACTATGAGCTGCATAGTGGCCTGTTCAGGAAGAATTCTGTTACCTGTGGACTTCAATTTCAATGTGATTTTATATACTGACTAGAGGCTTGGTGCACTGGGGGGGAGGAGGGCGGGGCGGTGTATGTCCCTCAGTCCAGCCCGTACCCTCTCCAATGTCGGACATCTTTCTCACAATCCAGGACTGCTGGCTCCCAATCACTCGACTGCCTGCCTGCCTGATTGCCCCTAACTGCTTCTGCCTGCCAGTTGGATCACCCCCTAACCATTCCCCTACCAGCCTGGTCACCCCCAACTGTCCTCCCTGCAGGCCTGGTCGTCCCAAACTGCCCTCCCCTGCTGGCCCAGTCATCCCTAAATTCCCTTCCCTGTCAGCCTGATTGCCCCTAACTGCCCTCTCCTGTTGGCCTGATCACCCCTAACTGCCCTATCCTGATGGCCTGATGGCCATCTTGTGTGTTGGAGTGATGGTCAATTTGCATATCACCTTTTTATTATATAGGACTAGTGGCCCGGTGCATGAAATTCATGCACATTAAAAGGGAATTAGTGGAAATATTTTAATATTGCTATTTGCACTTTCTCTATAATAGAAGTGTCAGAGATGAAAGAAAATTAGTAAAATGTATATGAAAATTTCTTTCCTGTCAGAGTCTGGGGTATATCATGGGACCTAGAGTCAAGTCCCCACCCACTACCTGCATGTGCTTTGAATACACAGGAGACCCAGACCCAGCCGGCCCCACCGTCAAGTCCCTCTAGGCGGGGGTGCAGCCTCAGGTCCCCCAGCCTGGCGCCGGGTCGGGGGCACAGCCTCAAGTCCCTTGTCAAGCCCCGCCAGGGAAGGGGCATGGCCAGAGGTCCCCTAGTCCGGCACTGGGTTCTCCCAGCTCAACGACGACGGGGGGGGGGGGGGGGGGGGGGGGGGTGGAGGGGTGGGGGGGGGGTGGAATGGGGGGTAAGGGGCGTGGCCTGAGGTCCCTGTCAAGCCCCACTGGGTGGGAAATGTGGCCTGAGGTCCCCGCCATCAATTGCCGCCAGGTGAGGGGCATGACCTGAGGTTCCCATCAAGCCCTGCCAGGCAGAGGGGTGCAGCCTGAGGTCTCTAGGCCTGGCACTGGGGAGGGAGGGATGGATCTCAATCTCCTGGCCCAGTGCTGGGGCAGGGGTCACAGACTGAGGTTCCCAGACCTGATGCTGGGTGAAGGGTGTGGCCTGAGGTACCTGTCAAGCCCTGCGGGGCGCCATGTAGCCTCAGGTCCCTGCTACATAACTGGAAGACTCGGCCTGAGGTCCCTTGCCCTGGTCAGGCTCCGTGCAGCCTCAGGTCTCTGCTGTTTGGTGGTGACGTCATGGCATCCCAGCTAATTTGCACAATCTTCTATTATATAGATAGATTCTACCACTTAGGAGAAGACATTTGTTTTCATCATTCCTGAGAAGCATATAAAATAGCACTCATCAGGGCATCCCCAGTGGTAGGCACTTACTAAGAAGCTTTATTCAAATACAAATGACTAAAAACGCATACAAATACTGTTTCAGGGTTAGGAGAGAAGCTAGAACTATTTTGTTAATGGAAAATGCAACATTTCCACACACAAAAAACAACAACAAAAAAAACACGTTGAAGCTTTTAAAGAAAAGGTATTAGTATTTAAGTATAACTGAAACATGTAATCATGTCAAGAATTCTCCATACATCTAAAATAGTTTTGTTTATATTACATAAACTGAATCACAGTGGATGTGTGATATAAATATTGAAGTATAATTTTACAGCTATTAATTTGTAATTTGCTTGTTAAATATATTTTCCAGAATTAACTTCTTTCAAATGGAGCTACAAATTTCTCAACTTTAAAAAATCTAAAGTTGCTTTTACTTTGTGCCAATATTTGAAAAGCAACAAAAACTTACCAATTAGCAGCATTCAATATGATACCAATTAGCAGCATTCAATATGAACAAAGGTATGATTTCTTTTCCAAGTTTGTAGGAGATACAGATAATGGGGGTCAAAAAGACCTCGGAACAAAACCCTAGTCCTGCCATTTACTACAAGGTATGTCATATTTGGCAAGTTACTTAATCGCTCTGTGCCTCAGTTTCTGTGTTTGTAAATTGGAGCCATACTATATTCCTAAAAGGACTAAACAAAATAACATGTATAGTCCTGGCCCATTTTACTCAGTCGTTCATGTGTTGACCCATGCACAGAAGCATCACAGATTTGACTTCTGGTCAAGGGGATGTACCTAGGTTTCAGGTTCCATCCCAGGCCCTAGTTTGGCTGCATGTGAGAGGCAACCAATTGATGTGACACACATCGATGTTTCTTTCTCTATAGCTCAGGGGAGAGAACTGGCTGGAGAAGAGGTAGATTTGTTATTCATCCACATAAATTTAGCAATTGAGGGCATGGCATTGGAAATCATCCCACCAAAAAAAGAATCAACGACAGACCTTTAAGGAACAACAATATTTTAAGGGCTCTCTACGTTTTTATAATGCTGGATAATATCTACAACCCACATGTTTAAAGTTGCAATTCAATGGTTACAATATGTTCAGAGTTGGACAATCATTGCCATGATTCAGTAACAGAGCCCTTTTATTCCCTAAATCAAACCCTGTAACTATTAGCAGTCACTCTCTATTTCCTCACTTCCCCCTAATCCCTGATAGTCACTACTTTACTTTCTACTTATTCTGACTTTTTAAATACTAGTAA
Source organism: Pipistrellus kuhlii (assembly GCF_014108245.1). Lineage (NCBI taxonomy): Eukaryota > Metazoa > Chordata > Mammalia > Chiroptera > Vespertilionidae > Pipistrellus > Pipistrellus kuhlii. Next base: position 5,202,791 of record NW_023425504.1, on the reverse strand, counting down.
ATAGGATAATACACTGTGATCTTTTCTGTCTCACTTCTATCACTTTGCATAATGCTTTCAAGGTCCACCCATATTGTGGGATGTATCAGTACATCATTCCTTTGTATAGTTGTACAAAATATTCCACTGAATGGATATACCACATTTTGTTTATGTGTGCATTCATCAGTTGGTGGGCATCTGAGTTGTTTTCATCTTTTTGCAATTATGAATAATGCTGCTATAAACATTTATGCTTTTTTTTTTTTTTTTTTTTGTGTGTGTGTGTGTGTGTGTGTGTGTGCAAACATGTTTTCATTTCTCTTGGGCATATAACCAGGAGTGGAATTGCTAGGTAATAGGGTAAATTCATGATTAACTTTTTGAGGAACGAGCAAACTGTTTTCCACAATGGTGGCACCACAATACATTCCCTAACAAAGTATGAGGGTTCCAATTTATCTACATCTTCCCCAACACTCTTACTTTCTCTTTTTTTTTTTAAATAGTCAATCTGAATGGGAAGTGTATCTCACTGTAGTTTTGATTGGCATTTCTCAAACAACTAATTGTGCTGAGCATCTTATCATGTGCTTATTGGCCAGGTGTACATCTTTGGAGAAATATCTATTAAAATTGTTTGCCAACTTTTCAATTGGGTTGTCTTTTTATTGGTGAATACACACTGTTTTGGAGTATTCACACTCTGATGCTACCTATGGGATCTTGGACAAGTCTTTAATCTTTCTCTAATCAGTTACTTCTAGATATTGGGAACAATAATAGTGCTTATTCCATAGTGTTGTGAGGATTAAATAAAATAATGTTGGTAATCATTAAATGGTAACTATTATTGTTCAAGATAATATTTATAAACATTTTTAGATATACAGAGGTGGGCAAAGTAGGCTTACAGTTAACACAAAACAATAAACAATACAATAATTAATAATAAAACAAAAATAATCTGTTTCGCATAGCCACAACTGTAAACCTGTATACATTCAAGATTGTGTGATGTTGATTTCCATTCTTACTGTTCCAAAAGTTCTGTTTACACTGGCTTTATTTTAAAATTATGAACTATCAAATAGAACCATTAATTGGAAAACTTTTTACATAATTACTCTAATTTTTAAAAACTGTGTGATTCTACAAATAAGTAATAAAATTTAAAAGGATGTTTATTAACAGCATTATTTATATCAGTAAACAACTAATTCAAATGTGCATCAAGATGGGACTGTTTTAAATTAAGAATGGACTACTATGCAACTATTAAAACATATTAGTAGCTCAAAATATATCAATATGAAATCATATCTAAGACACATTAAGTGAAAAAGCAATTTGAAGAATATTATGCATTCTGATTCTAACTGTATATATTTTAATCCTCACTTGATATGTTTTTATTGATTTGAGAGAGAGAGAGAAAGAGAAACACTGATGTGGGAAACATCCATTGGTTGCCTCACGTATGCACCCTGACTGGGGATTGAACCCACAACCTAGGCATGTGCCCTGACCAGGAATTGAACCCATGACTTACAAGACGACACTCCAACCAACCGATCCACCTGGCCAGGACCTAACTGGATATAAAAAAGGAAGGTGTGTGTGTGTGTGCGCGTGCGTGTGTGTGTGTGTGTGTGTGTGCGCACGCGTGTGTGTGTTTTCATCCTCACACAGATATAAAAAACAATCTAAATATTGAGACAAAAATTTAACACTGGTTACCTTTGGAAAATAGGACTGCGAATGAAGCAGGGATGTCAACTTTTTTATACTTTCTGAAGTTAAAAAAAAATTAACCACATACAATACTTTTCAATTAAAAAATACTGATTACTGATTATCAATCAAAAATTTTTCAATCATATCTACAAGTTACCTAAAATGCCAGTTAAATAGAGACAGACCCAACATTTTTAAAAAATCACTCTTATTGATTTTAGGATTAAATAAAAACTAATCTAAATTTTACGTTATTATCAAGTACATTTCAGTCCCTTATTGGCTGACAAAACTTTAGTATTTTAAGACAACTCAAGGAATTAAAACACAGGAGTGATATCTTCAAATAGTTATAAAGTTATTTTAACCACAATAACTTTCAGAACAGCAACAGCATTTGAAATAGTTTACATAAAGCGTACCTTTGACCAGATTCACAAGGTAAAAATCCAACCTTATAATAGTTCCTATGAGCTCCTGAATAATTTTTTCCCCCCTGAGTTTCCTATGGCTCTGTTGTATCGGGTCTAGTAATAATTAATGTCGTTTTTAAACATTCGTTTAAAATCTTGCTTGGCGTTGACTTGTATTGACATAACCTTCAAACACGTGGTATCTACAGAACGTGTGAAGTGCAATTAACAAGTTTTGTTTGAAAAAGTTTGTGTTTGGTTTGGTTTTTGTTGCAAAACTAGGGCTAAGAAGATGGCGGATGAAGAACATATTCGGCACTGCATGCTTTACGAGTTCCAATTAGGAAGAAAAGCAAGTGAGGCTGCAAAACACATCTGTAGTGCTCTTGGTCAAGATGCAGTTAGCGCCAGAAAATGCCAGCGTTGGTTTGAGAAATTTCGCCAGGGAAATTTTTCGTTAGATGACAAGAGTGGTCGAGGCCGTGTGTCCAATTTTGACCAAGAAGCTCTTCAAGCTCTTTTGGTGCAAAATCCTCAAATTACCCAACAAGAGCTTGCGACAACTTTAAATTGTTCACAAAATACAATTTCCAATCAATTGCGTGCACTTGGCAAAGTCCAAAAGTTTGGAAAATGGGTTCCTCATGAGTTGACCGACAACAACCGTAATCAAAGAGTCACAATTTGCAGTTCACTCCTCTCTCGTCAAAACCTTTGCCGTTTTTAGAGCAAATTGTTACTGGAGATGAACAATGGGTGCTGTATGTTAATTTGAAAAGGCGGCCTCAATGGTTGGACAAAAATGAGGCTCTGCAGCCCACGCCAAAACCTGACTTGCATGCGAAAAAAGTGATGTTGTGTGTTTGGTGGAATTTTAAAGGAATTCTTCATTATGAACTTTTACTATCTAACCAAACCATTACAAGTGCAGTGTATAGTGCCCAATTGGAAAGGTTAGCCTAAGTTTTAAGAGAAAAAGAACCCGCGCTGATTAATGGGAAGGGCGTAATTCTTCACCACAATAACGCACGACCGCATACTGCAAGAATCACTGCTGAAAAACTGCGCCAGTTGGAATGGGAAGTTCTCCCTCAACCTGCATATTCTCCTGATATTGCCCCTTCCGATTACCATTTGTTTCGTTCTTTGCAAAACTTTCTTCTTGGAAAAAAAATTAATAATGAAGAATGCCTCAAAAATGCATTGACCGAATTTTTTGCATCAAAATCACAAGAAGTTTACAACAGAGGGATTAAAATGCTTCCTGAGCGTTGGGCACAAGTAGTAGAAAACAACAGCAACTATACTGTTGATTAAATTTTGTTGTATTGTTTAAATAAATTCGATTTTAAAAAGTATTAGAAAACGACATTAATTATTACTAGACCTAATACTATCATCTTATCTGCTCTAGAATAATTGTAAAATACAATAAAAAGGGAATGGATGGGGGAACTGTATCTTCAAATGCTTAAAATGAAAGTATCATACCTATGGGCAATTCACTTAAAAACTGATGAGAGGAAAGAAGTGAAGTAGGGCTTCAGTGAAAAAGTGGGGCTTCAGTTTTCATAATCAGCACTTTTAGTATAGAATGCTCTGCTTTGTACAAAGCATCCCAAAAATATACAATCTCATTATTTAAAGTTACTGAGTATAATGTATTTTTAGTCTGATGCAGCAATTTGCATAAATTCACGTGACCAAAACTATGTTTGTTTTCCAAAGAAACTGCCCTCCCCAGAGTAAAGGAAACACCTAATTATAAGGCTTTTTTTTTCTCTTTCAGTGAAGCTTTCTTATCTGTAAATTGGAGAATATAAATCTAGTTCTTTAATATAGTGGTGTGGGCCTCAAGTGCTTTAAGAGATACAATCTCTCATTCTTTAAGGCAGTCTGAATTCTGTTTAAAATGTCTTTGACTTTATATTTCAACACTGAGTATATATTTGTAAATCCTGGTTTGATATATAATATTTTTATCTAAAAAGCCAATAGCAAAACTGGTAGATACGGAGATTAATGGTATACTCTTAATATAAATATTGACTATGATAGAGACAGAAAGTAGAGTGGTAGTTGATAGGGATTAGGGAAAGGGGAAAATGGGAAACTATTATTTAACTACAGGCCCGGTACACAAATTTGTGCACCAGTGGGGGTCCCTCAGCCTGGCTTGTGGGATCAGGAAGAAACCAGCTCTCAAACATCCCCTGAAAGGTCCCAGATTGTGAGAGGGTGCAGGCAGGCCTAGGGACCCCACCAGTGTATGATTGGGGCAGGGAAGTGACACAGGAGGTTGGCCAGCTGGGGGCGGGGGGGCCATAGGAGGGTCCAGGGCATGTCTGGCCCATCTTGCTCAACCCTGACAGCCAGACCCCAGCAGCAAGCTAACCTACTGGTCAGAGCATCTACCCCCTGGTGGTCAGTTCACACCATAGAGACTGGTCAACTGTCTTCCCCCTGGTCTTAGCATACCATTAGCATATTACATTTTGATTGGTTGAACGGCAGACTGGTCGACTGGACACTTAGCATATTAACCTTTTAATTATATAGGATTATATAGGATAGGTACAGAGTTTCAGTTTTGCAAGATAAAAAGAGTTCTGGAAATGGATGATAGCAATAGTTCACAACAGTGTGGATGCACTTAATTCCATAGAACCATACACTTTAAAAGTAGTTAAGATGGTAAACTTTTATTTTGTATTTTAGCATTATTAAAAATAACATAAAAACTAAATTGGCTTGTTTATGAAACATTTTTTTTAAGTTGACTGGCTCCAAAGACAGTGAGTGCAGTAGTGGTTAGAGTGCCCCCAAGGAGTCTTGAACCAAGAATAACTGATTCCAATTTCTTGAACCTGAGGTCCATTAAAAACAGAAATAGAGTGCGGATAAGAGTAGCTGCCTGGATAAACTTCTTGCTCTGCTCCTAACTAGTTTTGTGATTTGGATAAGTCATTAAACTCTTTGGCCCTGTTTCCTTAGCTGTAAAATACAAAAAATAAACATTATCTTCACCAGATTTTTCTGAGGATTTACTAAGATTATACCCGCTAGAGCATACATCAGACTCAATAATCCTTAACTAGTAATAGCAACCACATGAATACACAAAGTTGATTTTCCCAAACAAAAGAGAGATGCATTTGTTCCCATTCTGGTAAAAGTGTAAGAGGACAAGCAGATGTGTGTGGCTGTATGCCAATACTCAATGCTAATTCCAGATGATCTCCCAATGGCTGATCAATTATTAGGATTTGTGGATCCCAGGTGGAATCCAGGTTTCTCAAAGGATGCTTCTGAAGAAGTCTGCAAGAGAATCCCCAGGGAACTTGTTCAGAAAGCATAGTTCTCTGCTCCATGCCAAATCTAGTAAATTCCAATCTCTAGATGTGAGGAGGCTTGGGAATTACAACCACACTGACTGTGAGCAAAAAAATGAGAGAAATTTGAGGGCAAAGAAGGGAGAAGAAAGGAAATCGAAAGGGATCTGGCTCTAGAAAAAGGCTTGCTGATTTCTTTTTGCTTTGGTTAACTTTATTAGCAGGTGGTGTAAGGATCTTGACATCTATTTCCATATTTAGCCAAATGCCTTATCTAATTTAATTTTTCTTCCCTAGCTTACCACCCTCCTCATCCAAATATCATTCCTTGATGGAAAAGCATACCAGGCAAAATTTAGGACTCAAAACTCTTGCCATCATACCACTTTCATTACCAATTCATTTAATCACATTGTGAGAAAAGAAGATGAAACAAACAGTCATGTTCTGAGAATAAAATTACACAAATATAGGCACTGTAATATCTATTTCTAGGATCTACCTGGTTTCTCATCTGGCCACGTGAATCTTGGTACTGCTTTCCCATACACTTTAGCCAATAAAAGAAAAGAGAAACAAACAAACAAACAAAAACAACCAATCTCGAACAAATGTTGCACTGAAAAAATTGATATTTAAGAATAAACTTAACTAAAGAGGTAAAAAGACCTATACCTGAAAAACTATAGAACATTGAAAAAAGAGATAGAGGAAGATATAAACAAATAGAAGAATATACCATGTTCATGGATTGGGAAAATCAACATAATTAAAATGTCCATAGTAACCAAAGCAATTTATACATTCAAGGCAATTTCCATTAAGATACCAACAGAATATTTCAGATCTAGAACAAACTCTCCAAAAATTCATCTGGAATAATAATAATAATAACAACAAATAGCTGCAGCAATCCTGAAAAAGACAAACAGAGTTGGAGGGATCACAATACCAGATATCAAGCTGTATTACAAAGCCACTATTCTCAAAACTCCCTAATATTGGCACAAGAACAGACATATACACCAATGAACAGAACAAAGAACCCAGAAATCAACCCACGCTATTATGCTCAAATTAAATTAATATTTGACAAAGGAGCATATAATGGAGTCAAGATAGTCTTTTCAATAAATGGTGTTGGGAAAATTGGACAGATACCTTCAAAAAATGAAACCAGACCACCAACTTACACCATACACAAAAATAAACTCAAAATGGATAAAGGAATTAAACTTAAGATGGGAAACCATAAGGTATTACAGGTGTTCTTAGAAGAATCCATAGGCAGCAAAATAGCAGACATACCGTATGTTGTAGCAATATCTTTACCGATACAGCTCCTAAAACAATGGAACCTAAAGAAAAAATAAACAAATGGGACTACATCAAAATAAAAAGCTTCTGTGCAGCAAAAGAAACCATCAACAAATCAAGAAAGCCCACTGCATGGGAGAACATATTTGCCAATGTTATCTCTGATAAGGGTTTAATCTCCAAAATTTACAGGGAACTCATACTAGTTAATGAAAGGAAGATAAACAATCCAATAAAAAAAATGGGCAAAGGACCTAAACAGACACTTTTCCAAAGTGGACATACAAAAGGCTAAGAGACATATGAAAACATATTCAAAGTCACTAATCAATGGAGAGATGTAAATCAAAACAACAATGAGGTACCATCTTCACACCTGTCAGAATGGCTATCCTCAAAAAATCCACAAACAAGTGCTGGCAAGGATGTGGAGAAAAAGGAACCCTTGTGCACTGCTAGTGGGAATGAATACTGGTGCAACCACTGTGGAAAATAGTATGGCTTTTCCTCAAAAAATTAAAAATAGAGCTCCCATTTGACCCAGTGATCCCACTTCTAGGAATATGTCCCAAGAAATCAGAAACACCAATCAGAAAGGATATATGCACCCCTATGTTCATAGCAGCACAATTTATAATAGCTAAGATTTGGAAATAGCCTAAGTTTCCATCAGCAGAAGAGTGGATTAAAAAACTGGTACATCTACACAATGGCATACTATGTTGCAGTAAAAAAGAAGGAACTCTTTACAATAGTATGGATGGACTTGGAGAGCATCATGCTAAGTGAAATAAGCCAGTAAGAAAATGATATGCTCTCACTCATTTGTGGAATATAATGAACAACAAAAACTGATGACCAAAAATAAATCCAGAGGGGGGAAGATATTCTAGAATAGAAGCAATCCTGTTATTTGCAGATTTTTTTTCCTACAACTTTTATGATATTATACTATGTTAATACAGTTTTGGTAATATTACACTTAAAATACTTTTATTCTTTTAATTTTTTAATTAAGGTATTACATATGTGTGCTTATCCCCCTATTGCCGCTACCCCACTCCTGTTCATGCCCTCAATCCCCCTGATGTCTATGTTCATTGGTTATGCTTATATGCATGCATACAAGTAAATCCTTTTATTCTTGAAATAGCAATGTTTATTGCATGTAACATTATACATAAGATCATTTTTCTTGTATAATTGGTGCTTCTTGTGTGTAACATCATATTTAAAATCATTTTTCTTGAGATATTAATGCTTATTGCATGTAACAGTATTTTTTAAAAAGTTTTTCTTGAAATAAAAAAAGAAAAGAAAACAGATATAATAGCATCAATAACAGCAAAATTTACAAGACATGTAAATGTCTGATTGGGGAATGAAATAGTTCAACTGTGGCATGTACTCTATCAACATAAAACGATGGTATTTTTAGCACCATTGAAAATGTTTAGCAAAAATTTCTAAAAGCAGATTTTTCAAAATTGAAACATATTTATGATATCAGAACCATGTCAAGCTACCAAGCAAACCATATCTGAAATAAGAAACCTACTTAAATATTAATAATTTTCTCTGGGTAGCTGGACTATGAATTTATAAGAAAGTCCTTTGAAACCCATTAGCAGATTTATCAGACATGCCTATACTAAAACAAACAAATAAAAAAAAAACCTTAGCATTTGCTAAGGGAACTAAAAATCTTAGCTGCTGTTATTTTTGTTAGTTTTAAGAAATAGTTACATGCAATAAGGTTTTACACAAGCAAACATTCTTGATGAACCTTGGTAATTTGATGAAATGAAATGTTGACTTTAAAAACCAAACTGCAGATAAGAGAGTTCTTAAAAACAGACAAAAAAACACTAGCAGGTAAGCAATGTCCTATCTATGCCATATGCAGGATTCAACAGTACTAATAGCATGAAGCTCAAAGAAAAACTACAATTTCTGCCCTGAAAAAGCTGTCATACTAATAAGGAGAAAAGGCAAACACTGATAGTGCCATAGGCACATGTGTGAGACCAGATATTGTGCATCTGTGTTTCTTTCTGCCCACTTACCAGCAATGATTCCCTAAATGGCTGCAGCTCCATTACTGCTGTCTCCAATCTAATTTCTCCAATGTCCCTGGTCTGTTCTGTAAAGCCCCATGGTCTGTATGTGGGACCAGCTATTGGTGAATTCCTATACTGGTGTTCTTTCACTTAACTGCTTCTTTGTTTATGCTTAGATTTCTTTTTAGCATCTCAAAGGGAAGTGAAGAAACAGCAATTAACATTAATAACCAATATAATTTTAAAAGACACAACTTACCACCTTGCCAGGCACAAGGCAAACAACCCTTAAGGCAGCAGCCATAAGCTAAATAATTCATGTGGCTGAAAAGAGAGATACCAATACAAGAGCAATCTCCTTACTTGTGGCTTAGTGAAAGCCATTAACCAAGCCACCATCCATTAGCCACAAGAAATACACATCTATATAAGACAAGTCAATAGAGCTAGACAGACTCCTGAACAGAAGTAGTTTTGGGAAGGTGAAAAGAACTTAAAGAACTGTTAAAGCATAGTGAGACAATGGGTAACATACTTCCACAAATGAACCATGCTCTGCAGATATTTTATAAAAATCCATGGTTTGCAACTGAAAATACATTAACTTTCTTAGTAAGTAATAATACCAAATGGTAAGGAAAGCACAAGTTTGACATTTCTAGTCAGACTGCGTGAGTTTGAACTCTAGCTTTATTCCTTTTAGCTTACTAACCTTAGCTTGTATAACTGCTCTAAGCTTCAGTGCCCTAATCCAGTGGTCGGCAAACTGTGACTCGCTAGCCACATGCGGCTCTTTGGCCCCTTAAGAGTTCTACCGCCACTTCTTCAAAATAGACTCGCCCAGGCCAAAAAACGACTTATGTGCATAGGCCACAAAGTTTCAATCGCAATCTACATGTGTGGTATTTTGTGGAAGAGCCAGACTCAAGGGGCCAAAGAGCCCCAAGATGGCGGCATAGGTAAACACCTATACTGCTGCCTTGCACAACAATTTCAAACTGCAACTGGAAGACAGAGCAGACATTGTCCGGAACCACCAGAAAGCTGGCTCAGTGGAAACTCTACAACTAGAAGGAAAGAGAAAAGGACACTGAGACTCAGAGTAGCTATGAAGGACAGAGGTGCAGAGACCTGCCTGCACAGAAAGGGCGGGCAGCTGAATATGCAGAATATGCAGCTGGCTTACTCGCGGTGTGAGGAGAGGGCGGGCAGTAAGCATGCGGCTAGCTTTCTTGTTTAGGAGGGAAACAAAACCTCCCAACTCCACTGAAATCCAGTTCCAGGTGAGACTTTGGATACTCACTCATTTGGGAAGAAACTGAACTATCTGGCAGTGGGCGAAACTTGAGACCAGACTTCTCTCAGAGGTACATGCAGCCATTGTCGCGGTACACTGAGATACAGAGGCCTCTTAGGGCAGAGCTGACGGATAACCAAGGCTGTCTGCTACACCCTGTGACTCCACCCCATCCAAGTTGAGCACAGATGCTCTCCCTGTGGAGACACAACTGATCATCACAGCCAATTGGCCTGGAGGCCAACTCCCCCCAGTGACACCAACAATAATCTAGGCTTAATTACAAGACTGCACACACAGTCCATAAAAGGGTGCAGCAAGAGTGTCCACTTTAGGAAACTGGGGAGGCTGAACCAGTGGACCCTGCTAGGACACCTAGCACACAAAGTCACTCCATCAACTCAGGGAAGCAACTAAAATGTGGAGACATAGAGGCAGCTCAGAAATGAAGGAAATGGAGGAAAGCAAACGAATGGATATAGAGTTCAAAATCACAGTTATAAGGTTACTCAAGAATTTCCTATAAAAGGCCAATAAATTTAATGAGACCCTTGAGGATATGAAAATGGATCAACTAGAAATTAAGCATACAGTGACTGAAATAAAAAATATAGAGAGACCTAAAAGTAGACTAAGAGGATCACAAGAATCAAGTCAAAGATTTGGAATACAAAGAAGCAAAAAACACTCAACCAGAAAAGAAAAAAGAATCCAAAAATTTGAAGATAGTGTAAGGAGCCTCTGGGACAACTTCAAGTGTACCAATATCCGAATTATGGAGGTCTCAGAAGAAGAGAGAGCAAGATACTGAAAACCTATTTGAAAAATAATGACTGAAAACTTCCCCCTCCTGGTGAAAGAAATAGGCTTACAAGTACAGGAACTGCACAGAACCCCAAACAAAAGGAATCCAAAGAGGATCATACCAAGACATATCATAATTAAAATGCCAAGGGCAAAATAAATAAATTAATTAATAAATTAATTAATTAATTAAAATGCCAAGGGCAAAAGACAAAGAGAGAATATTAAAAGCAGCAAGAGAAAAACAGTTACCTACCTACAAGGGAGCACCCATATGATTGTCAGCTGATTTCTCAACAGAAACTATGCAGGCCAGATAGGAATGGCAAGAAATATTCAAAGTGATGAATAGCAAGAACCTACAACCAAGATTACTCTACCCAGCAAAGTCAGAATGAAAGGTCAAATAAAGAGCTTCACAGACCAAAAAAAAGCTAAAGGAATTCATCACCACCAAACCAGTATTATATGAAATGCTGAAAGGTATTCTTTAAGAAGAGCAAGAAGAAGAAAAAAGTAAAGATAAAAATGATAAACAACAAATACATATCTATCAACAAGTGAATCTAAAAACCAAGGGAATAAAAAATCTGATGAACAGTAGTAACTGGTGAATATAATAGAATCAGGGGCATAGAAAGGAAGTGGACTGACAATTCTCGAGGGAAAAGGGAAGTGTGGGGTATGGGAAGAGACTGGACAAAAATCGTACACCTTTGGATGAGGACAGTAGAGGGGAGGTAAGGGCAGAGGGTGGGATAAGAACCTGGAGGAGGGGAGCTATAGGGGGGAAAAGAGGAACAATTGTAATAGTCTGAACAATAAAGATATATTTAAAAAAATAAAAGACTTGGTGTAAAATAGAAAAGAATACTTAAGGAAGTATTCTTCCTTGGGACCAGTTTGGCTCAATGGATAGAGCGTCGGCTTGGGGACTGAAGGGACCCGGGTTCGATTCCAGTCAAGGGCATGTACCTTGGTTGCGGGCACATCCCCAGTAGGGGGTGTGCAAGAGGCAGCTGATCGATGACTCTCTCTCATCGATGTTTCTAACTCTCTATCCCTTTCTCTTCCTCTCTGTACAAAATCAATAAAATATATTAAAAAAAAGAATACTTAAGGAAAAGGAAGCTTTATCATATGATCAAGTATATGACTTCTTTGTCAATTCTGAAGAAAAACTTTAAAACAGATTAAAGATAAGTTACAGACTTGTATGCATGCATATAAGCATAACCAATGGAGGCAAGACACTGGGGGTAAGGGCATGTATGGGAGTGTGTGTGGGGCAATGGAGGGGAAATGAACACATGTAATACCTTAATCAATAAAAAAATGAAAAAAAGATTACATAGATTCATTAATTCAACAAACATTTCTTGAGCACCTACTATGCATTAAGCAATCTGTTAGGTACCAGAAACAATAATAAATGCTAATAAAAGAATATCTGTAAGATGCTGTAATGGGTACAGAGCACAGGGATGGGAAGAATTCATTCTGTCCCAGGTATGTCAGGGAGGGAAGATCCAGGACAGCTCCGAAGCAGAAATAACATCTGAGTTGGAAAGATAGGCAACTCCAGAAAGTAGGAGAAAGTACCTGGAACTATCTGGAAGCCTGTGCATAATCCAGTGTGATCAGGGACTAGGGTATTAAGGGAGAGAAGTAGTCACAGAAAGGAGGCTGCAAAGGTAGGTATAAGAAAACTTATGAGGGAATTTCAACATTCCCTAGGCTTTAGCAGAGAGGTAACCAGATATGGCAAGACTGATGTTTTGGAAAGCACCCTTGTGGTAAAGAAATGTAAGGGAAGTAACTTGTGGTAAAGAAATGTAAGGGAAGTAACTACTTTAAAAGTCAGAATGATAGTTTATTTGGGAAGGAGGGAGGGTTTATGATTTGAACAGGGCACCTGGAGGAACTTCTGGTATGGTTGACAATGTTATTCTTTTTATTGGATGAATATTTTAAGTGTGTTTGCCTTGTAATACTATATTAAGCTACACATTTGATTGTTCATTTTTTAAAATCCTTATGTCATTTTATACTTTTTAAAAAGCTTAAAAAGAAAAAAATGGCACCCTCTTGTTTCACTATGTAGTCATAAGGGGAAAGAGAGGGAACTAGAACATTATTGCCTCTAGATGCAAGCTGAAGAGGTCCAGCCCCAGGGCAAGAGCAGTGGGAGTGAGGAAGAAATAAAGACATTTTAGAAACATCTTGGGAGTTGACTGTCAGAGGCATAGAGGAGAAGGCACAGAGAGTGAGTTCAGATTTGAACATACTACTGAATATTGAGTATGAGATACCTTTGGGACTTCAAATACTACTCCTTCCCTTTTCATGTATGGCTTTCATTTGCCTTGTATACATCTATCAATAGTAATATTCTATTCCCTATAAGCCATAATTCAATTCATGTTTTTATCTTTCAAACAGAGAAGCGAGACAGAAGTAGCTCTTGATTTAATGGCAAGACTTGAGGGGCAAGGGAGGGAGAGGAAAATGGTTAAAAGACATATGTAAACACATGTAAAAGAGAAGCTCTTTGGTGAAATTAAAGACTGCTAGTAGTGAAAGACAAAAGTAAATGAATAGTCTCTCAAATGAATAATTCCATTAAAATGTAAGAAATGACATGGAAGGCAAGAACAGTTTTGTCAAAGTGTTTCCCAATCTGATAAACTGAAACATCAAGGGAGGGCAGTGCATCATGCACCCTTCTTATTTTCACATGTCTTTCTTAAGTTAGGTATTGCAAGCTAAAGAAGAATTATAATATAAATTTGAAGGTGAGAGAGATGGATCAATGAGAAAGAAAAACTATGCCACAACAGGTCCCAGTAGGAAATGGGTATCAGTAACTATGTATGTCAGAATAATTACACAATGAGCCATACCAGCCCATGTCCCTAGAATCACATTCTAGTTTATCACCAAACAGATACCAAATGCATAAAGATCCAACTTTGATAATACTTATCTAGAAATAATAATAATACCCTTGTTTACCTCAGACCCTTATTTCTACTGCATAACAATAATAAAACGTAGTTACCATTTATTGAACAAATACTTTATGCCAGGTACAGTCTAAGCCCTTAGTATGCATTACCTGGTTGAATCCTTACAGCAAACCCCTGATACATTTTTTTCAGTCCCACATTACAAATGAAGAAACTTTCATCCCTTCCAGTGGTAACTGGAGAAACAAAACATGAAGAAGACTGTATAGGACAGATTTGGGCCTGAGCAAAAAAGAAAGTCTGCCTCATACAAGGCCCAACCCATCACCAGGGTATAACATTACATAGAGATCAATGGCTAAATCTCCAGTTGCTGTAAGAGGTGATTTTGTCTTATCCTCAGTGTGTCTATCTCATCTAAAACATGTGGCAGTGGTTGGCAGTGATTTGGGATCCTGGCCAGTTCTCTGTGTATTTCCATAAAAACATGACCAACCTCTGGCAGAGTCAGCAAATGTCAAGATGAATGGGCCTCCACTAATTCATACATTATAAACTAGATTGTCAAAATAGGTCAAATTCCATTACAGAATTACAATTCAGCTTCACTTAATACTGAACACATATGAGCCATTAGCTGGAACTTGGCCATCTCTCTGCTGTATGGAAATTTCTATTCTGGTAGTAGTTGTATGAGATTTTATCTTTATCACTTTTCCTGGCAGCAGTAAAATTCCATTTCTATGAACTCTGTTTCCTCTCAGGAAAGAAGTCTCTCAGGAAATACTCAAAACATTTTTTTTCTCAACAAAGTTCTCAAATTTGAATCATTTTTCAACAGCCAGGAAGACACTCCTTCCCTCCCTGTTTTCCATCATAGTACTTTCCCTAAAATGACAGGTTTTGGGCAAGACATACTTGGGGGGGGAAAAGACAGTACTTTCTTCATTCTTCCTCCTCTATGGCTTTGCTTAAGCAGTTCATTCTGCCTCAACTATTTTCTCTTTACTATCTGCTTGTCCATGTCCTACCAACTCATTCACTCAAGCAACAAATATAATAGTTTTTCAGTCATCTGATAGTTGGTGGGGGTTCAAGTAAGTGTATTAGAAATTAATCAGACAGGGATTAGAGGATGATCATTGTAGGCAGTGAGACCATACTGAGAATTTCCTTCAAGGAAAAATTTTCCAGAAGAGGGCACATTTAAAGCTGGCATTTAAAGGACAAGTAGGAGGAATTAAACAACAGAGAAAGGGCATGTATGAAGGCTTAGAAGAAAGCCAAGTATTAGCACAACTGAGCTGCTGCCTCAGAAACGTTTATACTGAAGCCACACTTCCAATGGACTATAACTACCTGATCAATGTCTAAGTATGTCAGGACAGGACTGCTGACTTTGGACTCCCCAAAGGCTTCAAAACCTCCTTCAACTGCTTCGCAGCCTAGAAACCTTCTTCATAAGCTCCTACTCTCTCTCCTCTTCACTAGGGGTCAGACTTGCATCATGGACAAATGGTACACCTAACCTTCTGATCTCCCTCCCCACTGTCACTCACACAGCAGTTTCCCTTAATAAAATTCTTGCCAGTTTAATCCTAAATTTGTTTCTCGAAGGACCCAGACTAATACAGAATTCTAGACAGAGGACCCAGCATGAGTAAACACCCAGAGACATGAAAAATCATGAGGTTATTTGAGCACTCCAAGGAGTTGTATATGCCCAGAGCTTCTGGGGAGATGTGGATACAGAGGGAGAGAGAGCTGAGCCAATCAGAGAAGTCTTGTATGCTTGATTAAGATATTGGATTTGGTCCTCTGAGAAACAGTGTACCACCAGAAATATTTAAGCAGGAAAGGGCATGTGTTTATCAAAACATTGTTCTGCTTGGAGAATTGACCATGGACTGGAAGAAGTAGAAAATTGAAACATCTGTATGTATGCTTACATCTTGTCTGTTAGCTCGTAAGGTCCTAAAAAAGTAGCATCATATTTTTTGTTTGTTTCATTTTAATCTCTATGTACCTATAATGCTTAGAATAGTGTTTAATACAAACCAGCTACTCAAATGGCCCTACCATATCTACCATGCTGAGCCTCAAACTCACTGCCCAACATTTTAATTAAAACCACCCAAAAATTTGGGCAACAGCATTTGTACATTCTTTCTGATTCAAATGCTGGTCCTGTATAGCCAATCTAGAAAAGTTAAGTTCCAGTTAGGAAGGATAGAAGTTATTCCCCAAACTAGTTATTCCATAAACTTTTTAAAGTTGGACATTTAATCACAATTGTTGATACTAATTGTGGGGACAAAGGTAGTCATTACACATTTAGTTTTTGAATGTGTAGGTCACTAAAATTTAGAGAGCCAGATGAGGCTCAAGTCCCAGAAGTTTTATGCACAGAACATGGGACAAAAATCAGAACTGGATTCTAGATATTGGTGCAATATCCGATGGTGATCTTTGGAAAAACATATCCCTAAGGTCTATTTTTTTTCCATTATGAAGTAGAAATAAAACCTACTCAAATTTATAAAATGAGATGTGGTCCATGTGCTCTGAAAACAGTAAAATGTAACATACTGTGTTGTCACTTAAAATTTTGTTAAGGGGGTAAATCTAGGGAAAAAAGTATTAAATTTATTCAAAAAATTAAAAATGGAACTTCCTTTTGACTCAGTGATCCCACTTGTAAAACATATCCTAAGAATCCTGAAACACCAATCAGAAAGAAAAAGTGAACCCCTATGTTCATAGCAGTGTTATTTACAATAGCTAAGATCTGGAAACAGCACAAGTACTCATTAGTAGTTGAGTGCATAAAAAAAGCTATAGTATATATACACAATGGAATACTCTGCAGCCATAAAAAGAGGGATCTCTTACCCTTGGAAAAAGCATGGAGAGACCTAGAGAGTATTATGCTAAGTAAAATAAGCCAGTTAGAGAAAGACAAATATCACATGATCTTACTTACATGTGGAATCTGGTGAACAAAATTAACTGATGAACAAAATAGGTTCAGAGGCATGGATGCATAGAACAGAATGACAGGTCTCAGAGGGGAAAGAGGTGGGGGGAATGAAGAGATATTAACCAGAGAACTTATATTCATAGAGAGGCCCAAATTTGTGCACCGGTGGGGTCTCTTGGTCTTGCCTGTGCCCTCTCGTAATCTGGGACCCCTTGAGGGATATAGGAGAGCTGGTTTACCTATGCTGCCATCTTGGTTTCTCTCCCAAGAAGAATGTATATTCTGTGGCTTTCAGATGAAATGTTCTGAAGATGCCAATTAATTCCATCTGATCTAGTGTGTCATTTGGGATTAATATTTGTTTGCTAATTTTTTGTTTAGAGGATTAGTCTAGTGGTGTTAGTGAGGTATTAAAGTCTCCTACTATGACTATATATCTCTTTTGATATCCAGAAGTTTGTTTTATGTATTTGAGTGCTCCGGTGTTGGGTGCGTATATGTTTACCAGAGTTATATCTTCTTGTTGGATTGCTCCCTTTATTATTATGAAGTGGCCTTCATTATCCTTTTTATGTCCTTTACTTTGAGATCTAATTTGTCAGATATAACTATTGTTACCCCAGCTTATTTTTTTTTTCATTTCAATTCACCTGAAATACCTTTTCCATCCATTCCCATCAGTTTCTATGAGTCTTTTTTTCTGGGGTGGGTTTCCTGTAGACAGCAGATATATGGGTCATGTTTTCTTATCCACTCAGCTACCCTATGTCTTTTGATTGGGGCATATAATCAATTTACATTTAAAGTTATTATTGATAGGTACTTGTTTGTCATCATTTTTATTCTTTGCTCAGTGTTCCTTCTTAGCTTCCTATTTCTTCTTTATACAGCAGACCCTTTAGCATTTCTGGCATTGCTGGTTTGGTGGTGATAAACTCCTTTCGTCCTTTTTGTCTGTGAAGCTCCTGATTTCACCCTCAATTTTGATTGATAGCCTTGCTGGGTACAGTATTCTGGGATTCAGACCAGCAGGGGAGGTCAGTTAGGAGCAATCGGGCTGGCAAGGGAGCAGTTAGGCGTCAATCAGGCTGGCAAGGGAGTGGTTAGGAGGTGATAAGGCTGGCAGGAAGAATCAGTTAGGGGCGATCAGGCAGGCAGGCAGTTGAGTGTTTGGGAGCCAGTAGTCCTGGATTGTGAGAGGGATCCCAGATTGAAGAGAGTGCAGGCTGGGCTGAAGGACACACCCCTTCCTGCACAAATTTTGTGCACCAAGCCTCTAGTTTAATTATAATGTGCCTTCGCATTGGTCTTTTGGGGTTCATTTTATTTGGGACTTTGTCAGCTTCTTGGACTTCTGTTTTTTCTTCCCTATATCAGGGAAGTTTTCTATAATTTTTTCAAACAGGTTTTCTAGTCCTTGTTCAGTTTCTGCTCCTTCTGGCACCCCTATTATGTGGATGTTGTTTCGTTTCATGGTGTCTGAAAGTTCCCTTAGGCTCTCCTCTTGTTTTTTAAGCTATTTTTCTAGATGCTGCTGCTCTACGTGGGTTATTTTTTCCTACCTTGTTTTCTAGCTCACTGATGCGGGCCCTCCGCTTCTTCTATTCTACTGTTGATGCTTTCTATTGAGTTCTTTATTGCAGTGATGTCATTTTTCATTTCTTCTTGGTTCTTCTTCATTTCCTCTTGGTTCGTCTACATGTTGAATTTGTCTTCCAATCTTTTCAACAACCTTATGACCATTTCTCTGACATATCGCTTGCCTCCATTTCATTTACCTCCTTTTCTGATGATTCCTCCTTGTCTTTTGTATGCGGGTTGTTTCTTTGTCTCCCCATGATCTCTCCTCTCTGGGTGTCTGGTTATGTAGCTCTCTCTCTCCTGCGTTGACTTAAAAGCACAAAATACCACACAACAAGGCACAATGCACAAGGCACTTGACACAATTGTATTCACGATACTAATAACCCCAAATAAAGGTGACCACCAGAGAAAAGAATTAGTGGATAAAAAAAAAAAGAGTGCAAAAATGATATTGAGAAAAGGAAAAAAGGAGAAATGAAAGAGAATAAAAACAAAGGAAAACTATTTATATGGGGTGAAAACACCAATAGAACAACTAAACTAAGAAAATGCAAACAACTAACACAAAAATATGAACACAACTATAAAGAACTAATAATAAGCAAGGAGAGAAAAATAGAAGCAAGTGTTCTGACTTATAAGAGAAGGTAAGAAGTATTTTCATTGTGTGTAATTTCTTTTCCTTAGAGTTTTGAAGAGACACAGTAAAAGTTTATCTTTGCAACAGAGGCTGCAGGAGAAGGTAAAGAGTTGTCCAAATCGCCCCCTGGAAGGCCTTTCTCCATGTTTGGCAAGCTATCCAATGATAGTTACAGGCAGGTGTCTAGTAGTGGATAAGCCAGTGTGCATGGTCCTGGGTTTGCAGTGAGCTATGGTTAAAACAGTGATAGGACTCAATTAAGTAGCATTCATTCTCAAAACCTCAAGGGAGACCTAAACTGAAAAACAGACTACAAAAAATTTGTCTTCATTCATCCAACAAATATTTACTGACTGCCCATTTTGGGCCAAGCTCTGTGTTAAGATTGAAGACAGAGATAACCTGGACTAGAGAAGCTTACAATCATCTGGTGGGCAGGGATGGGGATATATATGGTCTAATAACTGGAAACAGGCCAGAGTGCACATTAATGGAAAAGGAAAGCTACAGCTGTGATTTATTCCTCCTTGTATGCTAGTTCCCATTAGGCTCTCAGCACCCCAGAGTTTATCCAGAAGACAAGAGAGGCAGGCATTCCAGGCAGGAACAGCATAAGCAGGACATAGCCAGGAAACTACAGAAGTTCTGTAGCACTGACAACCTAATGGGAAAATGAGACTGAAGGATGAACCAGAAAGGATGAAGGCTTTACAAGTTGTGCCAAAGAATTAGATGTCAGTTTGTGATAGACAATGGAAAGACTATTAACAGGATAGTAACAAACCAAGATTTGCATTTAGAAAGAGGAATCCAAGGACAAGTCAAGGACAGGGGCACAAAAGATGTGGGGAGTTTCCTCTCTCTCTCTTTGGGTAGTTGAAGAGCTGATAGAATACCAGAAAAGCTGTGGTTTACTATAGAGCCCCTCCATGAACCAAACCCGAGTCACACAGAAATGACCCATTGTAGCCCTGGCCGGTCTGGCTTAGTGGTTGGCCTGCAGATTGAAGAATCATGGGTTCAACTAGAGTCAGGGGCACATACCTTAGTTGTGGGCTCCATTGATCAACGGTCCCCACTCAATGCATGTATGGGAGGCAACCTATGAATGTGTTTCACTTGCATTGATGTTTCTCTCTGTGTCTTTCCCCTCCCTTCCACTCTCTCTGAAAATCAATAGGAAAAATATCCTCAGGTGAGGATTAATCAAAGAAATAAAAGAAGAAATGGCCCATTCTTTGCCCATTATATGTCTCTAGCTAGCAATGGTGATTATTTTTCTCTCCATTCCCTCCACCAAAGTAGCAGCTCCCTAAGGACATAAAAACTTTCATTAATATCCTAGTGCCTTGCTAACAGCAGTAACTGTGTTGATGGAGTGAACAAATACATAAATTAATGAATTGATAATTTGGGCCCCAGAAACCAATTGAGAACTATTGCAAAATGTGATGGATGGGTTCTTTGCGAAGTTGGTAAGCTACCCATCACATTGAAAGTACAACTGAATACTTTGGAAGGCTTTTCCAATGTTAAGATTTTATGATTCTAGTCCACGTCCTTGAGAAAGTAACAAGTGGCTAAAAATGAGATATATGAGATTTATTCCAAAGAAAAACAAAAATTGGTCTAATAAAAATGTTAACAGGTGAGTTTATAATATCAGGAAATAATGAACTAATAAGTCAACTAAAAGCTAATAGTACATTTTTTTAAATAAAGACACCTAAGAAAGGAAACTGTGATTATCATAATTAAGTTTCTGAGGGCAATAAGGCTCTGTAGTCTACACCGACCCTTATGTACTGCAGAGAGGGAATGTCAGGTGCTTGGAGGTGGGCCCAGAGGCAAGGTCTAAAAGGAATTTCATGTAGGCAAGAGTGCATAATTGAAAAAGGAGAGTGGGCAGCAATAGGCAGAGGTCTGGCAGGTGAACAGTGAGCATCAGGATACTCAGCATGGAGAAAGCAGACAGAATACAATGGCAGGAAAATCAGATAAAAAGCAGTTAGTCAGTGAATATCAACAACAGGCAGAAAATTCCCAACCACAGGCATGCATCTAGGCAGAGCTCAAGTTCCTGAGAAGCCTGACTAAAAGAAACCATATTCCTATCCTAGGACACCAACTACTGATTGCAGACAAGGTCTTCAGAGGGTCAAAACAGAACAGGGCCCATTTCTGGCATGGAAATACCAGGCCATTCTTTTTTGTTTGATTTTTAATAACTTTTATTGATTTTTAGGGAAAGAAGAAAGGAGAGCGGGAGAGAGAAACATCAATGTGAGAGAGAAAACACAGATTGGCTACCTCCTGCTCATCCCCTACCAAGGATTGAGAGAGCAATGTGGGCATGTGCCCGGACCAGGAATTTGAACTGGCAACCTTTTCACCTCACCACAAACCTGCTTAGACCTCTGCCTATTGCTTCCCAACCACAACTGAGACACACTGGACAAGGCAACGCCATTGTTAATAACAAAGAACTACATAATAGCAGCCTTACAAAAACCTAAGCACAGAGTCAGAATGAGACTAGCACACTTGTTGTTCTGTTGAGTTAGTTGCCTAAGGTACCTGAAATTCTCTCTAACTCAGGACAGGTGAAAGTCCAAAGCTTAATTCAGGGGTGACCCCAAATCTGTTCACTAGATTGCTCTGAAGACACGAATGCCAGCAGGCCCCAATAGCCCTCCAAACATCAGACAGTATGAGGCAGGCCATATGCAGAAAAGAGTTAGGAGAGAGTCTGTCACATAAAAAACCAGGGAAGAGGAATATTGTATTCAGTAAATAGACATTTCTTCTCTGTTCACTTTCTCCACCATTTCCCTAATCCAGAATACATATATTTTTTTTAAAAAAAATCAATCCTCACCTGAGAATATTTTTTTGCATTTATTTTTAGAGAGAGTGGAGGGGAGGGAGAGGGGAGACAAAGAGACGACAGAAACATTGATATGAGAGAGACACATTGATTGGTTGCCTCCTGCATGCTCCAATTTCAGCCGGGGATCAAACCCGCAACCCTTCAGTGCCTGGGTGACATTCTAAACACTGAGAACACCAGCCAGGGCCAGAATGCATATCTTTAAACAGCGCTATGGACCATAGGTATTACTAAAAAATCTACTTATTTTTATATTTTTATATCTAGAAAAAAAATAATTTTTGTATCAGTTCCTTGGTCAAGACTCATGTCCACAACTATATATAAAACTGGTTGTAGGAAGATCACATTCCCATTACTTTATTTCCTAATGTAACATACCATGATCACAATGTGAACCACTTGTGAACCACAGATTTAGAAGGTCTTGAAGGGTTTAAACAATATTCTGACCTACCCACTCTCACTGTACAGATGAAAATCTGAGAACCACTGAGAAAAAGTTACATAAAAGAAAGTACACTAGTGGCAAAGCCAACAATAAAACCCAGATGTTTCTGTTCCTTCCATGTTTGCAGTGTAACCAAATCTGGTAGGTATGCATGTCATTAGGAAGCAAAATTCAGTTAAATCTATTCACACTTAATTTTATTTTATTTTATTAAATAAATCTTTATTGTTCATATTATTACAAATGTTCCTCATTCCCCCCCATTGCTCCCCTCCACCAAGTTCCCACCCACCCTCTGCCCTTTCCCCACCCCCCATTGTCCTCATCCATAGGTGCACAGTTTATGTTCAGTCTCTTCCCACACCCCCTTCTCCCCTTTTCCCCGAGAATGGTCAGTTCACTCCCCTTCCATACATCTGATTGTATTATATTCACCAGTTAATATTGTTCATCAGATTTTTTTTAACTCCCTTGTTTTTTAGATTCACTTGTTGATAGTTATGTATTTGTTGTTCATAGTTTTTATCTTTATTTACTTTCTCTTCTGAAAGAACCCCCTTCAGCAATTCATATAATTCTGGTTTGGTGGTGATGAACTCCTTTAGCTTTTTTTTTTTTTTTTTTTTTTTTTTTTATTAGTGAAGCTCTTTATCTGGCCTTCGATTCTGAGTGATCGCTTTGCTGGGTAGATTATTTTTGGCTATAGGTTCTTGCTATTCATCACCTTGAATATTTCTTGCCATTCTCGTCTGGCCTGCATGGTTTCTGTTGAGAAATCAGCTGATAATCGTATGGGTGCTCCTTTATAGGTAACTACCTGCTTTTCTCTTGCTGCTTTTAATATTCTCTGTCTTTTGCTCTTGGAATTTTAATTATGATTTGTCTTGGTGTGGTCTTCTTTGGATTCCTTTTGATTGGAGTTCTGTGTGCTTCCTGGACTTGTAAGTCTAATTCTTTCACCAGGTGGGGGAAGTTTTCTATCACTATTTCTTCCAGTATGTCTTCTTCTGGGAACCCCATAATTCTGATGTTGGTTCACTTGAAGTTGTCCCAGAGGTTTCTTACATTATCTTCAACTTTCTGGATTCTCTTGTCTTCTTGCTTCTGTGGAGGAGTGTCTTCTGGCTCTTTATGTTCCAAATCTTTGACTTGATTCTTGCGAACTTCCATTCTATTTTTAGGACTCTGTATGATTTTTTTTTTTTATTTCAAACAATGTATTCTTTATTTCTAGTTGATCCCTTTTCATATCCTCACAGGTTTCATTTATTTTATCAGCCCTTTCTAGGAAATTCTTGAAAAACCTTATAGCCGTGGTTTTGAACTCTATGTCCAGTTGCTTCTTGTCCTCCATTTCTTTTGTTTGTGATCTGTTTCCTTGTCTCGGCATTTTCACAGCTTCCCTGAGTTGGTAGAGTGGCTTTGTGTGCTAAGATGTCCTATATGGTTCAGAGAGTCAGCCTCCCAGTTACCTGAGGTGGACAGTCTTGGTGTAGCCCTTTGTGGGCTGTGTGTGCAGTCTTGTTGCTAAGCCTTGCTTGTTGTTGGTTTCACTGAGAAGTGCTGATCTCCAAGCCAACTGGCTATGAGGATCAGAAGTGTCTCAGCTAGGAGGATTTCTGTATTCTGCTTTAATGGGGAGGAGTCTCAGGGTGGCACAGCCAAGCTTTGTTGAATCCTGCACAATTGGTTGCCGGCCCACGCACCTCTTTAGTATAGGCACAGACAACTTTTAGATTCCTGTCTGTCACTCCCTAGGAGAGTCCGATTCACTACGAACGAGAAACCTAGCCACTGGAAAGGCTTCTGTGCTCCGCCTGGATGGGGCGCCTACGAGGGTCTGGTTTCTGAGTCCAGCAGTAATGGCCACTGGCTTCACATACCTCTGAGAGATCTCTGCCCACTGCCTGAGAGTCTGGCCTCTTCCTGTCTGGGGCCGTCTATCAGAGCAATAGGGTGGTTCTGTTTTCCTCCCGAAAAAGAAAGCTAGCTGCACATTAGCTGTCTGCCCTCTCCACGTGCAGGGAGTAAGCCAGTAGCGAACTCAGCCCTCCCTCTCCGCGCTCCGCAAGCAAGCTGGCAGTGAACTCTGTGGTCGCCTTTTCGTGCGCACAGTTCTCTGTACCTTCACAGTTCCTGAGGTTCAGCGCGCCTTCTTTCTCCTTCCCAGATGGTAGAGCCTCCTCTCAGCCAGCCGTCGGCTGTTCAGGGTGATGTTTCCCGTTTTTCAGTTCTAAATTCAAATTTGTTGTGGTAGGCTGCATTCGGGTGTCTACCCTATGCCGCCATCTTGGTTTCTCTCTCCACAGTTAATTTTAAACACTACCGCTTGAGCTCACATACAGCACAACAGAAAAATCTCTCGATCTGCAAAGGTGTTCCTTCATACATGACAGAATGGAAATCCACTAGAAGTTACACAATATACATTATCCAACTCCAAAGCAAGAGAAAGCCTTGAGCAACACCACCCTATATAATAAAAGAGTAATATGCAAATTGACTGTACCTCTGCCACACCTACAAGCCATGTCCACCAGCCAATCAGGAACAAATATGCAAATAAACCCAATCAAGATGGCTGCAGCCACAGAGAGCAGGAGGAAGGCTTGGATTTCCCTAGCAATGGAGGAAGCCAAGCTTTCCAACTGCCCTTGCTGGCCTAGGCCTCCACTCAATGCTACAAAGATTCAATTATAGAAGATAAATAAACCCCAACAGAAATGGCGGCAGCCACAGAATTGGAGACAGCAGGAGGCTAGGGTTGGCCCTGGCGATGGAGGAAGCCAAGCTTCTGCAGCCCTGGCTGGCTTAGTCTTCCACTCCAGGCTACAAAGTTTCAATTATAGAACATAAATAAATCCCAACAGAAATGACTGCCTCCACGGAGCAAGCAGAAGGCTT
This sequence comes from Pipistrellus kuhlii, assembly GCF_014108245.1. NCBI lineage: Eukaryota > Metazoa > Chordata > Mammalia > Chiroptera > Vespertilionidae > Pipistrellus > Pipistrellus kuhlii. Next base: position 5,177,434 of record NW_023425504.1, on the reverse strand, counting down.
GGCTCCGCTCCAGGCTACAAAGTTTCAATTGTAGAAGATAAATAAATTCCAGATACCAGAGCCTCCTCTTGCGTCTCTGGGGGGTGTGGCCAGCCTGCAAACCACCACAGGAGCCCTCGCCCAGGCCACCCCACGCCCCAAGAGAACCCCCACCCTGATCTGGGACACCCTTCAGGGCAAACCAGTTGGCCCCCACCCATGCATCAGACCTCTATTCTATCTAATAAAAGAGTAATATGCAGATTGACCATCACTCCAATATATAAGATGGCTGCCCCCATGTGGACACAAGATAGCCACGACAAGATGGCCAGCAAGAGAGGGCAGTTGGGAGGGACCAGGCCTGCAAGGGAGAGCAGTTGTGGGCGATCAAGCATGCAAGGGAGGGCAGTTAGGGGTGACCAGGTCAGCAGAGGAGGGAAGTTGGGGATGACCGGGCCTGCAAGGAAGGGCAGTTGGGGGAACCCAGGCCTGCAGGGGAGGGCAGTTAGGGGTGATCAGGCAGGCAGGGTAGGGCTGTTAGGGTTGACTAGGTCTAAAGGGGAGGGAAGTTAGGGGCAAACAGGCTGGCAGGGGAGCAGATAGGGGGTGATCAGGCTGGCAGGGTAGTAGCTAGGGGGTGATCAGGTTGGCAAGCATAAGGGGTTAAGGGCAATCAGGAAAGCAGGCAGGCGAGCAGTGGGGAGCCAGCAGTCCTGGATTGTGAGAGGAATATCTGACTGCCCTTGAAGGGTCCCAGATTGAAGAGGGTGCAGGCTAGGCTGAGGGACACCCCCTCCCTCCATGCATGAATATCATGCACCGGGCCTCTAGTCTGATTATAAGATCTTGCTGCTGTGGAGAATTAGTAAAATTCATCCTAGAGACCCATCTGCTGCGTGACAAGTTCATGCATTGATTTTGAAACTCCCAAACAAATTTTAACATAAGATGTACTGACTTCTTTGCTATTTCTTTCTGATTTTCATCTGTTACTGTGACTAGCATTTGAGGGTATGTAAATAAGCAGGAGGTTGTTTGATCCATAATATTTATGCAATCTTTTGTACTTATATGAAAGATGGGAGGATAGAAAGGGTCTTGTTCAGGAAAATACTTTTCACTATTACTTCTAAATATAAAATAAGTGAAACAGAAGGTGAGAAAGTTTAACTGGTAAATGATGAATAAGAGAGCTGCAATAACATTTGAAGAGTGTGATTTAAATTATTTAACAGTAGTCATCTGCAGTTAAATAGGTAATTATTTAAATTCTGTGAGCCTTTCCTTCTGGAACAATCTTTCTGAGAAGTGCTTTAAGTTTTGTTGGGTACCAAGGATATGAATTAAGGATGGGGTAGATAAAGAGTGGAACTGCTGGAGACAATGGCCCCATGGTGCTGAGCCTAGTCATCAGTCTTGAAGCAAGCACTATTATTTGCTTTAATTTTTACTCCCTCATCCTTTGCTATCTTTGAATCTGGGGAATTCTACGAATGAACCTTCTTTATGATACATGCTGTATATTGTTTGGTTTGAAGAAGCCTTGAGTTTATATGAAGTAAAGCAATGTTCTTTTTCAAAGCTCTCAGTTCTTAAAATATCAGAACCTGAAAAATGTATATTCAGAGTTGTCATCCCTTCAGATCATAGCTCAGTCACTGCTTGAAATACTAAAAAGTTAAGAAGACAAGCAAATATTTAGGGCTGCATTTATTCTGGCAAAAGAAACACAGCAGAGAGGCACAAACTTATTAACAACCATTTTAGCAAGTGAATACATAAAATTTTAAGCATGTCACCTTCATATACTTGTCTCCTAATTAAAATAAAACTTAAAAGGAGATATCAAAAATAATAATAACTAGAGGCCCAATGTACAAAGATTCATACAAGAATGGGTCTTCCTTCTCCTGGCTGCTGTCACTGCCTTTACTCTGGCAGGAGCACTCTAGCCTGGAGTGGCCTTTCTGCCTTCCCATGCTGCCCTGAGGCCTGGAGCGGCTGGGGTGGTGCAGAATGCCTGTCCCCAGCCGTTTGGCGCCTGTGTATACAAATTAACCCACCATCTTTGTTGGGTTACTTTGAATACTCACTCCTGATTGACAGGTGGGTGCCATGAAGGTATGGTCAATTAGCATGTTACTCTTTTATTAGGTAGATTATAATGGAGAAGGTCTCAACTCAAGAAATATGTTATATGGAATTTCATATTTAAAAAACAATCTTGCCCTAGCTGGTTTGGCTCAGAAGATAGAGCGTTAGCCTGTGGACTGAAGGGTCCCAGGTTTGATACCAGTCAAGGGCACATGCCTAGTTTGTGGGCTAGGTCCCTGGTAGGGGGCGTGCAGGAGGCAGCCAATCGAGGACTCTCATCATTAATGTTTCTATCTCTCTATCCCTCTCCCTTCCTCTCTGAAAGCAATAAAAATATATTAAAAACAACAATCTATTGGGCTACACTTAGTGACTTGTTTCCAAAGAGCACAGTATGGAAAGGAGGAAAAACATTAACTTTACAGTGGAAGAATCTGGTAAACACTAGCATAGACAGGTGATTAAGATCAATACCACAATAATTACATCATATTGACAATACACACTCTTGATATGGTGTGGTAAAAATGGCAATTCACTTCTCTGGTCTTCCTCCCGAAAATCAATAGCCTCAAGCTAAATAATCATGAGAAAAGTAGACATATCCCAATTGAGGCACATTCTACAAAATACCTGACCAATATTTCTCAACACTGTCAACATCATCTAAACCAAGGAAAGTCTGAGAAACTGCCCAGCCAGCATGGCTCAGAGGTTGAGTATCAACCTATGAACTAGAAGGTCACAGTTTGATTCCTGTTCAGAGAATTAGACCAGATTACAGGCTCTATCCTCACGTGTGGGGAGTGCAGTATCAATGATTCTCTCTCATCATTAATGTTTCTCTCTCTCCCTCTCCCTTCCACTCTGAAATCAACAAACATGTATTTAAAAAAAAAGAAAAGAAATTGTCACAGCCAAGAGGAGTCTAAGGAGATAATAAAGTATCTTGAATAGGATTCTAAAACAGAGAAATTACATAATTGAAAAACAGAGGAAATCAGAAAAATCAGAATAAAATGTGGACTTTAATCATATACTGTATCAATATTGGTTCACTGATTCTGACAAATGTACATAAGAGTGCAAGATGTTAATAATATGGGAAACTGTGTGTGGGGTATATGAAAACCCTCTGTGCTACCTTTGCACATTTTTGTGGGAAGGCCTGGGGTAGGACGGGTGTGGGTGGAGAAAGGCAAAAGGGTGAAAATGGGGGACATCTGTCATACTGTGAACAACAAAAATACTCTGAAATAAATAGAGTTTTAAAGCATTTAAAATTTCTTTCTTATGTTTCACTTGTTTGAGCATCATCTTATACACCGAAAGGTTGTTGGTTCCATTCCTAGTTGAGGCACATGCTCAGATTGCAGGCTCAATCCCCAGTGGGGACATGTAAGAGGTGTGCAGGAGACAGCCAATGTATGTTTCACTCTCACGTGGATGATTCATATTCTCTCTCTCTCTCTCTCTCTCTCTCTCTCTCTCTCTCTCCCTCCCTCCCTCCCTCTCCCTCTCTCCCCCCCCTTTCTCCCTCCCCCCTTCCTTTCCCTGTAAAAATCAACTTTAAAAGTGTTTTTAGAATTTTTTTTTTTTTTGATATCTCCCTTCTCCATTCAAACCAAGTATCAGAAAGAGACTCAGTGAGGCCTGGCCATGTGTTCTGTGAGCAAGAAACCTGCTATTAATTCCCTATGGATCACCTAATAGTCACCGGGAGGGAATGCCTTTATCAAAATAGTTCCATGAATCAAACATGGAGCAAATTTAAAATCAATGGCAAAATTGGGGATGAGTGGCCTTTAACAATGCAGTCAATCCACCAGCAAAAACAGATTGATGGTGTAGCACAGCCCTGGAATCTAAACATAGAGAAGAACATGTGCAACTAAACCTTGGTAATGCTTCAAAATGCTTTTGATAGAAATCTGGAAACTACAACAATCAAGCTTTAGCAAAAAATAATTTTGACCATGTATAAAAATAATTTTAAGAATTTAAAAACAATGCTGCACTACTGGAATCATGGGCATTATCAGTTCTACAATAATTTCCTGGATTTGGATGGCAGAAGATAAAAGTTAGATTTAGAGGGGTAAAGGTTAAAAAAGTACTATGTAATTTTTAAAGTCCAGATCTGGGTTGACTAATCAAGTAGACTTTGTTTACATTTCAGTTGACATCTGATGACGTCTAATGATAAAAAGGGGGTGGAGTGGGAGACTGAAAAGTAGTTTATTACCAACTGTTGGTCAGAAACAATGTACTTGGTTTTGAAAGGTTTAAACTGGGTCAACCTTCAGTCAATATTTTTATAGAACATATCTGGAGGGTTTGTTACAAAATAGATAGTCATGCCCCATCCCCAGAGTTGCTGATGCAATAGGACTGTATAAGAGGCCTGAAAAATGCATTTCTTTCTTTTTAAAAAAAAAATATATTTTATTGATTTTCCAGAGAGAGGAAGGAAGAGGGATAGAAAGCTAGAAATGTCAATGAGAGAGAAACATCGACCAGCTGCCTCCTGCACACCCCCTACAGGGGATGTGCCCGCAACCAATATACATGTCCTTGACCGGAATCGAACCTGGGACATTTCAGTCCACAGACCAACGTCTATCCACTGAGCCAAACCGGTTTCGGCAAAATGCATTTCTTATAGCTCCCATGTATTGCAGATAATTGTCCTTATATTGTTTTTTCTAAACATTCTAAGCATGCAACAGGAGGTAGGGGAGGCTGAGGGAAGGTCAATGGTGGGGGGGGGGGGGAAGAAGATATATGTAATACTTTAAACCACATGTGTCAAACACAAGGCCCGCGGGCCAAATCCGTCCCACCAGGCCTTGCAATGTGGCCCGCACCGCGCTGTCATCACTGCACTCCGCTGTGTTTCCATCACAATGACAGTTTATGACTGTTCAGGAAACCATTCGGCCCTCGATTTAGGCTGGATTTTAGATTTTGGCCCCTTCTCTGATTGAGTTCGACACCCCTACTTAAACAATAAAAAAATAAAAATAAATTAATTATAAAGAAAGAAAGAAAACCTACCAAACCCAAATTTACATGATTCGGAAATTTCCTGCTTTTTTTTCTTTAACAATAAATATTTTCAAATAATATGCTTACTTTCTGAATACATTTATAGGATAGACAGTCCTTTCGATGTGAAGGAAAAGTACAGACTCTAGCACAGAGTCAAAGCCAAGGGAACTATAAAGCACATTTGGGTGTTCACTGTGCAACAGCAACAAATATTTCTGAGCAATGCCCAGGACCATACTAGACACTGGCTCTGAGTATAGACAGCAGTGAGTAAGTAAAAGCACACATGCCTTTAAATCTTGCTCTAGAAGGGAAGGTAGCTAATACTTAGTTCCAAAATTCATTATCAATTAAAATTATAGAAAGAACTAAGGAAGAGAAGAACAATGTGCCTCGAGACCCTGTGAGACTGAGTGATCTGACCTCAGCAGAGGTCAAGGGAAGTCTTCCTAAAGTGATGCTTGTGCTTTGTTCTGAAGAAGGAACAGAAAAGGAGTCTTTGGGGAGAAGATTCCATAAAGTAGGAGCAGAGGGTGCAGTAGCATAATGGTGCCCTACCACTATCTAAATCAGGGGTGAGGAATCTTTTTTCTGACAAGGGCCATTTGGATATTTATAACATCATTCGCGGGCCATACAAAATTCTCAACTTAAAACTTAGCCTGCTACATTTGGTCAAACATTTAATTAACTCACCCCTAATGCCTTGGCAGGGCCAGACCAAATGATTTTGTGGGCCTTACTAGGCCTGCTGGCCAGACGTTCCCCACTCTTGATCTAAATTTTTCAGGTAAGGTCCTAGATTCAAGCATGTTAAAACCAACACTGTGCTAGGGCACCTCATAACAACTCAGAAGGGCATTTCTTGCTCACAGACTTCATTCAGATCTTTATTCACATGGCACCTATCCAGAGAAACCTTCCTTTCTCACCCTATGAAAGAGTGAAACCTCCACCACCTGATACTTCGTAGGCTCCTTCCCTACTTTATTTTCCCTTTATTACTCATCACTAGCATACACGATATTACAATTATTTATTTTGTTGTCTGTCTGTCTATTGGTTGTCTATCCAAACCTGGTCTTCCTTTCTTCCTGAGCAACTGGCTTTTCAGCTAGAGACTACATTTCCCTGTCTGCCTTGTGGCTAAGGAGGACCACATGACTAACATTTCTCCAGAAGTATGTGTGTAACACTGATGTGTGCAATACTGATATGTGAAAATTTCTGATCATTTTTTCTAAAGAAGTTTGCCCTGTAACACATTTTCCTTCTAGCTGTCTGGAACTTGAAAACCAAATGCTGAGGAAGGCAGAACTGCCTCACTAGCCTGAGATCCTGAATGACCTCATGGACTAGAGAACTGGCTCCTTGCCTTAGGTTAGTACAATACATGCCACAGAAACAAACATTTACCTTTTACTGGCCACTGTATTTTGGAACTCTTTGTAACATCAGTTTACCATTATCCAAACAACATCCTTCTGTATTAAAATATAAGATCCACCCAGCTGGCATGGCTCAGTGGTTGAGCATCGACCTATGAGCCAGGAGGCTATGGTTTGATTCCCAGTTGGGGCACATGCCCAGTTCCAGCTCAATCCCAAGTATGGGGTGTGCGGGAGGCAGCCAATCAATGATTCTCTTTTATCATTGATGTTTCAGTCTCTCTCTCCCTCTCCTTTACTCACTAAACTCAATTAAAAAAAAACAATTAAGAAATAAAATGTAAGGTCCATGGGGACGGAAAAATTTCTCTGTTTTGCTCACCAGTGCATCCCTAGCAAATAGAATAGTGCCTGAAACATGGTAGGATATTCAAAAAATCTTGTGAATTAAGTGGGCAACTTCATGATCACCACCCTCCCACATCTCATAATCACCCTCATGGCTTTAAGAAGTTCAGATTAAGAGCTCCAAACTGCTCCCAAGACAGTGCCCCAAAATCCTATACCTCTTTCACTGCCAACTTCCCTCCCCTTCCTCCAGTGAATGTGCCCTTGAGCCTCATTGCCCTCCTTTTATTGTAGTTTTCTAGTGTGCCTGGCTCTTGTCCAACTCAGGGTCTTGAAACAATTTGGTTCCAATATCTACTCCCAACCCCTTTTGCAGACGTCCCTCATTCCTTCAGTTACCTGCTTAAGTGTTATTTACTCACATGGAACTTATTGGCTACCCTATCAAAAACAAACCCTAATTCTATTATCTGTTTGTCTTTATTTTTAACTTATAAAAATAAGTAATTGTACATTTGTTGCTTATTTTTTCATTGTAAATTAGATTACAAGCTCTATAGGACGCAAACCACTTCTATTTTTATTCACCACTCGGTCCACATTGTGCTTGTCCTGTCATGAGAAGGCAATAAAGCAGTGAATAAATAAACTGCACCGAAGATGCTGAGTGTTTTTAAATATTTTGAGGTAGACATGAGTTAAAGTATACATAGCTCTCCATAAATGTAGCCTTCAAATGTCCTTGACAACCAACCTGAGGATAATGTAAGTTTCTATTTATGGAGCTACATACATCAATGCCTATTCTGTCATGTCTTTACTTGTTTTCCTAGGATTATCATTCCTCCTTTCCACTATTAGTTTCTAGTTGCTAATAACAACTTCTTTCTTATTGCCAATTCTGTGACTACTGATGAAGTTAAATACCTTTGCATGTTTTGGAACCACTTACATTTCCTCTCTGAAGTACTAGTTCATGTCTTTATTTTCTATTCCGTTATTATTATTAATAACCAATATTATTAATAACCAATATTAATCCTTTATTGGTTATATATCTTTTCAGTCTGTGACTCATCCTTTTACCTTTTTGGTGTCTTTTGATAAACAAGTTCTTAACTTTAATGTAGTTAACTTTTTAGTCTTCTTCTTTATGGTTGGTTCTTTTATGTGTCTTTTTTAAGCAATCCTTCCCTATGCCACAGCTGGAAAGCTAGTCTCCTTTGTCGTTTTTCTAAAGGTTTTAAAGTTTGGAAAATTATTTTTTGAGCCTCGTTTTTTAGGTCTATGAAATGCAGGGGTTAATAGGTGTTTTCTAACAATAATTTACTCTTTGACATTGTGACCTGAAAGTGCACTGAGGGTATGTGTGGATATTTTCAGATTCCAGTGTTTAGTAATGTCCCCCACTATGAAGTTTCAGATTCATTCCTACTTTACTTCTCTTTCTCTCATTTCCCCAGCCTCTTCCTTCCTGTTTTTATTTATTTTTATTTTTTTAGAAAAGTAATCAATTGGTTGAATTCTGTAACATAGATTTTCTGTGTTGAAGCAGAATTTTAAAATTGAAATTTGGATTGAGATCATTGCAGGTATACATGCAGTTGTATGAAATAATAGAGATTCCCATGTACCCTTTACCCAGTTTCTCCCAATTGTAACATCTTGCAAAACTGTGGTATGTCACAACCAGGATATTGATATTAACAACATCCACTGATCTTATTCATAGTTCTTCTGTTATATTGTACTCATTTGTGTTTGTGTTTAGTTCTGTGCAGTTTTATCTCATGTGTAGGCTTGTATATCCACAAGGATACACAAAGAAACAGCAATTTTAAATAACGGTGTTTTTAAAAGTCTGTGTCACTGAGTACCCTCAGTGTTCCAGAGTGTCCAGTTTGGCTGGTGCCCACACAGTTCGAGGGCCACCTCAGATTACATAATCCTGAAGTAAATTGATGAGCTGAAATCTTGACATGAGAGATAATGGGAACTTTGGTTATTGGGTCTGAGGTTATGGGAGGCCAGTTGGCATGCACACAAACTATAATCATTTATTTGGAATTGTATATGCCCAAATGAACATGCATTTGAGACATCTTGGTAAAAGCTGTTTTTGGTCCATAAGACCAATGGGAATCATTCAAAGTCACAGAATTGGCAATAAGAAAGAAGTCAGACAATACCAAGTGTTAAAAAAATACAAAGCAATGGAAACTCATACATTGCTAGTGTAAGTGTATATTGGTAAAAACACTTTTGGGGAACAATTCCACCTCCTCTTGTACTTTCCAATATCTGTCATTTCATGTGTCTGTCTTCCTGAGTATTAATGTTTATACCTACACACACACACACACACACACACACACACACACACACACAAATACACACGCACACGGGGGGGGGGAGGGGGCAGAAGGGAGAACCCTTTTATAAATATACACCAAAAGACACATTTTCTGGTCATAATAGAAAACAAACTTGCAAGCAACGTAAAGATCCACCAACAGAATAAACTCTGCTATATTCCCAAAGTGAAATATTAATCAGCAGTGACAATAAATAAATTACAGCTACATAAACCTTATCAAGAATCTTAGGGATATAATCCTATATAACAAAGAGGTATTTATACGCAGATTAACACTCACACCTTCACAAGATGGCTGAACCCACAGCGGAGGAGTTCCCAAAACCAGCGATCAGCAGGGACCTGAGGCTGTATGGACCTGGGGCCAGGGCAGGGGACCTGAGGCTGTGCTCCCTGCCCGGGCGGGGCTTGACAGGAGACCTCAAGGCACGGCCCTTGCCCCAGCCCAGGCTGGGGGACCTCAGACCGCACTCCTGGCACTGGTGTCAGGCTGGGGGATCTCAGGCCATGTCCCTTGCCCCAGCACCAGGCCAGGGTACCTCAGGTGATGCTCCCTGCCCAGCGGGCCTTGACGGGTGACCTTAGGCTATGCCCCCCCAACTGGCAGGGCTTGATAGGGGACCTCAAGGCATGCCCCCAGCCCCAGCCTGGGCCGGGGGACCTCAGGCCACCCCCCCACCTTGCGGGGCTTGACAGGGGACCTTAGGCCACACCCCCTGCCCCGGTGCTGGGCCAGGAGACCTAGGGTGCGCCAAGAGACCTGAGGCTGTGCCCTCTGCCTAGTGTGCACCTGGGGACCTGAGGCTGCACCCCCCCCACCCAGTGCCAGGCCAGGGGACCTGAGGTCGCCCCCCCTGCCCAGTGGGGCTTTATGGGGGTAGGGCTGGCCAGGTCTGGGTCTCAGGAGATTTAAAGGCAGGCACAGGTGGGCAGGGATTTGACCCTGGGTCCTGCAACACACCCTATACTCTGACCAGAGGATGATTTTCATATACGTTTTACTAATTTTCTTTCATCTCTGACACTTCTATTATAAAGAGCAAATAGCAATATGAAAATATTTCCTCTAATTAATTCCCCTATTATGTGCACAAATTTCGTGCACTGAGACACTAGTATTGAATAAGAAAAAACAGTATACTATCTCTAAAGCTCAAAATAAGAAAATTCATATATTACCTAGGTTTGCATACATGTGTTAAAATTATTTTTTAAAGCAATAGAATGACTCACAGAAATAAGATTAATGGTTACAGGGTGGGGGGAAAACGGGAATGAGACAGGAAGTAGTACATAGGTAGAGAGAATTATATTGATAATGGTTTAATTCTCAAGTTAGGTGCAAGGGTATGCATTTTATTATTAAGCATATATTTACACATATACTTCTATATGCACTTAATATCATATTTTTAAAAGAAAGGGATTTTCGTAAGGCTATACTTCTGATTAATGGAAGTACCATAACAGAGGAGTTTCTAGTTCCATACCTCAAAACACTTTCATGATGCTAGATTTATATTAGGAACTGAAGAAGTATTTGTTGATACAACAGGAATCTCATGAATACTTAAATTATTAATTCCAAACATGGATTTTATAAATCCATTAATATGTCTTCTGATATGGTTTTATTTTGATTACATTGCCTTCATTAGTATCTTTTATATGTCTACATTTGCATATAAGAATATTTTAATAGCACTGCTTTACATTTCAAAACAGCAATATATATTCTACTGATACTTTTCATCAAGATCTAACCTAAATTAACAAAAATTATGACTTTTTTTTACATTCTCACCTGAGGATATGTTTATTGACCTTCAGAGAGAAAAGAAGGGGGAGAGAGAGAAACATCCATTGATTGTCTCCCGTACATGTCCTGACCAGGGATTGAACCCATTCACAAACTTGCAACCTAGGTACGTGACCTGATCAGGAACGCAACCCACAAACTTTTGGGTTTGTGGGATGATCCTCCAAACAACTGAGCCATCCAGCTGGGGGCAACTCTCCTTTTTAAATCTTTTTTTCCTATCACCATTTATCCCCTTATACACTCTTCTACCTCCACCTCCCCTGCCCAGCAATCACCTCACTGCTGTCCATGTCAATGAGTTCTTTCTCTCTTTTTTTCTTTTTTGCTTACAATAGTTTTATAGAATTTCATCTCATGAAACTACTTGTTTCCTATGGCCATTATCCTTTGGTTGAGTCACTGCCTATAATAAAACATAGCAAGCACCCAATTCTGTTCCAGAATATCCTTGGCCCTCAAATATCTACATATGAGTTGTCTACTTACTGCCTCCTACTATCTCATAGCAGCTGTCACTCAAGACAATCCAAGAGCTGCTTTTCTTATCTACCAGTGTGCAGCTGTGTGCATAAATATGGATAAATGTCTTTGAGAAATAATGTCATGTGGCCACTGACAAAGATGGTGGTGGTGCTCCTCAGGAAACCTACCCATCATATTGTAGCATCACCAAAAAATGCTCTCTACCATTGGAGCTTTTAGCTAAGAGGTTAATATAACCAGAGTTGGATTTAACTCTAGAGAATACTAACAAAGGCACGGGTCTATATTTGATTCCCCATCATTCAGGTCATTGTAAAACCAAAAAGCACAACCACTATTAAAAGCCCATAAGTAGCACGAACAGCACTTCTTAAAACTTGTCATTGTTTCCATTCAAAGTATAGATAATTTAGTTCACAAACATTACTATTAAAGAGGAAACTGAAGTTTGAGGAAGAGTACAGTCAAATGACCAATCAAGGGATAAAGAGACCTGAAGAGTAATGCCAAGTTTAAAAAAAAAAAAAATCCACTGTAAGACTGAAATCTAAACATGAAGTAAAAAAATTTAAGCCCTGGCCGGTTTGGCTCAGTGGATAGAGCATTGGCTTGTGGACTGAAGGATCCCAGGTTTGATTCTGGCCAAGGGCACATGCCTGGGTTGTGGGCTTGATCCCCAGTAGGGGGTGTGCAGGAGGCAGCCGATCAATGATTCTCTCTCATCATTGATGTTTCTATTTCACTATCCCTTTCCCTTCCTCTCTAAAATAAATAAAAATATATTTAAAAATGTTTTAATTATAAAACTGGAAAACACAAATATAGATGATCTAGAAGCCCTCATGATTCACATAAGAGGAAATTGAAGGCATAAAGAGCTGACCTTGAATTCTATACTTCTAAGCTCCCATTCACTGAATAATCTTAGACAAGCCACATGCCCTCTTTCTGTCCATTTCTTAGCTGTAAAATTATTATTAAATGGTCTAAGATCCTTACCAGTTTTAGGACTTGAGCCATAAACATCCTGTAGTAGTCCAGGCCTTTCATTTTATAGATGGGAAGGCTAGCAAACTATAGTTATTTATGGTAACGTCTTCTGTTCCTGGTGTATACACACTTTAGATCTGCTCACTTGTCTTCATATGATCCTAGGACATAAGTATAATGGTTAATTTTATGCGTCATCTTGACTGGCCACACAGTGCCCAGATATTTGGTCAAACATTATTCTGGTTGTGTCTGTAAGGGTATTTCTGGATGAGATTAACATTTGAATCAGTAGTCAGAGTAAATGAGAGCACACAGATTGCCCTCCTTAAAGTGAGTAGACCTCATCCAATCAGTTGAAGCCCTAAAGAGAACAAAAGTTCCCCCTACACTGAGTAAAGGGGGAATTCCTCCTGCCTTTGAGCTGCGTTCAAGCTTAAACTAAAACACTAATCCTCCTGGGTATGGAGCCTGCTAGCCCTCAGATGGGAACTTCCCCCATCAGCTCTCCTGGGTCTCTATTTTGCTGACTGCAGGTCTTGGGACTTGCCAGCTTCCCTAACTGTGAAAGCCATTTCCTTATTATAAACTTCTTTACATATATACTTGAATAAATTAATTTACTTATTTATATATGTATAAGTAATAATATTAAGTACATAAAATATATATAGCTATTCACATATATACATATATACATATAACACATATATAAACACACACACACCTTATTGGTTCTGATTCTCTGGAGAACACTAACTAATATGATAAGCAAATATGTATAATAAACTAACACTTGTAGAACACTTAAAATAGTGCCAGGAACTTACCACTCTGTTGTTAACTGTTATTATAATGGTAAGAAAGCAAACACAACTTACAACTAAAACAATTTCATAACCTGCAATATGACAATGAAGCAATGGATCAGTAATTCAATATACTGATTAGAATAATTAGTTCTACACACAAACAGCCTAAAAAAACACAAATGCCTACATTGAAGGCAATTTTTTTTATAAAGAGATAAAAAAGGAATCCCATTTCAAACTTTGATCCATATAAAAAAGATTATTTCCATTCTCATGTATTAAGAGCTTAAATGAGACACAACTATTGTTTCTGAATATCTGGTAACCAGCAAAACTACAATAAACTCACAAAAATAATAATACTACAAGTACTTACACCTTATAACATTTTTAAATTAAAAAATCACATATTTGTAAAATATGTGTATAAAAAGTTATCGAAACAACATAAAAATGTTTTAACCAGTAAATACTTCGTGTTATTTATAAAGTGAGTTCTTTTAAAGTATAATAGCAAATTCTCAAAAGAAAGTCAATGATGTAAATGAATGTGTGTCCAACAGTGTTGATGCTCATAAATATAAAATTATTTATAATGACATCAGAGAATACTAAATACCTAAAAACAATGAAGAGATTTAATGTTGTATATATTACAAAACACAGCATGTGAGCCTAGAGTAAATGGCTTCATTTCTAAAAAATGAGTTATTCACTGAACACAACAGTGATGTCTAAAGACTGAACAATTTGGTCCATCACTCACGACCTAAAAGTGTGTGACTATAAATGAGAAATAAGTCTAGAGATACTGGGAGAAATCAGATTTCACTCATTAAGTAAATAATTATTGAGCATATAATACATGTCAGGCACTAAGGCATTAGCAACAGCAATAAGCAAAAATGGCCACAGTTCTTACCTTCACGAAACTTACTATGTAGAGGGAAGCTTGATACTAAATAAATTAGCAAACAAATATATAAATGTAAAGTCAATTATAATAAGAGTGTAAAGGAAAGGTTCGTAGTGTTAATGAGAACCTGGGAACCTGGCATTGTCTGAGAGAAGGATAAGGGACCACTTCCTTGGGAAAGTGATGAATAAGCTGAGCTGTGAGAGATGGGTAAGAGTTCTGGCAACTAACTATAACAAGAGAGATTACCAGATAAGAGAAATGGTATATACAAAGGTCCTGTGGCAGATGGAACACAAAAAGTGAGGAAAACTTTTTCAGAAATAGAAAAATCCATCCTAAAATCCACATAGAATCTCTAGGGATCCTGAATAGTTAAAATAATCCTGAAAAAGAACAAAGTTGGGCTTCATACTTTCTGAATTCATAACATATTACAAAGGTAGTACTACCATAAATATAGTCATATAGATCAATGGAATAGAATAAAGAGCCCCGAAATAAACTCTTTGACAAGGGTGCCAAGGCTACTCAATGCGGAAAAGAAAGTCTTTCCAAGATATGAGAAAATATGACATGCAAAGAATGAAGTTGGACCCTTAATTTACATGGTAAACAAATTAAATGCAAAAATGGACTAAAGACCAAAATGTAAGACCTAAAATGATTTAAAAAAAATACTAAAAGAAAACAAGGGGAAAGTTTCATGACACCGGATTGGCAATGATTTCTGAAAGTATACACTTATTATGTAAGCAGGATAACTAAATAACTAGTCATTTAATATTATACAAATCAATGTCATGAAATATTACCTCCCAATGTTTATTCCATCTCAGTTCCTGCCTTATTTTTCCTGCACCAAACCAGAAGACTGAAGACCATCATCACTAGAGTAACGAATTTCAGAAAAGAGCATTTATGGGAAGATTCCTATAGCTACTGTTGTGGAGACAGAAAGCCACCTGATGTCTACCTTTTTAGGGCTACCTTTTTAAAGTATAAGTCTCACCTCAGCAAACACAAAGCATTAAAGATCAAGATTTTGGTCTTTCTGCTTGCTGGAATCTAAGCCCTCTAAGTCAACTGATTCCCCTGCTGTAAGTGCCATAAACAATAACTCTACCCAACTGCTCGGGTAATTGCCTCCATCTGTAATGAGGTTGCACATTCCTTCAAATCCCATGAATATCAGTCCTTTGGTTTCCCTACCACCCAGTTCACAAGCTGCCTCCTCTATAAACCTTGCCCCCAGCCACTTTAACCAGAGTGAGAATGCCCTCTTGTTACTGTGAGTGCCTTCAAAAGGATAGCACTGATAACCTGTCGCCTTGTGAGGAGGTTGTTCCCCGTGTGTCCTCCTCTGTCTATAAAGATTGAAAGCTACTGGAAAGCAGGGTTGCGCCTTACACACCTCTACAGCAACAAGTTAAGCATGAATGTTCAAAGGAAGCTTGTAACTCACATGAATTTTTTCAGAAAAGAAGCCAAAGTAACTTGTGCACTATAATATAGATCCCTTAATCCATACTTCTACAAACTGCATTAATTGTGAAGCTTAAAGAACACCCCCACTGCTTAAACAACAGGTGTAGCTTACCTAATCTATTCTACCCAATTGTTACTTATTTTTGACAGTTCCCTCCTGGCTTGCGCTCCCTGTTGATCTGTAGGATTACTGCATCTTCAGTATAATTTCCCAATTTATTTCTCACCCAAGTCATAAAATAATTTAATTCCCCCTTTTAACAACAGTGAAAAGGCTGGCACATTTTAACCAGAGTGATATCCCTGGTGGTTTCCATGAAGATAAAACTAAAAAAATAAAAAAATTAAAAAAAAATCCTATTGTAGAATAAAACACTATAAGTATTGTTGTGAAATTCATTTATTAGTCCAAGATTTTTTTTTTTCCTTTTGGCAGTTTTTCCTTGACTAAATACTCTTCTCTTTGGAATTGTGTTTCACAAAGGGATTTTAAAATCAGCTGCCTATGAGCTATCAGTTAGCCTTGTATAGAATAAGATGAAGAAATTATAAAAATAAATGTTGAAACTATTGGTAAATGCATGGAACAAGGAGTGATGAAGCAAGTATCAAAAAGTCCAAAAGTCAGAACAAATGAAAATCCACGAACTTATTAATGCTCCAGAGAGGAAACCAGCAAGTGTTGACGCTAAACTGGCAGAAACATCAATACTTCCTGGCTCCCCCACTGGGTGCATCTATGTACCACAGGCAGGCTGCTCTTATGCTTCAGTGACAAATGGTAAAAGTGTTCGACAACCTGAAAAGGAATAACCTATGACCCAGAAGCATGGCTGTGTGCAACAATGAAAAGAAGGTAGTGATTGCTGAAATTCTCAATCTCAGCTCTGCTGATTAACTTAATGACTGTGGGCAAGTCATTTCCCCTCAAGGAATAATACCAGTGTTTCATAAGATTAGTGTGCAGGAGAGAGTTAACATAGCAGGTCTGAGACAGCTATTCTTAAAAAGCCCTACTTGCAAGGATGGTAACCAGCTGGTGCCTTGGGACTAGGATTTTGGGAAGGTTCCCAACACCTTAACTGATAACAGTAGCTCACTGTGCATCAACTGTACAAACAATTCGGTTTATGCCAAATACCTGTTTTCCTTCTAGATGTCTAGAAATTCGACACATACCAGACATAGGGTATCTTTGTAAAAAAAAACCCTAGGTTCCAAGTTTCTAATGAGCTTCCTTGGTAGA
This sequence comes from Pipistrellus kuhlii, assembly GCF_014108245.1. Lineage (NCBI taxonomy): Eukaryota > Metazoa > Chordata > Mammalia > Chiroptera > Vespertilionidae > Pipistrellus > Pipistrellus kuhlii. Next base: position 5,160,437 of record NW_023425504.1, on the reverse strand, counting down.
CAGCATGTCACACAGGTGTCACAACTTATTGGTAGAGAAATTGGGCACAACCTGTGCAACTTCAGTGGAACAGGACTGTTTGAAGCTGCACCTGGTTTCTTCCCAACTTGTTTTTTACCCTTTGCTAACTTTACTTTCTGTCCTTTTGGTATAATAAATCATAGTTGTGAGTGCAATTATATGCTGAGTCCTGTGAGTTGTGCCAGTAAACCTGAGATTGGTTTGTGGGACCTGACACACTTGGCAATGTTGAATAGTCTGCCAAACATCTTTCCAACAACCTTGTGAACTAGGAATTACTATGTTAATTCTACAGATAGAGAAAGTAAAATTCCGAGAGGTGTACAGTATATACAGAAAATAAATATTGCAGTGTTTATTGTATATGAGCATTTGAAAATTTTAGTGAACTACAGAACTCTCTGGAGTGCTTGCTAAAAATGCAGTTACCTGGGACCTATTACATGAACTTTGGATTCAGTTGGCATGAGGCCCAAGAACCTGTATTTATAATAAACGCCCCAGATAAATTCTTATGCAAGCAGTCCAAGAACCACATCTTGAGACACACTTTGATGTATATGAACTACAACCCCCAAATTTCAAAGCTGGGTAGTAAATGGCAGAAGTAGGATTTGCACTAACTCTTTTTTTTTTTTTTTTTAAACAAGGTTGAGGCTCTTTTCACAACAAAACTGCCTCCAAATATCTCAAACTCTTCAGTTCCACTGGTTTAACCTGCCTTCTCCCTATCGATATCCACCGAGACGATGGCAGCTGGGTACAAACAGAGGAAAGTATAAATTTCCAGCACCAAATACTAAATGGTATCCTGAGTCCAAATAATGCACACTTACCATGGAAATTCAAAAGATAAACAGCTCTTGGAGAGTAACACTGTAGCTTTGGTTTTCAAAAAGGATTTGATGTGTGGCTGACAACAGAAAACATAAGCTTATGCATGGATTTAACAAAAAGAATATGGATTTCTTGACAATTTTAGAAGTTGAAGACAGTAAGTTAATTATAGTTTTCCATGAAGGATCAAGAAAAGGGGGGATGGCCAAAACCGGTTTGGCTCAATGGATAGAGCGTCGGCCTGTGGACTGAAAGGTCCCGGGTTCAATTCCGGTCAAGGGCATGTACCCTGGTTGCGGGCACATCCCCAGTAGAGGGTGTGCAAGAGGTAGCTGATTGAAGATTCTCTCTCATTGATGTTTCTAACTCTCTATCCTTCTCTCTTCCTCTTTGTAAAAAGTCAATAAAATATATTAAAAGAAAAAAAAAAGAAAGAAAGGGGGGGATGCTCAAGACTACTTAGTACTGGAGACAGGCTGTCCTCATAGCCAGAAGTCAGGTTCTGGGAAACTGATATTTGCTGGGGGGCGGGGGAGGATGCTGCCTCCCCCACCACAGGCACCACTGGAATGGCTAGCCAGACAGAGATAGAAAAAGCAGTGGCTCAGCCTACAGAGTCTCAAGTACCTGGGGCTAAGAGAGGCAGCTGGGGTATAGAGATAGGAGCCAGAAGCTGAGACTCATCTGAGAGAGTGGCATGAGCAGTCCACCATTGTTATCCTGACTAGGAAGTTTACCCAACCTATGCTTACAAAAGGGACAATGTGGCTGTACTCAGGGCCAGCTGAAGGGTCTGATTGGCACACTGAGCAGTGAATCAAAGAGACCCTTTATTTTATGAAGGAACTTGGGTAGAGAGCAGGATTGGTGCTGGACAGTAGGATCTGGGAAAGAAGATCAATCCTTCCCACCTAGAGCAGAGAAGGCGCCCCTTCCCCCTCCTGCAGAACAGCTGGTTCTGCCCCACCATGCAACAAATGAGACAAGGGGGAATGGCTCTGGGCTGGAAATCTGTGCCCCTACGACTGTGCCTGGCAGTGTGTGTATGGGGGGAGGGGACTTAAACATCTGGCCTGGTCGGAGGCCCTGACCAGGGGTGATGGCAGTGCTCAAAGATCAGATTGCTAAACTGAAAGATTGGAGTCCTAAGCTGGGCTGATTTAAAAAAAATTTATTATTGCCGAAACGGGTTTGGCTCAGCGGTAGAGCATCGGTCTGTGGACTGAAAGGTCCCAGGTTCGATTCCGGTCAAGGGCATGTACGTTGGTTGCGGGCACATCCCCGGTAGGGCGTGTGCAAGAGGCAGCTGGTCGATGTTTCTCTCATCGACATTTCTAGCTCTCTAAATCTCTCCCTTCCTCTCTGTAAAATAAATATAATAAAAAATATATATTTAAAAAAATTTTTATTATCCCCTCCTGCTTGAGGTAGCAGTGAGAGAGGTGCCAGCAAGCCATGCATTTGAAGAAAAGGAAGTATTACCCCCATCTCCTAATAGCTACATGAACCACGCCCAATGCAAATCTGTTGAAAAGGCCAAAATCCAGGCAGCCCCAGAGTCCCAGAGCCCAGTTCCATGGAGGAAGGGAGACAGCTTAGAACAGGAACATTGAAAGTCCAAGATCCGAGGCAGACCTACCGTGGGAGAAAGGGAGGTGACGCCCACCAGACTACTTTGGTCTCTGGCCACCTGTGCTTCAGTCAGGTTGCCCAGGAACAGGCAAGACAGTAACTAACATTGGCTTGCACCAGAGATACTCCCAGGATGCCCAGACCTACAAGCCAAGGGGTGAACTTCAACAACATCAGAGCAAAATCCAGAGAGCTTCACAAATGAGAGGGAGAAGAAAGTAAGGAAGGAAGGGATAGAGTACCTATTTGATGAAATGATAACAGAAAAATTCCATAACCTGGTGAAGGGAAAAAAATCATACAAGTTCAGGAAGCACAAAGAGCCCCAATCAAGATGAACCTAAAAAGATCCATACCATGACACATCAAAACATAAAATAAAGACAAAAGCAAGAATCTAAGGGGAGCAAGAAACAAACAGAAAGTTATCTATAACGGACCTCCCAGAAGGCTATCAGCTGATCTTTCAACAGAAAAATCATGTATTTGCAAAGATATATGCACCGCTATGCTCACTGCAGCAATATTTATGGTGGCCAAAACATGGAAACAATCAAACTATCCCGTGATATAGGACTGGATAAAGGAGATGTAGTACATATACACAATGGAATACTATTCAGTCATAAGAAAGGACAAAACAGCACCATTTTTAACAATATGGATGGAACTTGAGAACATTATGCTAAGTGAAAAAACTCAGTCAGAAAAAGCTAAGAACTATATGACTTCATACATATGTGGGATATAAAAATGAAACTCATGAACACAAATAGCAGTGTGGTGATTGCCAGAGGGGACGGGGTAGGGAGTAGAGGGTCTTAATATAAGGTGACAAGAGAAGATTTAACTTTAGGTGGTGGGCACATGGTGCAATACACAGATTTTGTAACACAGAAACCCACACTTGAAACCTATATGTTTATGTTAACCAATGTCAGCCCAATCAATTTAACAAATTAATATTTTTTAAAAAATTCTTGCAAATAGAAATGATAAAAAGCAGGAGTAGCAATACTTTTATCTGACAAAATAGACTTCAAAACAAAGACCAAAAAAAGACAAAGAAGGTCACTATATAATACTAAAGGAATCAATACAAGAGGATATAAACCTAGCAGACATGTATGCACCCAATATATGAGCATCGAAAATATGGGGGGGGGGAATCTCTTGGAGGACTATAAGGGAGAGAGATCGATAGCAATACCATCATGGTAGGGGACTTTAACACCCCACCACATCTCTGAAAAGATATTCCAGTCAAAAAATAAAAATAAAAAAGGAAACAGTGACCTTAAATGACACACTACATCAGATGGATTTAGTTGACATTTACACAACATCTCCCCCCAAATTTGAAGAATATACATTCTTCTCAAGCATGCACAGATCATTCTCAAAGACAGACCACATGTTAGCACACAAACTAATTTTCTACAAGTTCAAGACTAAAATCATATCAAGCATCTTTTCAGATCACAATGCATGAAACTAGAAATCACCTATAATAAAAGAAACTGAAAAACATTCAAAGACATGAAGGCTAAGTAGCAAGTTATTAAACAATGAATGGGTTACCAATGACATCAAGGAAGAAATACAGAACAACCATCATTCAGAATGGCCTGAAATCTGGTTGAATAGAAGCCCTACAATTAGAGAAGTAAAGAAGAGAGCACAATGACACTGGCAGGAGGGGCAGATTCACAACAGGGCTGGTCCGATACCCACATGAGGCTTTTCTTTTTAATTTAATTGGAAAGGATATCTCAGCTGCGAAGGTCTCCCTAGAGGAGCAAGAGGTCTCAGCCCCACACCAGACCCCTCAGCCCCAGAAATCTGGAGAGAAGTCCCCATAACTTCGGGCTGTAAAAACCAGTGGGGATTGTGCCTAAGTGACACGGAGGCAGCCAGATTTGCAGCAGTTCTCTGTAAAGATCCAGCACACAGAAATCCTCCCTCTGATCTCCTTCAATGGGGCAGATTCATTGGGGGAATCCAGGAATATAAGGAGAAGAACTGGATTAGCTGGAACTGGGGCAAGAACTTGGGAGTGACTTTCTGCCAGACAGGGCTCTTCACAGGGTTCACTGTTTCCATGCTAAGACCTTCCCCTGTTACAGAGCTGACTGGCAGGAGCCATATCTGAAGCTACAGGAACTGGCCAAAAATTGTTCAGTCCACCCTGTTGATTCCCTAAGACCTTGCCCCATCCAATTTTCCACCCAACCTAAGCTGTTTGCAGCATCTTTTCCATTTGAATGACATGTCCTATTGTAGTTTAGGCTTTAAACTTTCCTAAAATCTCTCAAATAAGCAACAGTTTACCCCATACTTATCAACAAGAAACCCAAGGCCCCACACTAGCAGCAACCAGTCTTGCTTCACAGCTTGGCATTTTCTGGGCAATTCCAAGCCCAAAAGAAGTAGCAGCCATTAGCAGATCATTCTGTAGCTCCTGTCGGGTGGCCTGGAGGCAGTGCAACTTCCGGGAGGCCCCAGAGCCAGTGCACCTGTTAGACACCTTGAAAATCATACCAGACTACAGTGCCACATATCAACGAGTGACATGCTCAAGGGTAAGACTTGGTGAGCACCAAAGCCTCACTGAAGCAAGTGTGTTCTTCAGGAGTGTCTCCTGCACCACAACTATTCCACTATAGTTGCAGTTGGTCCTCACAACCAATTGGCCTGGAGGTAATTCCTCCCAGTGACACCAACAGCAATCAAGGCTCAACTAGAAGGCTGTGCACAGCTGTGCACATGTAGAGTGCCCAGCTCAGGTGACTGGGGAGGCTGAGCCATTGGGCCTTACAGGACACCTACTACACAAAACCACACTACCAATCCCAGGAGACATAGCAGCTAAACCTAACATATAGAAACAAACACAGAGAAGCAGCCAAAACCTTGAGACAAAAAAACATGTCAAAAATGAAGTAACAGAAGAAATATCCAGAAAAAGAAGTGGAAACAAACAAAGTACTAGATAAAGAGTTCAAAACAATGCTTATAATGATGCTCAAGGATCTTAATGAGGGCATCAAGGGGCTTAGTGACAATTTCCATAATCTTGATGAGAACATCAAAGACATGAAAAAGGACCAGTCAGAAATAACTGAAATAAATAATAACTTACAGGGATTCAACAGTAGAATAAAGGATGCCGAAAATCAAATCAGCGACTTGAAATATGAGGAAGCAAAAAACACCTAATCGAAAGAGCAAAAATAAAAATATGAAGATAGTGTAAGGAGCCTCTGGAACATATTCACATTAATGGGTGCCAGAAGGAGAAGAGAGAGCATAAGATATTGAAAACCTATTTGAAGAAATAATGACAGAAAACTTCCAGTACCTGGTGAAAGAAATAGACATACAAGTCTGGGAAGCTCAGTGGAACAAGTGGAACACAAAGGCCCATACCAAGACACATCATAATTAAAATGCAAAAGTTTAAAAATAAAGAATCTTAAAAGCAGCAAGAGAAAAGCAATTACTTACCTACAAGGGAACACACATATGACTGTCACCTGATTTCTCAACAGAAATGTTAAAGTCCAGAGGGACTGAATAGAATATTCAAAGAAATAAATAGCAAGGGCCTATAAGCAAGATTACTCTATCCAGCAAAGCTATAGTTTAGAACTGAAGGTCAGATAGTTTCACAGATAAGAAAAAGCTAAAGGAGTTAATCACCTCCAAACCAGTCCTACATGAAATGTTGAAGGGTATTCTTTAATAAGAGAAAGAAGAAAAAATTAAAAATATGAACAATAAAATGGAAATAAATACATATCGATCAACAATTGAATCTAAAAATCAAAGAAATGAATAAGAAATCTAATGAACAAAATAAACTGATGAATAAAATAGAACCAGAGGCATGGAAACATGGAACTGACTGATGAATCTCAAATGGAAAAGGAGCAAAGGGATGGGAAGAAATAATCAAAGAACTTATATGCATTACCTATGAACCCAAACAATAGGGCGGTGAATGCCTGGGTGGGGCGGGAAACCTGGTGGAGGGAGGGAAAGAGGGGAAAAGGGGAAACATTTGTAATACCGTACTTTCAACAATAAACATTTTTTTTAAAGAATGAAGGATAAAAAACACATGATCAGTCCTCCCCAGTGTCATCCCATGCACAGAAATGCTGCTGGTTGGAATCCCAGTCTGGGCATGTGCCCAAGTTGCAGGTTCTGTCCCTAGTCAGGGTGCTTACAAAGGAAACAGATCTATGTTTCTCTCTCACATCAAGGTTTCTCTCTCACTCTCCATTCTCCTCTCGCTCAAATCAATAAAAACATATTTATTTATTTAAAATATATATTTTAGTGATTTCAGAGAGGAAGGGAGAGAGAGAGATAAAAACATCAATGATGAGAGGGAATCACTGATTGGCTGCCTTCTGCATTTTGGACTAAGCCTGCAACCCAGGCAAGTGCCCTTAACCAGAATTGAACCTGGGACCCTATAGTCTGTAGGCCAACACTCTATCCACTGAGTCAAACTAGCAAGGGCAAAATATATTATTTTTAAAAAATTCATATGATGATAGGAATAAATGCAGAAAAATCTTTAAACAAAATCCAGCACCCATTTTTTATAAGAACTCTCAGCAATACGGGAATAGAAGAATCATACCTCAACATAGTAAAGTCCATATATGACAAACCTACAGCCAACATCATATTCAATGGAAAAAAAACTTAAAGCATTTCCATTAAGAACAGGATCAAGCCGAAACTGGTTTGGCTCAATGGATAGAACGTCGGCTTGGGGACTGAAGGGTCCCAGGTTCGATTCCGGTCAAGGGCATGTACCTTGGTTGTGGGCACATCCCCAGTAGGGGGTGAGCAAGAGGCAGCTGATCGATGATTCTCTCTCATCGATGTTTCTAACTCTCTATCTCTCTCCCTTCCTCTCTGTACAAAAAAATCAATAAAATATATTAAAAGAAAAGAAAAGAAAAGAAAAAAAAAAAGAACAGGATCAAGACAGGGATGTCCGCTTTCACCACTCTTATTCAACACAGTACTGTAAGTTGTAGCCACAGCAGTCAGAAAAGAATAAAAGGCATCTAAATTGGAAAGGAGGAAGTAAAAGTGTCATTAATCACAACTGACATGATATTGCACATAGAAAACCCTAAAGACTCCACCAAAAATCTACTAGATTTAGTGGTAGGATACAAAATTAATATCCAGAAATGAATGGCATTTTTATACACCAATAATGAACTCTCAAAATAATAATAACACCATTTACCAATGCAATAAAAAATAAGATATCTAGGAATAAACTTAACCAAGGAGGCAAAGACCTGTACTTGAAAAACTACAGGCCATTGGAAAAAGAAACAAAGATACAAACAAGTTGGAGCATGTACAGTGTTCATGGATTGCAAGAATTAACATCATTAAGATGTCCATATTAACCAAAGCAATCTATAGATTCAGCACAATCCTTATTAAAATACCAATGGCATATTTCACAGACTTAGAACAAATATTCCAAAATTTTATATGATATTTAAAAAGACTCTGAATAATCACAGCAATTCTGAGAATAAAGAACAAAGTTAGAGGGATCACAGTAAGGATATCAAACTATACCACAAAGCCATTTTCATAAAAACAGCCTATTACATGCACAAAAACAGGTATATAGGCCAATGGATCAAAAATGAGCCCCCAAACATCAACCTAAATCATTATGGTTAATTTATATTTGAGAAAGGAGGCAGAAGCATATAATTAAGTAATAACGGTCTTTTAATAAATGGTATTGGGAAAATTGGACAGGTATATGCAAAATGTGAAACTAGACAACCAACTTATACCATACACAAGAATAAACTCAAATGGATAAAAGATTTGTAAGTCACAAAACCATAAAAATCCTAGAAAACGGAAGCAGGAAAATCTTAGACATCTCACTTCACAGAATTTTCACTGATACATCTCCCAGGGAAAGAGAAACAAAGAAATAAAGTAAGCAAATGGGACTATAGCAAACTAAAAAGCTTCTTTACAGCAAAAGAAATCATCCTCAAAATGAAAAAGGAACCCACTATATAGGAGAACATATTTGCCAATGATATATCTGATGAGGGGCTGATTTCTAAAAAAAATATAAAGAACTCATACAACAAAATGAAGGCAAACAATCCCATTAAAAAACAGACATAGGAGCCCTAGCAGGTTTGGCTCAGTGGCTAGAGCATTGGCTTGTGGACTGAAGGGTCCCGGGTTCGATTCCAGTCAGATTCCAGCCAGGTGCACATGCCCAGATTGCTAGCTTGATCCCCAGTAGGGGGGCATGCAGGAGGCAACCAATCAATGGTTTTCTCTCATCATTGATGTTTTTAACTCTCTCCATTTCCCTTCCTCTCTAAAATCAATAAAAAATAAATATTTTTTTAAATAGGCAAAGTATTTAGATAGACACTTCTCTAAAAAGGACATACAAATGGCCAATAGTCATATGAAAAAATGCTCAAGGTCACTAATCATCAGAGAGATGCAAATTAAAACGACAATGAGGCATCACTGCACACCTGCCAGAATGGCTAACAGCATTAAATCAACAAGCAAAAATGTTGGAGAGGATGTGGATAAAAGGGAACCCTAGGACACTGCAGGTGGGAATGCAGGTTGGTACAGCCACTGAGAAAAACAGTACAGAGATTTCTTTAAAAATTAAAAAGGAACTGCCATTGACCTAGTGATCCCATTTTTTGGAATATAACCTAAGAATCACAAAATATCAATCAGAAAGAATATATGCACCCCTATGTTCATAGAAGCATTATTTACAACAGCTAAGATCTGGAAACAGCCTGAGTGTCCATCAGTAGATGATTTTATCCAAAAGCTGTGGTATACTTATACCATGGAATACTATGCAAGTATAAAAAAGAAGGTTCTCTTACCCTTTGAAAAAGCATGGAGGGACCTGGAGACTATTACGTTAAGCAAAATATGCCAGTCTGAGAAAGACAAATATGTATTGATGTTACTTTTATGTGTAATCTAATGAAAAAAATTGACAAACAAAATAGGTCCAGAGACATGGATAAATGAAACAGAATGACATGTCTGAGCGGAGAGAAGTGTGTGGGACGGGAAGAGATTAACTAAAGAATTTATATGCATATTGCATAGCCCATGGACACAAACAATAGAGTGGTGAAGGCTTGGGGTTGAGCAGGAAGGAGCTGGGTGGAAGGGGGCAAAAGGAGAGGGGGGAATTGGGGACATTTTGTAATACTGTTAGCAATAAAAACAAATTAAAAAATAAAAACTTGCCAAAAAAAATTCTTTAGTGTTCTAATCTAATCTAGAAAACAGACTTAAATGCTCAAATTTTTAAGTGAACATAAAAATATTTTTCTCATTTAGAATAAGCATAGTATAGTATTTTTCCACTGAAAAGAAGTTATTATCAGTGCTACCCACTTAATAGTAGCCCCATCTGAAATGTATAAACTTCCTGATAGCTGCTTAACCAACTGGTCATTTTTAGCTTTATTACTGACTCAGACTGTGTTATCAATTGAGTTCAAAGCAATTCAGCAAGAACTTAATTTAGCAACTACTGTTTACTTGATGCTGTGCTAGCTAAATGATTATTATCAAGAAAGCTGTTCTCTCATTTTTCCAATACCTAGGTGAAGAGGAGGAGACAAGGAAAATACAGCCACCATAATAATACTTTCAGAAAACACATAACAGAGGAGCCTAAAAATAAATAAATACCAGCTTAAACAGCATAGGCCTCACCAATCTTCCCATATTATATTAGATAAATATGGGACCATATCTGGTATCCATGGTCCAACATTATCTATAAACCACAGATAATCAGGAAGTTGGATAAACCAACAATCCATCCACACACCGCAGTAATTGAGAGGCTGTATGCCAACGTGCTACACAGGGTATCCCACGCCTTTATCTTCAGTGCTAACCACTCATTCATTATTAAACTGCAGTAGTGTTAACATATGTTGCAGTCATGCTAATGTTTGTTTTATAATCACTGATTATCTACCCTTATACTAGCTAAGAAGGTAAGTGTTAAGTAAATGGAAATTTGAAAACTAGTTTACGTATGGAAACCCAGAAAATTCCCCCCCTAATCTCAAGGATTCCAGATTCAAAAGATTAATCCGTATAAAGCTATAGATGTACAGAAATTCCACTACCTTGGTGAAAATATAGAATTTTTATTTTGTGTCCCATGCCTTCTTCGTCCTCTCTGGGAGAGCCAATCAACCATGTTAGGCAAGCAGTCAGCCTTGATGATTTTTTTCAATCACTCAACAAACCAGCACCTGAAATCCCTCACGGGCTAGTTCTCTGAATTTCATCCAGACACAGCGGGGTTAGCAATGGCTCTCCCAGGGGCCACTGACCAGCCTTTACCTCCCAGAACTCATAGCCCAACTGATGATCAATTGGCAGCCTAGGTGAGAAAATGAGCTGAGTTGGACAGTTCTATCAATATGAAAATGTCCAGTTTCACCTGCCTGAATTTCACCTCTGCTAAAAGTTCATTAAGAGCAATGAAAACTACCTGATTTATAGGTACTTAATATTACCCACTAAAATGTTGAATTATGAGCAATAATAATAAACAGAAGGAGCAAACAGTAAACCCTTATAGAAGGTATTTAGAAGAGATTTGGAGTTTTGTGTTGCTTAATCGGTAAAAGGCAAATTAGAGAAAAAAGACAAAAAAAATCGTTTTCAGGTATTTAACATATAATTTTAAAATATTTATTTCAAGTAACAGAGAGCCATTCCTAAATAGGTTTCCCACCTTACGCAGGATTTAGTATGAAATAATTTAATAAGTCAAAAGGGGGTAATTTTTGTTGCTTAGATTCTCATTCAACCTTTAAACCCATGTGAAAATACTCCTGCAGCCACTAGGAATTTTATGAAGAGTAAAAGACAAGATAACATAAAACTCGCTGACCCTTAAGTCTCAATTAGTCCAGACTTTCAATTAAATGTGCTTTTAGAGGAGATAAAAATTCTATAGACAAAGCTACTATTATTGATTTTAATTAATAAATGTATGGAGAATGGAGATTCTGGTTGACTGGGTAAAGGCAGTGCTTTTATTATACTCAGAGGCATCTAACGCTTAAATCTTTTAAGACACCCCTTACCTGCCTAAGTCCTAAAATCCTACACCAAATCCACCAATTTCTACCTCAAAACTATAAAAAAGGAAGTCATAATTTATCAGAAAGGAAAGAAAACTATTATTAATTGGAAAGATGGCAAGGCCATAGCTTTAAAAAATACAATGAATCACTTTTTTTTTTAAAACATATCTTTGTTACTCAAATACCATTCTGATCACTCATGGTGCAAGAACATTCAAATAATAAACCAAAAAGAAACAGAAGTTAAAGACTTGTTTTCAAACACTATAGCCAATGATGCCACACTTGCCTATAAAACCACATCCACACCTCAGTAGCTACCAAACCATTCAGTTCCTTAACTGTAAGCTCTTTGAAGATAACCAGTTTGAGCACTAGGGACTTTTTCCCCCCTAAGCTCTGAATAGCTATAGGGATCTCAGCAGGGTTGAAGAGGTAAGCTCAACCACGGTATTCTGTTAAAATGAAGCCAATCAAAAGTAACAGCATCTTTATCAGAGTGCATGTGTGTTATGGGGGAGAGGGGCGTCCTGGTTATGGATAAATTGGGCCATGGTTTTAGGATGGAAAGTCTCTGAATACTACTTCTTTCAGTTTGAAACTGGAGATCCTGAGGAAATAAATAGCCTTTTAAAAATGATTCAGCAAACACTACTAAGCCACAGATGATGCTACTCCCAAGAGATATTTACTTCCCATGTCAGAATTAAAATATAAAGCCATGTACTAACAGTAGTATCTAGTTTTCAGTGACCAGCAACTACAAACACCACCCCTGCAATTTATTTCACATTCAGTCAATTTCAGACTTTGGGCATTAAAAAAACAAAACAAACAAACAAACAAACAAAAACACACACACCAAACACTTAATTTTGGTAAGAATTCAAAGCCCCATCTCTGAAATATAAAAGCAATCATAAGGCAGCACACAACTTGGACTATATTGCTGTGTAAGTCTCAAAGTCCACTAAATCTTTAATGGTAGCCTTACAGTGATGTAAATGGGAGTGCCCCTCAAATAATCTCTACTAGGCAAAAGATAGGACATGGGGCTTCCTGATTCAAAGGAGATAAAACCTGACCCCCTCACCCCCAAATTTTGAAGTAATTCTTTAGCAATAAGTATTGGATAGCATGTTTCACATTCAATTCAATGGTTTGCTCTACGACTCCCGAGGACCTTCCAGTTTACTGCACTGGTAGAAATTCCGAGACTTCACCATAGTCATGACTGTGTAGAAAACTGAGCAGTCAGGTATGCTAACAGAAACAATGAGGTCAAAGCTCATTTCAGCATGAGCTTAAGTGATTCCAGAAAGATCTTGCTTGATTGGGGATGCCAAGCACTAGCCTCAAACCTGCAGGTTGGCACCTCAAGAACTGCCGCAAATTCTACTGCATGCCCTGGCTCCTTGGGCCAACATTATTTAATTACTACTCTGATACACTGCAGATCACTCTCAACCAAAGAAAAGCAAAGGGGCTTTTAGACCAATACTTCCATTGCTTGCTTTCAGATCCTCAAAAAAGTGAGAATGTCAACATCTTAATTTTAAGCTAATGAATTTATTATGAATCAGAAGCCGGTGGTTTTTCCATTATGAGTGTCATGTTGAAAAGACTATCCTTTTCCCAAATATTACCATTAGCTTTTCGTCACCCCCATACAATACATTTATATTTCCCAAAAATCTATGAAATAGAATATTCTTTTACCTTCTTGGGCTAAATGTGAGAAACCAATTTTGGTCACTTCCTTTATAGCAAAGCACCAAATACAAGCCAATTCCTATGGATTTCAAGATCCTTGATATGTACAACTGGTAGTGACTGCCACAGATAATCTGCTCCAATTTCATAAAACATGTTTATGGAAGAGGTAAACATTTAGAAAAACATTAACGCGGCACTCTTGTGATACTAATATCCTAAAAGGGGATGTCTAATTCTCTTTCAGCCACAGTACATTTGTGAAAGTTTCAAATGCACAAGGATAATAACAATCTCAATTTAAAGACAAAGCCTTCTTTCACATCATTGGCAGAAATATCAAATCCCATCCCCTCCACCTCATCTTGAAATTAAGGAAGTTACTACAAAACAGCAACATGGAAGTCGTGGTCCCTGTTTTACTCCATTCTTAATGTACCCTCTAGGAGTAAAACAGGTTACTCAAAAGATAGTAGCCAGAGAATGTCAGTTCTGGGGAACTGGAAAGGGGGTAAACGTGGGCGGAGCTGTTTAGCAGCAGCCTGCCTCCACCCAAGGGTTCAGTGCCAGGGGCTTTAAGGGCTCCGCGGGGCCTTAGACGCGATGCTCAGTAGCGGCTGTGCCGCCTCTAGGAGTCCCCACATCCATCCAGTCAGTCCACACTGACAATCGCCCTAGCTTTTATCAGCCCCTGAAGGTGAGCTTTTTAGGCTAGGTCTCCAAAGTTTATCCAGCCTCCGAACACCAGCCACCCAAGCAAGGTTGAGTCCTACCCTCGCCTCGGGCCCCCTAAAAGCCCCGGAGTCTCCTTTTCGGCCACCTTTTCTGCCATGGAGACAGGTTTACGTTTACCACCTCCATGTGCTCGTAGCAGAAGAAACAAAAGAAAGCCACCTCCCTGATCATAAAACGCCATGTTCGACTAATTGGCAAATCGAGGGGCCTTTCGGTGGTCGATCCCCCACCATCCGGTCCTAGGCACCCCCACCCCGTCTCAGGCTGAGTTTGTAACGGCCCCAGGAAGCACAGCTTAAATCGTCCGGGCTGATGGGGGGGGGGGGGGGGAGGCGGGGGGAGAGTGTCCTCTGAGAGCCCTACCTGCCTCCCACCCTGGCTGCCGGGGCAGCATATTTCAGTGAGTATTAAAAGGCGGTGTCTCCCACAGATGCACTGATCTCGGCAGAAAACTGTCCCCAGCGGAGGGACCGACGAGCCAACGCACTGGCCCGCGTGGAGCCGCAGCGCGGGTACTTACAAAGCGATTAAAGCTCCTGCGGAACATCGCGTCCGAGGTGGGGGGCGCCGAGCTGCGTTCCGCCGGGCTGGCTGGGAAGGCGCCGTCCACAGAACACACTGCGGCGGGGGCGGCTGGCGCGAAGCGCACGGGAGGCGGGCACCCCGGCCACCAGCAGCCGCCAGCACCGCCGCCGCCGCCCTCCTGGGCTCTGAGCGCTGCCCCCGCCTCCCCCGGGCCCCCGCCTTCCCACGCCCCCGCCCCGCCTCGCTCGCGGCCCGCCCCCACCCGCACGTCCGGGGAACCGTGGCCCGACCGCTCCCGCTTATCTGGCCCCGGCACCGCCGCCCCTCCGCTCCCGCAGCAGTCCGCGGAGAAGGCGACTCCGAAGCGCGGGGGAGGGAAGGTGGGGGAGCCCTAGGCTCCTCCTGCGGGGAGGGGACGCTCCTATCTCTCCGCTGGCGCCGGGCTCGGCCTCCCGCGGTCCGCACGCTTCCCAGAAGCAGGGCCACCGCCCGCCCTCCACGCTAGCCAGCCCGCGTGCTTCCGCCCCACTCGGGGCACAGGGGGGTACTCTCCAAGGCACCCCGCGCCTCACCTGGCCTCACTACTCCACTGGCTCGGTCGGGAGTCCCAGCCTCTCCTGACCCGGCCCTAACTCCTGCACCGCACCGCTTCACTCGCAGTCCCTCCGGGGTCCGCGCCGCCTGGCGCTTGGGTCCCGCACCCGGGTGGGGGAGCCACAGTGCCGCCCACCGGCCCGCCCCGAGCCCACCGGACTGCAAGGCTCTGAGCTAAGAGCAGCAGGGCGCTCCCTGTGAACGCCTCAGTGCGATCAGGGCGGGGAAACTAGTTACGAAACCCGCCCCCTCCTCGTCTGGAAAGCGCGGGTCTTCCCACTACCCTTTCCTAGCTCCGCTCCCACCTACTCGGCTGGCCCTCCTTTGGTTCTGTGGTCCTGCCTCCCACCGCCTTACTTCCACTTTCTCTAGCGGTTGTAAAGTCAGGCTAGTGTGTTACTGCGCAGGGGGGCGGGATTTCCCTGCCGTCCAGCCCCACCCTAAGCCCCGCCCCTAGCCTCCTAGCATCATGGGAGTTGTAGTCCAACTTTGCCTCTATTCCACCCTGTACTGTGGGCCGGGAGCTCCCTCACTCGCCTGTGCCTGCCTGGTTTGCCCAGAGCGTTGAAGGAGGAAGCGGCTGAGACCTCCGGGCCAAACCGTGGCTCTCAGGGACTGAATGTGGAGGCCAGGAGTACTCCTTAGATTCCCCGCTATGTGGGAAATGTGAGAGGGATAATTAAGGCAAAACCCCAAATGCTGGAAGCCTTCCCTAGATCGTGAAACCCTCTGGGCTCCTAGTTTAGAACTAGAATTTGCCAAACTTTAAAAATGAGATATGAAAGTTGAGTCTGGAATTGCCCCAAGACTGGGCATCCCAACCATCACCTTTCTATGGCTTGCCCGAGGCTGTTGAAGAACTTTCTGATTCCTCTATGAAAGTAAAGAATTTAAGTACATTTGCCAGAGCTTTCTACTGTGCCATATTCTCCTGCCAGTCTAAAGTTGGGGGCAGGGTCCAGCGACAACACGGGCCTCCCCTCAGATCGTGAAGGCCCTTACTGCTGGCCACTACCTCTTCTTTTCTCCTCAGGGGTTCAGACTCACTTCAACAAACTTTTATTGGGCATTTTCTTTGTACCATGCTCTGTGCTAAGGGCTAGATGCAGCAACTTCTTGAAAGACCTCCCCAATAAGCTGGTTGCAGTCTAGTCAGAGGATGTTTGCTAGAGCAGATGTTCAGGAAATGGAGAAGAGCAAGATTGTATCTGAAAGGGGGGTCTGGAAAGCTTTTCTGAAAACGCTGAAGATTACACTGGACCTTAAAAGTGGGAAGGCTTTACAGGAGCTGACAAAAAAAAAAAAAAAAAAAAAAAAAAAAAAAAAAAAAGAACAGTGGGCAAAGTCCAGGGTGGAGGGAGAGGTCTGTGAGAAAGTACAGGAAGACCTTAGAAAAAGAACACACTGCCCTGTCATATGCCCAGGATGTGTGGGCTGTATGAGCAGATCGCCTGAATGAACTAAACCCTTCCCCAAAGGATCTTCAGAAACACTCTATGAAATTTGACCTTGATTCTTTGAGGAGGAACCAATCCCCAAAGTGCAAATGCATGAAATTTAAGGTAGGTGCACAAATTCCTAATCACCAAGAAGTAAAATCTTATCTTTCCCTATTGTACTTCCATCAGATTGGCTCAGACTGAGGATTCATCTAATGATTTTTGAAGTTTATCTAAAATGCATATTAATCAGACATTAGGATGTTTTTGTGTTGTGTTTTTTGGTGTTTTTTTTTGCAAAATGGATCTAAACTTTTGCTATCTATTCTTTCAAAAATTTATTTTCAAATAAAGTTTATTTTCTGGCTTTACATTTTGTTGGACACAGCAACTAATGTAATTTAACACACATTAATTAAATTACTATGTATTGATAGCAGGCCCTAGTCTAGATACTGAAACGGGTGTGGAAGAGATTCTTGTCTTTTGTTCTAGGCACAAATTTAGAATCATTATCAATAAAATGCATCCTTATCAATAAAATAGGTAATACAAAATGAATTTAGACATTGGGGTTTCAAGTGCTTACTAGTAAGTAATAAGTAATATCTTTTTGTATACAATTTTGTTAAACAAATGGAAAAATGTACTTTGCTTATGAATTCAAACAGACCAACTTAAAAAATTAGAGAACTGAAAATTGTTTTGCAGTGTTCTCTCACACACCTTTGTGTATTGTTTCATATGCCATTGTCATTTAGCCCAGCTTAAAAGCAATGCATTTACCATCCCCCAAGATATAGCAGTAATGTTTGTCATATTTTCATTTGTTATTATAATCACACTATCTCTATGTTCTCCTAATTTATTTCATCACAACATCTATACTCATGGGTTTGCTTGACTATAAAAATGCAATTGCACACAAATCAATCTATGCTCAGCAAAACATGAAAATTAGGCAACGTAATTTTTCCCATATACAAGCTCAACCTGGAGTTAGTTGCTCTCACATACATCCTCTAGAGTTACTTTCCTTTGAGCTTTTTTTTTATGATAAGAAAAAATTATTTTTGTTCTTTGCAAGGCCTCTTCACAGTTTCTAAAGAAAACCCAAGTGTTGTAAAAGGCTGTTTTCATAATGACTATTTAATGACTATGAAAATGCAGACCATCAGCCTGCATTTTCATTTGGCCTACTCCATAAACACAACTGCAAAAACCGACTTCCTCCAGCCTAAACTGTCAGAAGCCTTGGCATATGTAACACCAACTCTTGTGGTGTAGCAGCTGACTGCAGCAGAAGTCCCAGGATCCTGCAGGCAGGAATTGTGAGGAAGCAGCCTTTTGTCCTTTTCACATCTCCACTAGGTATAATGTTTACCGTAGGATAAAAGTAAGGGAAAGTGTTCTCCCTTGACTAATTTAATTCTGCTGCTTCATTTCTGTGCATGATCCTTATAAGCCCTTCTTATCTATGGACCCCCTTGTTCATTCCCATCTTCTACCTCAAACCCCTCAGAAATCTCACCATGGCAAATGGGCAGAACCACATCTAGGGCACAGGACACAGTATATAATTTCAAAGGAGGGAAGCACACTGCTTCTCAGTTCAGCAATTCAGGGATCCAGCAGGAAGGGAATGGTAAGAAGGCGTCACTTCCTCCATCTAATACTAAAAAAAGAAAAGAAAAAAAATTGAACCTGTTATATCAGCATCTAAATGAATGCCATCAGCAAGTTGAAGAAATTCAACTGTCTGCTGAGCTTTCAAACATACCCCATAAGACTATCTTTTGCCCATTTGACTTTTTTTTTCTCCCAAGACTGGCCTTAATGCTTATTTAATACCAAATTCACCCATATCTCCCTATAGGTCCTCTTAAATTCAGTTTTTACACTGCATACACAGAAATCTTTGGAAGACAAATCAGGTCAAATCACTCCCCTATTTATGATTTTTAGTAGCTTCACATTGCATTAGGAGAAGTCCCAAATCTTACTTCGCCATCATCTACATGGCTGTGAATTCTCTGACCCATGCCTTCCTCTCTAACCTCAATGAGCCTATTCTTCCCCTCACCTTTTTTCCCATAAGTTCCAAAAGACCCATCTTCCCTGACAGCTTTTGCACATGTGACCATGGGAAGCTTTCACGTGGCCTTTACTATTCATTTTTCAGATCTTAGCTTAAATGTCACTTTGTCAGATGCGATCAGGGCTCCTTGTTATAGTGCTCCCAATAACTCATATTAATGACATTGAGGGTACTGACAAATGAGGTTAGTAATCATGGAGAACAGTAGAAGTTCAAGGGGATTGTGAATGACCTAATATTGTTTTGATTTGCAAAAAGGGAAAGTTGATGTATTCTATTGTAGTAATCATGATATCTAAGGCAAACAAGGTTCTAGAGCAGACTATTAAAAGGATAGCATATTGCCTTAGCCAGTTTGTTCAGTGGATAGAGTGTTAGGCAGCAGACTGAAGGGTCCCAGGGTTTGATTCTGGTCAAGGGCACATACTTCAGCTGCAGGCTCGCTCCCTCACCCCCACCCCGCCCCAAGTCAGGGCACCTCAGGGGGCAACCAATGGATGTGTCTCTCTCACATCAGTGTTTCTCTCTCTCTCAGTCTCTCCCTCTCCTTTACCACTCTCTCTAAAAATCCTCGGGTGAGGATTAACAAAAAGAAAGAAAAAAACAGGATGGCATATTTTATCACAGTGAGAGTGAAGAGGCAATCACTAGGAACCACAAGGAGTTCACTGAGATATAGTAGTTTGGCCTTCAAGATTCTGAGAAAATGATTTCTAATTTAGAATTCCACATTCTCCAAAACTATATTGGGAGGATAGACAGAGAAGAGGTTAGAGATGTTATGTTATAAGAAGACTAAATCTTTATTCTCCATAAGAAGAAGTCATTAAGTGAAAATATATCAGTATGCTTATATTATTGAGCAATGAGGAGATAAATACCAGAAGAAACAGCTAAAACAATGGAAAGTACTAGCCTCTAGGAGCACAAGTTGATAATAGAAAAGAATGTGATAAGGAACTTCATTTTTTTTCTCTTTTACAAGTTATAAATAACTATTAAACTATGTACATGTATTATTTTCATAAAATAAAAAATAGTTCAAAATATAAATAGCATTTGTACATGCACACAGGAAGTTGGAGTGCATTCTAACCAAGGGAAATGGCAAAAATGTGGAGGTGAATTATTCCAGTAAATGATAAGTGGATCTGCCTACAGATACAGTGGGTCCATGCTAAGTATTAGTAAATGATATAAAATTAAAACCTCCCTTCTTAGGAACTTACTGGAATAGGCATTTCATCGTATAAGAGAATAAACTAAAAAAGGAAGATATGAAACCCAGAAAACAGGAGACAAGCATAAAAGACAAGTATTCCCCAGGTGATAATGAAAGAAAGTTCAAGATAAATAGTTATGTGGCATACACCACACCCAAAGAAAGTAGGGAGATGGAGGGACATAGGAGGGGTGTAGCTAAAGAAAAAAAATTAGATTAACTGATAGATTACCTGATATGTTTGACCACGTGGAGAATAGTATTTAGAAAAATATTATAATTGTATGGAAAATTAATGAAGAATTAGATATATATATATATATATATATATACACACACACACACATACATACACATACATACACATACATACATATACATATATATACATACATACATATACATATACATATATATATATATATATATATATATATATATATAAAAGGCAGCAAACTAACAAAAACCAAGGCAGTTTTTAACTACAAGAGAAACTGAAAGTTGTTCAAGAAAGTAAGTGAATCATGATAAAATGCTTCTTGGCTTCAAAGTAAAAGATACTTAAGTAGCATAATAATGAAAACTGCCTTACTGATATAATAAATTAAAGCTTCTGGGAAAATAAGTTGGAAAGTTTGTTTTTATAAGAGGTCTAAATCTTTCTCTTTCATAATAAGAAGGCAATAAACTATCTAAAAAAAGGAAAGACAAAAAAGCAGTATAAGTACATTCTATGGAAGTGTGAAAGTAAATACTAGAAGAAACAACTAAAATTATTGAAAGTGGTTGCTATAGTAGTAAAACTGGAAGTTTGGAGAGATGTAGGGTTCTACTCTTTTTTATTTATTTCTTATTAATCTATTTAACTTTTAAACTATATATATGCATTACTTTCAAAAATTAATAGGGACTGGCAGAGGACTGGTTAGGTGGTGATCAGGCTGGCAGGCAGAAACGATCAGGGGCAATCAGGAAGGCAGGCAGGCGAGCAGTTGGGAGCCAGCAGTCTTGGATTGTGAGAGGGTGCAGGCTGGGCTGAGGGACAACCCCCCCCCCCATGCATGAATTTTGTGCACTGGGCAGCATGGCAGGAGGAGGTGCCATGGGAGTCTGGGCCACCTGCTTATTAAAATAACTTATGCCTTCAGAGTCTTATCATGCTCTATGGAATACTTCTGGCCAGATACATTGGATGGGAAACCTATGACTTTATCCTCATTTGGCCAGGCATTCAATCTCCACCAGAAATCACCAGCATTCTAGGAGTTTTTTCTTAAATGGAGAGCTCCCAGAAAAACAAACAAAACAAACAAACGAACAAACAAATAAAAAAACAGGCGAACAATTGAGATGAGCAAGATAAACATCTCCTAGACCTTCTCAAATTCCCATGCCCCCTACCTTTTCTTAGCCCCTGCCTCAAGAGCTCAGGATCTTCTGCAGTCCCTCCTTCTGAATAGATGAATGAGATCTGCTAAACCTCTACAATCAAAGAATTGGGAAACTTTTAAAAATGTTTAGATGTTTATAAAGAACCACAGGGAATGAACAATGCTGAGCCAAAGTAATGAATTCATGGCAATAGGATTTAATATCAGTAAGTAAACTATTTGGGTGTCTAGGGAGGGTTCACTTACCTACTGCCTCTCAAATCACCTTTTAACTGCCAGCTACTCTTCCCAATAACTTATGCTTGACAGTTGTTGGGAGGACCAAGTTTACTCTCTCTCCCAGTCTGCCTACCTTTAAATATTCAACACTGCTTCCTTACTTCATCCTTCATACAACATACTACCATACCTGTGGTTTATTTTTTTAATTTATTTATTTTATTTATTTTTTTTGCCCCCTCCCTCCCTCCCATACATACCCTCCCTCCCCAGAGTTTTATGTCCATTGGTTGTACTTATATGCATGTACACAAGTCCTTTGGTTATGAAAATCATTCTAGTCAATCCTTGATTTAACAAAGAATACCAAACAACAACAAAACAAAAAACCAAAAAAGTTAAAGCCATCAAATTAACTTACATTGTACATTTCATTAGCATTCAGAGTAAAACTGTTTCCTCTTCTTTGTGTTTACATACTTATATGTTGTCCAGGCAACAAGATAGAATATGGATTTTAAAGAAACAATGGTCTTGTCATTCTTCACAAGAAGTTAGTTAGCTGTCTCCTGCAGAACAGTACTGAGACGGTGATTTTAATTTGCGATTTAATTTGAGACCACTTGACTTTTCATTAGTCTGCAAAGCACCATATTAATATTAGTTATTATTCATTATTATTAAGTAGGAAAAGTTAGCATCTTTTTTGGGTAAAACCACAGCTTCCTTGGGAATATATGGTAATTTCCTTAATCAGCTATTGTTTTTGGCTCAGATCATAAACAATATTCATGATCTCAAATGTACAAAGAATTTATTTATAATCTTGACATATTTTTCATGAATTATTTAAATGTCAGCATAATCCAAATGAAGCCTACCAGGAAAAGAATTGATTCATATAAATTTCAATTGGTGACCTTCTATAGAAAAAAATTAAGGATTCCATAAATATAAAGAACAGATAGGAACAGGCAGAAGTTCAGCAAACTGCTGTTATTATAGTTGATAAAATTATGTATATTTTGAACTTTTCTGTGTACCTCTTGTTTCCATAATGGTAGTTCTATAATGACCTTTGGGACCTTAAAATTTAGAGGATGACATATGCTTATTTAAATTCCTTCCTCAACTGCAGGGGTGGCAAATATATGGCACATATGTTGCCACTCCCCAGTATCACATTCATAGCAGACAGTGCTAATCAATCTTGGCACTCTTGTCATGAATTTGGAAGTAATCTCATAATCTTTTACAATCAAACCCTCTACACAGTTATGAAAATAGATCAGAGCAGTCACTTGAAATGAAAGCCATTTGTCATTCTTATTCTAACAAGAGGTCATACCATGTCTTAATCAAGAATCAGTGGTGGCAAGGAGTAGAAACTCAGTCAAGCTATCTTGAAAAAGGGAAATTTATTATAAGAACACAGCAGACATTATTACAGATATTTGGGCTATAAAGTACAGGCAGGCCACAGAGTGACTGAAACTATAATAGGTGAGCTGGAAGAAGAACAGATGAGAAAGACACTCTAGGATTGATGCCAGGATTCATGCCAGTTAATTTTACTATAATGAGTTGGGGATGCTCTGAGTGAGCCATTGTAGAGAAAGCATGCACCCGATGTAGCAAGAGTGGCACTGCCATGGTCATTCTTGGTAAAATAAAACAGCGTCTCAGCATCAAGCCACCAGAGCTCTGATCTATGTCTCAATGTATGAGAGATCCTATTACTCCACATTCTCATTAGCATATGATGTTCTCAGTGTTCCAGATTTTGGCCATTCTCATAGTTTCCTGCAACCAACAGTGTGCTGGAAACTGGCTTGTATCAGTTTGCAAGGGTGGGTGGTTAAATTTTTGGACAAATAGAGAAATTAGCAGTCTGCAATGTGGAAGAGGAATCATCAGGAACATACCATGCTGGCACTGTGATCCTGGATATCCAGCTTCCAGAACTCAACCGTATAACAGCTTTCACAGTGTGGTCAGGGTTAAGCTCCTCAACAAGACAGCCTGAGATGTGATCCCACCAACAAATGGGACAACAATTAAGACCCTATTACAACAGGAGAGCCCAAATAACCCACACAAGACACATTCCCAGAGCATCCTCCCCAGGAGATCAAAGAGACTGCACCACTGGCTCCCACAGGACACTTACTACATAAGGCCAGTGCATGAAGACTAGGAGTCATAACAGTTCCATCTAATACATAGAAGAAAAAAAAAACCCAACAACAACAGACAACTAAAATAAGGAGACAAAGAAACAACCTC
This sequence comes from Pipistrellus kuhlii, assembly GCF_014108245.1. NCBI lineage: Eukaryota > Metazoa > Chordata > Mammalia > Chiroptera > Vespertilionidae > Pipistrellus > Pipistrellus kuhlii. Next base: position 5,136,534 of record NW_023425504.1, on the reverse strand, counting down.
TAAATGAAAGAAAAGGAGGAATCTCCAGAAAAAGCTAAATGAAATATAGGCTAGCAATTTATCAGATATAGAGTTCAGAGAAATGGTTATAGGGATGTTCAAATAACTTAGTCAACACTACAAGGAACTTAGTGGAACTTAGTGGAAGTTACATCAGCATAAGAGGGGACATGGAAATCATAAATAAGAACCAGTCAAAAATGAAGAATACCATATCTGACAGCAAACAGACTGAAAATGAAGGATGTTTCTCTCATCAATGCTTCTATCTCTCCCTCTCCCTTCCATTCTTTGAAGTCAATACATACATGTTTTTAAAAGAGCTAGGGTAGCAATACTCATAACTGTTTGAATATTTTGTTCTGATGTGGATCTCTTATAGACAGCATTTATATGGGTAATGTTTTCTTATCCACTCAGCTACCCAATGTCTTTTGATTGGAGCATTTAGTTCATTTACATTTAATGTTATTATTATTATTATTATTTTTTTTAATAAGTTTTTATTGTTCATATTATTACAAATGTTCCTTTCCCCCCACCCACCATTGCTCTCCTCCACCAGGTTCCCATCCCACCCTCTGCCCTTTCCCCTCTCCCCATTGTCCTCATCCATAGGTGCACAGTTTATGTTCAGTCTCTTCCCACGCCCCCCTCTCCCCTTTACCCCAAGAATCGTCAGTTCACTCCCCTTCCATACCTCTGATTCTATTATATTCAACAGTTAATATTGTTCATCAGATTTTTTTAATTTCCTTGGTTTTTAGATTCACTTGTTGATAGTTATGTATTTGTTGTTCATAATTTTTATCTTTGTTTACTTTCTCTTCTGAAAGAACCCCCTTCAGCAATTCATATAATTCTGGTTTGGTGGTGATGAACTCCTTTAGCTTTTTTTTATTAGTGAAGCTCTTTATCTGGCCTTCGATTCTGAGTGATAGCTTTGCTGGGTAGATTATTTTTGGCTGTAGGTTCTTGCTATTCATCACCTTGAATATTTCTTGCCATTCCCTTCTGGCCTGCATGGTTTCTGTTGAGAAGTCAGCTGACAATCGTATAGGTGCTCCTTTGTAGGTTACTACCTTCTTTGCTCTTGCTTCTTTTAATATTCTCTCTTTGTCTTTTGCTCTTGGAATTTTAATAATGATGTGTCTCGGTGTGGTCCTCTTTGGATTCCTTTTGTTTGGAGTTCTGTGCGCTTCCTGGACTTGTAAGTCTAATTCTTTCACCAGGTAGGGGAAGTTTTCTGTCACTATTTCTTTCAGTATGTTTTCCATATCTTGCTCTCTCTCATCTTCTGGGACCCCCATAATTCTGATGTTGGTTCGCTTGAAGTTGTCCCAGAGGTTTCTTACATTATCTTCAATTTTCTGGATTCTCTTGCCTTCTAGCTTCTGTGGAGGAGTGTCTTCTGGCTCTTTATGTTCCAAATCTTTGACTTGATTCTTGCGATCTTCCCTTCTGTTTTTAGGACTCAGTAAAATATTTTTTATTTCAGACAATGTATTCTTTATTTCTTGTTGATCCCTTATCATTTCTTGTTGACTCCTTATTAATTCTAGTTGATCTCTTTTCATATCCTCGTAGCCCTTATCCATCTTTTCTAAGAAACTCTTGAAAAAACTTATAAGCGTAGATTTGAACTCTATATCCAGACGCTTTTTGTCCTCCATTTCTTTTGTTTGTGATCTATTTTGTTGTCGCATTTCGCAGTTACAGATGGGACGGGGTTTCAGGGTGGAGCCTGCAGCTTTGGCTTCTGTCAGCCCCGCCCTATGCGGGTCCTTCAGTGCTCGCTGCCGGCGCCTCTGAGAGAAAGGTGCCCTCGATTTTCGCCTGCTGCCAAACAGTCTATGCTCTCCCACAATGAGCCCGGTATTGGGGTTCAGTTCAGTTGGAAATGGAGTTGGAGGTGGCGTTCAGAGCAGTCTGGAGCCCCAGTCTCCTTCCCGTCAGGGCAATCCCGCGGCACAGCCGACCGTCCCTTCTCTGCGCGCAATGTGCGCGCCTCCGGGACCTCCTTTCGCCTCTCCCCGGGGTTCCGCCTTACAGCCCGGCTCCCTATGGCTGAGCCTGAGTCCCCGGGGTCTGGCCCAGAACCGGGGTTCAGAGCAGTTGGGGGCCCAGCACAGTCGGAGCTTTTCTCTCCTTTCCGCTCAGGAACGCCCGCCAGGCACTCGGCCTCCCTCCTCTCGGGCTCTGTCCTCTCCGCGCGCGCCGCGTGTCTCGTACCTTGGGCTTTTCCAGCTCCTCCGCGCCTCCTTCTGGTTTTCTCCTTGCTTCTCGCTGTAGAATTTCCAGTCAGTCAACCTTCCTGTAGTTCTGGGCAATGTCCGTTTTATATTTTAGTTGTATTTTATTGAAATTGTTGTGTGCGGCTGCGGCTAGGTGTTCACCTGGGCGCAGCCATCTTGGATCCTCCTAATGTTATTATTGATAGGTACTTATTTATGCTATTTTATGTTATACTTAATGTTCCTTTCTCTCTATATATTTCTTCTTCTTCTTAAAGCAGTCCCTTTAACATTCTTGCTATATGGTTTGGTGGTAGTGAACTCCTTTAACTTTTTTTTCTTGGCAGCTCTTTATTTCACCTTTAATTTTAAATGATAGCCTTGCTGGATAAAGTAGTCCAGGTTTCAGGTCCTTGACTTTTAGTACTTTGAATACTTTATGAAAATGCCTTCTGGCTTGAAGTGTTTCTGTTGGAAAACCAGCTGACAGCCTATGGGAACTCTCTTGTAGGTAAGTAACTTTCTTGTTGCCTTTATATTTTTTCTCTTTGGCCTGTTCAGGGTGGCTCAGTGGTTGAGCATCGACCTATGAACCAGGAGATCATGGTTCAATTCTTGGTCAGGACATGTGCTAGATTGCTGAATTGATCTTAGAGGGGAGCGTACAGATCTCCTGGTTCATAGGTCAGTGCTCAACCACCAAGCCACACTTGCGGGGCATCCATACAACTTACTTTTAATTCCTCCCAGTGCATCCTTGATGTTGACCAGGCCAGCAGGGGACCAGTTAGGGGCAATCAGGCCGGCAAGCAGAGGCAGTTAGGGGTGATCAGGCAAGCAGGTAGAGTGGTTAGGGGAAGCCAGGCTGGCAGGGGGGTAGTTAGGATATGACCAGGCTGGCAGGGGGGCAATTATGGAGCAACCAGGCTGGCAGGGGGCAATTTAGGGTGTGAACAGGCTGGCAGTGGACCAGTTAGGGGGCAACCAGGCTGGCAAGCAGAGGAAGTTAGGGGTGATCAGGCAGGCAGCCAGGCAGCCTGCAAGTGGTTAGGAGCCAGCAGTCCCAAATTGTAAATGGGGAGTCCAACTGCCAGTTTAGGCCCCATCCCCCAAGGGGTCCCAGATTGGAGAGGGTGCAGGCAGGGCTGAGGGGAACCCCCCCCCCACCTCCCCGGGCACAAATTTCATGCACCAGGCCTCTAGTCTACACTAATAAAAGAGAAAAATGCTAATTGACAGTACCTTTGCTATGCCCACAGCCAATCAGGAGTGATATGCAAATTAAGCCAACAAAGATGGAGAGTAAATTTGATTATGCAGGAGGGGTGGGCTGTGTCTGACACTGCTGCAGGCTCCAGTATACTATGGGGTACTGGACAGGTCAGGCAGGCAGTGCCTGAAACCACCAGCTGGGTCAAGGCCTCTCAGTAACAGTAAAAAAAGTTACACTGAATGACCCTCCCCCAAAAAATACATTAGGGACCGGGAAACGTTCAAAGAACTTGGGAACCATTCCCAAATCAGGAAGGGAAGTCACAGGGTGTACATTATTACTATGAATACAGTATTTTCTACTACTTACAATATATACAATGTAATGTATTAGATGCCTTCCTATCGCATGAAGTATGTATTCTCCTAGAGTAATACTGGTACATATGTTATAGTTATGGTAGTATGCCATATCCTATCTATATTAATAAAAGGGTAATATGCTAATTAGACCATGAGATCTTCCAGAAGTCCTTCTGGACAAAGGCATGGTGGTGTCTGCCGAGGCAGATGCAGTTAGGGGTGATCAGGCCAGGAGGGGAGGGTAGTTGGGGGTGATCAGGTTGGCAGGGGGTCGGGGCAGTTGAGGGGCTAGAAGGCTGGCAGAGGGGACCAGTTGGGGTGAGGAGGCCAGCAGGGGGGTGAAGTTGGAGGCAATCAGGCCAGCAGGCAGAGTGGTTAGGGGTGATCAAGCAGGCAGGCAGGCAAGTGAGTGGTTAGGAGCCAGCAGTCCCAGATTGCGAGGGGGTTGTCCGACTGCCAGTTTAGGCCTGATCCAACAGGGGTCTCAGCCTCACTGCTCCTGAGGACAGGCTGGACACTCTAGCAGCTGGGCTGAGGGGACTGGGCACTGCCATCTTGTGGCTATGGGATCCTCCATTTTGTCACTGAGTGATGGTTAATTTGCATATCACTCTATTATTATATAGGATTGTCTGATTGCCCTGGCTATGACAGCGGTACTGTATTGAATAAGAGTGGTGAAAGGGAACATCCCTGATTTTTCCCTGATCTTTATTACTTACTTCTGCTGACTCTGGGATTTTCTTATTGTTCTCTTTCTATTCCCACATTGCTGAGAGTTTTTATTATAAACAGATTCTGGGTTTTATCAAATGCTTTTTCTCCATCTATTAATAAGATCATGTGATTTTTATATTTTATTTTATGTATGTGGTATATCATATTTATTGATTTGTGGATATTGTACCAGTTTTGCATTCCCAGAATAAATCCCAATTGGTTATGGTGTATGATCTTTTTTAAAAAAAAATTTTTTTTAATTGATTTTAGAGAGAGAGGAAGGGAGAGGGAGAGAAAGAGAAACATTGATGTGAGAGAGAAACATCTATTGGTAGCCTCCCTCATGCACCTTAAAAAGGCACCAAACCCACAACCTGGGTATGTGCCCTGACTTGGAATCAAACTGGTGACCTGTCAGTGCACAGGAAAACCGTTCACTGTCTGAGCCACACCAGTCAGGGCTGATATTTTTAATGTATCACTGGATTAAGTTTGCCAGTAGTTTGTTGAGGATTTTCGCATCTATGTTCATCCCCTCTACACCCTCTTCCACTTCCACCCACCACCTCCCCACCTCTGCCATCACCACAGTGTTGTCCATGTCCATGAATTAAGGAAGTGTGTTGATTTTCTTAAAGAAGGAGATGAAGAGAAAAGAGAGAAACATCAATGTAAGAGCATAACATTGATCAGCTGCCTCCTGCATGTCCCCTTGTGTGGACTGAGCCTGAAACCTAGGCATGTGCCCTAACCGAGATTCAAACCAGCAACCATTTGGTATAAGGGATAATGCCCAACCAACTAAGCCACACCAGCCAGGGCCTGTGGAGAAGCTTTTTAGTTGATGTAGTCCCATACAGTGGGTCCCTTGTCATTTAAAAAATATGTTTGTATTGATTTCAGAGAGAGGAGAGAGGGAGAGATAGAAACATCAAGGATGAGAGAGAAACATTGATTCTGTTGCCTCCTGCATGCCACCTACTGGGGATTGAGCCTGCAACTGGGCATGTTCCCTATCCAGGAATCAAACTATGACCCCATGGTTCATGGGTTGAAGCTCAACCACTGAGCCACAATGGCCAGGTTTCCTTTTCACTTTGTTGATGGTTTCCTTTGCTGTGCAGAAGCCACCTTTTATCCCCATGAACACAATATATGCTTCTACTTGTTTGCATTTTCATTTTTTATTAAGGTATTATATGGGTACATATCTTACCATTGCCCCGCCTCACTCCACTCCCAGACAATTTGCTTAAAACTTTTATACATAAGCAGCTAAAGCAGCTACTTAGTGACCTCTGTGAATTTCATGTTGACCTTATGGGTACAGACTCCACCAGAGGAATACCAGTATAAGCAAAGGCCATAGGGAATTCATATCTGGATGAATATAAGACATCTTTATGTGGCCGCAGAAGTGTGGGAAAATGGCCCTTCTTGATTAAAAGTCAAGAAGGGATTTTGCTTACACCAGTGGATTGGGCGATCTGTGAACAAGCAGGCACCCTAGAAGCTGGTAGTGAGAAGGCAGTACAGCATAATGGAAATTGGAGCATAAGCTAATCACAGATTTATATATCAATTCAATCAGTTATTAGATGTGATCTTACTATATGTTAGAGAACCTCAGTTCATTTATATAATCCTCCACATAATGAGGGACTGTTGGACATTAAATAAAATGTGATGTGTGAGAAAATGTTAGTATAGCAAGCCTAGTTATTTAGCCCTTGTACGTCTTCAAGGGAACATGGAACCATGACTGAGTATTATCCAACCTCTGAGAATGTGGCTTTCATAATGTCTTATGTTAATGATTAATGATTATTTTTTGTACACCTGGAGCAATGGACCATGCCATATTAGCTTGCCAGGATTACTTTGCATGAGTATCAGCATTGATGATGTATACCTGGTCTCATTCTTAGGCATGGTTTCAGTTACCATGTAGCATAATTTACCTATGTGACCACTTCTCAATAAAATCCTCAGACCAAGAGACTCTAATAGGCCTTCCTGGGCTGAGGCATTCTGCACATGCCCTTCTAGTTTGTTGCTAGAGTGAAAGCATATTGTGGGTGGCCCCAAATGGGGAAGTACTCTAAAGCAAGTGCCTTACTTCTGGGATTTCTCTTGATTCATGTATTTTCCTGTTGCTCTTGGTCTGTTTATTTTTGCTCTAATAAACCTTAGCCATGTGTATAACTTGCTATTGAGTCTTGTGAGTTCTTTCAGCAAATCAGGAAACTTGATTGCAGCCTTCAGACCCACAAACATAAAGTTACTTGTACAATGCCTGACAAATAGTGCACATCCAATACAACCTAGCTAATTGTATTGTATTTAACTTATGCCTGCTAGATGTTATAAGGGACTAACTTTACTGTACTAGAATATAGGCTTGGAATACAGGACTTCTTGCTTTTCTAAACCATGCCCATGGAAGAAGGCAAGAATAACATCTCTTCAGTGGGGGAATTAGAGGATATAACTCCAAGATTCTCCCATCCACCCACCCCTACCCACTCAGAATGAGGAAGTACCATATAGGAAAAATGGGTAGAAATCAGATCTCCAGCTGGGACCTTTTGAAAACATGCAGCAGGGACTATTTGAAAACATACTGTTTTGTAGGGTAACAAAAATAATTAAAATCCTTGCTGAGTTGAAATCGGTTTGGCTCAGTGGATAGAGCGTCGGCCTGCATACTGAAGGGTCCCAGGTTCGATTACGGTCAAGGGCATGTACCTTGGTTGCAGGCACATCCCCACTGTGGGGTGTGTAAGAGGCAGCTGATCGATGATTCTCTCTCATCAATGTTTCTCTCTGTCCCTCTCTCTTCCTCTCTGTAAAAAATAAATAAAAAATACATATTTTTTTTTAAAAAAAAATTCTTGTTGAGAGTTATGAAGACTGGAACACTTAGACTGGGATCATGGAGCCCCACATGTGTGTGCTGGAGGTTGAAATCTCATTTTAGGTAGCAGTCACAGGAGGCAGGGGTATTACAAATAGCTACCAAGTGTTTCCCTAACTCATCCAGAACCAAGCACACAGTTATTTTTGCCAAGCACTGGCCACTACAGAAAGACAATATTCAACTGTCAATAGTCTATTTAAACATTAAAAAATAAAGCTAATTGATTTGGGACTTTGAGGGCAACTCCAAAGGAAGGAAGAGTCCAGGGTACCCATTTTGCAATTCCTTTCTAGATTTGTGTAGGTTTATGGTTCTCATCCAAGTAACCAGATCAAAATAAGATACATCAAAAGAGCCTTTAAAATGCAGTAATAATTACAATTAAGTCATTTGTTATCTCATGCATTTAATTAATATTTTTCAAATACATTGCCTCTAAGATGCATAGGACTGATCTCAATAGTGATTGCCAAGTGGATTTTCTCTTTATATAGTATATATTTAAGGATGGTGAACACAAAATAGTACGTATGAATTTTCTTCTTCACAGGTGATTATTTTTATTGAGCTACTTATTACTTGTTTTATTAACAATTACTTCTTTGAGTCTCGTGTTGCAAAAAATGGTTACTTCTCTCTCACTGTCATCATCGCTGCTCTTCACATTGCCATAGAATGCACTGTCTCTGTAATCTACCTTATGAAAACACTTGGAAAAATGCTTCACTTCACGTGGGAAAGTTGGGTTTTGAGCATTTGCATTCTTGACCTCAGAAATATCACTGACCAAAGACTCAGGCATACTGCAAATAGGTCTTTTTCCCATATAGTGTGCACAAGACTTGACTAATGGAGATGTAGATAACATGTCTGCCCTACCTGCAATAACTGATCTTTTTAGATTACTATGTATGGGACACTTGGTAAAGTTCTTTAAACTGGATGACTTCGGTAGCAAGATTTGATTTTTTGGACAGGTTGGATGGCAGTGATAGGTTGACTTGCATCGAAAATGTGGCCTGGATGTTGAAGTTGGCCTGACTGCCCTATTTGGATAGGATGAATGGTCATAACTGCCTAGTTTATGGGAATAAGCCAGCTCATGTGACTTACCTAGACTGTGCTTTCTGTATGACTTTCCCAGGTGGAATGACCTGGACACTCTTTTGGGGCCATGTGGCTTGATGAACTTTCCTTTAATAGATGATTTTGATGACTTTTCTGAACTCGAGGACCTGAATGTATTTTCTGAACTGGATGACATGAATGACCTTTCTTGACTTGAGAGCTCTGATGACATGTGTACACGAGGTAGCATAGGTTCTTTCTCTGGAATGCATTCATTGTCTGTCTTGTATTTACTGAATATTTTGGATGACCTGAATGACTTGGTTGATGCCTGTTTCTCGACCCTGAAAATATAGAAAATTTGGAATATGACAATTAAAATGAAAGAGTATTATTGCTCCCTGGCCAGTGGCTCAGTGACTGAGAATCAGCCCATGAACCAAGAATTCACCAGTTTGATTTCCAGTCAGGGAACATGCCCAGGTCGTGGGCTTGATCTTCAGTAGGGGGCATGTAGGAGGCAGCCGATTCATATTTCTATCTCTCTATCCCTTTCCCTTCATCTCTCTCTAAAATAAATAAAACAATATAACATTATTGCTATCACCAGAAAACATAGGCTACTTTTCCAGTTTAATGTTTTGGTCTTTTTCTTTTCTTTTCTTTTCTTTTTGTTTTGTTTGTTTGTTTGTTTTGTTTTGTTTTGCACTAGTAGGGAAACTGAACCCAGTAATAATTGGAGTGTGGTGAAAGTCATGACTTAGGTTACAGATAAGAACTTGTTGAATTCATACTATTTTTTTAAGAGATTTTACTATTTCACCACATTAGATAATGATATAGTGTACATATTGAATAATGCCAAGTTGTTTTAAATCTATTATTAAGAGAGAGAATTTCATGTATTCCAGAATTTAAACCTTTTATACAAAAGTCACAAGTTGATACAGAACCGATATATAAATGTCACAACTTGTTGCAATAAAAACTAAACTTTTTAGACCAAAGTCTTATTTTCCTATTATATTTATAACATCAAGTTATCTATTTGTGCATATTTATATTCACAATATTCCTCTAAAACTAAAGGAAGGAAACATGAGCATATTCTAGTCACCAGTACTTATATTGGGAAATATTTAGAGAATCAATATATTACAGCCAGACTGATCATCCTATATGAAAGGCAGGAACTGAGATAATAAGTACAGTGAATAACTGTTCATATTAATACATCTTAAAATGGTAGATTATTCAAAATGTTTCATTGTCTTTGGAATGCAGGCCCAACTCTCTCTCCCTCCCTGTTTTTATTCTCCCTGTATTATTCAGATAGTCATGCCCTATTTTCCTAGACTCAATTTATCATGAAACTAATAGCCTGGGGCTCAGTTGAATCCTGAATAGGAGACAGCTTTGGCCAAAGTTGATAATGTACTTTAGAATATTTAAGTGCTGATATAATTTAAGTGTAGGTATCCAGCTTTAAGATCTTGGTAGCTGTTTAGAAGTCTAAAATAATCACAAGAATGAAACCTTCACTCTATGTGTACACACACACACACACACACACACACACACACACTACTTGCATTCTTAATTCAAAATGTAAAACTTACACTTTTTCTTTGGGGACATCTTTGTTCAAACAATTATAATGAAGGCAGCAAAAAGAGATACAGACAAAAGTTGTGCTCATAACACCAACTACTATGACGAATATACGTTTTCTGCTATCATCCATTTGCCATGATATAAGTTTCTTAGCTCCTGTCAAAGAAATTGTATCACCAAAAAATATGTTAGGTAACCAAGTTTTCTTCCATTTTGATAGTGGCGTATCACTATAGGTCAACAATCTCTTTATCAGTGATTTTTTTTTAAAGCATAAATGTTCCATCATTTTCTCTTTCTATTCCATCCCCAACCATAGTCTAGAAGCCAAATCTGGGAGACATATCTGGCTAATCAGTATAATTATCTGGGTTAATCCCTGAATCATGGCTTTTTCACCCCATTGCTTAAGTTTTTGAGTCTGTGTGTATGTTTTCCATATGTTGTGAATGCACTTGATTGTTAATGTGTGTGTGTCTATGGTAGGAAATAGTATGTGATAAGTAAAACCCTTGTTGAAAGCTACTGTGTGTTAGATACCATGCCAGATTCATTCACATTGTATTATTAATTTGATTGGGGACCAGGGGTGGTGGATTGGGTAAAGAAGGGGAGAGAAAGGAGACAATATGTCTATACCCTTTATGGTTTTATGTTGCTTGAATTTTTCTCAAAGAATAAAAACTCTAGCCTAGCTAGCATGACTCCGCAGGTGAGCATTGGCCTATGAACCAGGAGGTCATGTTTTGATTCCCTTCTGACACATGCCCAGGTTATGGACTCAATCCCCAGTGTGAAGCATGTAGGAGATAGCCAATCAATGATTCTCTGTCATCATTGATGTTTCTTTTATTTATTTATTTATTTTTAAATATATTTTTATTGATTTTGTACACAGAGAAGGGAGAGAGATAGAGAGTCAGAAACATCTATGAGAGAGAGTCATTGATCAGCTGCCTCCTGCACACCCCCTACCGGGGATATGCCCGCAACCAAGGCACATGCCCTTGACCAGAATCGAACCTGGGACCTTTCAGTCCCCAAGCTGACGCTCTATCCATTGAGCCAAACCGGTCTCGGCCATCATTGATGTTTCTATCTCTCTCTTTCTTCCTCTCCCTTTCTCTCTGAAATAAATTAAAAGTATACATAAAAATAAAAAATCTCAGGAAAGAACCAATATGGCAGCGAGCAAGACCAGAGTGAAGGTGAAAGTGTGAGTGGGTGAGTGTGTGCAAGGGAGACTGTTCAGGGGTATGAGTATTGGTGGGCTTCTGTTAGTGCAGGAGCTCTTGGTAGAGGAGCTGCCCACTGTTGCTGCACATAGCTCTGCTGGAGCTTCTTTCTGCTTGAGATTGGAGAGTGCACCATTTTGAAGGAGCTTGAGGGTCCTCCTCGGGAGGAGGTAGTGGGAAGTGGCTATGCCCCACTGCTGAAACCCAAAGCCCTGGGTACATGGGCTGGTGGTAGTCACCTGCACACCTGAACCTTGGTCCCCAAACAACCAGTCCTGCTGACTTGATGAGCTGCTTGTGGGGCTTATGCTGCCATAGTTATGAGTGGTGTAGCTAGCCCGCCTTGCCTTCTTCAGGAGCAGAAAACCTACCTGCTCCCCTCCACCCAGTTCTCCACCCCAGGTCTTCACCACCCTACTGTCTGTGTCCATAGGTAATGCATATATGCATATAAGTTCTTTGGTTAAACACTTCCTATATCTCCTTTCCCCCTTCCCTCTCAGCTAAAGAAGTTCATTACCACCAAACCAGTATTTCATGAAATGTTGAAGTGTATTGTTTAAGAAGAGGAAGAAGGCAAAGAAGAAGAAAAAGACAGATGAAAAAATGTGAACAATAAAATGGCAACAAATTATCTATCAACAACTTAATCTAAAAATCAGAATAAACAAATAAGAAATATAATGATCAAAATAAACTGATGAATAAAATAGAATCAGAGCCATAGAAGCATGGGACATACTGATGAATCTCAGAGGGAAGAGTGTGGGGGGCCTGGAAGAGATTAACCAAAGATCTTAGTTATGGACACAGACAGTAGGGTGGTGGAGGCCTGGGGAAGGGTGGACATTAGGTCATGGAGGCAATGGGAAGGAAATACTCTCAACAATAAATATTTTTTAAAAAGAATAAAATTGTATCAAATAAGTACCTATCAATAATATAATAACATTAAATGTAAATGGATTAAATGCTTCAATCAAAAGACATAGGGTAAGTGAATGAATAAGAAAACATGACCCATATATATGCTGTCTACAAGAGACTAACCTGAAAACAAAAGACTCACACAGGATGAAAGTAAAGGGATAGAAATTTTTTTTCAGGCCAATTGAAATGAAAAAAAAAAAAAGTAGACTTCAAAATGAAGGCCATAACAAGAGACAATGAAGATCACTTTATAATACTAAATGGATTGATACAACAAGAGGATATGATCTTGATAAACTTATATGCACCCAATATAGAGGCACACAAATATATAATTAAATTCTGGAGGACTTCAAGGAAAAGATGAACAGCAACACTGTCATAATTGGGGACTTAAAAACCCCACTGATATCACTGGAGAAATTTTCTAGATAAAATCAACAAGAAAACAGCAATCCTAAATGACCCACAAGATCAAATGGATTTAATTGATCTTTACAGAACACTTCATACCCAAGCTTCAGAATATAAATTCTTCTTAAGTGAACATGGTACATTCTCAAAGATAGACCACATGTTAGGACTTAAGCAAAGTCTCTACAAATTCCAGAAGATTGAAATCACATCAAGCAACTTCTCAGATAACAATGAATCTAGAGATCAATGACAATAAAAACACCACAAAACATTCAAACACGTGGAGGCTAAATAGTATATTATTAAACAATGAATGGATTACCAATGAGATCAAGGGATAAATAAAAAACCTTTGGAAGCAAATGAAAATGATCACACAACCACCCTAAATCTATAGAACCCAGCAAAAGCAGTTCTTAGAGGGGAAGTGCATAGCACTACAGGCCTACCTCAAGAAAAAAATAAAAAAAATTAATAAACTAACTCTACAACTTAATTAGAAGAGCCCAGAGTTAGTAGAAGGAAGGAAATAATAATAATAAGAGTGGAAATATGTGACAATGACACTAATAAAAACAATACCCCTCCCCTGCAAAAGAAAAAAAAATCAATGAAACCAAGAGCTTGTTCATTGAAAAGCTAAACAAAATAAAGGAACCTCTAGCCAGAGTCATCAAGAAACAAGGAGAGAGGACTCAAGTAAATAGAACCAGATATAAAGAAGGTGAAGAAACAACTGACTCCACATAAATACAAAGGATTGTAAGAAATACTATATGACAACAAGCTGGACAAACTAGATCAAATGAACAAATTTCTAGAAAAATACAATCCTCCAAAAGTGAATCAGGAATAATCAGAAAACATGAATAGGCTAATAACAACTGAAGAAATTGAATCATTAATAATAATTAAAAAAAACAAAAACCTCCCAGCAAACAAAATTCCTGGCCCATATGGCTTCACAGAGGAGTATTACCAAATGTTCGAAGAAGAACTAACACCTATGTTTTGCAAACAATCCCCAAAAAATCCAAGTGGGAGGCACCTCTCTTTAAGAGGTCAACATTATCCTACTTCCAAAACCAGATAAAGACATTACAAAGAAACAGAATTACAGGCCAATATCCCTGATGAACATAGATGCTAAGATCTTCAACAAAATATAGCAAATCGGATCCAGCAATATATTAAAAAGATTATACAGCATGATCAAGTAGGATTTATCCCAGGGCAGCAGGCTGGTACAATATTTGCAAATCAATAAATGTGATACATAACATACATAAAATGAAAAATAAAAATCATATGATCATATCAATAGATACACACACAAAAAAATTGGCAAACTCCAACACCCATCTATATAATAAAAGTCTAAGTGACTGTTATGGTGGAACAACCAGTCGCTCAATGCAGGAGCTACCTCCTGGTGGTCAATGCACTCCCACAGTTGAAGGGGCCACTCAGCCAGAAGCTGGCTCAGGGCTAATGAGCCCAGCAGTGGGAGCCTCTCCCGCCTCTGCAGCAGTGCTAAGGAGCAGCGAGCCGAGCGGTAAGGAGCAAGTGGTCCTAGTCTGCTAGATAAAAACTCTCACCAAAGTGGACAGAGAGGGATCATATCTTAACATAACTAAGGCCATATATGACAAAGCTACAGCCAACATCATACTCAATGGGAAAAACCCAAACCATTTCTCTTAAGAGCAGAGACAGTGTTGTCTGCTTTCACCATTTTTATTCAACACTAGAGGCCCAGTGCACAAAATTCACACATAGGTAGAGTCCCTAGTGGCTGCTGGTCAGGGCTTCCCTTTCCTGCCTGCCTGCAACCACTGCCCCCTGGTGGTCAGCACACATCTAACTCTTGGTCAATGGAACTCCTGTCCATGGGGACAATTTGCATATTAGCCTTTTTTTTTTTTTAATAGGATAGTACTAGAAGTTGTAGCCACAGAAATCAGATAAGAAGAAAAATAAAAAGCATCCAAATTGGAAAGGAGGATGTAAAACGTCATTATTCACAGATGACATGATATTATATAGAAAACCTTAAGGACTCCACTAAAAAAACTGATTTAATAAATGATTTCAGCAATGTAGCAGGATACAATAGTAATACCCAGAAATAGATGGCATTTTTATATACCAATAATGGACTCTCAGAAAGAGAAACTAAAAAACAGTCCCATTTACCATTGCAACAAAAACATTAAGATACTTAGTAATACACCTAACCAAGGAGGTAAAAACCTGTACTCAGAAAACTACAGAATGTTGATAAAGAGATAAAAGAAGATATAAACAAGTGGAGTAATCCTATATAATAAGAGCCTAGCAACCAAACGGTGGAACAACCAGAACAACTGGCTGACCAGTAGCTGTGATGTGACCTGACCACCAGGGGAAAGACACTCAACACAGGAACTGCCCCCTGGTGGTCAGTGTGCTCCCACAGTGGGAGCATCACTCAGCAGACCGGGATGAGCGGTGCTTCCACAGTGGGCTGATCCCTGCAGGCCACACCTTCACCAGTGCACAAATTCCATGCACCAGGCCTCTAGTATACTATATTTATGGACTGGTAGAATTAACATCATTAAGATGTCCATGCTACCCAAAGCAATCTATAGATCCAATGTAATCCCTATTAAAATATCAACAGCAGATTTCAAACATTCCACAATTTTATTTGGAACCAAAAAAGATCCCAAAAAGCTGCAGCAATCATGAGAAATAAGAACAAAGTTGAAGGTTTCACCATACTGGATATCAAGTTATACTACAAAGCCACTGTAATCAAAACAGCCTGGTTCTGGCACAAGAACAGACATACAGATTAATGAAATAGAACAGAGACCCCAGAAATTGACCCAAGCCATTATGCTGAGTTAAAGATAAAGGAGACAAGAGCATACAATGAAGTAAAGACAGTCTCTTCAAAGATGATATGGGATAATTTGACAGGTACTTCCAAAAAAAATGAAACTAGACTATCAACTTACACCAAATGCAAGAATAAACTCAAAATGAATAAAATACTTAAATATAAATCATAAAACCATAAAATTCCTAGAAGAAAACATAGGCAGAAAAATATCAGACATCTCATGTAGCACAATTTTCACTGATACAAGGCCTAGGGCAAGAGAATCAAAGGAAAAAATAAGTACTACTACATCAAAATAAAAGCTTCTGCACACCAAAATAAATCATCTTCAAAATGAAAAGGGAGCCCACTGTATGGGAGAACATATTCGTCAATGATACATCTAATAAGGGATTAATTTCCAAAATATATGAAGTACTCATACAACTCAACAAAAGGAAGAAAAACAATCTAATAAAAAATAGGCAGAGTACCTAAACAGACACTTTTCTATAGATGACATACAAATAGTCAAGAGACATATGAAAAAAAAAATGCTTAAGTTCATTAATCATCAGAAAGATGCAAATTAAAATAAGAATGAGGCACCACCTCATACCTGCTAGAATAGCTACCATCAGTAAATCAACCAACAAGTGCTGACAAGGATGTGAAGAAAAGGTAATCCTAGTACACCAATAGTGGGAATTCAGACTGCTACAGCCACTATGGAGTTTTCTCAAAAAACTAAAAATGGAACTGCCATTGATCTAGTGATCCCACTTTTAGGAATATATTCAAGGAATCACAAAATACCATTCAGAAAGAATATATGCACCCCCAAGTTTATAGGAGCATTATTTACAATAGCTAAGATCTGGAAATAGCCCAAGTGCCCATCAGTAGATGAGTGGATAAAAAAAGTGGTGGTACATTTACACAATGAAATACTGTGAAGCTCTAAAAAAGAAGGATCTCTTACCCTTTGAGACAGCATGGAGCAAACTGGAGAGTATTATGCTAAGCAAAATAAGCAGTTAGAGAATTACAAATGTCACATGATCTCACTTATATGTGGATATAAACAAAATAATCTGTCAAACAAAAGAGCCAGAGTCATGGAAGCATGGAACAGACTGATGAATCTCAGAGAGAAGTGGGGTGTTGAGAGATTAACCCAGGAAGTTGTATGCATATATGCATAAACAATGGACACAGACAATAGTGCAGTGAAAGCCTAGGGAGGTAGTGGGAATGGCAAGGAACAATGGGGGAAGATAGGGAGGACTTCTGTAAATCTTTCAACAATAAAGATAAATTAAAAACAGAATAGCCCTGCTGGTTTAGTCAGTGGTTGAGTGTCAACCCATGAATGAAGAGGTCACTGGTTTAATTCCCTGTCAGGGTGTGTGACTGGGTTGTAGGGTAGATACCCAGTGGGGGCAGGCAGGAAGCAGTGGATCAATGTTTGTCTTTCATTATTGTCTCTATCCCTGTCCCTTTCTTTTTCTAAAATCAATAAAAATATTTTTAAAAAGAATAAATCAGTTATTATCCTAGAAATTCTTAAAAATATACTAATGGTAACATTCAAGAAACAGAAGGTTTTGTAAACACAGCTAGCTTGTCTAACTAGATGCTGAATACATCATATAATCATAAATTCTAGGTGTTAAGGTTAGATTCATACCTGTAGTAGAAGATTCATCACTTCTGTTTTCATGTAAACAATTATTTGCCCAAATGGACAAAAGTAGGACAAAAAGAGTAAGGTTCATGTCCAGGGCTTTCTTCAACTGCTTCTTCTATCAAGGAAGCCTGTTCTAGGGGTTTATGACATCATTATATTGTGTGTCATATTCTGACATCATAATCTCACCATGGAGAAGCATGAGCTTCTGTGTAAGTCAGGTTAAGTGCAGTGACATTTTTTTGGTAATCTTTATTGTTGAGAGTATTACAGATTTTCTCCTTTCCCCCCATTGCCCCCTCCATCCAGTTCCCACCCTACCCCAGGCCTCCAACACCCTACTGTCTGTGTCCATAAGTAAGATCTTTGGTAAATCTCTTCCAGCTCCCCCCTTCCCCTGCCACACACACACACCTCCTTCCCTCTGAGACTCCTCAGTTCCATGCTTCCATATTTTATTCACTAGTTTATTTTGATTATTAGATTTCTTGTTTGTTTATTTTGATTTTTAGATTAAATTATTGACAGATATATATTTGTTGCCTTTTATTGTTTATATTTTGTTTCTCTTCTAATTTTTTCTTCCTCCTCCTCCTCCTCCTCCTCCTCCTCCTCCTCCTCCTCCTCCTCCTCCTCCTCCTTCTTCTTCTTCTTCTTCTTCTTCTTCTTCTTCTTCTTCTTCTTCAACTTTGTCTTCGTCTTCTTTTTCTTCAAGAATATCCTTCAGCATTTCACGTAATGCTGGTTTGGTCATGATGAACTCCTTTAGCTTTTTCTTGTTTGTGAAGCTCTTTATCCGACCCTTACTTCCAAATGAGATCTTTGCTGAGTAATCTTGGTTGTAGGTCCTTATTTTTGATCACTTTTAATATTTCTTGCCACTCCCTCTGGCCTGCAAAATTTCTGTTGAGAAATCAGCTGACAGTCCTATGGGAGTTTCCTTGTAGGTAACTGACTGCTTTTATATTGCCCTGGGCATTTTAATTATGGTGTGTCTTGGTGTGGACCTCTTTGGGTTCCTCTTCTTTGGGACTCTCTATGCTTCCTGGACTTGTAAGTCTATTTCTTTCACGAGTGGAAGTTTTCTGTCATTATTTCTTCAAATGGGTTTTCAATATCTTGCTCTCTCATCTTCTGGCACCCCCATAATGTGAATGTTGGTAAGCTTAAAGTTGTACCAGAGGCTCCTTATATTATCTTTATATTTTGAGGTTCTTTTTCCTTTTTACTCCTTTGTTTGGGTGCACTAGCTTTAGGGCCCCAGGGAGGTGCAAAGTCAGCCACTGCCTGCCCATCAGAAGCTACAGAGGGATCTGCAGACAACTGTTATTTACTTTTTGTATTGGGCTTGAAAGTGCACAGACAAGGCCCAGCTGTGAAGCAAGGCAGGCTGGTGCTAGTGACAGGTCTTGGGTCTTTTATTGATAGATTTGGGGCACGCTGTCACCAGCTGCAGCTTGTTTGAGAGATTTTAGGAATGTGTGAATCCTGAGCCAGGACAGGCCATTTGTCTGGAAAAGCTGCAAACATCTTGCATGGGGCTGCAAATTGGATTAATTTGGGTCTCAGGGAATCCCCAGGCAGAGAAAATAGTACGCTACAGGATTATGGAAAGTCAGATATGGCTGCCAGTCAACCCTGCTACAGAGATGGTGACAGAGGTGGTCCCAACATAGGAACAATGATCCCTTTGAGTACCCTGGTCTGAGAGAAAGCCACCCCTGGGTTATTGCCCCAATGTCAGACAATCCAATTCCTCCCCTATGTGTCTGGGTCCCCCAAAGCTGCCTGGTGCTGGGAGTCCAAGGAAGTTTGTGTGCTAGCCCTTGAAATGGAACAAATGGGTCACTAGCAGCGTCTGTGTCACTCAGCCACAGACCCCGGTTTTTACAGCCCAAAATTGTGGGCACTTCTCTTCCCAGCTCTGGAATCTTGGAATGAGGGTCTTTTGTGGGGTTGGGACCCCTTGTTCCTCATGGGCAGTCTCCACAGAAATGATCTCCCTTCCAATAAAAAAAAAAATAGCACATGTGGTTGTCAGATCAGCCCATTTTGTGCCTCCCTCCCCCACCAGTCTCAATGTGATTTCTTTACTTCTTTAGTTGTAGGGCTTCCATTCAGCCAGCTTTCAGGAAGTTCTGGATGATGGTTGTTCTTTATTTTAGTTGTAATTTTGATGTGGTTGTAGAAAACTGCAAGTAAAGGCATTTACCTACGCTGCCATCTTGATTCCCCTCTCTTAGAAATGATTCTAAGTAGCCAAGATTTCCAATTGACTTTTATTCTAGCAAAAATGTGGCACCACTAAAGAGTTTCTGGCGAGAGAGAGACATGATAAGACTTGCATTTTAGAAAAACCACTCTGGCTGTTGTATAGGGACTAGAAGAAGCGGTAAGACAACGAGGAGCTTATTACAGGGGTTTAGATGATAGAAGATGGTTGCTTGAAGCAGAGTGGTGGTGGTGAAGATGGAGAAAAATTGAAAAATGTGAGAAATATTTTGATAGTGGGTGGAACTAGATGGTGGTTAGGACATGGGGCACGAGGGAAAGAGAGGTAGCAAGGATGATTCATTCATTAAACAAAAACTAAAAATTTTCAGTGCCTATTGTGTTATCTGAAGCTTGTACTACGCACTGAGCATTGAAATAGACATCGTTTCTGCCTTCAAGGAGTTTGAAACCTAGTGGGAGACATGTAAATAAACATTCACTAGGGTATGTGGGTATATAATATCATGCAGTAACATATGAGCACACAAAAGGTATACGTATTCAGAGTTGGGACTCCTGTAGATGAACTTTGAACTGAGGTGGAATTTTAAGTTTGTTGTTTAATGAGAGTAGGAGTTCTTTAAACCCAAAAACCAAGGGAAGAACATTGCATTGCAGGGTGATAAATCAATATTTCTAAAACACGGTTGAGGGAACTTCATTTCTATATGGCCAAAATAAATAATATGGGGAGGGGATAGCTGGAAATAAGCTGGAGTGGGTAAGCAGGGTATCTTTTATAAAAGGTTTATATGCTAAAGGCATTAAAAAAAGAGTCTATTTCTCATCTTTAAAATGAATTGAGAAGAGAGGAAAGAACATGGCCTACAAGGTTATCAGTCTTTGAAATAATCCTTTGGGGCCACTGAAACAGAACAAAATTAAATAGTTTTTGGAAAATAAAGCTCATTTTAACACTGAAACTGAAATAATTCTGCTCCCCAAGTAACTTTTAACAGTATAAAAATAAGAAAATGTTCTTTTTACACAATGTTATATATCAGTTATATCTCAATAAAGCTAGGGAAAAAAACCTAAAATAGGAAAATGTTTTTTATTCTTTTTATGAGTAAAATGATCTTAATTTGAAGATGCTTATAAAGTGAAAGAATGTACCTGTCAACTCTTTTTATTTTTAAAATATATTTTATTGATTTTTTTACAGAGAGGAAGGGAGAGGGATAGAAAGTTAGAAACATCGATGAGAGAGAAACATCGACCAGCTGCCTCCTACACCCCCCCCCCCCCCACACACACACATAGACACTGAGGATGTGCCTGCAACCAAGGTATGTGCCCTTGATTGGAATCAAACCTGGGACCTTTCAGTCCACAGGTTGATACTCTATCCACTGATTTTGGCTGTCAACTCTTTTTAAAATCAGGTTTCTTTTTCTATTGATGGACAGTTGATAAACAATATTTTAAAGCCAATGTTTCAGAAATAGCTTTAAAGTTAATTTGAATATCAACTTCATATTCACAACAGTTACAGAAACATTGCTCCTCTTTTTGCTTTAACATAGACATCTGATTTTTAGGCTCACATGCATGGCACGTTAGAATTCATTTCACTCAAATTCTGTGGTAGAATTTTGATTAAAATTATACGTAATATATGTATTTTAAAATCCCATTTCTTGCTTCAGACATTATTGATTTATTATTGCCAGACTAGGGTGAGGCCCAATGAGGCACTTGCCTCTGGCACATAATATAAGTGGTGCCCGAATACTCAGTAATCAGATAAATAATATTTTATGCAATATATAAATATCAAAATCAATGAAGAAATATCCATGATGTACAAAATGTCAAACATTTTAAATAAAGAGACGCTGACCCTGCACTTACACCCCCCCCCCAAGTTTGAATCTTTGGCCTGCATGTCCATCTGTATCCTTGCCCACTTTAAAAAACAGAAGATCAGTGGCCAAGGATTCATCTTATGCTCTTAAACAGGGCTATGTTTTTCCCAAGACTCCTAGAAATCTCTTTAGGTCATCTGCCCCAGAACTTAGCTCCTGGGATACTATTTGATGATCCCCACCTTTTAACTGATTGTCTTTCTCCCAAAGTTTGGCCAGCATGGTGGCCAGTAGAATCAGAAATACCCAAGCTCTCACGTAGAAGGTTGGAATCCTTGGCCCTTCACCAAGTGAGACTGAGGTACCTTTCTGGGGTTTTCTCCTCATGGCTTTCTACTGCCCTCCTCTGGGCCTCAGTTGCCAATGCAATTGTACAGCAGGCCTTCAATTCCTTTTACCAATAGATTTTTTAATTAAAAAAAAATAATGTATGCGCTTTATAAAAATTTCAAATTGTGCAGATGTATCTAAGCTTTCCCTTATATCTTCAATCTTATCATCCCTTGAAAATTGTTGTAAATCGTTTTTGCCCATGCCCTGCCATGATGCTGAAATCTTCATCTTTATTTTTAATTGCATTTTAAAATTGCATAAGGGATATATTAATTTATTCTCATTATGCAGAATAAAAAAATACAGCCTGGTTGGCATGGCTCAGCGGTGGAACATCAACCTATGAACCAGAATGTCATGGTTTGATTCTCGGTTAGGGCACATGCCTGAGTTGCTGCCTTGACCCGAGGGAGGGCTTGCAGGAGGCAGCCAATCAATAAGTCTCTCTCATCATTAATGTTTTTATCTCTCCCTCACTCTCCTTTCCTCTCTTAAATCAATAAAAATATATTAAAAATAAAAATACAAAAATATACAGAATAAAATTTATAAAGTCCTTTCTTTTACTACATCACTCTTCCCATTCTAGAAATGACTCAAAAGTTTTATGTGCCTCTTTCAGATCTTTTCCTACATATTTACTGATATTTAATACACATGATTTACACACTAAATATAAATGGGATTTTCTGTAAGTGTTTTATCAGGGTTTTCAAAATTATGCAACTATGTGTACACTCATGTTTCTAGCAGCATTATTTATAATAGCTAAATGGTGGAAACAATTCAAATGTTATCAAAAGATTAATAAAAAAGCAAAATGTGATATAGTCATACAATGAAATATTATTCAACCTTAAAAATGGATTAAATTCTGAGACATGCTCCAGCATGTTATGCTGAGAAATAAGCCAGTCACAGGTAAAATATTATATATTCTACTTCCATGAGCTACCTAGAGTAATTAAATTCATAGACTCAGAAAGTGAAGTGGTGATACCAGGGGCTGGGCAGAGGGCAGAATGCAAAGTTATTGTTTAATGGGTACAGAGTGTCAGTTTAGGATGATAAAAACGTTCCTTAGGTGGCTGATTATGATAGTTACACAACAATGTGAATTTATTTAATGCCACTGAATTGTATATTCAAAAAGAGTTAAAATGGTACATTTTATGCATATTTTACCACAATAAAAATAGAAAAAATATAACATCATTAATATCTAAATGAGTTCCTTAAAAAAAAAAAAGGCAAAGCCCAGATAAAAAAAGAAACTAAAAAAATGTCTAAAGTAAACATTTACATTGCAAAGCATGCCTGACCCCACTGACCACTCTCTCCTCAGCCCCATTCTACTCCCTCAATGTAATGGATTTAAAATAATCTGGTGTGTGTTCTTTGAGTCTCTTTTCTGTACATTTACATAATTACAAAGCATAGGTATGGAGCTAGACTTGGTTAAAAGCCTGGTTCCACCATTTGCCAGCTTTGTGACCCTTGGTCAAGTTGTTTCTGTACTTTAGGTTTCTCATCTGTAAAAGGGAATAACAATAGAAACTTCTGAATGGGGGCTACAATGAGGATTAAATTAAATAATCATGTCTGCTGCAACCTTTTGAAGCAAGGATTCAGAATCTGGAGAAGGGGCCACAGGCAAATGGATATACTAGACAAGAAATATAAATTTAGAAGGCATGGGGAAAAGCCAGGTGGAGACCTCACCCTCTAGTGGAGTGGGTCCCCAAATCTCTGGACCCATAGCTTTATATTTACTGGAATACACATTTTCCCTTTAGCAAAGCAAACAAACATATCAAAGGTAAAGTTTGGTAAACAGTAAAAGATTATCAGGTTAGGAGTTTGCCTTCAGCCACCATTGTCTCCATAGAACAATCAGTGCATAGCTTTTAGTGCTTGTTAAAACCCCAATGTCCATCAGCCTTCTGACAGACCTCTTGCATTTATTTTGCTAACTACTTGTTTGTCTTTGTCTCCAGCACATGTCACAGTACCTAGCACATAATAAGTGGTCAAGAAATGTTAGCTATTACTGTTGTAGTGTCCATCTTTAGAGTCAGCAAACTAGGCCAGCAGACATTAAATACCTGTAACATTAAAAGCAGAAACTAGGGAATGGAAGGAATTTGAAGATAGGAGCCAGAAAGGGCAGCAGAAGAGCTCCAATCAAATCTAGTATCCATATTTATAGAGGAAAAAGTAGAGGTGATTCAAGGAAACATAGATCAATACATAGTAATGAAGGAGACTTTAACACACTACTCTTAGTATGAGTGATAGAAGACAACAAAATCAACAGAGTTGATTATATATATCTTCGTGCTCTTTTTTTTTTTTAATCATGAGCATAAGTTGTTCTATCTGCCTGGAATAGGAAATTCATTACTTTAGAAAACCACTTCTCCTTACCTCAACCTGGTCCCAATAAGGGCTAGCAAAAATAGACTCTCTGCCTCTTGGCCACAAGGGTGAGCATGTGGCTCAGGCTAGACTAGTAATAATTTTCTATCTGTGGCCATAGTGATTGGCTTATAGCTAGCCATATGACTCTGTGTAGGCCAATTGTAGGTCTTCACCAAGTTCCCCCCCCCCCCAAATAATTTGGGTCAAGACGTTCCTTTATCAGAGTTGCCACGGCACCTCTTGGCAGGAGTAAACTCATTTGAAAGAATAAAACCAACATAAAGAGAAACATGACTAGGAAAGATGGAGAGCATTTTCCAAGGAGAGTCACAATTTCAGTTGTTCTTGATGCCATCTGCATTTGTGCATTTTTGTGGTTTGATTATATGTATACTTATACTTACTTTTTTGATTTACTGATTGAAATTGTGCTTATGTCATTTGCAACCACAAGAGTTCTAACTAATATATATTGGTGTGGTGTGTGTGTGTGTGTCTGTAAACAGTAGGATGATATCACAGGGGTTTCTGAGCCATTAATTCAGATCAGTGGGTCAAAGGCAGGCCCAACATATTTGGTTTCAGAACAGCAGCCCCAACCACACCTCTGTGGCATAGGACATGCTGCTGAGGTTGAATGAGGCTGAGGTCAATGTTCACTGGAATTTCAAATTTTCCCCTGTCAGCAGTTACCACCACATTTCCTCTTTGCAGGCCTGAGTATTTCTGGTGAGGAGGCTATTATTAGTTTTCTCTCCTTATTTCCCTATGCTTACTTACAAGACTTCCTTGACAGTGCAAATGGATATGTGTTCTCACCTGTACACACTTACAACATGTGTCCACATGTGTGTCCTCAAGTGCCTTCACAAACAGGTAAATAAATATGTATGAAACCTCAAGTGAGAATTTGTAGGAAGCATCTGTAGGATTATAAATTATGTTTTGTTTATTTTTAAATCTCAAATGCCTGTTAATGTGCTCTAGTTATTATCACATCAAGGGTGAAAAACAGTTTCAACCTCAACTGCCAGTTCAGTCTCACTTTATTTAGTGATCATCATTAATGAAATTGCAATAAGTTGCTTTCTAGAATGTCTTGAATGTTCTCAAAAGGAGATCTTGACAGTTCAGTATCACAGTTCTTTGACTGTTCTGCCACCATGTGGGCAAGTAATACAAAGGCTATGGAGATAACCCAACTTTCATTTGAAAAGAGCTCTAAAGAGCAGAGATATTGTTCCCTCGGGGGTAGAGGAGGAGTGGGAAGGACATGAGAAGATATTAATCTCAAATCAATGAAGACTGACTACTTTCATAAAACTTTACAACCGGTTCAGGCTGTAGGCTTTGCTCACCTGAATACAGTGTCCCTCAGAGGAACCAGCCTTTACTAGTGCTACTAAGTGACAGGCAATTCCTACAGTAGTCCTTCCAGTGGCCAGATGGGTAGGCATTATTGTTGCATTATTATCTTTTTTTCTTTTTCTTTTTTTGTTGTATTATTATCTTCATTTTACAGATGAGCCTACTGAGGTTCAAAATGGTTAAGTAACATCCCAAAGTTCCTAAGCTAGTAATTAGCAAGAGCCAGGATATTCTGAAAATAAACTGGGACTAAAAACAGGAAATATAAAATAAAAACTTTATTTTTTTCATTTAAAATAATTTTTTTTATTAAGGTATTATAATAGGCTGATGTTTGCCTGGGGGCTGGGGGGGGGGGGACTTTGCTGCTTCCCTGTAATTGTTTCTATGTATTGGGTAGCTGCTAAATATCGAATTGATAGAGTGGCCTTGTGTGGTAGATGTCTTATAGGGCCCAATGACTCAGCCTCCCCAAACACCTGAGGTGGGTACTCTTGGTGCACCCTCTGTGGGCTGTGTGCACAGTCTTTTTGTAGTTAAGCCTTGATTGCTATTGGTATCAATTGCTGGGAAGAATTTACCGGACCAGCTGTGTCTACAGTGGAAGAGCTGCTGTGCAGCAGACACCCTTATGGGGCAGGTCTTGCTTCAGTAGGGCTTTGGTGCTCACTGAATCTGCCCCTAGAGCAGTGTTTTTCAACCTTTTTTGGGCAAAGGCACACTTGTTTCATGAAAAAAATCACGAGGCACACCACCATTAGAAAATGTTAAAAAATTTAACTCTGTGCCTATATTGACTATATATAAAGTAATTCTCTTGAATAGGAATCAAATAAACACAAAGAAAGTATTTTATAATTACTTTATTATGAAATATTAAGTAAACAAAATAGTGAAAAATTATAAAATTCTTGTCTTGTCTGCACCTACGGCACACCAGGCAACATCTCGCGGTACACTAGTGTGCCGCGGAACAGCTGTTGAAAAACGCTGCCCTAGAGTGTGTCACTTATGTATATGAAGAGTTTTAGTCTGTTACAGTCTCACAGTGAACATTGGGTACACTGGCTCTTGGATCCCTAAGGAGGTGCAAAGTCAGCCACTGCTGGCAGGAGCTACAGAGAGATCTGCAGAGACCTCCTCTTTGTAACAGGTTTGGAAGTGCCCAATCAAGGTCCAGCTATGAAGCAAGGCAGGCTGCTGCTGCCAGCCTTGCACATTCTTTAAATAGCTTCGGGGCTCCCTGACACAGCTGTAGCTTGTTTGACAGATTTTAAGCTGAGAAAGGACAGGCCATTCATATGAAAAAGCCACTACATACAGCTTGGGTGGGGTTGTAAATTGGTGGGGTGGAGTCTCAGGGAATCTCCTTGGCGGAGCAAACAGCAATGGATGCCAATCAACCCGGCACCAGGGAGGTCCCAGCACACGAACAATGATTGCTGTGAGCACCTCTGTCTGAAAAAAAGCCATCCTTGAGTTCCTGCCCCAATGCCACAGTCCAGTTTCTCTCCATATGTGTCTGGGTCCACCAGAGTCTCGCCTGGAATTGGAGTTCAGAGCTTGTATCTCCCTCTCAATTAAAAAAGCAGCTTACCCAGGTGCCAGCCTGTTCCATGCTTCTGCACCTCCTACCAGTCTCAGTGCGCTTTCTTCTTTACCTCTGGTTGTAGTACTTCCACTCAGCCAGCTTTCCCGCGGTTATGATGATAATTGATCTGTCTTTTAGTTGTAATTTTGACATGGTTGTGAGAGGCAGCAAGTACAGGTGTTTACCTATGCCACCATCTTGGTTCCTCCCGATCTTGTTCAATCTTATCTTTTTATTTTAATAATTCTCCTACTCACTAGAGAGTACTTGTTAGTGTCTTTTGCACTAAAAGCCTGACTAATCACAGGCAATAAATTGTGCTGATAAAAAAAACTTTGTAATTTAAATAACTGGAAATTTCAATAATTCAGAGCACCCAGGGGAACATAACTTTTAAAACGTTCTGTGTACATTACTGGAACTTAGCATGGTAATTAGAATTCATTGAAAACAATTTGCTGACTCAAAGTGTAATTTAAGACACTAAAAATCAAATGATCAATTGTATGGGTTTGTTTGCCTGCTGTGTATTCTTTTCAAGCGGGGTTTCCTAGCTGTTGCATTGAACATAGAAAATATTTTGGTGACCATTTCCTCAATTTCTCAAGAAGAAATGATTAGTACCACTCCAGATTCATAGGAGAATAGTTAATTCATAACATAGGATGAATATAGTAGGGTATTGAGGCTTAATTTCCTAGAAGAATTCCAGCTGAAAATGATGATTCATAGAAATAAAACACCAATTACCTACCTCACAGGAATGATCCGGAGGTTATTAAGATAAAATATGTTAAATTCATAGAAGCAAACAATACTATACTCTAAGGCAGTGTTTCCCAAACTTCTCTCATGATGAGAATCACCTGGTGGAGTTATTAAAATACAGATTCTTGAATCCCAACTAAAAAGTGCTAAACTAGAATTTTTGGGAACATATAGGTAAAATTATATACTTAACTCTAAGACAGAGCACTAAGTTAAGTATACAATTTTACCTATATGCTC
Organism: Pipistrellus kuhlii; assembly: GCF_014108245.1. NCBI lineage: Eukaryota > Metazoa > Chordata > Mammalia > Chiroptera > Vespertilionidae > Pipistrellus > Pipistrellus kuhlii. The sequence goes on along the minus strand of NW_023425504.1, from coordinate 5,108,399 downwards.
CCAAAAATTCTAGTTTACCACTTCTTAGTTGGGATTCAGGAATCTGTATTTTAACAACTCTACCAGGTGATTCTCATCATGGGAGAAGTTTGGGAAACACTGCTCTAAGGTAATGCTGAGTTTTTGACTCATTGGGATTAGGTGGAACCTTTTAAAATGTTTATTTTGAAAAAAAAAAGTATATTGACTATTTAAAAAATTGGAAATATAAACAAAAATATCACTCAGAAACACAACACCTAAAGATAGTCAACTTAACATTTAAGATGCATATCCATAAGGTTTTACAAAATTATACACACACACACACACACACACTTTTAATACAAGTGATATTCTAGAAGTTTGAAACTTAAAGATTAGCTTTCCCTTTAACATCAGTCATCACATAGACTTTTGAAGTTGAAAGGGATTTGGAAGATAAAATAGTTTTAGAGATTGTGAGTAATTTGATCAAGGCAGGATAGAACCAAGGCTGAGACTGCAGACTTCTGCTGCCCATTATTGTAGGTCTGCTAACTTGATTAAATGTATTTTTAGTTAAAATGTTATTCCTTTTTTGCCCTATTTGATTTGGCTTAGTGGATAGAGCCTGCGGACTGGGGGGTTCTGGGTTTGATCCGGTCAAGGACACATGCCTGGGTTGTGGGCTTGATTCCCATTGAGGGAGGTGCAGGAAGTAGCCAATCAATGATTCTTTCTCATCATTGATGTTTCTATCTCTCTTTCCCTCTCCCTTTCTCTCTGAAATCAATAAAGATATTTATAAAAATATTCCTTTTTCCTGACAAGTATGCTTAAGATAAATCACCTGGATAAGGTAAATATAGGGTGAGAGGGAATTTGATTAACATATTGTTTAATTAAGCCCTAACAGCACTTATTCATTCAAGAGTTTTTGAGAACCTAGTTATATATTTTTTTCTGGCTCAACTGTATTTTTTTTTTCCATTAGAAGAGTGAATTGGCAGGTTAGATACAGTGCTAGTGAGTAAAATAAGCCCAATTTCTTTATAACATGTTTTTTATTTAATGTTCAACAAAGGTCAGTTACCCTATACTCAAATCAATAAACAAACAACCAAAGCTCATTGTCAGGCAACAAAAAAGACCACAAGTTGATTGCTGCCTGCCTGGTTTCCTAAGCATGGTCTAATCCAATTTGAAATAACCTTGAAGCTTTACACAAGCCTTATTGAAATAGCTATTTTGAAATAGGTTAGAGTGGCCTGTAAATGATTTCAGATAGTCTATAAATCATGTCAAACATCTCAAAGTGCCTTTCCAAATTCTGACCAGGTTTAGCAAGAGCTGAAGATCAGGCTCAGAGATACATCTTAGGAAAATAACAACGAAAGCAAGTTGGACTAGAACCTCTTGGCTTAAGGGGTATCTGGAAGGCTTTCTTGTACAGAAAGCTCTTTCTCATCACATGGCAAGTGCCTGAAATTCTTTCATTGCAGACTGGAGCCATATGACTAAACAACTGTCTTAGTGGGGATTAGTATTGGGAACTTAGGTGAGGGGACTTAGAGTGGAAAAATTGCTATGAAGGGCAGGTGGCTTCACTAGGTGGTCTTTTCAAGTCCTGTCCAGCTCATTGGAGACAAAGGTGTAGAGGTTTTTGTCTAAAGTTTATTGTCCTTCTAAATGTAATTCACTTCTAAAACAAGTCATTCCCCGCTCCCTGCAAAAGAGGTTTACTTTGTTTAAAACACAGTTCTCATGACCTATGTAAAAATGTTATACTTTGCAACTCAAATTGTTCAAATGTACTGTTGTGCAAGTTCAAAAATTATTTTTAAATCCTCACCTGAGGATTTTTCCCCCCATTGAATTTTAAAAAGAGTGGAAGGGAGGAAGGGAAAGGGAGAAAGAGAGAAGTATCTTATCGATGTGAGAGACACACCCTGACCAGGGCCAGGGTTAGAGCCAGTAACCTCTTTTTTTTTTTTTGCATTTTAATTTCTTTATTGGTTTTGCATTTTAATTTCTTTATTGGTTAAGGTATTACATATTTATTCTCATCCCCCTATTACCTTCCCCCCCCCCCCCACTCATGCCCTCACACCCCTGTTGTCTATGTCCACTGGTTAGGTTTATATGCATGCATAAAAGTCTTTTGGTTGATCTCTCCCCTTTACCCCCATCCTCCCCTACATTCTCTCTGAGGTTTGACAGTCTGATCTATGCTTCCCTGTCTCTGGATCTGTTTTTGATCATTAGTTTATGTTGTTCATTATTTCCCATAGATGAGTGAGATCATGTGATATTTATCTTTCTCTGACTGGCTTATTTTACTTAGCATAATGCTCTCCAGTTCCATCCATGCTGTTGCAAATGGTAAGAGTTCCTTCTTTTTTATGGCAGTATAGTATTCCATTGTGTAGATGTACCACAGTTCTTTTTTTTTTTTTTTAATCCACTCATCTGCTGATGGGCACTTAGGCTGTTTCCAAATCTTAGCTATGGTAAATTGTTCTGCTATGAACATAGGGGTGCATATATCCTTTCTGATTGATGTTTCTACCTTCTTTGGATATATTCCTAGAAGTTGTATTATTGGGTCAAATGGGAGTTCCATTTTTAGTTTTTTGAGGAAACTCCATACTGTTCTCCACAGTGGCTGCATCAATCTGCATTCCCACCAGGAGTGCACGAGGGTTCCTTTTTTCTCCACATCCTTGCCAATATTTGTCATTTATTGATTTGTTGATGATAGTCATTCTGACAGGTGTGAGATAGTACCGCATTGTCGTTTTGATTTACATCTCTAGGATAACTAGTGACTTTGAGCATGTTTTCATATGTCTCTTGGTCTTCCTTCTGTCTTCTTTCAAAAAGTTTCTATTAATATCCATTGCCCATTTTTTAATTCGATCATTTATCTTCTTTTTGTTGAGTTGATGAGTTGTAGATGTTGGAGATTAAACCCTTATCAGTGATAACATTGGCAAATATGTTCTCCCATGTAATGGTATTTCTTGTTGTTTTGTTGATTTTTTTTCTGCGCAAAAGCTTTTTATTTTGATGTAGTCCCATTTCTTTATTTTCTATTGCCCTAAGAGCAGTATCAGTGAAGAATTTCCTTTGGCATATGTCTGTGATTTTGCTACTTGTGGATTCCTCTAGTATTTTTATGATTTCACATCTTATGTTTAAGTCCTTTATCAATTTTGAGTTTATTTTTGTGTATGGTGTAAGTTGGTGATTTAGTTTCATTTTTTGCATGTATCTGTTCAATTTTCCCAACACCATTTATTGAAGAGACTGTCTTGACTCCACTGTATGTTCATGCCTCCTTTGTTGAATATTAATTGGGCATAGTGGTTTGGGCCAATTTCTGGGTTCTCTATTCTTCTCCATTGATCTATATGACTGTTCTTGTGCCAGTACCAGGTGGTTTTGGGAACAGTGGCTTTGTAAGACAGCTTGATATTTGGAATTGAGATCCCACCTACTTTGTTCTTCTTTCTCAGGATTGCTGTGTCTATTTGGGATCTTTATTTATTCCAGGTGAATTTTTGGAGAGTTCGTTCTATGTCTGTGAAATATGCCGTTGGTATTTTAATTTCTAGGTTCTCCATTCTATTCCGTTGAAATATGCTGTTGGTATTTTAATGGGGATTGCATTGAATCTTTAGATTGCTTTGGGTAGTATAGACATTTTGATGATGTTGATTCTACTAATCCATGAATACGGTGAATTCTTCCAACTGTTTATATCTTCTTCTATCTCTTTTTTCAGTGTCCTTAAGTTTTTTGTATATAGGTCTTTTACCTCTTTAGTTAAATTTATTTCTAGGTATCTTAATTTTTTTGGTACGATGGTAAATGTGATTGCTTTTTAGTCTCTCTTTCTGTAATTTCACTATTGGTGTATAGGAATGCCATAGATTTCTTGGTGTTAATTTTTTATCCTGCTATCTTGCAGAATTCTTTTATTAAGTCTAATCATTTTTTATGTAGTCTTTGGGTTTTTCTTTGTTCAGTATCATGTCATCTGTGAACAAGGACAGTTTTATTTCTTCTTTTCCAATTTGGATGCCTTTTATTTCTTCTTCTTGTCTGATAGTAATGGCTAGTATTAATAATTCCAGTACTATGTCGAACAGGAGTGGTGTGCAGAAAGCCTTATTGTGTGGCTGGGATCTGGTAGTTGCTGCCATGGGGACAGCGGGGGAGGGGGATTGGCTTTGTGACTCACAGAAATATGTGGGTGTGGTGTCTGGAGTCTTGGTGTCCCTGGCTCTGCAGCAGTGATCCCAGGACTTTTACCGGAGAGGCTGTAGGGTCCTGGTTTGCTTCTGAGACAAGACTGGGTCTTGTCGAGGCTAGGATTCTAGTTTCAAGCAGTTTTGTTATTCAAGATCACGTGATCTCTGTGCTGCTGCTATCCTCCCAAGAGTGTTTGTGGAGTCAGCGAAATTTTGCCATCTAAGACTGCCCGGATTGGCAGCCCCCTGGAAGAACTGCAGCATCTAACTGTCCCTATTTCACTCACACCCAGACCCAGACATGTCCACATACAACTCTATTGCTCCTTCACTCTCTCACACACTCTCCCTCCCTACCTTCTTGTGGGTCTCTATCTTTCCTCAGCCTATTTATATACCCTTGATTAGAAATCAAACCTGTGACCCTTTGTGCCAAGGGCCTACACTCTAACCACTGAGCACACCAGCCAAGGCTGCAAGTTCAATTTTTTTATTTGAGTCTACTTAAAGTGAGAATTACCTTAATCTTTAAAAACGAATATACTTTAGCATAAGAAAATACTTTCATCCTTGTTCGAATGACATATCTCAAAATGTCTTTAATTGTCCTCATGAATCCATAAAGCATCAGAATAAAATCTATCCTTATGGCCATGATAATCATTGTGTCCTAAGCCTCACCTAAAATAGCGAGAAATTAGATCAACATCACCATCTAAAGGGTTAGGATGTGACTTGTGGTCCTTTATAACAGTTCATTAAAATAATATAAATCTTTCATTATCTATCTTCACCCAGCTTTGACCTTCTCTTAAAATGTGAAGGTATGGATTTTAAATGACATATTAAAAATATAAAGATTTACAATCTAGATATGTTAAAAAATATCTGACAGTACATACTTAAACTAGTGATGAAGGCAGGCAGAACGAACCACTTTAAGAGAAAGAGAATAATATAAAAACAATAAATGTGCCATCAAGGCTCCTTAAGTAGTTGAAATTATGCTACTTGTAAATCATTATTACCAAAATGCTGTATTAGGAGAGTGGCATTATGATTTGTGTTTCCCCCTCTGCTTTCTGAACTTTCTTTTAATGCAAGAATAACATTTTTGTCAGTAGCTATGTTTATATGTATGTATGTACATTCTACTTTGATTTATGAGAATACAATTATACTGTTTTCATAAGTTACAGTTTTAAAAGTTGTCAGCAGGGAGACATGATACAGTTGAGTGAAGACTAGTTTGAGAAGTCTGAGGACCTGTATTTTAACCCCAGCTCTGCCACCATGTTCAAGTAATGTCTGACTGTTTTCCTTGTTTTTTCCATTGGTAAAATGAGCAGGTTGGGCAAGATGGTCTCAAACATTTCTTTTCTGTCCTCTGTCTTATAACTTTTTATTTTTACCGTGTGTTTAATGATTACTCCATTTAATCTCAATGTACAGCATGGATGGACCTGGAGAGCAGTATGCTAAGTGAAATAAGATAGGAAGAGAAAGATAAGTACCATATGGTTTCACTCATATGTGGAATCTAATGAACAAAATAAACTAACAAATAAAATAGAGATAGACTCATAGGTAGAGACCAGGCTGACAACTGTTGGTGGGGGGACTGGGTAAGAGAGGGGTGAAGGGATTGAGCAAAAAGGGGGGAAAAAGAGAGAAAGAACACCTTGTGGACAGAGACAACAATGTGGTGACTGACAGGGGGAGTGGGGAAAGGGAGGTCGAGGAGGGTGTAGGAGAAATAAATGATGATGGAAGGAGACTGGACTTGGGGTGGTAAACACACAATACAGTGTACAGATGATGTGCTATAGAATTGTGCACTGAAAGCCTGTGTAATTTTGTTAACCAATGTCGCCCCAATTAATTCAATAAAAAGGAAATAAAAAAGAAGAAAGAGGGTGTGAGCTTTAAGCCCCTAGCACTGACATTAGAAAACTGTTTTATCTGGGTTTAACTGAAGGGAGAAGGGAAAGAGAATGTTTTCATGTGAGGATAGTAGTATTAAGATTAGTAGGCTGAAGTCAAATTCTAAAATTCAGGTAGATAAAATGAGAAAATGAGAAAATCACTTCTATGATTATAGTAGTGTAGTCATATTTGAACTCTTCTCATCTATGGACAAAGAAAGGGTCCACATTTGATTGAAGTTTTTATTATATTAATAATTACCTTTAAACACATGGGATCAGCTATTTTTAGCTTTTATTTTGATATAATTTCAAACTTAAAGAAGGGTTGCAATAATAGTAGGATAACTCAATGCACCCTTCTCTAAGATTCACCAGTTGTCCACATTTTCCCACTATGTTAGTACAGATCCTCTGTAAAGCAGATGCCAATGGGGAATTAAATTTGTAAGAATTTTATTGGAGGAAATGCCAGTATGAAAGGAAATCAGGAGGAAGCTTGGAGAATCTGAAAGTGCTGTCAGACTGCAATGCAATTATGATTTTGGATACAGGAGAAAACGAGAAAAGCTTGGGTGGAGGAAAACTGGATTGCCATGTCATCTTAGGCATTCATTGCCTTCAGAAGGTCTGTGAGCCAAGGTCAGTAACAAAGGAGTCCTACATCTTTCACATAGTCATTGTTGGGTAATGGCCAGTTAGAGGTGTGGCCTTGGCACAATAACCTTCTATAGATTTCACAGTGTAGTAGCTGAGGCCCTTGGACAATTATATTCCCTATAGTAGGAGGTACATGAGATGCATTTAAAATTTTTTTATTGATTAAGGTATTATATATGTGTCTTTATCCCCCACATTGTCCCCTACCCCACTCCCATTCATGCCCTTATCCCCCTGGTGTCTATGTCCATTGGTTATGCTTATATGCATGCATACAAGTTCTTTGATTGACCTCTACTCCTTCCCCTACCTTCCCTCTGAGGTTTGAGCATCTGATCAATGCTTCTCTGTCTCTGGATCTGTTTTTGCTCATCAGTTTATGGCTGCCACCATCCACTCTTTGAAACCATAGATCTACTTCTCCACACAGGTTTGGGGAGAAGCTTCTGTGTAGCTCCCAGTGACACTTCTTTCTCAGGGAAAGCTTAGAAGAAGTTGGTTAATTGGATGGACTACAACCCCAGGCATTACAGTTGGTCTTGGGCACACAACTGACACTCATACTCTCTCTCTTCCACTATCCATTCTAAATTTGCCTTGCCTCCTGCTGTCTCTTCAGCAGGTCTTATGGTCTTATTCCTTAACTGGTGATAGGATTCAAACCTTTATTTTTGAGCAGTATAATACCCTCTTTGTCTGGAATTGCTGTACTTCTCCATTCACAGTTACAATGGGGCAAGGAAGTACCAGGAGGTACCCATGTGGGTCACCTGGGATCCATGCATAATTTCTCCCTGTTGCCATTTTTTAAAATCCTCACCCAGTGATATATTTCCATTGATTTTTTTTTTTTTAGAGTGAGTGGAGGTGAGGGAAGAGGGGGAAAATGAGAGAGAAAGATTAATGTGAGAGAGACATTGATTGGTTGCCTCCTGTACGTGCTCCCAACTGGGCCAGGAATCAAGTCTGCAAGTGCCCTTGACCAAAATAGAACTCGTGACCTTTCGGTCTGCAGGCTAACACTGTAACCACTGAGCTAAACTGGCCAGGGCCCTGTTGTTATTTTGTAAAAGCCACTGTGCTTCCTCCAGAACACCAGGAGCCATTATCTTTGTCAGAGTGGTGACCCCTCTCATTTTCTGGACCCTGGACACAAGGAATCCAAACTTCTCTGGAATCAGCTCTGACTGGTAGTTCATTTTGACCCTTGCTATGTTCCCTGGAAAGCACATGCCCCCTTTGAGAAACAGGAACTCCAGCCTTGAAGAACCCAGAGATGAGGGGATAGAAAATATAAGTCACCCAGTGAGTAAAAGTATTTGGGGTCACTACTGCTTTTATCCCTTGGTTCATGGATTCATGTATCTTTAATATTAGAATACATCACCATAAAGAGGTCTGTGATTTAACAAAAACACTGTATTTTTAGATACACTGCTTGGTCAGACATGCTCCTTGCTGCTTTCAGTCTGTGAGGAACAGTTTATCATTCTGCTTCTCTCCCATAACCATTTGAAAGTAATGAAAATATCCTGTCCATTTACTCTAAAATACTTTGGGCTGTGTTACCTAGCAACAAAGACATACAGGACTACTGTATTTAATCACAGTATGATTATAAAAGACAGAAAATGTAGCATTGAAATAATACTATTAGTTAAACCGTAATTCAGATTCAAATTTGAACAATTGTCCCAAGAGTGTTTTTTAGAGCTTCTTTTTTTCTGGATCTTGGATTCAATCTAGGATATGCATTGCATTTAGTTATTATGTCTTCTTAATCTCCTTTAACTTGGAACAGTTCCTCATTTTCTCACTGTCTTTTTTTTTTTTTTAACCTTAGTATACAGAGTGAGGCAAAAGTAGGTTTACAGTTACAAGTATGTGAAATACAGAGTTTATTCTTGCATAATTATTTTTTAATTACTAGAGGCCCAATGCAAGAATTTGTGCACAGATGGGGTCCCTAGGTGTGGCCTGCAGGGATTGGGCCAAAACTTGCAGTCCAACTGCCTGCCACTCCTGTCTGTCGCTCCCACTCATCCTGGCCCTGCTGTGCCTGGCCCGGGCTCAGTCCTGAACAACTGCATCTGGTGCCCATCCCCAATGGGGAGGGCCTGAGTCATGATTGACCTCTGGGGGGTGGGGGACAGTGGGAGGCCGTAGCTGGCCAGGGATTTGGATCTGTCCCACTGACATTTGTACAGGTTGTTGGGAGCCACTTGGTGGCCACTTTTACTACTATATCTTTTCTTCCTTGTTGAGCATCTAGGGAGGGGAAGTGGCCCATCAGTGCCTGTCTGGATCTCCGGGGATTGGACCTACAGGACTACTGAGAGAGTGAGTGGCTGCTGTCAGGCTAGTGGGCTGCTGGGATGGATTGGTCAGCTAAGCATCACTCCTGCTTCTGCATTGAGTGTCTGCTCCCTGGTGGTCAGTGTGCATCATAATGACTAGTCAACTGGTTGTTCAGTTGTTCAGTCACTTAGGCTTTTATATATATAGATTGTATTATTTTTCCATATGAACAACTGTAAACCTACTTTTGTCCCACCTTGTATTTGAAGATTATAGGTCAGTCATTTGTACCTTGTCTCTAAACTTGTATTTTTCTGCTATTTCCAAATGGTTAGATCAGCAAAAATAGCAAAAGTGGGTCCTCAGTTTGTCATATCAGGATGTGCATGAGGTCAGTGGTATTTATTTAGTCACAAGTGATAATAAAAAATAAAATGGTCCCAACCTGGAAATTTTCACCAAATGCTGGAAGTAGCAATGGAGAAAATTGGAGACCAAGCAAACACCAATACAATTTCCCATCTTTAAAGTGTGGCTCAGCTATATCCTCCTCTGTGAACCACTCTTTAACCACATTCCACCTCTGTCAGAACCTGCTTTCCCAGTGCTCTTATAGCTTTTCATCACATGCTGTGTTCTCATTAGCTTTTTTGTCTGTTTGTCTCCCTACTGGACTGTGAGACTGAGAACAAAGAATATTTCTATTTCACCTCTTGTACTACCTGCTGAGAATAGCCTTCCTTGACCCTACTTTAAGCCTCAGGTCAGGTATCATTTGTCCAGGAAGCCTGACTCACCTAATTTGAATTAATCCTTCTCCTCTGTGTTTCCTTTTACCCTATGCCAACTTCTACCTCTGTGTGCATCATGTCATGTTATTATCTCCTGTTTATCTTTTTCTCCATTGAGATGCTGAGCTACTTGAAGTCAGGAACTGCATCTCCAAGTGTTCAGCAAAGGGACAGGTCCATAGAAGGATCTCAATAATGGCATATTGAAAAATATTTAGTTAAATCAAGAAAATATACTAATAATGCAATTAAAAGTCTTGATTTATTCACGTGTAATAGATACTGTTTTTGGATTGGAGTTGAAATATAGCTGGTGTGTGGAGTTCAGCACATTTGTCATTATTAATCTGGTTCTGAGCATAGAAGCACCTTAATAAAATACCATAACCTTCCTGAGGGTTCATATAGAAGTGACACTTATCAAAATTATCATGATTAACAGGGGAGAATAACAATTTTATGATGGTCTTTTATTTATGTTTATTTTTTCTCAAACCCTGTTTGATTACCTATTTAGAAGTAATGTGCATAATACACCATTTATTTAAACTACATATCTATTAGAATACACCATTTATTTAAACTAAATATCTACTTATTAAATACTCAGTAAGATCAAAGCACAATAGAAATACAGATATTCACATTTTATCCCTTCTGAAGTATCTCCCAAATACTATTATTACTTCATGTTAAGCATAAAGAAATTGAGACTCACAGGGGTTAAGTAACCTGCCAAAGTCACTGAGCACATAAATATGGGTAAGCTGATTACAGAATCAATGTTTTGAAATATCTCTGCTATATTTTCTTTTCTTTTTAAGACATTTTGTTTGACAGACTCTAAGATGGCCTCCAGTGATCCCTATGTGGGTAATCACCACCCCCATCTCGACCCTGCTTGAGTGTGGGACTAGATTAAGTAACTTACTTCTAACTAATATAATATGACACCAGTGGTGAGATATTTAAGCGATTAGGTTACAAGAGTTTGTAACCTTTGACTTTCTGGATGACTCTCTACCTTGCTGGTTTTGATGAAGAAGTTGCTATGTTGAGGAGGCCCATCTGGCAAGGAATTAAGGGTGTTCTCTGGCCAATAGCCAGCTCGAAATTGAGGCCCTCAGTCGCACAGGCCACAAAGAAAATGAATCTTGCTAAAAACCATGTGATCTTGGAAGCAAATCCTCAGCAAACCTTCAGAGGAGAACCAAGCTCAGGTTCACACCTTCATTGTAGCCTTGTACAAAACTATCATGACCTACAGGAAAAGTGAGATAATATATAGGTGTTTTAAGCTGTGAAATTGTGGCAATTTGTTACACAATGATAGATGATTAATATAGCCATTAAAGACACTGTTAAAAGTAAGTTATATCATGAATATTACAAACATTTACATGAACTTACAATATATCATGCACTATTCTAAGTGTTTTACATGTATTAGCTCACTTAATCATCTCAACTACACTATGAGGTAGATACTGTTATTACCTCCATTTTCTAGATGAGAAAACAGGTACAGAAGTGTTCAGTAACTTGGTTGCACATGTAGAAAATGTCAGAACTTATTCATTCAGGCATCCTGACTCTGAGAATCACATGTCTTAATCACAACCACTCTGCTATATTAATTTGAATGTCATACTTTCCGAAAAGGTGCATGATAGAACTTGGCCATTAAACCTTAATTAGAAATTTTATTAGTGAACATTTATTTTGAAAGCATAATGTCTTAAAATGATCAAACCTAAAAACAGATATCATAAGGAAGTCTATTTTTATCTGTCATAACTCTAGCAAGTAAGGTCTCTCCAAAGGTGACCATGGAGATGAAGGATTGGGATATAAATGGATGGATCTTTGAACAATTTCTTGCATATTTTATTCTTCTAACCTAATGAATACCCTCAATTAGAATGACAGACTCCATGGCACTTTACTCTCAAAATTCATGTTATTCTGGAGATGAAAACTGAATTAATTTACATATTAGAATATTGGTGTTTAATATTTAGTGCTGGTAGTTGGAAGAAGAAGTATTTGTGTTCTAAACAAAACAGTGAGATTGAGAACAGGATGACAGAGAAAAAAACATGGAAAAGTTATACATTTTTCTCAGATCTTTTATAATACACTATAAATTTTTACATAAAACAAAACATCTTTATACCAAGAAATAATGCATTCACCATAAATAACATATATTATTAGAATTCTGTATGATAGAGAACTTCTGGGTAGCTGACAACAATGGCAGCCACTTAGGTTCCAATCTCCTAACATTTCTCGAAAAGTAGTACAGATAAGTAAGAAGAGAAAAATAAAATGGCAGGAAACCATGCCCTCATAATAACTTAAACAGAAAGAACAACTAAACTTCAAAATAACTATAATTAAAAGAAGAAATAATACCAAATTATAGCATATTTTAAGAATAAAATGCATTTATGTCCTAACCCCGTTGTTGGCAAACTGCTACTCGCGAACCATGTGTTGCAGCTCTTTGGCCCCTTGAGTGTGGCTCTTCCACAAAATACCACGGTCTGGGTGAGTCTATTTTGAAGAAGTGTCATTAGAAGAAATTTAAGTTTAAAAAATTTGGCTCTCAAAAGAAATTTCTATAATACTGTTGATATTTGGTTCTGTTGACTAATGAGTTTGCCAACCACTGCCCTAGCTGGTTTGGCTCAGTAGGCCTGTGGACTGAAGGGTCCCAGATTTGATTCCAGTCAAGGGCACATGCCTGGGTTGCCAGCTCGATCCCCAATAGGGGACATGCAGGAGGCAGCAGATCAATGATTCTCTCCCATCAATGATGTTTCTATCTCTCCCTCTCCCATCTTCTCTGAAATAAATAAAAACGCTTGAAAAATTTTAAAAAGAATAAAATGCATTTATTGAAACTTGAAAATGTAAAAATTAAACAGATTAAACAACTTAGTTGCCTCATTTATAACAGATGCGGCAGGTCATAAGTAGAGCAAGACATCTATCTCACTGTTGTAATTTTAAACCATGCCCTCATCATAGCTTGAACATAAAGAATACATAAACTTAAAAATAACTGTAAGTAAAAGGAGAAATAATACCAAATTATAGCATGTTCCCCTTCTTACAAGGATTTGTGGTGAGCAAGGCCAACTGAGAAAACTTGAAGGGAAAACAGAAGAGAAAAGATAGCTAAAAGTTCTAAAGTTATGCCAGGACCGGTTTGACTCAGTGGATAGAGCATCGGCCTGCGGACTGAAGGGTCCCAGGCTCGATTCCGGTCAAGGGCATGTACCTTGGTTGCGGGCACATCCCCAGTGGGGGGTGTGCAAGAGGCAGCTGGTCGATGTTTCTCGCTCATCGACGTTTCTAACTCTCTGTCCCTCTCAATTCCTCTCTGTGTAAAATCAATAAAATATATTAAAAAAATAAATAAAAGTTCTAAAGTTATGTAAAAACTACTACCAAAAAGACCAAATTCATCCTAAAATTTTTAAAAGTGTCTAGATGGAACAGACATAAACTATAGGGAAATGTGATTTGAAGTGATAATCGTTGAAAGAAAAGCTTATTGGAAAGGTAAAAAGTAACACTATCAATTTCATGAAGAAGAAAATTTTATCAATTGAGTGGAGAGGAAGAAAAGAAGAAAAAGGGCAAAATTTAGGGCTAGTATGACTAAAGTAAGCAACAGAATCAGAGAACACAAACCATCCCCTATCACAAAATACAAACACAAATTTATTAAATATCTGGACTCTGCTATGCTGACAGAAGAGGGCGCCATTAAAATAGGAATCTTGAGAGGGAAAAACAGGACAAAATGAACAACAAAATATATCTACACAGTATTGATACTGAAAGAGAAATTTATAGCACTAAATTTATAGCACTAAATAGGAAAGAAGAAGGACTTTTAATTAATAATTTAAGCGACAACAACAACAAAAAACACACCAAACAAACAAAAAAAACACATAGAAAAAGAAGAGTAAAATAAACTCAAAGCAAGTAGAAGAAAGGAAATAATAAAGAGCAGAAGTAAATGAAATTGGAAATAGAGAAAACAGGTGAAACAAAAAGTTAGTTCCTTGAAATTATCAATAAAACTGAGAAACCTCCAGCAAGACTAAAATAAATAAAATGAGAGGACATAAAAATTCCACTATCAGGAATGAAACTGGATATTACTACAGATCCTTCAGTTATTAAAGAATAGCGAGGCAATACTATGAACATTCAAAAACATAGATGAAATGGATCAATTCCTTGAAAAACAAGCTACCAAAACTCATGCAATAGAACATAGATAATATGAATTGTCCTATAACTACTAAAGAAATTGAATCTTTAATTTAAAAGCTTTCATAAGAAAAAGTCTCTCAACCCAGATCATTTCACTGGAGAATTCTACCAAACATTTGAGAAAAATGAGCACCTATTCTCTATAATATTTTTCAGAATACAGAAGAGGACAGCACATTTGCCAACTCATTATATGAATCCAATATTACCCTAATAACAACTAGACAAAAGCAGTACAAAAAGGGGAAAATAAATAACCAGTATCTCTCATGATGCTAGATGCAAAATCCTATCTAATAAAGAGGGAATATGCTAATTGACCCTTAAGCCATCGCAAAGATGGTGGTGCCAGCAGCCAATAATGAGGGAGTATGCTAACTGACTGCCATGCCCTCAAAGATGGCGGTGCCCACTGCCACAAGATGGTGGTGCCCAGTCCCCTCAGGCCTGATGGGGCAGCAGGTGTGTGGCAGGTGTGCTCTGCATGCCTGCCTCTGGAGTTCCCCAGTCCCCTAGCCCCCTAGACACCCAGGGCTGGCCCGAGGCACAGGCAATCCTCAGATGGTGGCTGCCCAGCAGTCTAAGGACACCCAAGGCTCAGGTAACCAGGGCTGGCTGAGGTTTGCACTTCCAGCAGTGGCAGCAGCTTGTCCCTGGTGCCAGCAGATGTACCTGCAGCCCAGGAGAGAGACAATCCACATGCCCATGGTCCCCATGGTCCTGGGTGCCAGTGGCTGCACCTGTGGCCCAGCAAAGGGACAAGCTACCTACCCCATGGTCCTGGGGGCCAATGCTTTTGCCTGTAGCCCAGTAGAGGGACAAGCCACCCACCCTGTGGTCCTGGGTGCCTGTGGTTGCAGCCTGGGTAAAGCTGCCTACCCACAGTCTCCTGTAGCTACAGGGGGTTGAGGGGGGAAGTACAGTATAAGAAAGCTAAATTCTTAACTATTGCAAATAAAAGTCAATAGATAATATCTAAAATTATTAAATAAATAGCTGTTTAGGCATATTATTTGTGCTATATAATGTATAAAGCAGAAGAAACAGCTAAAACTATAGAAAACATGGCTTTTTGTGAGGGTAATGATAAGCAGTTGAACAGGGAACTGCTATTATTTGTTATCAGCCATGCCTCATTATTATTTTATGTTTAACTTTGTGTATAATTTACTATGAGAACAATTGTTATTCTTTAATTTTCAAGAGAGTAGAAACCACAAAGAGATTAACACATTACAACATGGGCCAACTGCAAACTTAAAATTTCACTTTTGGCTATCTGAGTTTGGCCACTACATGGGTGAAGTAGGTGGTAGAGAGGACAGGGCCTTGAGCCTTCTAGATGCCAACTTCTGATGATGTAAATTATGCGTGCAGGTGGCTTTCAACTGGCCAGCTAATTTCTGCAATATAGGAAATAACTGTAATTTCTGTTTCTGCATCTGGGCTCAAAAGAGAAAGTGGCCCCAATTGCCTATTGAATTTATGGAGATGAGATCTCAAGTATCTTAGGATAATTGTTGGATGGAGGGACAGGCTTTGCCAGAAAAGCAATTTTAGTACTTCCCCCTCTCATAAGGTACTTTGAAACAATTTTTCCATTTGAAAAAATTTAAGCCCCTTATCTTAAAAATTCCTTTCTCGCCTGTGACTAGCTCCTTTTTGTTCATGCATTTTAGCTCCAATTTTAGTTTACAAATACACTAATAAAACAAGATTCTGTGTAGCAAGCTTCCTTTCTTAATAACCCCAATTTACTGTTAAGTGTTTGTCTTTCTACCTGTGTCCCACATACATCTCCTATTCTTAATCATTATGTTTCTGTGCCTCTTTTTCTGATACTCCTTTATCTCTCTCATTACCTCCCTATACCTTTTTTTTTGTGTGTGTGTGTGTGATGGTTGTTTTACTTCACACTTCCACATTTTTCTCTCCATTATCTATTCATTTAAGAAGTATTCATCAAGCAGCTATAATATGCATTGAAACTAACACTCCCAGAGACAGACTCTTAACAGTCTAATTGAGGTGACATACAAATGATGAATAGAAATAGTAATTAACTATAGTGAATGATATAATGACAAAATTATTTCTACACATGATGAATGCTATAGGATTAAAAATTAAAGGTAATATATGCTCATTATTGGAAACTAGCAAAGTATAGAAAATATTTTAAAAATGAAAATTGAGTCAGACTGTCTAGGTTGGAATCTTAGTTCTATTCTTATTACCTCTATAGCATTGGGCAAGTTGCTTAAACTATTTTCTTCACCTATTAAATAGAGATAATAATATTATTTCCCTATCTCAGAGGGTTAATAGGCTTACAACAGAGCCTAGCCAATTTAAGTGGTATTACTTGTAGTTGTCATTACTACCACCACCAGCTTTTTGGTATGTGGACTTCTTTCCCCCCCCCCGTCTCCCCCCCCCCCCCGATATACTGTATATTTCATGACTACTGTTATTCAACATGGTTTTCTCTGTTTCCATTTTCCCCATATTTTATGCTTTAATTGCTAAGCTTGTTAATGTTATTTCCCACTCCTTTAATCATTTCTCCAATTTTACCCTTTCCTTTATACCTACAACTATTCTTTTTTCTCATCATTTGGCAAGTAGTCATATAGGCAAGAAATATTTACTCAGCTGCTACAAAGTATAGATACCTTGCTAATTTCCAAGGATGTTAGAAGTAGAAGGTAAAGAAATTCATACTTTTTCCATAATCTTGCTTACATGGGGAACCAGCTCTGACATAGGAAATGAAAACTGGGTCCTGGGCCCTAGCTTCATCACTTTCCAGCTAGTGTGACCCCTAGTGGCCTCACCTTCTCATCTGTACAAATGGGTACATGAATGTCCACACTATATGTATCATTAGGCTGTGGATTGTGAATGTCAATGAGGTTTGTAAACTAGATATATGGGAACAATTTAAAGTACTCAGGAGAAATTGGTTCCTACCTTTATTAAGTGAACATATAACTTTTTATATTTTTAAAATAAAACTTCTTCTTGAAGATAATTTTAATTAGGCTTTTTGCCTTTACTTACTTTGTCAAGAATAGTTGAATCTTTGGTCAAAATTACCCTCAAGTCAAACTTCTTTAACATTCTAAATCAGCTAAACACACACACACACACACACACACACACACACACACACACAAATAAATGAATGAATAAATCAGCTAAACATCTGCTGCTATGAATTCTGTTATTATAGAAATAAAAATGTTGCCCTCCCCTCCACTCTCCCACCTAGGTACTGTCTTCCATAGACAATTGGAATTCACTAGCCCTTTACCTGGACTGATGAACTGATGTACTATTTAAATCAAAAAATCATTTTTTGACACATTTTTAAAGCAGAAAGACCAAGTGAAATCAACATTAGCTTGGATTTTTCCATATTTTAAAGTTAACATTTTTTTCCTCAGGAATTAAGAAAACAAAATAAAATCTCATTTTTTTTCCATCATAAAAAGACCATCCTATCTAATAAAAGATTAACATGCAAATTAACCATCACTCTGCTACACCCCCACCCATGCACCAGGCCTCTATCTTATCTAATAAAAGAGTAATATTCAAATTGACCCTCACTCCAACATGCAAGATGGCTGTCCCTGTGTGGACACAATCAGGAGTGAGTATGCAAAGCAACCCAACCAAGATGGCTGCCACCACAGAGCAAGCAGGAGGCTTGGGTTTCCCTGGCAATGGAGGAAGCAAAGCTTTCCACACACCCTGGTGGGCCCAGGCCTTCACTCAAGGCTACAAAGTTTCAATTATAGAAGATAAATAAATCCCAACAAAAATGGCAGCAGTCACAGAGCTGGAGAGAGCAGGAGGCTTGGGTTGTCCCCGGCGATGGAGGAGGCCAAGCTCCCGCAACCCTGGCCTGCCTTGGCCTCTGTTACAAAGTTTTAATTATAGAAGATAAAGAAATCCCAGATACCAGAGCCCCTGCTGGGGTCACCAGAGGGCATGGCCAGCCTGCAAACCACCACAGACCACTCACCCATGCCACCCCAGGCCCCAAGGCAGTGTTTCCCAAAGTGTGGTACGCATACCCCCAGGGGTACTGGAAAAGTTTGGTGGGGGTACCCATTGCACCGGAGTTTAGTGGGGATATGCACTGCACCATGCTTAGCTGAGCCTAATTCTACATCCTCATGAGTACGAGGGGTACTCAGTGTTACAAAAATTATAGAAGGAGTACACATATGTCAAAAGTTTGGGAAACACTGCCCCAAGGGAACCCCTATCCTGATCCGGGACACCCTTCAGGGCAAACCAGCTGGCCCCCACCCATGCACCAGGCCTCTATCTTATCTAATAAGACAGTAATATTCAAATTGACCCTCACTCCAACATGCAAGATGGCTGTCTCCTTGTGGACACAAGATGGCCTCCACAAGATGGCCAGCAGGGAAGGAAAGTTGGGAAAGACCAGGCCTGCAAGGGAGGGTAGTTGGGGGCGATCAAGCCTGCAGGGTAGGCCAGTAAGGGGTGACTAGACAGGTGGAGGAGTGAAGTTGGGAGTGACCGAGCCTGCAGGGAAGAGCAGTTGGGGTGGGGGTACAGGCCTGCAGGGGAGGGCAGTTAGGAGTGACCAGGCCTTCAGAGGAGGGCAGTTAGGGGCAAATGGGCTGGCAGGGGAGCAGGTAGGCATCAATCAGGTTGGCAGGGAGTGGATAGGGGTGATCAGGCTGGCAGGCAGAAGCGGTTAGGTGCAATCAGGAAGGCAGATAGGCGAACAATTGGGAGCCAGCAGTTCTGTATTGTGAGAGGGATGTCCAACTGCTCATTTAAACAGGCAGTCAGGCATGCCTCAAGGGGTCCCAGATTGAAAAGGGTGCAGGTTGGGCTGAGGGACACTCCCCCCCCCTTGCATGAATTTTGTGCACCGAGTCTCTAGTATTTATATAATGTTGATTTTGCTGTAAGTACACAGAAAAAATAAAATATTGGAAGGCTATAAAACAAATAAGACAAAGTTGCTAATCATTGAATTGAAGCTGGTTCATGGGTATTCATTATACTGTTCTCTTGATGTTTGTGTACATTTTAAAATTGAAATAATGAAAAATAAAAACAAAACATGTTTATTGCCATTTGTTTTCATAGGCATTTTTATAGCCTAAAATTTTTGACATGTTACTTGAGAAATCTAAACCATCACATACTGGTAGAATTTTGAAGTTTTCTAACCATTTCAGATTTGCTTTTATTTTATACAGAAACCCTGTAAAGGATATGATTGCTTTTTGTTATTGTCATGCAGATAAGGAAACTTTGTGGTCAAGTGACTTGCCCAACATCACATAACTAACTATCTATCCCCAGAAGACAGACTAGAAGCTAGTCTTCCAGACTGCTGTGCTGGAGCTCATTTTATATAAATGTCAGAGAAACAATAAACTTGAATAAGATTCCTATAATTGCTGGAATATTTTGTTAATGTGGTGCTAGTATATTTGTATGTAGTATTTTAAGTTCATAAGGCTTGATGATTGATGAGGGGGATGAGAACCTGCCATTTACCAAGCCAGGAACTTATTTCCCTCCAAATCCTTGGGCTTGAAGCCTGCCTCCTCCAACTCAGTAGATTGTGGGAACTTGAACAAGTTATATTAAATCTCTAAATGTCTATTTCCTCATTTATGAAAAAGGGGTGATAATACCTACCTAACTGGGATTAATACTATAATGTATATAAAGTGCTTAACACAGTACCTACAATATACTAATACAATTTAAAATGTGATATTAAAATAAAGGCCAGGAGGAGGATGACTATAAGATTCAGAAGAGAGCACGGATCATTTAGAGAACTGTCAACTGTCTGGCATGCCTGTCTCTAAACTCTTCCTCCCAGTGCTTTTTTCTGACTCTGTAGTTTATGATAGTCACTATTTTTTTAATTAAAAAAAAAACCAACGCGCGCACACACACACACACTAAAAAACCAACAAAAAACCCTAGATGCCCAGTGCGTGAAATCATGCACAGGTAGGGTACCTAGGCCTGGCCAGCAATCAGGGCTGATCAGGTTTCTCACCTCCCTGTCTCCTCACCTCCTCCTTCCCTCGCTCCCTCAGCACCACACCACCGCTTCTGGTCACCTGCCATGTTCTGCACCGCCCCCTGGTGGTCAGCGCATGTTATGGTGAGCGATCAAACTCCTAGTCTCCTAAAGTCCTGAGGGGACAATTTGCATATTAACCTTTTATTATAGTATAGAATAATACGGACATGATCATGTCAATTATTCACTCAAAACTCTTTAATATATATATATTTCTTTATTGATTTCAGAAAGGAAGGGAGAAGGAGAGAGAGAGAGAGAATCATTGATTGGCTGCCTCCTGCAGGACCTCCACTGGGGATTGAGCCTGCAACCCAGGCATGTGCCCTTGGCTGGAATTGAACCTGGGACCCTTGAGTCAGCAGGCTGACACTCTATCCACTGAGCCACGCCGGTTAGGGCTCATTCAAAACTCTTAAATGGGCCCCTATAATATCTCAACACTCCAATGTAATTTTTTCAGCTAAAGCAAACCATTCCAAAGGTTACTGCCAAATTTGCAGCTTTGCAACTCTCTGTAGAGTATGACAATGCTGTGTGAAATATATGCTGGTGATAATTGAATTCAACAAAGCAGGAAGGAGCAATTCAATAAATGGTGATATTTAAAATATATCCTCACTTTTTTATATTTCACAACAAAATTAATTCCATGTGAATCAAAAAAATGAAACCTGCCGAAACCGGTTTGGCTCAATGGATAGAGCGTCGGCTTGGGGACTGAAAGGTCCCGGGTTCGATTCCGGTCAAGGGCATGTACCTTGGTTGCGGGCATATCCCCAGTAGGGGGTGTGCAAGAGGCAGCTGATCGATGACTCTCTCTCATCGATGTTTCTAGCTCTATCTCTCTCCCTTCCTCTCTGTACAAAATCAATAAAAATATATATATATAAAATGAAACCATAAAAATGTGGATCAAATATGGAAACCATAAAAAATCTGAATATCTATCACTTCTTTATAGAGAAGGATGTGCTAAGTTAAAAAATAATTGGAGGAAAATCATAAAAGAAACTATTAAAATATGTGACAATATAAAATGAAAAGCTTCTACATGTCAAATATATCGATAGTAAAAGAACAAGCATAGAAAACTCTGCCATAAATATGAGAGGGGAAAATAATATCTTTAATATCTACAGAGCACATACAAAACAATAAGAAAATACAAAAGCTTTCAATGGAAAAATGACATTAATGAACAAGTTACAAAAGAGGAAATGTGAATGGCTAATAAGCATATGAATAAATGTTCACCTGCACTAGTAATCAAAAATGCTAATGGAACAACAAGAGAGTAATTTTCACTAATTAATTAGCAAAGATGAAAAAGATAATACTCCATGTTAGTGGGCCATAAGAAAAGCATTCATACTCTAATAATGGGAGGGTAAACTGATGCAGTCTTTTTTGAAAGCAATTTGGCAATATTTTTCAGGAGCTAAAATATAGTTCTACCCTCTGACCTGGAATTCTACTGTTAATAACAATCACTCCCCAAGAAGGAAGCCTAAGTCTGGAGAAATTTATGCAAAGAGATGCTTATTTATAACAACTAAATTGCCAACCAACCTAAATTTGGCACAAAAAAAATTATATAATCTTAACATAGACTGCAGCTATTCAAAATTGTGCCTATGGTGACTAGTAAAAGACACATAAATGCTTATTGTATAATGTTTAGAAACATAAATATTACATATTACTGTAAGTATATGTTATCACCTGTGGAAACAATATAGATGCCTAGAAACAAAAGGAAAAACTGTTAATGTGATAGGTATCTCAGAGAGGCAAGATCATGCTTATATTAGCCATAGTAAATTTTGTTCTACAAATTTTTTACAGTAGCCATGCATTTTTGTTATTTAAAAGGTGTTTAGAATAGACCATGCCAAATGCTACCGACTATAAATATGTCTTATTATCAATATTTAATCACTAGTTGTTGTTGTTGTTGTTGTTGTTGTTGTTGTGTTTGATGTCCAGCAGATGGAGCTGCATCCCTTAACATTCCATTTAAACTCTGGGAATATTAAAAACTATGGCCACATTTTAATTTGTTTTGTTCTGTTGGAAGGAAATCTCTTCTATCCTCCTAAAGGTTTTGTAAAACATATGTTCTTTAAAAACAAAAAGGATTACGTTTAAAATTTGTTTTGTGAGTTTTGTGAAATCCCTCTGAGATAATTGGAGACACCTGGGGTGTCACAAAAAGCAAGACTGTGTAGTGGATTTGGAGAAGTAGGAAAGTTGACAGATTAGCTGATTGCCTTGCGGCCACACGGGGCGTCTGGGCAAAGACAGGAAAAGCCAGCTGAAGGTCCTGTTCACTTTGCTTCATTTACTGAGTAAAGGAAGGATGGGAAATTGAATTTTAATTTGTAAGTGCATAGGGTTAGTAATTCAGCAGAATTTCAGAATTGATGTCTGCATTCGTCCTCATCACACATTTAGGGTGGTGATTAAAAACACTGTCTTTAAAACTAGAAAGACCCCTATCCCAAGCCTAATTTTACAACTTCCTCTAGCTGTGTGACCTTGGGAAAGTCATATCACCTCTCTGTGCTTTACTTGTCTCATTTGTAAAATAGGGACAATTTAAAAAAAGAGAGTCAAAAGAGATAACGCATGTAAAAGTGTTTGTCATAAAGCCTGGCACATGATAAGTGCAAAGTAATTGTTAGCTGTGATTATCTTCCATTTATTTATTCAATACCCATTTTGGCATACTATTTGCCAGCCATGGGCTCTGCATTGGTGAGAGACGAAAAATTGGCACAGTCCTGCCCTCTAGTAGGAGTTTGAGGAAAAGAAACTATGTAGAAGCAGCAGTGTGCGTGAGCTTGGAACCAGGATTTCTGGGTCTCTATCTGACTGATTTATTTTAAACCTCAGATAAATTACTTCATCTCTGGTTTCCTCTTGTTTAAACAAGGGGTTTGGACAATATGATCTCTAAATTATCTTCAGCTCTGAAATATCCTATGACTGTATTTCAAAGAACGTTGCTGAATGGGAACAAATCAAAGTTATTATCTTTCAAATATATTCACATTATGCAGTCTCTTCTCCGGAGGTGCAAAATTCCCATAATTAGCTAAAGGTCCAAGGGCAAACAGGATGATTGCAGCAGAGGCTGGATAAGATACCCCTCTTTGAGATGTTGAAGAAGAGAAAAATCAAACTTTAAAAAAATGAAATTGTACATCACAAAAATTTTATTTCTAGTTAGTTTAATTACCAAAGCTAATTGGTTAATTCCCACTTTCACAAACTTCATGCAACATCAAAATGCCTTTGGTATTTTCAAATTACAACAAAACGGTGTTCCATTGTTACAGTATATTTGTGTGTCTGTGTGTGTGTGCATATGTGCATGTGTATATAAGAGCATGTCTGTGCTTGGGGGTGAGTTTGCTTCTGCTCTCTTGATTTTATATACTTAAGTCAATGATTGGTAAACTTTTTTTGTAAAGGGCCAGATAGCAAATGTTTTAGGCTTTGTGGGCCATATACCATTTCTATTGCTGCTGCTACTTCTCTTCTTCCTCCTCCTCCTTCTTCCTCTTTTTAAAAAAATATTTTATTGATTTCAGAGAGGAAGGGAGAGGAAGAGAGAGATAGAGACATCAATAATGGGAGAGAATCATTGATTGGCTGCCTCCTGCACGTCCCCAACTGGTATTCAAGCTAGCAACTGGGCATGCACCCTGACCTGAGAGGTAATTGAACTGTGACCTCCTAGTTTATAGGTTGATGCCTAACCACTAAGCCATGCTGGCTGGGCCTCCTTCTCCTTCTTTTAACCATTTAATAACATAAAAAGCATTCTTAAATCCCAGGATCTACAAAAATAGACTGAGGATTAAATTTGGCCTGCAGGACATAGTTTTCTGACCCCCATCTTAAATCAAATTTTCAGCCTCCTGTCTCTACTGGTTTGGTTTCATAGAATCTCTCTATTACCATGTCATCCCACCTCACTCAGGAAACAGGTTATTTTCAGCTCTGAAAAACCCTATGACTGTATTTCAAAGAACATTACTGAATGAGATCAAATTAAAGTTATTATCTTTCAAATATATTCACACTAGAGGCCCAGTGCATGAAATTTGTGCTAGGGGCTCAGTCCTCACAGCTGCAGTGGCTTGCCTCAGCCCTCACAGCCCTGGCTTCATCCGGAAGGTTGTCAGAAAGGACATCTGGTCAAATTAGCATATTACACTTTTATTGTTATAGATTATGCAGTATTTTCTCAGTTCCCTTTACTTGTTTTCACCTGGTTTTGCTCCCTCTCTTCTTCTCACCCAATTTCCTTCCCTCTAATTAATTAAGACAGCCTGGCTAACATTGCAGCTCCAGCAAAAATCATCACCCTTGAACCAAACTGGTAGTGATCTAGTCCATCAGATTGACTGCACCATGGACAGGGACTCATCAGCACATCTGTCCAATGAAGAATTTGCCAAGTTTCCTGGGCCCAGTTCCCTAACCATGACAACAGCATGAACTTAGTTTCCACCTAGGACCAAACTTTTCATTATTCAACAAATACTTACTGAGCACCAATTATCTATTTGGCATTGTACTATAGACTCTGAACACAGCAAAGAAAAGCCTGGCAATGGTTGTGACCATCACAGATCTTATACAGCATAATGAGGGATACAGACATGGAAGTATTTCTATGTAATAATGCCAGAATTTTAGTGTCGTATTCCAAGAATTACAGGGTGGTATGGGAGCACAGAGAAGGGCACCTAATCCAGACATAAAGGTCAGGGGAAGTGTCACCCAGAGTTACTAACCTAACTCTTGTTTCTAGGTAGGAAAGATATATGGAGTCCTAATATTAAAGCTGACTAGAACAGTAGGTACCCTAATCTCCTTAGCAAATGGTTCTTGAACTCTGCTTAGACTTCTGTTAATAATAATCCTGTTCAATGTAGCCTATCCCTTTGATTTGAGCTCTTGGTTTCAGTCCTACTTCCTAAGCTTGGTTCCCAGAAACACTATTTTAACAGCCATCAGTCATGTCCCCACATCTAGAACACTGACCCTAATGTAATCCTGAAGGTGTACCTCTTCTGGGTAAAGCATTTGTGCTGAAGTGAACACAATTGAACAGCCAATTGTCAAGTACAGTGATGATCAACTTTATCAGCTTTCAATTATTAATATTGATAACAGTAATTACTCTTTTTAGATATTACATATTTTCCTTTTTCAGAGTGCTGGGCTGGTTATGAAGGAGGGAACAGTAGAGCATCCAGGTTTAAATATATATTTTCTATACTGAACATTTTAAGTTTAAATGCTGTGTCCCCAAGAAAATTGGTTAGAAAGGGTCCTCTTACTTTTCATTAACTACAAAATGAATAAAAGGATCGCCTCCTTTTGTGCCCCACCCCTGCAGGGGCTTCTTGGGAGGTATGTTAGCCTATTCATATGTTAATTTCGTAGAGCCCTCAATCTTTTCACAGAGTTTCTGTACAATGAGAGGGGAGCCTGCATATTTCAAAAGAGCAGCATATGCTCCTTAAGGTGAACGCGAAATATAACACTGCAGGGGAAATGCGGTGCATTATTCTTTGCCCCTTTGCTGAGAGAGTTTACAAGCAACATTTGGAAATGGAGGGCATTTTTCTATATAGAGATTGAATTTGACAATTAACCATGATTTTTTTTTTATTGAGAGATTCTAAATGACTTTCCTTTTTATGTAAATAAAAAAAATAAGAGAAAAGAACATTTCAATTCCCAGAAAAGCCTCAGAAGTGCCATACCCTGGAGCTGTTGAACTCTGTTTTGAAAATAAATTTTCCTCAAAAAAAAATATTCTTAGCTGGCAGGGAAATGGACAATGTATATAACTTAAATATCTGAAATCTCTCATTCTCTTTATTTCATTATAAAACCTAACAAGTCCTAGCATAAGCGTGCTTAATGTTTAGGTTATAATTTCAGATGTGCAAATGATTCATTAGTATTTGATAATCATATTTCAAGAAAATTCTGATAGACATTAATTGCTTCTTCAAGAATTATATCCTAGTGCTTAGTAATGACAAACACTGTGTATTAATTTCACATGTATTAGAAATAATGATTAAAGTAAAACCTATTTGATGTAATAACCATTAGTTCAGAGTTGCTGAATGATGCTTCATGGCTTAAGATGAATAATAATGGCCCATTTTTTCATTAGACAGATGTTCCATCTTACTGTATAAAGAGTTACGTCATTGAAATAGAAAATGTAAAAGAATTATAATATGCCATATCACTAAGCCTGATTAGCCAATTGAACAATTAAGTCTGAAAATCATTAGCATTTGCAATGAAATGTGATCTGTTTTTATCATGTTTTCAATGGTATGAATTTTGAAGAATATTTTACACAGAAAAATTTTTAAATTAAAAATCCATAATAACATGGCTCAGGTTCACATGGAGTATTAAATGATGGAGTGTCAAGCCACAGTTTTGTAAAAATAAAATGTTTTTTATTTTATTTTAAAAGCGACTGTTAACAGTAGTTGTCTCCTGGGTGGGTTACTTGGTAGTTGGGGGACGAGAGTGTGGAGATTATTTTATATTTTTCACTATATATATATTTTTTACATTTTGCATTGTGCACAATATATATGTACTACCTATTTTTAAATAATTTCATTATAAACAATTATAATAACAACCACTCATAACCATATATTAAAATGGAAAGATAGCAATAGAGGCTCCACCATAGGCTTTAAAATCAGATAGAGACACACACACCCTATACTCTATACACACATAGGAGGAGTTCATTTCTCAATTCTGCCTCTTGTTATGAGGCTTTGAACAGATTGCTTGCCTCATGGGTATGAGAGGGGGATTTAAATGGGATTTAGTATGGCACCTAGCATATGGTAAGTGCTCAATAAATGTCTATCATTTTACAATCATACTAGAACAGTTTTATCTAATACAGTGATCCCCTAACATCTACTGATATTCTTTTCACAGTATCAACATTAGAAGCATAGATCATTTGTGGTAAAATTTTTTAAAAGTTAGTATTTGTGGAGTTTATGTGTGTGTATTTAGTTATAGTCCAACATGTTCTATTGGGAAAAAGGTGAAACAGAGTCATGTCTTTCTTATTTCCTCTCTCCACATCTCTTTGTTCCTCTGTACCACAAATTTATCCTGGGTATTCACTAGGTGCCAGGTACGCTGCTAAGTACAAAACCTTAGAAAGTATCTATTCTAAATTTTTACTGATGAAAAAATTTATTTCTGCCATCTACTTCATGGGGACCCAGCTATAGCTTTAACTCTTTCAGTAACAGGGACTTCACTGCTTTGTAGATGACTTTTTTTCTTTGCTGAACAATTCTAATTTGTTAGAATGTTCTATTTAAGTTTTTAAAAATTTATTTGGGTGACATTGATTAATAAAATTATATAGTTTTCAAGTGTACAATTCCATAATACATCATCTGCATATTGTATTGTGTGTTTACCGCTCAAATTCAAGTCTCCTTCTGTCATCATTTATGCCCCCTTTACCATCTTCTAGCTCTTCCCATCCCCTTTACTCTTGTAACCACCATATTGTTCTCTGTGTCCATGGCTTTTTTTTCTTAATCTCGTCACCTTTTTCACTCAGCCTCCCCAAACCTCCTCACCTTTGAGGGCTGTCAATCAGTTTTCTGTATGAGTCTGTTTATATTTTGTTTGTTTATTTTGTTTCTTAGATTCCACATATAAGTGAAATCATATGGTATTTGTCTTTCTCTGACTGGTTTATTTCACTTGGCACAATACTCTCCAGGTCCATCCATGCTGTTGCAAAAAGTAAGATTTCCTTTTTTTATGGCCAGGTAGTATTCCATTGTGCAAATGTACCACAGCTTTTTAAAATAAAATACTCACCTGAAGATATATACTTTATTGATTTTAGAAAGAGAGAAATAGAGAGAGGGAGGGAGATAGGGAGATAAGGAGATAGGAAGAGGGGAAGAAAGATGGAGAGAGAGAGAGAGAGAGAGAGAGAGAGAGAGAGAGAGAGAGAGAGAGAGAGATAAATGTGAAAGAGACTGGTTGCCTTCCGTAAAAGCCCCAACTGGGTATCAAATGTGAAACTTATGTATGTGCCATGTGCCCTGACTGGGAATCAAACCCACACATGCATAAACTTTTGATGTACTGAATAATGTTCCAACCAACTGAGCTACCAGACCAGGGTTACCATAGCTTTTTTTATCCACTCATCTACTGATGAGCAATTGAGCTGCTTCCAAATCTTGGCTATTGGAAATAATTCTATAGTGAATTAGTGTTTTGGGTTCCTTTGGATATATTTTCAGAAGTGGGATTGTTGGGCCATAAGACAGTTTTATTTTTAATTTTTTGAGAAAATTCCATACTGTTTTCCACAGTGACTGCACCAATCTGCATTCCCACCAACACTACACAATAGGATGTTCTATTTTTTAAAAAAATAAATCTTTATTGTTCATATTATTACAAATGTTCATTTCCCCCCCCTCCATTGTTCCCCTCCACCAGGTTCCCACCCCACCCTCTGCCCTTTCCCCACCCCCCCATTATCCTCATCCATAGGTGCACAGTTTATGTTCAGTCTCTTCCCGCACCCCCCACTCCCCTTTTCACCGAGAATCGTCAGTTCACTCCCCTCCCATACCTCTGATTCTATTATATTCACCAGTTAATATTGTTCATCAGATTTTTAAATTCCCTTGGTTTTTAGATTCTCTTGTTGATAGTTACATATTTATTGCTCATAATTTTTATCTTTATTTTCTTCTTCTTCCTAAAGAACCCCCTTCAGCAATTCATATAATTCTGTTTTGGCAGTGATGAACTCCTTTAGCTTTTTTTATTTATTTATTAGTGAAGCTCTTTATTTGGCCTTCCATTCTGAGTGATAGCTTTGCTGCGTAGAGTATTTTGTTCTATTTTTTTTTACATTGAAGCAAAAATTGGTATCACTATGGCTCCCATAGTTAGGCACACTGCTTCCTAGCTCTTCTTAAGAGTTAAAACTTTACTTTTAATTAATTAACAATGCTGGAATTAGAACCCAGATCCCGGACTCTAAGTTCAGTGACCTTTAGGGGTCCTTTTAAATAGAAATTTATATCAGCCCAGTTGGCTGTCTTAGATCCTGTTGAATGCCCAACATTGTGAAGATGACTGACTGCATTGTGAATACAAAGGAAAAAATTCCAAGGGGGATTTCTAGGCAGGACCAAGTTCATCCTGGTCAATGTTTCTGCAATCCACTGATCACTTTAGCATTATCTATTGTACTGAGGACACAAGACTGTGAGCAATTTCCCGTGTGTGTTCTAAGTGTGCTGGTCAAAAGGTTCTTTCTCTCAGTCATTCTCAGCATGGCATCTAAGCATGAGACAAATTTCCTCGATATTTTGTTCAGTTTTTCATCAAGCCTCAAAGTGCACCACAAAGCAATTTAAGTTTTTCAGTGTTTTCAATGTTCATTGGGAACAAGATACTTTAAACTGTTCACTTTGTCACCTTAATACTTAACTATCAATTAAGAGAGCAGGTGGTCTTAAGACAGGTTGTAGAAATGTACAATTTCTGAAACAGGTATCTGTGTCAGAACCTGGAAAAATTTGGGCATAGTCAAATGTGAGCTAGATGAATAGTTCTTATTCCTAGACCTGCTGACTAGTGGGCCAGCTGGGCAAGCTAGGATTGTTACTTCAAATAAGGGAGGATGTGCCTTTCAGTGCTGCTGCCATTGGGACAGGTGCTGGGTGGGGCCAGGAGGGGGCAGCAGAGAACTGGCCTATCATTGAGGCAGGCAAACCCAGGGATGGGGCTCCTATAAGAGAGACCTCTGAGCTGAAGGATGAAGAGTTGCTAAGAGAGTAAGAGGCCTATTGATAGGTTTGCCAGGTCAAAGGGAGACAATTGCAGAGAAGGAAACTTCTTGAGGGCAAATCTACCAACTCTAGCCCTCAAAACCCATCCCATTTAATGGAATAATCATGAGCTTTGTTGGGGTAAAAACAAAAACAAAAACAAAAAAACATTGGCATGAAATGAGGCTCTGGCTTGGGCAGGTTAACATCTCTGAGTCTTAGTTTCCTTATGTATAAAAGAGTAATAATAATAGTACTTACCTCATAGGGTTGTTATAATTTTGACATCAGAAACAAAAACTATGCAGTAACAACAATGACCACCTGCTTTTCTTCAAAAGATGACCCTTGATGAAATGAGGATTTGAAGATCCACTAGCTAGCACATTATGAAAAGGAAGGCAAATGGTCTTTCCTGTCCCCTTTGGAGCTTCCCATTTGGGCAATAAAATTATACTACTAAATTGCCTCTATTCCTTATGTTTTTCAGATAATTTAAAAGGCCAAATAGAGACAAAACAAACAAACAAACACAGTGGTGGAATAGACGGATGTGTTCCAAGCCTTGTCCTGGAGCAGATAGAATGAGCAGTTGAAACAAATAACATCCACCTCGAATTGGGGAA
Source organism: Pipistrellus kuhlii (assembly GCF_014108245.1). Lineage (NCBI taxonomy): Eukaryota > Metazoa > Chordata > Mammalia > Chiroptera > Vespertilionidae > Pipistrellus > Pipistrellus kuhlii. The sequence continues at coordinate 5,077,572 of NW_023425504.1, read as the reverse complement.
GGAGACTCAGCTGCTGAGACAATTTGCAGCCAGGAAAGGCAGAGGACCCTGGAGAAAGGTAAAATCAAGTATCTGGGCAGGAGAAAGCTGCCAGGCCTCTGAGCCCAGAGGGTCAGAGGGAAACTGCACAACAATGAGCAGTGTCCCTTGGGACAGGCACAGCATCTGACTGTGGAAAGGATGTCCACAAGACTGCTGGTGGCAGGGGATTCTAGATTTGGGTCTACAGTCACAAAAGGCTGAACCCAGAGGCGGCAGTCTGGAGGGCTGACCAGACCACACAGTGAGGCAGGACAGGAGCTCGCAGAGATACAGTCTTTCCCCTCTCTGTGGCCTGTGATTTTCTTCACTGAACCTAGGTCATAGGACCTTTCGGATAAGGACACTCATGCATAGTGGAGATGGACTTGTGGAGTATGGGGAGAGGAGAGGGTCCAGGAGAAGTGGCAGCAGTTCTGGCACTGAGTCATACCTGAGCCCGGAACCTGAGAAGCCATTTTGTCCTGAAAAGATAGCCCCTCCCTCCAGTCTCCAGGCAACCAATACAGCCACACCCAGAATATACCCTGAATGGTACAAAAGATTAAAAAAAAAAATCTGAATAGTCCCTGAGAGTTCACAGCCCATACCCTGCACCTGTCTGAGGAGCAGCAGCCACACGAGCAGACCACCTACATCTGAGGAGCAGCAGCTGTGCGCAGCCTACTCCCATCCAACGAGTAGCAACCTTGTGATCAGCCCAGCCCCATCTGAGGAGCAGTAGCTGTGCGAGCAGCCTACCCCAGCAACCTGAGGAGCCACCACTGCTGCGAACAGCACCCACCAGAGGAGCTGCTGCCAACTGAGGAGCAGCTGCTGCCACGACTGCCAGAGGAGCAACCTCAGCCCAAGGAGTAACTGTCACCCAAGGAGCAGCCCCTGCATGAGTCAACATCTAGATCCATTGATGTGATAAAAAATGGGTAGACAAAGAAATCCCCAAAGGAAAGAAAAGGAAGAATTGTCAGAAAAGTAGATGAGTGAAACAGAGGCATGAAATAAGTCAGAAAAAGAATTCAGAATAAGGGTCATACAGTTCATTAGACAGATGGATGAAAAAAAATCAACAACTCATATTTCAATCAAGAAGAAATGAAGAGTGATATAGCTGCAATAAAAAACACCATGGAAAGTTACAACAGTAGATTAGGAGAAGCGGAGGACAGGATTAACAAATTAGAAGACAGGAAGCAAAACACACATAAACTGAACTGCAATTAGAGAAAAAAATTAAAAGACAGTAGGAAAGGCTAAGGGAGCTATGGGACAACATGAAACAAAGCAATATACAAATAATAGGGGTGCCAGGACAACAGGAAGAGGAACAAGGTTCAGAAAACCTAAGAAATAATGTGAGAAAACTTCCCTGACATGGGGAAGAAAAGAGTCACACAACCACAGACAGTCCCAAACAAGATGAACCAAAAAAGACCCATACAAAGACACATCATAATTACAATGGCAAATGTTCAGGACAAAGAGAGAATCTGAAAGGCTACAAGAGAAAGACAGAAAGTTACATACAAAGGATCTCCCATTAGATTATCAAATGATTTCTCAACAGAAACATATCAAGCCAGAAAAGAATGGAAGAAAATTTACAAAGTGATGCAAAGCAAGGAACTGAATCCAAGAATACTCTGTCTAGCAAGGCTATCATTCAAAATTGAAGGGAAAATAAGTAGCTTCACAGACAAAAAAAGGATAAAGGAGTTTATAACTACAAAGCCAGCAATGCAAGAAATGCTAAAGGGACTGGTGTAAAAAGAAGAAATAAAAACTTAAGAAAGAAAACAGAAACAAAAATTAAAAATGGCTACACACAAGTACCTATCAATAATAACTTTAAATGTAAATGGACTAAATGCTCCAATTAAAAGACATCGAGTGGCTGAATGGATAAAAAAAGTTGACCCATATATATTCTGCCTGCAAGAGAACCACCTCAGAACAGACTGAAAGTGAAGGGATGGAAAAATATCTTCCAGGCAGATGGGAAGGGGAAAAAAAAGCTGGGATAGCAATATATATATCTGACAAAATAGACCTCAAAGTGAAGGCCATAACAAGAGATAAGGAAGGCCACTTCATAATACTAAAGGGATCAATACAACAAGAGGATATAACCCTGATAAACATATATGCGCCCAATGCAAGAGCACCCAAATACATTAAAAAAAAAAAAAAACCTCCTGAAAGATATCAAAAGAGAGATCAACAATAATCTATATAATAAAAGCTTAAGTGACTGTTATGGCAGAATAACAACTGGTCGCTATGATGCACACTGACCACCAGGGGGCAGAGACTCAACACAGGAGCTGCCCTCTGGTGGTCAATGACCTCCAACAGGGGAAGCACCACTCAGCCAGAAGTCAAGCTCATGGCTGGCAAGCACAGCAGCGGTGGTGGGAGCATCTTCTGCCTTTGCACTAAGGAGCAGCAAGCTAACCAGTAAGGAGCAGCAAGCAGGCAGGTGGTAAGAGTGAGGGGTCCCAGACTGGGAGAGGGCACAGGCTGGGCTGAGGGACCCCCCCCCCCCCGCTTCCTGAATTTCATGCACCACGCCTCTAGTACAATCATAGTAGAGGACTTTAATAAACCTCTGACATCACTGGATAAGTCCTATAGACAAAAAATCAGCAAAGAAACAGCAATCCTAAATAACTCATTAGAGCAGATGGACTCAATTGACATCTTCAGAACATTTCACCCCAGTGCTATGGAATATACATTCCTCTCAAGTGCACATGGGACATTTTAAAAATAGACCACATATTGGGCCACAAGCAAAGTATCCCCCAGTTCAAGAAGATTGAAATGATATCAAGCATCATCCCAGACTACAATGGCATAATATTAGAAATAAACTACAATAAAAACCATCCAAAAAACCCCCCAAACATTTGGAAGCTGAATAACAAGCTATTAAACAATGATTGGGTTACCAAAGAGATCAAAGAAGAAATTAAGAACATCCTGAAAACTTATGAAAATAAAAACACAACAATCCAAAATCTATGGGACATAATCACAAAGTCATATCAATTGATGCAGAAAAAGCATTTGACAAAATCCTACACCCTTTATTGATAAGAATTCTCAGTAATGTGGAATAGGAGGGTAAAACCTCAACATAATAGAAGCCATATATGACAAATCCACAGCCTACATCATACTCAATGAGCAAAAACTAAAACCATTTTCCCTAAGAATAGGAACAAGACAGGGATGCCCACTCTCACCACTCCTGTTCAACATAGTACTGGAAATACTAGCCATTGTTATTAGACAACAAGAAGAAATAAAAGGCATCCAAATTGGAAAAGAAGAAATAAAACTGTCCTTATTCACAGATGACATGATACTGAACATAAAAAACCCTAAAGACTCCGTAAAAAATATTAGACTTAATAAATGAATTTGGCAATGTAGAAGGATATTTCACAGACCTATAACAAACTTTCCAAAGATTCATCTGGATTAAAACAAGACCTCGAATAGCTGCAGCAATCCTGAGATTAGGCCTAAACCAGCAGTAGGACACCAGTAGAATCAACATCATTAAAATGTCCCTACTACCCAAAGCAATCTGTAGATTCAATGCAATCCCCATTAAAATACCAACAGCATATTTCACAGACCTAGAAAGAACTCTCCAAAAATTCATCTGGAATAAAAAAAAGACCCTGAATAGCCACAGCAATCCTGAGAAAGAAGAATAAAGTAGAAGGGATCTCAATACCAGATTTCAAGCTTTATTACAAAGCTGCTGTTCTCAAAACAGCCTGGTACTGGCACAAGAACAGACATATAGATCAAAGGAATAGAATAGAGAATCCAGATATTGACCTAAACCACTATGCTCAATTAATATTTGACAAAGGAGGCATGAACATACAGTGGAGTCAAGACAGTTTCTTTAATAAATGGTGTTGGGAAAATTGGACAGATACATGCAAAAAAATGAAACTAGATCACCAACTTACACTATACACAAAAATAAACCCAAAATGGATACAGGACTTAAACCTAAGATGGGAAACCATAAAAATACTAGAGGAATCCAGAGGCAGCAAAATCTCAGACATATGCCAAAATCTCAGACATACTGCTCCTGGGGCAATGGAAGCTAAAGAGAAAATAAACACATGGGACTACATCAAAATAAAAAGCTTCCGCACGGCAAAAGAAACCATCAAAAACAATAAGAAATTCCACTGTATGGAAGAACATATTTGCAAATGTTATCACTGATAAAGGTTTATTTTCCAATAACTTAATAAAAGGAAGATAAATGATCGAATAAAAATTGGGCAACAGACTTAAATAGAATATTTTCTAAATAATACAGAAGGAAGGCCAAGAGACACGTGAAAACATGCTCAAAGTCACTAATTATCTGAGAGATGCAAATCAAAATGACAATGGGGTACCATCTCACACCTGTCAGAATGGCTATCATCAACAAATCAACAAATGACAAGTGTTGGCGATAATGCAGAGGAAAAGGTACCCTGCTACACTGCTGGTGGGAATGCAGACTGGTACAGCCAATGTGGAGAACAGTATGGAGTTTCCTCAAAAAACTGAAAATGAAACTCCCATTTGACCCAGTAATCCCACTCTTGGAATATATCCTAAGAAACTAGAAACACCAATCAGAAAGGATATATGCACCCCTATGTTCATAGCAGCACAATTTACAATAGCTAAGATTTGGAAACAGCCTAGGTGCCCATCAGCAGATGACTGGATCAGAAAACTATGGTACATCTACACAATGGAATACTATGCTGCCATAAAAAAGAAGGAATTCTTACCATTTGCAGGATCATGGATGGAACTGGAGAACATTATGCTACTCGAAATAAGCTAGTCAATGAAGGAAAAATTCCACATGATCTCACTTATTTGTGCATAATAAATAACATTATAAACTGATGAACAAAAAGATAGAAGCAGAGGCAGTAAAGTAAAAACAGATTGTCAAATTACAGTAGAAAGGTTAGGGAGAGATGGGGGAGATAAAAGATGAACTGAGAAGGACTTGTATGCATGCATATAAGCACAATCAATGGAAGCAAATCACTGGGGGGTGAGGGCATATATGAGAGTTAGGGGGAGGCAATGGTAAGATATGTACACATACATTACCTTAATAAAAAAAAGTAATTTAGCAAATAAAAAAAGAATCTATTGAGCATTTAATAATACCCAGTATTTTTTCTAGACATCACAAAAAAAGATATAAAAAGTCACAGAGATAAGACTAATTATCCAAAACTTTTATGGAGAAATACATGACGAGGGACTAATTGCAGGTTTTGTTTGGATGCAGATTTTAAGTGCTACAGGAGGTCAGAAGGAGGAGGATATTGACGACAGATGAGTGTTTTTCGAATTCTTCCTGAAGGGAATGGAGTTGGAGCTGGATCCTCAAAGATGGGAAAATTTAATAAGGAAAAGTACAAGAGGAGGTTATTACTAGGAGGGAGATAAATGTGAGCAGAAACAAGGAAGCAGAAATGAGCTGTGTATGCCTTCAGCATAACTAAGTAGCTACCCCATAACCGAGTACCTCTTTGCTACTGCGAAGTCAAGGCCTGCTGAAGAGGAAGGCAGGATAGGTAAGTGGCAAGCACCCTGGCTGAGTCATGGTGGGTTTCTCAGCTCTTCTTACTTTTTGTTTGTATTGCATCTTTGCCCTATCTGCATTAAAATGGTAAAGAAAAATGGGTGTGGTGGTTATGAACTTCTTGACTACAATAAATTGCCTTGTTAGAACCAGCTGCTTCTCCCAACCAATTACCACTCTAAGCTTGCTGGACCCCAAAGGAGATGGTGCTGGCTAGAGCTTGAGTTTAGATAGGTGGCAGGAACCACATTATAAGGAATTCCATACTATCAGTAGAGTTTAGATAACAACACATGCTTATGATGCTTTATACCTTCTCAGAGTTCTCCCATGTCATTTGTCCTCTTTTATCCTCAGAAGAATCCTGTAAGGTATTCAAGACATATATTTTTATTAATACTTTTATATATGGGGACGTTGATCTCTCAGCTTTTAGGTTGATTGCCTTTATGGACTCACAGGTGACTTGAAAGAGGCAAATAATAATTTTAATTAGCATTATAATTATTCAAAGGCCACAAAAATTAGTGGGATTCCTGAGCTGTGATATGTGGGCACCTGGCATGGGTATAGGAGGGCAATATTTTCCTAGAACTGCAGTGCGTAGTGCTAGGACAGCAGAGCTGAGAGGCAACATTCTGGGGAAATGCCAAACCAAGGCCAATTATCTAAATGAGACATCAATTCAAACAGGCTAGGCAGAGGAAGAATCTGGATATGGGCCAATGGGATCAAAACCAAGAAAACCAGACAAGAGAAAGGTTTAAACAGGAGGACAAGAAGGTGCATGAAATTCATGCATGGCAGAGGGTGTCCCCCTCAGCCCAGCCTGCACCCTCTCCAATATGGGACCCCTCAGGGGATGTCGACTGCCAGTTTAGGCCCTATCCCGGGGATTAGGCCTAACCAGCAGCTGGACATCCCTCTCACAATCCAGAACTGCTGGCTCCTACCTGCCTGCCTGCCTGATCAGCCCTAATTGGTCCCCCTGCTAGCTTGATCACTCCTAACTGCCTCTGCCTGCTGACCTGATAATCCCCAACTGTGCCCCTGCTAACCTGGTCACCCCCAACTGCGCCCCCTTCTGCCAGCCTGGTCGCCCCTAACTGCCCCCCTCTGCTGGCCTGTTTTCCCCTAACTGCTCCCCCTGCCAGCCTGGTTGCCCCCAATGCCCCCCCCCTTCTGGCCTGTGTCCTCCTCAATGCCCCCCTCTGCCAGCCTGGTCACCCCTCACTGCCCCACCCCTGCCGGCCTGGTCACCGCATGTACTCTGCTGCTCAGCGATATGGTCATCCCTCACTAACCCCCCTGCCAACCTTGTTGCCTCACTTAGCCTGTTTGGTCATCTGTTCGGTTGTTTCGGATGTGACTGCCCCTGGCTCTTTATATATATAGATTCTCTGAGTGGTTGAGGCCAGCTGCAGTAGCCATTTCAATGATCCTTGTGATGTTGGTTGTTTATGGTGAGTTGTCATTAAAAATTCTGATGGAGCCTAGACATCAATATCTCCTGAGATCCCACTTCCTTTCCTGATGACATGGCTGATATTTCACTACATTTGCATAGACAAATCCATTGATATGCTCTAGAAAATGCATACCTTTTCCAGGCATTGAATAATCTAGCCTCACAGAAATTTCCAGGAAGGACTGAGATGGTTGTAGTGGGACCCTATGTTGTGTGCTTAGAGGAAATGAAACCCAGAAACCCAGGCATTTCTGAAGAGACCTCTCAATAGTTTACATATTTGCATAGGTATTATATAATGACTGGGCACTCAAGTCCACCCTTTTCTATAGCTATGTGAATTTCTAGGCCTACTGATTGAATTAATGCTACAATAAAGAAAGAAATTGTATTAGTTAATTTAGGCTCATGAGTGTGCCAGAACATTTGTTGTGTCCTACTCTATGCTACAACATGATCTTCACTCTTACAACAGCATTTCTCATTTCTATAGAGTTCCATGTATAGGTTCCTGTCTTTGGATTAGAGTAATGAGTTTTAGGGGCTCAAAGTGACTCCATGAACTCAGCTCTGATTCACAGATATTAAGCAACCCAGTAATCTATGAGGTCATCCCCATTGAGACGGGTATGTATCTAGCATTCTGTAAGTTCTGCTAAAACAGAGAACATTGGCTCTTAGATGATGAAAATTATTTTTATTTTATATATAAAGCACAGATATATGCATAGCACATAAGAAAGATATACAGTGTATCTGTTATACTAAAATCTTATCAGGGAGCAATTAGGGGAAAATGTCTAAAAATACTTTTATAGGTTGTGGTAGGGTGATACAGAAAATAAAGGTTGGGGCACTGACATAGAGGGACAGAGGAGTATCTGCCTTCAGAAAACCTTCAGAAAGACTCAATTTAATTCAGAAGTTATAATTTAGTTTGCCCCAGCACCCCACTGAAGCATAGTTCCTATGAAGAACACTAGTGGGGAAATGGTAGCATGGACTGCCAAGAAGAATTGGAATTGGATTCCATTTCCACTGTCCTGTAGCTATAGGTTCCACATTGGACAAATCATTCCAGGCATTATTAGAGGACCAGGGCTAAGAGTTAAAATCTGAGGCAATTTGCATGGGTTTGTATCTTGTCTCTGACATATACCAGGTACTGTACCTTTGGCTTAGGTAAAACGTTAAGCCTCCTTGAGTCTCGCTTTGATTATTTGTCAAATATGACTCCTCATGGTACCTACTTCCTAGGGTTCTTGTCAGAATCCAGGGTCAAGATGTTGGAGCATGTCTGAAACTTGGTAAATTCCATCTAAGTGAGCAGTACCTGGTGCATAGTAACTGTTACCCAATTGTTTGTTATATTAAACAAACAGCTCTAAGTAAGCCATTCCCCCACTGAATAAACATTTCATGCCTGCTATGTTCAAGGCACTGTGATATGTGCAAGGGGAATGAAAACATGTCAGAAGTAAACCCTGCCCTGAGGGATTCTATTTCTCTCATGTCAAAATGATTTTGAAAATAACTAGAACATAAAGAAATTTGTGTATAGATAGTCTCATGAGTGGTGCTCTGTACTCTATGAATAGAGAGGGGGAAGAGAGTATAGCAGGAATGTGGAGAAACCTTAAACTAAAGAGGTGGGGTTTCCTTTTGGTCTTGAGAATAGCATAGACATTGTGCTAGGTGGGCACTACAAAAAATGGGGTGACAAATTACTAGCAGAATAAAGGGCATGTAAAAAGGCTGGGAGGAGGGAAAGCCTAATTCATGTTTAGGGGAAAGTGATTAATCTAGTTTCATTAAAGTATAAGGTGTGAACAGCTTAGGACTTAGAGCCATTGGCGGCAGTACAACTCCTCTAACAGCATGGAATCAGCATGGAAGTATAAGAAAAGTCCAGAGGGTTCAAATTGGAGCCAATAATTATCTCTGTGATACTTTCTTTAATTTCTCCCAGAGAAAATGCAAGCATTAGGACGTCAGATTCTGTGCCTGTCTTGTCCCATGCTGTATCCTCAGTTCCTAGCATGGTACTTAACAAAGAGTAGGGTCTCAAGAAGAAAATGTTACATGAATGAATGAAACAAACAGGTTTTATGAAAATATCTTTAAAAGATTTGGGCCATGGTGTTAGAAGAGAGAAGCTTTGAAGGAGAGAAGGATGTAAGATTAAATAACATAGGCTATAAATATTATAGGCTAGGTCTTTGGGAAATATTTAAAATATAGGCATAAAAAAAACAGAGGAAACTAAAGATCCCTTGCCTAGGAATCTTGAGTCTAAAATGAGTTTCTTAACCCAAACCCACATGTCAGAAGTAAAAGAAAGTGGGAAGGGACAAACTTGGGCAGGGAGCTGTCTCCATGATCAGCTGAGCTGGTGGAGAGGACTTTCTGGGTAGGCAGGGAAAGGACTGATTGAAGGACAGCTTAGGCCTTAGTCAAGCATGCAGCCTGCCGGCCACGAGTTTAACATGCTTGCCTTGGAGCCATTGGTGGCAGTACAACTCCTCTACCAGCCTGGAGCCAACAGGAATTTGAACCCAGGAATCTGGACCACTTCAATAAAGCTTGTGGTTAGATTAGAGGCCTCCTTAGAGATTGATGTGCATGTGCCTAGTAGTGGCCCAGGAAAATCCACTGCTACCAAGCCACCAGGCCACACTGACAGGAGGGCATGGGGCATTAAACTGGGTGCTCAGTAGTGTTTGTATTGTGACAATGAGGGACTGGGTGAAGGGCACAGCAAAGATTGGGGAACTGAGCATTCTTCTGCTTTTGCATCAGTTGTTTTCCCTATTTTTTTTTTAACTTGGTAACAAGAACATTCCTAATTGTATGATCATGCTTCAAGTCAGACAGTCAGACGTATAAACACACTGTACATTAGAAGTTGAATTCTATGTGACATGCTGGAAACTGAAGATGACCACAAGGTCAGGCGCTTTGGTAGCAGAAACAGATCAGAATTTTGTGCCAGCTTTTCTTTTCTTTTCTTTTTTAAAAATTTCTTTATTGATTAAGGTATCACATATTTCTCCTCATCCCCCCGTTCCCATCCCAAACACCACATAACCAATAGATAAACCCTCCAAAAGTACAAACACCAAACACCCAGCAAAGAGGGTGGGGGCAGAATCTGTAGAGGTTGAGCTTATATACAGAAAATAAGGTTAAGAATTGGATGAATTTTGGGAGGATCTCAGTTCAGTATAGAGGAAGTAGAAAGGGGAGTGATGGATAAGAAGAAAGAGAACAAAAATAAAATAATAATAAAAAATTTATTAAAAATTGATTTAAAAATGTTATAAAAATAGCAAATAAAAATAAAATAGAGTGATGGGAAAATGATGTGAAAAGAAATAGAAAAGCAAGCAACAGACAAAAACAGGAAAACAAAGAAAAAAAGAGAACATAATAAAAAAAAAAAAATAATAATAATAATAAAGTGAAGGGGGAGGATCCAAGATGGCTGCTGGGGTAGACATCTAACCGCAGCAGCACACAACAATTTCAATGGAATACAACTAAAATGTAGAGTGGACATCGCCCAGAGCTACAGGTAGTCGACTGACTGAAAATTCTACAACAAGAAGGAAAGAGAAAACCAGAAGGAAAATCAGAGGAGCTGAAAAAAAGCCTAATGTATGGAGACATGCTGAGCGCTCGCACGCACGTGCACGCGCACGTGGAGAGGTCGCAGCCGGAGAGGAGGAGAGGGCTGGGTGCTGCCTGGCGTTCCCTAGCAGGAAGGAAATAAAACCCCCAGCCTGGGCTGAACCCCCAAACCGGCAGTGCTGAGCCCCAGTTATGGGCCAGACCCTGGGGACCCAGGCTCCGGCAGGGGGAGACGGGGCTGTGAGGCAGAATCCCAGGGGAGCAGTGAAAAGCAGGGCCCCCGGAGTCGCGCACACATTGCACGCAGAGGACTGAATGTTGACTCTGATGCTGGATTACCCTAGCCGGAAGAAACAAAGCCTCCGGCGGTGCTGAGCCTCAGTCTGGACTGCTCTGAACCCCAGTTCGAGGCCAGACCCTGGGGACCCAGGCTTAGGCAGGGGGAGACGGGGCTGTGAGGTGGAATCTCAGGGGAGTGGTGAAAAGCGGAGCCCCCAGAGTTGCGCACACTGCGCGCAGAGGACAGTCTGTTGACTGTGATCGTAGACTCCCCTAGCGGGAAGGAGAAAAAAAAGCTCCAGATTGGAGGAACGCAACAAGGAGCAGGAGCCCCTGCTGGACATCGGCCAGCCGAGCACCAGCAAGGAGCCGGGTGACGGGGCTCCGGGGGGGGGGGGGGGTACCCCTGAGCCTTCGACCGCTGAGTGCGGCAATGGAGCCAAGGCCGGGGGCTGCTTCCTGGGCGGCGCCGACCCCGGCAACAGGCTGAAGCAGCACAGGAGCCTGCGGAGAACAAAGGGGTGCCACAGGCCAACCTGCTGAGCTCCCAGGACAAGGAGGAAGAAACCAAAGTTCTCAATGTGAAGACATCAAGTGAGAGCAAAAGATAGTAAAATTACTTAAGAAAGAATACAAAGAAGATCTTGAAAATTCAAAGACTAAGTCAGAACTCAACTCACCAGCCAACATTGCAACATAAATGTGTGTTTGTTGTGTTTTTTTTTTAAAAAAAAAAAAAAAAAAAAAAAAAAAGGACAGAATGTTGGAACAGTGGCGGCCAGGCCTAGAGTGGCCAGGCACAAGGCAGTGGCAGCCAGGCCCGGAGCAGCAACAGCCAGGCCCCAGAGCAGCAGAAGCCAGAACCAGAGCATCAACAGCCAGCACTGGAGCAGTCAGACCTGGGGCAGTGGCAGCCAGGCCTGAGGCGGAGGCGGCCAAGCCCAGGGTGGCCAGTCCAGGAACACCCAGACCCGGAGTGGCCGGGCCTGGAGAAGCCGGGCCCAGAGTAGCAGGGTTGGGAGCAGCCAGGCCCAGACAGCAGTAGCCAAGCCCGGAGCATCCAGGCTGGGAGCGGCCAGACTCGGAGCAGCCGGGCCCGGGGCAGCTGGGCCCAGAGAAGCCGGGTTGGGTGCGGCCAGGCCCGGAGCAGCGGCTGCCAGGCTGGGAGCGGCCAGGCCCGGAGCAGCTGGGTCTGGTGCAGCCAGGCCCGGAGCAGCGGCTGCCAGGCTGGGAGCGGCCAGGCCCAGAGCAGCCAGACCCAGAGCAGCCGGACCCAGAGTAGCCGGGTTGGGCGCAGCCAGGCCCGGAGCAGCAGTTGCCAGGCTGGGAGCAGCCAGGCCCAGAGCAGCCAGGTCTGGTGTGGCCAGGCCCGGAGCAGCAGATGCCAGGCTGGGAGTGGCCAGGCCCGGAGCAGCAGCTGCCAGGCTGGGAGCGGCCAGGCCCGGAACAGCCAGGCCCAGAGCAGCCGGGCCCAGATCAGCTGGGTCAGGTGTGGCCAGGCCCGGAGCAGCAGCAGCTAAGTCCAGAGCAACTAGGTTGGGAGTGGCAGTGACCAGACCCTGAGCAGCTGGCTGTGGAATGAACCAGAGCAACAGAGGCGAGGCCCGAAGCAGCCAGACCCAGAACAGCTCACTCCTCACCTGCCCCTGCCCCACGGCTGCCTCTCAGACATGGCTGGAAACTTTTGTGGGAACTTGAGGGTCTGCTGAATCAAGTGATGAAGGCTTAGATCTGGATGTGTTGAGTTAGTATAGTGCTGGGATGTTGATCTGTGAGTGCCTTGTGTGGGGCCTGGATGAGGCTGGTTGACCTATTTGGAAATGTCTTTTGTGTGAAGTGTATCATTGGGCATGTAGAGGTATTTTTGATATGAGAAAATGCTAAGTAACTGATTTACTATCTGAAAAGGGATTTACTATCGGGGAAAGGGAGGGAGGATGAGACTGAACATAAACTGTGCACCTATGGATGAGGACAATGAGGGATGGGGAGGGGGCGGAGGGTGGGGTGGGAACCTGGTGGAGGGGGGAAGAAATGAGGAACCTTAGTAATAATATGAACAATAAAGATTGATTAAAGAAATAAAAATAAATAAATAAATAAATAAAAAGAAAGCAAACTCATTATTAAAATGTCAACCATGTAAAAAAAAAAAAAAAAAAAAAAAAAAGAGCAGCCATGTTTTTTCTCAGTTCAATTACCATCAGCATATCTCTTTCCACTTCGGTGAGCTGATGTAATTCCATTTTCCGAAGAACCTTTTCAGTACGCTCATCAATGACATCTTTTAAGCTAAAAAGTTTGTCCCATAAAGCAAGAGCTCGACCCAGATTTTCATAGTAGTCTTCTGTCTTCTCATTTATCTACATTAATTATCAACGTATAGAAATAACACATTTAGTAGGTAAAAGTATGAAAACCATTGTTTCAGTCAAACACTACTTTTAAATAAAAATTTAGTTTACCTTTAAAAAAAGAAAAAAAGAAAAAGTGAAGTGTCATTCCTTTGGCTGGCGTAAGATCCCAGTCTTCTGTACTGTATTGGTTCTCAGCTTCTTGTTGTTGGGATTGAAGGTCTCTCTTTAGGCCAGTCCCTTTGGACTCTCAGGGGCTATTTAGATTTTTTTTTTTAATTCTTTGTACCATTCAGGGTGGAATATGGGTGTAGCTGTATTGGTTGCCTGGATACTGGAAGGAAGTGCTATCTCTTCAGGACAATATGGCTGCCCTGTCCTGGGCTCAGGTATGACTCAGCACCAGATTCACTGCTACTTCTCCTGGACTTTTTCCTCTCCCTAGATTCCACAAGTCCACTTCTTCTCCCTCAAAAGATCCTACGAACTAGGTTTAGTGAAGAAAGACACAGGCCTCTGTGAGGGGAAAGACTGATCCTCTGCGAGCTCCTCTCCTGCTGGCACTACGTGGTCTGGTCAACCCTTCAGGCTGCACCCTTTGGGTTCAGCTTTTTGTGACTGTGGACCCAGATCTAAAATCTCTTGCCATCCAGCAGTCCTGTGGACCTTCTTTCCACAGTCAGATGCTGTACTTGTCCTCAGGGATGCAGCTTGGTGCTGTGCGGATTCCCTCTGACCCTCTGGGCTCAGAGGTCTGGCAGACTCTCCTGCCCAGATCCTTGATTTTACCTTTCTCTAGGGCAGTGTTTCCCAACCTTCTCTCATGATGAGAATCACCTGGTGGAGTTGTTAAAACACAGATTCCTGAATCCCAACTAAGAAGTACTAAACTAGGATTTTTGGGAACATATAGGTAAAATTGTATACTTAACTAGTGCTCTAAGACAGATTTTATATACAGAGCACTTAGTTAGGTATGCAATTTTACCTATATGTTCTCAAAAATTCTAGTTTAGCACTTCTTAGTTGGGATTCAGGAATCTGTGTTTTAACAACTCCACCAGGTGATTCTCATCATGAGAGAAGGTTGGGAAACACTGCTCTAGGGATCCTCTGCCATTCCTGGCTGAAAATTGTCTTACCAGCTGAGTCTCCTTTGCCAATTCGGGTGGGATGTTATTCGTTTCAGCTGTTCATTCTATTTTCTCTGGGACAAGGCTCAGGACATGTCCGTCTGTTCTGCTGCCATTTCATGTCTCCTAAATAGACACTTTTGTGAAGTGGACATACAGGTGGTCAAAAGACATGTGAAAAAGTGCTCAAAGTCACTAATCATCAGAGATATGCAAATTAAAATGACAGAATGGCTACTATCAACAAATCAATAATTGATAAATGCTGGAGAGGATGTGGGGAAAAGGGAACCCTCATACACTGCTGGTAGGAATGCAGACTTGTGCAGCCACTATGGAAAACAATATGGTTTCCCCCCAAAATTAAATATGAAACTGCCATTTGACTCAGTGATCCCACTTCTAGGAATATATCCTAAGAAACCTGACACACCAATCAGAAAGAATGTATGCACTCCTATTTCATAGCAGCACAATTTACCATAGCTAAGATCTGGAAACAGCCCAAGAGCCCATCGGTTAATGAGTGGATACAAAAGCTATGATACATTCACACCATGGAATACTATACAGCAGTTAAAAAGAAGGATCTCTTACCCTTTGAGATAGCATGGAGGGACCTGAAGAATATTATGCTAAGTGAAATAAGCCAGTCAGAGAAAGTCAAGTATCGCATGATCTCACTCGTATGTGGAATTTAAAAAATAAAATAAACTGATGAACAAAATAAATCCAGAGACATAGAAACATGGAACAAACTGATAAATTTCAGAGAGAAGTGGGGGTGGGTGAAAAGCAAATAGCCAAAGAACTTATATGCATATATTCCTAACTCATGGACACAGACAATAGTGTGGTGAAGGCCTGGGGTGGGGGAGGAGGGGTCAGGTTCAGGGTAGAAAGGATCAATGAGGGGAAAAGGGTATATCTGTAAACAATAAAGACAAAAAATATCTAGTCTTTTGCTGATCAATTAGATTTGAGAACAAATTCTAGCTAATCCTTATAGTGGTATAATTGATATTATTATTGTTGATTATAATAATAGGTACTCTTTTTTTGAGGATTTACTATGTTCCAGGAATTGTTTTAGGAGTGAGTACATGGTATCATTTAATCCTTACAACAAACCTAAAAGATCAGCTCTATTATTATGCCCATTTTAGAGAAACCTCAAATATCAGAGAAATTACATCTCAGCGTTTTCCAATTATAGAGTCAGGATTAGAACTCAGGCTTGTCTGACAATAAAATCTTAGATTTTAACTGACAAACCATGTTAATTTTTAAATGGATATATCCAAGTGCTCCATGGAAAAGGTCTAGAGGTGAAATAAGTTGTTGTGGGAACACAGGCAAAAAGACGGTATTGTCAACCATTTTAGAGCTAAAACCTGCATCTTTTAATCAGTTAAGTCAATTAAGCAAGGTCATTTTTGTTAGATACCAGAAGTCTGAATAATGGACTGTGGGTCACCTGGAAAGCCTTAGTAATGTGTGTTGAACTCTGATTATTTTGGATACTAAAAAACAATTCACAAGCCTACCAATAAATACCTTAAAAGTTTTCACATGTCAGTATCTCTAACAAAGGTTGTATCTATGGATTATCTGTGACTTTCTCTTCCACATTTTCTCTGGCTCCCATTTAGGTGGATAATTGTAGTTAGGTGTACTAGTTTCTGAGTATTAGAAATGAAATGTCTAATTCAATCATGGTTAAGAGAAATAAGAATAACCTCCAAATGGCTTGATCACTTTGTTAGCCAAATATTGGAACTATATATTTTCCCATTTTTGAACTAGTGCCTTAACTTTTACAGATACCAAATGACACAAAACTATTCACATTTAAGAAGCATGCCCTCCTTAGTTGCTTTTAATATCCTGATATGGACTGATCTCCAAAATCTCTCAGGTAAAAAATACATTGAATGTAGTATGCTACTATTTATATCAAAAGGGGGCATACAATAAAAACTTTGAAACAAACAAAAAAAGACATGATCTAGTAATGAGCACAAAATGTTTAAAATCTAAATTTATGTTGTTAATGAAATTTTCAAAAACACTGCACACATACATAACAGAAAAGTGAATTTTGTGCTTTCATAGTGTATTGGTTGTTTTCCTTGTGTAATTAAAAAATCCAAACCAAGTATGCTAATTAAATTCCCTGAAGCTCACTTGGATTCTTTACATTCCCTAGGTAAAGTCTAGTTTGTAGTTTTTGACAAGAAACCAAGACCTTCTTGTTTGCTTTAGAAAAACTGGCTGGTTTTATTCCTGACATTATTTTGGGGGTATCCTCTGCATAACATGTCACCAGCCCTCTTGACCATGACTTACATATACTTGTGCCAGACTTGCCTTGGTCATTTTTTTGTTTGAGATAGTATTACTAGTGATTAAGTTAGCTTGGTTTTAATTTATGACAAATTATCTTGGAAACAGGAAGAAGATGGTATATTGAGATGATAAAGCAAGGGCAAAAGCAACTAAATCATATTACTGGAATTAATACATGTATTTTTGGCAAATATCTAATTCTTCTATTTATTGCTGTATAATCTCTAACTTAGAAGATTAAAAACACTATAGACAAATGACATTTTACGAAATGTTTAAAATGTATTCTTTTATAATAGTAATTGATGTGAATAGTATTTAGTAATGATTTTGAAAGTTTTACTTATTTTGTTGGCATGTTTGGAAATAGGGAAAGAGGCTGAGCCAGAAACCTTCATTACATTTATTTTTAAATTCACATAGTCTCCCTTTATGTAACACCTTCCCAGAAAAGAATTTCTACCTGCCTGATTTAACATTTGTATGAAATCTTACAGTACATTGATTTCACAAATATGTTGCTTAAAATAACTAGTTTTTATAACTCTTGCCCTTTAAGAAGCTCCAAATTAAGCTCAAAGGGAAATCACAAACCTTGCAAAAAAATTAGAAATATTATTTCTTTCTCCTATATGATCTACTAGTGTCATTCAACTAAAATTCCTCAGTTTCTGACCATGAGAAACCTAGAGGAGTAGAGTAATGAAGGTCATCCATTCCACCACCACCCAAAAGGGGACCAGATATTCATCGTAACAGGTAAGTGTTTTTATGATAATGGCAGATGGTGATTGAAGCAAGGGCAATTCAAAAGGGGAGACACATGAAAGCAATAATTTTGAATGTTTGACATTTGTTTTGAAACTACCTTACTACCCTATACCCTTTACCATCTGTCTGCTATCCCTCCCAACACCAACCTCTGTCTTCCCACAGGGCTCCATTGTCTGCAGTTCCTGTTTCTCAGGGGCGGAGCTGTGGGAGGCAGCCATGGGTGCCATAATAGGCACCTGCGGTCAGCACAATGGGCTGTGGGTGCTTGTGGGAGAGACAGATTGATGTATTGTGCATGGGGGAGGAGGGCTGTCACTTGAATCCATGTGAACCCAGGCTTTAGGGGCAAGGGAGATTGACAGCTTTTGTAGGTTGCATTTCTTTTTCAAAGCTTGGCTTTAATAGACAGTAAGTTTGGGGCCCCAGGCTTTCACTCCCATAATTCTAACAGGGCAATCACAAGCATTCAGCATTTCTTTTTACCCCCCTTGTTACGCATTAAATGATTTCAGTAAAGGAATGTGCAGCATTAATTAGAATTTGTTAGCAGATACCAAGGGGAAAAGTTTCTTCACAACAACTATAGGAGGTGTCATTTGTACAAAGACGTTTTTGTTTTCTTTCCCCATTACATTATCACTGCAATATGTAAGGTAGTGATTCTTTTCATTTAAATTAAGTGGAAAGCTACTAAATCTTGTTTTATTCTCCAAAATGAATAAGGTCCTTAACACTTATCTTTTAACTTCTTTCATTTCCTAAGGTTGATGTTTACTTTTGCTTTCAGTCCTACCCATTTACTGATCTGTGTGGTTGTGTATCCAGTTTTGTGTACCATTTAGCTTTTACAATTGCAGGGAAACCAGTACTGGCAAATAAGGATTGCTCCAGGTGAAAGTAACTACCGATAATATTGAAAATCATTGACATCCTGGAGTCCCTTTTGGTAATTGTACACTGAGAAATGCTAAAAATTAGACTCCTCTAGATGTGTCATCACTTATTTTCTAAAACTATTTTCCTTAGTTGACACATATTTAACCTTAATCATGACATATATTTATAGAATAACAGTGCAGAGGCCAAGGAATATTTTTTTCCCCTCAGAAAACTCATTCCTAAACCATATATATATTTTTAAACATCAAAAGTCCTTTATTCAAAACACACACAATATCATTTCCTTACAGCTAGTTAAAATTATCTTGTGGGGTTTTTTTTGTTGTTGTTTGTTTGTTTTTTGTTTTTTGGGGAGAGTGTTTTCTTACTTTTTTTTCCTATTTTTTTATTCCCAACATTTCTTTTTTTCTTTTTTTTTTTTTTAAATTTTAGACTTACGTAGGGACAATACTACTCTCACACAGGATATCATGTAAATACACATTTTACCATCTCAGGAACTGAGAAAACATTAAGCATTTTTTTGTATGATTTGTTTTCTACTCTCTCCCATATAAAATAGTTTTCTCAATAGAAGAATTTGGAGGCTAATTGAGTTAGAATTTCCCCCTTTCAATTATTTTATTTAAATGTGTTAAGGGCAACAGTGAAAAACATTGATTAAGTCCACCATTATTTCTCAGAAAGAACATATTCCCACACAGTTGTCTGGCTCTGTCTATTATAATAATTTGGTGCAATGGTTTTAAAAGTAGTGGGGTGATAATAATTAGGTGACAGAAATTTCAGTGCTAGATTCAACATTTCAGCATGCAGGGCATGGAATTGCCGACCAGGGCTAGTCAGCTCTAAGTACTAATTAACTAATTAATCAGGTGCTGAATCCAGCTGAATGGAGGATACCAGCCAGACAACTCAAGTCCAAGCAGAAGGTTGTGCTCTTTCAAAAACAGCACTGTCTTTCTTCTTCTTCTTCTTTTTTTTTTTTTTTTTCCCCAATCAAAACTGAAAGGGAGAAAATAGGATATGGTGTCCTATTCAGTCATTTCAGTTCAAGTTTTTACTTAGAGAAGATAAAATAAAAACACGATTTTCTGATAATAATTGTGAGGTTCTTTGTGCAGGACAATCAATTCTCAAGGCTCTGGCAAACCTGTTAACTCCTTGACCATGAACTATTTCAGGGCTGGTATATGTATGTGTGGGGGGCGGCGGGGTGTGGGGGAAATTCTGCCTTCTTGTAGTTTTCCTCCACAATGTTTTTAATATAGAATGAAAAAGGTATTTTTCCTTTTGGGCTGATCTTAGGTCTTTTGCCTCATCCCTCCTTTATGTAAATGAGAAGATTCCAATTAAACATATAGAAAAAGGGTTTAATGAGTCATGAAAAAGCCCAGTTTGCAGAGAAAGGGTACAGTCCTTCCTCCTCCTCCTCCTCCTCCTCCTCCTCCTCCTTCTCCACCTCCTCTTTGTCCTCCTCCACCTTTCCCTTTCTTATTAAACTTAGAAATGTGTATTTCCTTTAAGAAATATGATAAAGGTTAATTATTAGATCATTTCATTTTAGATACTAATTTTCATACTTGGAAATTATTAAACAAACATCATTTGCTAGAAGATTTAGCTTTCTTCATCTAAATCATAAGGCTTTCTGGAGACGTAGCAAATATTCTACAACAAAAATTGTGAAATTCTAAATTTTTTCCTAATTTAAAAAATAATTTAATCTTACTTCCTCCCATTTTTGATGTTATTCTTTGCTCAGTGATAATTTTTCTTCTCTTAACACAGTTTGCTCTGGAATTGTCAGTACTAAAATGGGTTTGCATCATTACAAGGAGGTTGTTATTGAAGCTAAGGAAAATATTTTAGTATCGCATACCGTTGTAGCTTAATTCTGTTATTATTATGATGTTTTAACTAGCTAGAATTTTAAGGGTCTTGGAAGGAAATTAGATAAGCTTTCCTTTTTCTTTCCTAAAAGTACTGAATTTTACACTAGAACAGAAAATTCTGTCTTGGGGATTTCATTTTCCTATTTTCTTTTCCCTCTTTCTTCCTCTTGGAATTTTCAGTAGTTGAAAGAAAACTCCTAACCCATTATTTTAATGACAATAATATTGTAGGAAAAAAAATCAATACCATTTCGGAGCGCAACTCTTAGAATTTGATAAGTGTGCAACTTATCCGGCAGAGGTGCTTTGCTGGTACAGCAGGAAAAGTTTTAAATCACGACTGGAAGTGTTTTTCAGAGATCTGATCCAACAACCTCATTGGACACCTGGGGAAACTGAGGTCCAAGGAGCGGGAATGGTGTGGTGAGTGGGTTGGGGGACTGGAGGGAGGGGTTTTATGGGTTGATCTTTTTCTTTTCCTCTACAAAATGCCTTTTTGATCCACAGAAGACACTTTTATGGGTGCCTCCTGTGTGGAGGGCATCGCTGGGATTCAGATGCCTGCCCATCCACTCTGTCCGGGCCCCCACCTGTCTCGGCCTTCCCAACTCAGAATGTGAATCAATACCATGAAGTTGCTTTATAAATCCTCTCTGGCTACATAGCATGTAAAATTTGATCAGCTTGGGCTTAGCTGGGCGGGACAACAGTGGGCGTGGCTTAGCAGGGCGGGGAGTGCTGTAGGTTTCGCGCCATAACTGTCTCAGGATGAACCCTACAAGTCTCAAAAATGCGTCAAAAGTGGACCAAGCGGCGGGCAGCGCAACGTTGAGGCCGGTGCTTCAGCCAACATCCCTCAGAGTTTTAGGTGCAGCAGCCCTCGAAGAGAGGAGTTTGGTTCTGACCTGAGGGGGGTGAGGGGGTGGGGCGTGCGGCGGTGGCTACAGAGAGTGCATCTGGGTGGCTTCAGCAAGGCCTCTGCTCATTGTGGGTTGCGGGGTGTGTGTGTGTGTGTGTGTGTGTGTGTGTGTGTGTGGGGGTGTGTGTGTGTGTGTGTGTGTGTGTGTGTGTAGGGTGAGGGCGGTGCCTTAGGAGCGGTCTGCGGACTGCTGCAGAGGTGCAGAGGTCTCTCCTTTGCATAGCCTGGGGCCCTGGAATGGGCGGGGCTAGGCGTGGCGTGGCGTCAGGGATGGGCGGGCTTAGTGGGGCGAGGCGGGGCTTAGCTGGGCGTGACAGGGCGTGACAGGGATGGGTGGGGTTTAGTGGGGTGAGGCGGGGCTTAGCTGGGCGGGACAACAGTGGGCGTGGCTTAGCAGGGCGGGGCGTGCTGTAGGTTTCGCGCCATAGCTGTCTCAGGGCCCTTCCGCCTACTCCTCCTTTGTCTGCTGGCACCTGAGGTGAGGTGGCCAGCAGGAGAGGGGACTTCTGCGTCCTGAGAAGGCGGTGAAAGTGAAGGTGTAAGACTCTTAAGAGGAAAAGTACGCAGAGTGAGCGGCCAAAAAGGAGGAGAATGGAGAAACAGCAGGAGACCACCGAAGCCAAGGTAGGGGAGCACTGGTGCTATACGTGGGGGCGTCAGTGTGAGGAGGAAGCGGAGGACATGGAGGACGTCGAGCAGCTGTCTCCCGAGCTGCCAGACGACGATGACGACAAAGACGATAAGGGGGATGAGGAGGCCCTGGGGCCCAAGAGCGAGCAGCAGAAGCTGTGGCACCTCTTCCAGATGTCCGCCACCACCGTGGCCCAGCTCTACAGGGGATCGGAGGGCCCGCAGTCAGAACTTTCCATGTGGGACCCCTTCCAGAGTGCAGCCACGGCTTTGACCAACCTCTACAAAGAGAGCAGGGATGCCCAGCGAGGAAGTTTCGACCTGGGCGTCAAGGTTGGCTATCAGCGCCGCGTCAAAGAAGTGCTGGATTGGGCCAAGACGAGCCAAAGCACTATTCTCCGCGAAGACCTGATTAGTTTCCTGTGTAGCAAAGTTCCCCCTGATCCTCCTCCAGTGGCCCCCCATCTTCCACCACCTTCACCGGACATTGACTTGCAGCCCTTCCAAGAGGCCATCGACCTGCACGACCTCAGTAGCGCCATGTCGAGCATCAGCGTGCAGTCTGCTCCACCCAGCTCCCCGCCTCAAGCTGGTGGCTTTTGGAGCGATATCACTAGCGGTGATCTCCAAAACAGTAGCACCCTCAAGGATGACTTGAGCTCCTGCAATCCAGAAGATCCGGCCCTCCACCTGGCCAGTGTGGGGAACCGTAAACGCACCTCGGCCCAGTGCTGTGATGTCATCACAAATACCCCAACCCACAAGCGCAATCGAATGGTCTAATAGCCATTCGGTCACCAGCCGCCATTTTCCTTGAAAGCGAACTCCACCTTCAACATTGAAAGCATACTCAAGACTATCATTTCTTTCTCAAAGTTAAAAAAAAATGTTTCAATTAAATTTCCAGAACTATAAAACTAATTCAGAAGACGCCTCATATGACTCTGACTTTCACAAAAAAATATATAATCCTTTCGGAAAACAACTAGTTAGCAACATTGTTTAGAGTAGCCAAATCCAGTCAGGGTTGGAGCCAGGTTTATCTTGTTCTCTGTTATGTTCCTTAGTATCTATTATAGGACATTGTTGGTGCATAATAAATGTTTGTTGAATGAATAAATGTGACCTTATTTAAAAGTTTTAAAGGGTGAGGAGTAACAGGTGTTTACCGTATTTTTCGGACCATAAGACACACTTTTTTCCCCCCAGAAGTGGGGGGAAAACGTCCCTGCGTCTTATGGTCCAAATATAGCCTATACATATACTTTAAAAAAAAAAGTTTTTTTACTTGCCCGGCTCTGTGTGGTCTCTGTGTGCTTGCCCGGCTCTAAAATGGTTCTAAATGCTGCTGTTTACCTTACAGGGTTGATTACATGTGTTTATGACTGTGATGTTGGGTTTTAATGCACATAAAATATTTTAGGACACTATTTGTTTCAGAATCTTTTTTTCTTCATTTCCCTTCTCTAAAAACTGGTGCATCTTATGGTCTGGAGCGTCTTATGGTCCGAAAAATACGGTACTTAGTTATAGAATATTTTTATCCTTTATTATTTATTTTTTATATTATTATTATTATTATTATTTTTTTTTTTTTTTACAGAGAGGAAGAGAGGGATAGAGAGCTAGAAACATCAGTGAGAGAGAATCATCGACCAGCTGCCTCTTGCACACCCCCTACTGGGGATGTGCCTGCAATCAAGGTACATGCCCTTGACCAGAATCGAACCTGGGACCTTTCAGTCTGCAGGCCGATGCTCTATCCACTAAACCTAACTGGTTTCGGCCTATCCTTTATTTTTTATTTGCTGTAACCATTTTGGCCACTTCAATTGCATTTTATTGAAATACAAAATTGGATATCTTTGTGAAATATGGAGTCTTTCATTTTTGCTCCACTGTACCTTACACCTAATTTCGAGAAAGAATGTGCAAGTAATACCTATTAAACTGTTAGGTGTTTTATTTATTTATTTCTTTTAGGTATCTCAGGTAGGAAACAAAATTGTTTTTAATAGCACATGGCATGGTGAAAAGATGGTTGGGAAAGTAATATGTGATAGTGAGTCATTTCAATCCTCTTCAGAAAACTTAAGCCAACAACTGAGATCCTGGGGTCAATGATGGTGGCATTCTTGGTGGCCCACAGGTCCTTGTTCCTTTTTCTTAGAAATGTCAAAATGTCCTTTTTCTGACATTACATCTTTTTTGTGATCTAAAATGAAATCTGAATGAACTGGATTTTATTTGAGGATGCAGCATGATATAACTAAAAGAACACAAGCTTTTATTTTTTTAATTAAAAAAGTATGTTTTATCGAGTTTTTACAGAGAGGAAGAGAGAGGGATAGAAAGCTAGAAACATCGATGAGAGAGAAACATCAATCAGCTGCCTCCTGCACACCCCCCACTTGAGATGTGCCCACAACCAAGGTACATACCCTTGACCGGAATCGAACCCAGGACCTTTCAGTCCACAGGCCGATGCTCTATCCATTGAGCCAGGCTGAGGGACTCCCTCCTCCTCCCCCCCCCCCCCAGTGCAAGATTTCCTTCACTGAGTCTCTAGTTGTAAGCCGGTTTTGGCGAGAACACAAGCTTTTATTAAAAACACCCACAGCAGAACACTAGCCCCACAAATTCACTGTATAATTTTGGACAAATCATTTAATATATATTTTAAAATATTTTTATTGACTTATTAGAGAGAGAAACATTGATGCGAGAACCAAACATTGATTGGCTGCCTCCTGCATGCCCCCTACCAGAAATTGAGCTCCCAACCCAAAGCATGTGCTCTAACCAGATTCCCAACAATACTCTGTGCACTGGATGATGCCAAAACAACTGACCCACACTGGCCAGGGCCACATACTCGACCTTAAACTTAGCCGAGGGATCCTGAATTATGAGAGGGCACAGGCCAGGCTGAAGTAGTCCCCCTATAAGCCAGTGCATGAATCTTGTGCACTGGGCCTCTAGACTATATAATAAAAGCCTAAGCAACAATTATGGTGGAATGACTAGAATGACCAGTTGCTATGATGCACACTGACCACCATGGAGCAGATGCTCAATGCAGAGGCTACCCTCTGGGGGACAGTGCACTCTCACAGGGGGAGCGCTGCTCAGCCAGAAGCCAGGCTCATGACTGGTGAGCACAGTGGTGGTGGTGGGAGCCTCTCCCACCTTTACAGCAGTGCTAAGGAGCAGTGAGCCTAGAGGTAAGAAGCAATGAACAGATGGGTGGTGAGGAGCAAGGGGTCCCAGACTGCAAGAGGGCACAAGCCAGGCTGAGGGACTCTCCCCTCTTTCCCCCCCTTCCAGTGCAAGATTTCCTTCACTGGGTCTCTAGTTGTAAACAATGCTACAATAACCAGAGGGCTGCATATGTTCTTTTGTTTTAGTGTTTGGGTTTCCTTGGATATATACCCAGAAGCAGAAATGCTGGGTTATATGGTAGTTCTATTTTTAATTATTTTATCCTCACCTGAGGATATGGGGGGGGGGGGGAGAGAGAGAGAGAGAGAGAGAGAGAGAGAGAGAGAGAGAGAGAGAGAGGTGTGAGAGAGAAATCTCAATTGGTTGCCTCCCATACACACCCAGACCAATGACTGGGGACTGAAACCAAAACCTAGGTATATGTCCTGACTGGGAATTGAACCTACAACCTTTTATTTTATTTTTATTTATTTATCTTTATTGTTGAAAGTGTTACAGATGTCCCTTTTGTTTTTATTTCATTGCCATCCTCCACCCTGCACCTCTCCCTCCCAGGCCTTCACCACACTATTGTCTGTGTATATGGGCTATGCTTATATGCATTTCAGTTCCCAGGTTGATCTCTTTCCCCCAACCTCGACTCCAACCTTCCCTGTGAAATTCGTCAGTCTGTTTCATGTTTTTATGTCTCTGGATCTATTTTGTTCAATAGTTAATTTTGTTCACTAGATCCCACATTTGAGTGAGATCATGTGATACTTATCTTTCTCTGCCTGGCTTATTTCATTTAGCATAATACTTTCCAGGTCCATCCATGCTGTTGCAAATGGTAAGAATTCCTTCTTTTATACATCCACATAGTATTTAATTGTGTAAATGTATCACAGCTTTTTTTTATCCACTCATCTGCTGAAGGGCACTTGGGCTGTTTCCAGATCTTAGCTATCTCTATAATAAAGAGACAGGGTGTAACACCATTACCACCAAAGCTTGTCCAACTCAGCACTGACTGCTTCCCCTGCAGGTGCTGTGCCCCAGCACGATTGCTGAGGGGGCTGCGAATCAGGGCCATAAAGAGGCCTGAAGAGAGAAGCAGGGACTGAGCCGTTGCCTCTGTGGCAACTTTTGATCAGTACTTGCCCCTCTCTCTCTCCTAGTTTGGCCAGCAGCCAGGCCTCCATTTCTCTCCAGGATTCCACAGGAGCTGCTGATTAGCCCTGCCTTTCTGGTCAGGCCCTAATGATGCTTGACTAGCATAGAAACTGATCAATTAGAACCAAATCTGGGTGAAGTGTGAGGAACCAATGGCTGCCTAGGAGGTGGAGCTTTTGATGCTGACTGGCATAGAAACTGACCAGTCAGAACCAAATCTGAGGGCTTAAGAGGTGTTTCTGTCCAGGAAAGGGACCATCTAAGTTGTCATACAGGGCTTATCCCTAAAGAATGCTGGGAATTGTCTGAGTCAATTGTTGGCCTCCTCGAAGATGCTTCTAATCATGTGGATGTGACCTTGGTGAACACCAAGCTGCTGGTGAAGGAGGCCAGCCTCAATGTAACCACATCCCATAATCCCACTGTGCCAGAAAAGCAAGAATGTGGAGAAGGTCTCCTGAGTGTGGCCCTGGCAGGTGCCCCCTACCAGGGTGTGGGCTTTGTGTTGCAGGCACTCAATGGAGCTACCTTCAGACCAGAAGTGTCTCTCCACAGGGGTTTAACCCTGCTCCTGTTCTGGGCTCAGCCTTTCAACCCTGCCATGCTGCCTACCATGATTGGGCTCCTGATAGAGGCAGGTGTGTAGGTGCTATTCTACCAGACCTCATTGGTGTCCGATGGAGAGACCTGTCACGTCGTGGGCATTTCCTCCCTGCTGCCCAGCCTGGACACTTGGAAGCAGCATGTGACTTAGGCATTTCAGTTTCATTTCTGACCTTAGGGTTCAATAGGACCAACTTTGGGAGTTTTGTGATCAACATTGACAGGTCACATTGCCGGGCCTGACACCACTTATGTGGTCTGACCCCTGTAATAATCACCTAATAAACAACCTACTCACCCTTCCCCCCATAAGAAAAAGAACCAAATCTGGGTCAACTATGAGAAGCTTTGACACTGACTAGCATAGTAACCAACCAATCAGAACCAAATTGGCTGGCAGAGGAAGGCCAATGGAGGCGAGATCAGGCTGCCAGGGGAGGGCAGTGGTGGGCAAGATCAGGCGGTTAGGGGATGGCTGTTGGGGGTGAGATCAGGCCAGCAGGGGAGGGCAGTTGGGGGAAAAATCAGGCCATCAGGGGAGGGCAGTTGGGGGCTAGTAGGCATGCAGGGGATTGCAGTTGGAGGCGAGATCATCCTGGCAGGGGAGGACAGTTAAGGGCGGGATCAGGCCAGCAGGGGAGGGCAGTTGGGGGTGAGATCAGGTTCGTAGGGAAGGTCAGTGGTGGGCAAGATAAGGCTGGCAGAGGCAGTTAGGGGTGATCAAGCAGGCAGGAGAAGGGGCTAGGGGCAATCAGGTAGGCAGGCAGAGGCAGTTAGGGGTGATCAGGCAGGTAGGCTGGTGAGTGGTTAGGAGCCAGAGGTCCCAGATTGTGAGAGGGATGTCCCTGATTGGAGAGGGTTCAGGCTGTGCTGAGGAACACCCCCCACCCCCGCCCCCTTGTACAAATTTTGTGCACTGGGCCACCAGTCTATATAATAGAAGCCTAAGCGACCATTAAGGTGGAAGGACCAGAATGACCAGTCGCTAGGATGTGCACTGACCACCAGGGGGCAGACGCTCAATGCAGAGGCTGCCTCTGGTGGTCTGTGTGCTCCCACAAGGGGAGTGCCGCTCAGTCAGAAGGTAGGCTCACAGATGGCGAGCACAGTAGCGGTGGCGGGAACCTCTCTGCCTCTATGGCAGCACTAAGGAGCAGCTAGTTGAACAGAAAGGAGCAGCGAGCAGGCAGGCAGTAAGAAGCCAGAGGTCTCAGACTGGGAGAGGGTGCAGTCCAGGCTGAGGGACCCCCTCCACACTCCCAGTGCATGAATTTCATGTACTGGGCCTCTAGTTGTAAATAACACTGCTATGAACACTTTTGGATGTATAGGATGACACTGCAGCTAACTGAGCCAACAGGGCTCCATTTAAAACATTTTGTGGAATCTCCATACTGTTTTCCACAGTGGCTGTACTGATCTGTGTTCCCACTAACAGTGCAAGAGGGTTCCTCTATCTCCATATCCTCACCAGTAACTATTGCTTGTTGATTTATTGATGATAGCCATTTGGACAGGTCTAAGGTGATATCTTACTGCGTTTTCCCCCCCATTTTTATTGAATTTATTAAGGTGTCACTGGTTAACAAAATTATACAAATTTCAGGTGCATTCATTGTGGTTTTAATTTGCATTTCTCTGATGATTAGTGATGTTGAGCATCATTTCATGTCTATTGGCAATCTGTATATACTCTTTGGGGGAGTATTTATTCAGGTCCACTGCCCATCTTTTAATTTTAATTTTAATTTTTTTTTTTGGTGTTTTCTTGTTATTGAGTTGTATGAGTCCTTTATAAATTTTGGATATGAACCCTTAATGATTGGTGAATATTTTCTCCTATTTAGTGGGTTGTCTTTTAATTTTGTTGATAATTTCCTTTGCTGAGCAAACTTTTTAGTTTGATGTAATCTCATTTGTTTATTTTTTCCTTTGTTTTCTCTTGCCTCAGGAGATATATCAGAAAAAATATTGCTAAAAGAAATGTCTGAGAATTTACTGCCTATGTTTTCTTCTAAGATTTTTATGATTTTGAGTTTTAAATTTAAATCTTTAATCATTTTGAGTTTATTCTTGTATATGCTATAACAAGATGGTGTAATTTCATTTTTTTGCATGAATCTGTCAAAC
Source organism: Pipistrellus kuhlii (assembly GCF_014108245.1). Classification (NCBI taxonomy): domain Eukaryota; kingdom Metazoa; phylum Chordata; class Mammalia; order Chiroptera; family Vespertilionidae; genus Pipistrellus; species Pipistrellus kuhlii. The sequence goes on along the minus strand of NW_023425504.1, from coordinate 5,048,457 downwards.
TTTATCAACACCATTTATTGAAGAGTTTGTCTTTAGCTCATTATATGATCTTGCCTCTTTTGTCAAGTATTAATTGATCATATAGGGATGGGTATATTTCTGGCCTCAATATTCTATTCCATTGATCAATATGTTTGTTTTTATGATAGTACCATGCATGTTTCCTTACTATGGCATTGTAGTATTGTTTGTTATCAGGTAGCAAGATTTTTCCAACGTTCTTTTTATTCAAGATTGCTCTGGTTAACTAGGGTCTTTTGTGGTCCCATATAAATTTTTAAATTATTTTTTCTACTTCTGTGAAATATACCATTGGTATTTCGATAGGAAATGAGTTGGGATGTATGGGCATTTTAACTCTATTAATTCTTCCTATTCATGAGCACAGTCTGTGCTTTCATTTGTTTGTATCTTCTTCAATTTCTTTCTTCAGCATCTTATAATTTTCCAAGTACAGTTCTTTTACCTCTTTGATTAAATGTATTTTTTCATATTTTTTGGATACAATTGTAAATGGGATTGTCTTCTTAGATTCTCTTTCTGCTAGCTCATTATCTTACCTAATAATAGAGAAACTTGTAAATTGACCATACCTTTGCTATGCCCAAAGCCAATCAGAGTGAGTATGCAAATTAACCCAACAAAGAAGGAGTTTGATTTATGGTGGGGCAGGCATCTGAATGGCTAGCTCCTGGAGGTTTGGGTCCATCTGGACGAGGAAGGCAGGCTCCAGACACCACCCACCAGGTACCAGTCCATCGGGCCAGGGAAGGGAGGTGAAGAGGGCAGCACCAGATACCACCTGAGGGGTCTGGGTCCATCACAGACCCCGGAAGGGGCAGCGTCCTGCCTAGCCAGGCCTGTGGGGCCCTGGAAACATCACAGGCATGGGGTTGCTGAGACCCAGACTGGGCCTCTGACCACAGATTCACAGCTTTGCGGAGACCAAGGGCAGGGATCTGCCTCACTGCAGAGAGAAAGGTTCTGCAGTGGCCCCAAGATGTGGATGGGCCAGGCCAGGGATCAAGGAGCATGGAAGGAAGCCCCGGGAGAGGGGCAAGGACCTGTAGCTCTGAGGCAGGGGTTGAGGGGTGGTGCCACCTCAGTGTAGGGGTGCCGCACTGCAGAGCACTGAACTGATTGACTTGATTCAGAGAAGTTCCCAGTGCTAACCTGCCTAGGCCTCGCCCAAGTGGCCTTCGCACTTCAGATGCGGCAACTCCTGATCCCTCCTTGACCCCAAAACAAGCTCACTCCACCCTGCCCCACAGCAGAGCATGCCTTGGCGGTGAGTGCAAAGCCTTCCACCTGCTCCGGAGACCCCAGGAGGGGGGAGTGCAGTAAAGAATGGGGGCAGGGGACTGAGGAGAGGAAAGAATGTGGAGTGTCTGCAATGAAAAGGTGCTTAAGAGGCTCGAAGGTTTGTTCTGTTTGCCCAGTGGCTGCCCCTTAGGTAGGGCAGAGAGCATGGTTCTGAGGGTTCCCTGTGCACTCAGTCAAGTTCCACAGCCAACTGGAATTGGCCTCAGTGTCCTGGTCTGTAAAATGGATTAAGAGAGTCCCAGTGCCTTCACTGAGACTTGAGATACTATATAAGGAAAGTGATGAAGAAGTGAGAAAGGAAAGGAAAGGTGAACAACACAAAAGAAAGACTGGAAGGAACCTGTGTAAACCCATTGTCACTTAAATAGGGAATATAGTCAACAGTGTTATAATTATGGTGCCAGGTGGGAACTGGAAATATCGAGGAACACTTTGTAAAGTATATGATTGTCTAACCACTATTCTGTAACTAATATAAAACCTGAAACCAATACAAAATAATATTGAATGTAAAGAAATGAAAATTGGAGTGAAATTTTTATAAATTTCAAAGTTTAAATAAAGGCTGTAAAGGAAGGAAGGTGGAGAATAAAAAAATAGTGTTTTCCATTTTATCACTTTATTGTTTTTTCAATACATGAAAAAGACAGCTGTCTTTATATGGTGTTTTTATACTTTTCTAAGTCATTATCTCATTTTAATTTCAGGGCAACTTAAAGACAAGATAATTATTCCCTTCACTATTTAAAGAAAGGAAATCTTGGTGTCTGGTCCCAATGATTCAATTGTAAGCCCTTATTGTAAAGCAGGGTTAGCAAAATTTTCTGTGAAGGGTTATATCTATATTAATAAAAGCCTTGGAGGTGGTCAGGCCAGCAGGAGAGAGTAGTTGGGGGCAATCAGTCTGGCAGAGGAGCATTTAGAGGGCAATGAGGCAGGCAGGGGAGCAGTTAGAATCCAGTGGTCCCGTATTGTGAGAGGGATGTCCGACTTCAGGTTTAGGCCTGATCCCTGTACAACCTGAAGTTGGACATCCCCCGAGGGGTCCCAGATTGGAGAGGGTGTGGGCTGGGCTGAGGGACACCCTCCCCAGTGCATGAATTTCATGCACTGGGCCTCTAGTTGGTGTATAAAAATGCAACTGATTTCTGAATATTAATTTTATGTCCTGCTACTTTACAGAATTCACTTTATCAGTCCTAGGTTTTTTTCTTTTTCTTTTTAAAAAATCTTTATTGTTGAGAGTATTATAGATGTTCATCTTTTTTTCCCTTCATTTCTCCTTCCACCAAGTTCCTGCCCCACCCTAAGCCTTCATCACCCTATTGCCTGTGTCCACAGATAATGCTTATCATATATTTGGTTAATCTCTTCCTGCCCTTTCCCCCCTGAGATTCATCATCTGTTCTATGTTTCCATGCCTCTGTTTCTATTTATTCATCAGTTTATTTTGTTCATTAGATTCCTTGTTTATTTTGATTTTTAGATTCAATTGTTATAGATATGTATTTATTGCCATTTTGTTGTTCCTATTTTTGACTTCTTGTTCTTGTTCTTCCTCCTCCTATTCCCCTTCTTAGAGAATATCCTTCAACATTTCATATAATACTGGTTCGGTGGTGGTGAACTCCTTTAGCTTTTACTTGTCTTTGAAGCTCTTTATCTGACCTTCAATTCTAAATGATAGCTTTGCTGGGTAGAGTAATATTGATTGTAGGTCCTTGATATTCATCACTTTTTTTTTTTTTAAGATATTCATCACTTTGAATATTTCTTGTCCCTCGTTTCTGGCCTGCACAGTTTCTGCTAAGAAATCAGCTGACAGTCATATGGGTGCTACCTTGTAGATAACTGCTTTTCTATTGCTGCTTAGTTTTTCAATGGAATCTTTGATGTGATATATTATATCATCTGCAAATAATGACAGTTATACTTCTTTTCCTATTTGGATACCTGTTATTTCTTCTTCTTGTCTGATTGCTGTGGCTAGGACTTTCAGATCTAGGTTGAATAAGAATAGTGAAACTGGATATTTTAATCTTTTTCTTGATCTTACAGGAAACAATTTTTTCCCCATTGAATATGACATTAGCTGTGAGTTTGTTATATATGGCCCTTATTATGTTCAGATATATTCCCTATATTCCCACTTTGCTGAGAGTTTTTGTCATAAATGGCTATGGATTTTGTTAAATGTATTCTATATAGCTATTGATATGATCATATGATTTTTGTCCTTTATTTTGTTTGTGTGCTGTTTTACATTAATTGATTTGCAGAAAGTGTAACTACATAGCATTCCCCAAATAGATCCCACCTGATCATGGTGTATGATCTTTTTAATGTATTTCTGATTTTGTTTGCTAATATTTTGTGGTGGATTTTTGTATCTATGTTCATCAGTGATAATGCCTTATAATTTTCTTTCTTTGTAGTGTCTCTATCTGGTTTTGGAATTAGGATAATGCTGGCCTTTTAAAATAAACTTGAGTCTTTGCTTCTCTTGAATTTTTGGAATAGTTTGAGAAGGATAGGTGTCAGTTCTTTTTTGAATGTTTGGTAAAGTTTACCTGTGAAGCCATCTGGTCCAGGACTTCTGTTTGTTGGGAGATTTTTGATTACTGCTTTGATTTCATTAGTTGTAATTGGTCTGTTCAAATTTTCTGTTCCTTCTTGAATCAGTTTTGGAAGATTATATGTTTCTAGGAATTTATCCATTTCTTCAAGATTGTCCCATTTGTGGCATATAGTTGTTTGGAATATTTTCTTATAATTATATGTATTTCTGTGGTGTCAGTTGTTACTTCTTTTTCATTTCTAATTTTATTTATTTTTATTCAATCTTCTTTTCTTGATGAGTATGGTTAGAGGTTTATCAATTTTGTTTATCTTCAAAAACAAAACAAAACAGTTCTTACAGTCAGCAGAGTGGTGGTTGCCAGAGGGAAGGGATTGGAGGAGAAGGGGTTACTAATATGAGGTGACAGGAGAAGATTTGACTTTGGGTGGTGGTCACACGGTACAATGTACAGTTCTTGTGAAATAGAAATTCACCCATAAAACCTCTATGTTCATGTTGAACAATATTACCCCAATCAATTTAATAAATAGAATAAAACAGTTGTTGGTTTCATCCATCTTTTTTATTGTTTTAAAAACACTAATTTATTTTCTCTCTGGTCTTTATAATATTTTCCTTCTAGTCACTTTGGGCTTCAACTGTAGCTCTATTTTTAGTTTCTTTAAATGTAATGTTACATTGTTTATTTGAGATTTTTATTTCTAGAGGTATGTCTACAATACTATGAATTTTTCTCTGAGGACTGCTTTCACTGTGTTCCACACATTTTGGGTTGTCATGTTTCAATTTCCTTTTGTCTTAAGGTACTTTTGTTTTCCCCGCCTTGATCTCATTGTTATCCCATTTATTGTTTAACCACATGTTATTTAGCCTCTATGTGTTTTTCAGTCATATATCTGTAATTGCTTTCTAGTTTTTGCTGTTTGCCCTCTGTGTATGGGTAATACCCTTAGGCTGACTGATTGTGAGGACTGACCCCAACCACATTGTATGAGCTGCTGTGTGGGTACTGACCACCTGAAATGGAATTTGCCTTATCAGGGTCTAGTGCCTGCCAAAATTTCTTTTTGGGTAGGCTGCTTGTAGAGCTCATAGATCCTGCTCTGGTATGTTATGAAGTCTGCTGCCAGGTGTGTTGCTTATGGGAGTTCACAGTTAGTGTGCATGGGAAGGCCAAGGTATGCACCAAGGCTGGCTTCCACTAGCACCAAACCCAGGAGCAGGTTAGCAAAACACCCAAGGCACCCCAAAATCTATTTTGCCTGCCTCCACCTGTCAGCTGTCTGTTAGGATTAGTAATTGAAAAAGCCTCTCTTGGTATGTGAGTTGTTTGAGGTAGGTTCTCAGTGATTCACTGTGTAGGGGCAAATGGTGTTCACCAGATTGATAGAGATTCAAACCTGTTGCCAGTGCTATTTCTGAGGCTACTCAGCAAAAGTCACAGGGTATACCAATGGAAACTGGGCGCCCTCATATTTTTGTGGTGGGGTAGGGTCTCAGGAAATCATCAGGATGAGGCCAGTAGAGTTCATCAGACAAAAATTTTATGTGAAGGGAGAGTTCTGTACCAGTCCGGCTTTTGAGGGAAAATGAATTTCTGTCTGAGAGGAACACAGCACAGCTTTTTATTATTCTGGCTGGACTACAAATGCTCTGCCAGGTGTTGGGAACATGGGACTAATGGATCTGTTGTGGGGCACTGTGCCAGCCAGGCTTGCAAGAAGGGCAGAATTGCCCCTGCTCCAGAGTCATACAACTTAGTTACTAACTCCCTCTGAGTCTGCCTGGACCTCTACAGCAGGAGTTCAAGCAGCTGACTACTATATAGTGCTTGAATTCAGCAGGGTGGGGTGACTAGGAGTCTGGTGGGTGAACTATTACATTCCCCTAGGCTGATATCATATGGAGGATATCATATGTGTGCTGGTACTTAAGAAATATGGTGTCTGTGCACACTGTGGGAAATGGACTCAGCACAGGGACTCTGGTGGTCATCCTTCAACTCTACCTGGAACCACACTACCCAGTCTATCTTTACATGAGTTTATTCCACTTAGAGCTGCCCTCCCTTCATTGGATCCCATATTAATGGCTGTTAATGAGATTTTGTGCACTGGCCCTTTAACAGGGTGCTTGGATTTCTAGCAGAGTCCCATCTCTCCCTGATTTTCACAGCCAGATATTATGTGGGCTCCTCTTCCAAGCTCTGATGTTCTGGGATAGAGATCCTTGCATTGGGTTGAGACCCCATGCTCCTCAGGGGGAGATTTTGAAGTTGAGATGCCTCTGAATTCTCAGCTACAGCACATGAGTATGGGGCCAATCCCTTTTATGTCTCAACCTTTCCTACCATTCTTGATGTGGCTTCTTCTGTAAATCATTGGTTATAAGACTTGTGTTCAGTTGGTCTTCAGTGGTTATTCAGGTTCATTTTTCTATATTTTAGTTGTAATTCCAGTTTGGTACTGGAATGAGATGAGTGTAAATTCTACCTAACCCACCACCATCTTGATTCCTTAAGACATTTAATAGAAATCTACTTCCTTTAACTTTTCTCCTTTTTTTTTGTTGTTGTCCTTTTTCCTTCTATTCCCCTACCACCACACCTCTCTTTTTTTCTACTCTGGCCTCTTGGTTACATATAATACTTTGTGTGTCTATGATTCATAATATGTTGCCAAAAAACACATATATATTATGTGCCATATTTATTTTATAGTATGTCTTGCACTTACTCTCCTACCCCTAGTACAAAGCCTGCCTTCAAGTCTCTCAGTCTTTACTTCTTGAAATTCCAGCCTTTTTTGACATAGGTACCTGACTTTGTGTTTAAGTGTGAATATGTTAAATTGGAAACTAATGGGAAGGTTTGGGGAAATGTTAGCTCATTATGAAAATCATGTGCCAAACCATGTGGGAGCCTCTTAAATACAACTTTGGTGGTCATGACCCTGTCCAGAGAAGAAATCCTGTAATGTCACCCCTTTGCTGAGTCCCAGTTTCATGGATAGTATCTTTGAATGGAATTGTCTGAGGAAGATTGTTCCTTGTGTAAAGTTCACATGATGGAGTTAGAAGAGCTTGTTTCATTTGGAGCCCAGCAGGACAGAATGGTTTGGAATGCAGCATTCAGTGTGTTCTGTTTGTCTGAAAGCTGTCACAGGGAACACGTACTTAGCCAATAGCATGAACAAGGATTTGAACTAGAAAGTGATCAGGAACTTGACAACATTGTAATAATGGCTTGCTTCCTCAAAGACTGCTCAATGGTGCACAAGGAGATAATAAAGAAAATTAGGAAAATACATAAATAGCCAAAACCGGTTTGGCTCAATGGATAGAGCGTTGGCTTGGGGACTGAAGGGTCCTGGGTTCGATTCCGGTCAGGAGCATGTATGTTGGTTGCGGGCATATCCCCAGTGGGGGGTGTGCAGGAGGCAGCTGATCGATGACTCTCTCTCATCGATGTTTCTAACTCTGTATCTCTCTCCCTTTCTCTCTGTACAAAATCAATAAAATATATTTTTAAAAAAATACATAAATAGATGTGGGTGTCATTCAAATTAACCCAGTGTAAAAGTGTCCCAATATGGATAAAGTTTGTTCAGAGATTGCTGGGTCACAGTGACCATCTCAACTTTATTTGATCAGATTTTTGTCTCTTTTAAGGCAATAGCCACAGATTAAGTGTGCATACAGGATATCCACATATCTGTTGAAAACAGATTGATCAGTCAACTGCTTAGTCTGTCTCCATAATGCCAAATGGCTGGATTTTATGTTTTTCTTTCTATATTTCAATGAATTAACTGAATAGACTTGTTTATATCAGTTTTGGCTTTTCATGTTTTAAGTGGAGTTATATGCAACTAGAGGACTGGTGCACAAATTCTTTCAAAAGTTTACATCCCTTTTGCTTAAAAATTGCTTCTACTTATTATTTTTTATTTTTAAAAAACATATTTTATTGATTTTTTACAGAGAGGAAAGGAGAGAGATAGAGAGCTAGAAACGTCGCTGAGAGAGAAACATCGACCAGCTGCCTCTTGCACACTCCCCACCAGGGATGTGCCCGCAACCAATGTACATACCCTTGACTGGAATTGAACCTGGGACCCTTCATTCCACAGACCGATGCTCTACCACTGAGCCAAACCGGCTTCGGCTACTTATTTCTTTTTTAATTGAAGTACAACTGACAAATACAATTGTAAAATATTTAAAGTATGCAACATGACAATTTTATTTATTGCATATATTATGAAAGGATTCCCCCTTTATCGAGTTAATTAATGAGATATTCCTATTCCTTAAAATCTTTTTATAATACTCCAATTTCAGATGGTTTATGTGCCTTATACATAGAACCCACATCTTCATGAATGATCAAATTTAACTATTTCAGGTGTGTGTGATAGTCATAGCCTCTGTTATGATACCATCCTCAGGGGCCATGCTACAGGAGCCCTCCTGCTTTAGGTGAAAAAATGGATATAACGAGGTATTTATTACAAACAAGTTCAAGTTCATACCTCATTCTGCTCTGTAGCCACTATAGCTTTAGCAAATATCCAGTAGTCACTATAAAGTGGCCAAGACAGCATAGCATCCACCCTCAATACATGTTAATAGACTCAGTGGAGAGTTTTAGTGTTGTGTATGGACATACCCTGGTTCATTGACTTCAGTTTGAAAAGAGATAAAATCCAATTAGACAACCTCTAGGAAATTCAATTCAATTCAGCAAACATTGTTAGGATGGAAGGCACTGTGTTAGCTCATGCACAGCATTTGGAGTTTATTTTGGTTTCTTGTGGCATTATGTCAGCACAAGTCAAGTTGGTCAAAACTGAGGTTTTATTTTTCAGGATCTTCAAGAATGCCTTTTTTATTTACTTATAACTCTTGGAAATTTTTATAATTCTATTCTTTGCTTGGAAGTCCTTTATCCAGAACTCCTATTTTTAGCTTGGATAGTGAGTCAGATATTTCAGAGATGAAATCATGGTTTTTTAACAGTGCTTTGTGTCATAGCCCTTTGGTTTCAGGGGTCCCATTTGACTCAAGAGATGCTATATATACTAATTTTTAGAGTTTAGATTGTTTTAAGGGTAGATCCTTTTCTATTTTTATTTTTTAAATTAAATTATTATTATTTTTTTATTGATTTCAGAGAGGAAGCGAGAGGGAGAAAGAAACATCAATGATGAGAGAGAATCATTGATTGGCTGCCTCCTGCACGCCCCCTACTGGGGATTGAACCTGCAACCTGGGCATGTGACCTGACCAGGAATCAAACCATGACCTCCTGGCTTATAGGCAGGCACTCAACCACTGAGCCATGTCAGCAGAGCTCTTTTCTATTTTTCAAAAAGGCGGTTCCAATTTTAGTATTGTTAATGAAAATATAACACAAGCTTCATATGTAATTCTAAATTTTTAAATAGCCACATTAAAAAAAGAAAAAAGGTGAATTGATTTCTATAACATGGTATATTATTGATTTCAAAGAGGAAGTGAGGGAGAGAGAGATGGAAGCATCAATGATGAGAGAAAATCATCAATTGGCTGCCTCCTGCACGCTCCCTACTGGGGATGCAGCCTGCAACCTGGGCATGTGTTCTGACCGGGAATCGAACTATGATCTTCTGGTTCATAGGTCAGTGCTCAATCACTGAGCCAAACCAGTCAGGGCTTAATAATATATTTTAATTAACCCAATATATACAAAATATTTTCATTTTAATATGCAATTAATATAAAAATTATTATCTTGTATTATTTTTAAATCTTATATTAAATCTTTTAAATTTGGTGTATGTTTTATATTTACATTATAATTCAGTCTTGCCCTATTTCATGTGCTTAATAGGCATATGTGGTCAGTGACTCCTGTATTGGAGAACATTGTCTTAGATGGACCTAGCTTTCAATTGGGATGGAAGCTTATGATAACTCAGTCCCTTCTTTTAAGGGATTTAACAACACAGCTATATTCACGTTTGTCTAAAATGGGAATCCCTGTTGCAATATCTAAGATCATCAACCACTTTACTTCAAGAAAAAGGATTATGGCTCTTTCCATGCATAGTGCAGCAATGTCTCATGCTCCTAAGAAGCACAAAAGCATTGGATTCTGGATAAACTGACCAATGTGTTGCTCCTCATCCAACTACCAATCCCCATAAACTGAGAGAATGTTTCCCTCTCATAATTTTCCTAAGGAAAAGACATAAGTATGTCCTAACAGGAGATTAGGTAAAGATGATCTTCATGTAGCAGTTTATTAAGATTGATGGCAAGGTAGAAACTAATATAACATACACTGTTGGTTTTATGGATGTCATCAGTATTGACAAGATAGGAGAGAATTTTCATCAGATCTATGACACCAAGACTCACTTCGCTGTTCATCAGATTACACCTGAGGAGGCTAAGTGCAAATCGCGCAAAGTGAGACAGATCTTTGTGGGTGTAAAAGGAATCCTTCATCTGATGACCCATGATGCTTGCACCATCCTCTACTTTTTATCCACTCATCAAGGTGAATGACACCATTAAGATTTGAAGATTGGCAAAATTACTGATTTCATCAAATTTGACATTGTTAACCTAGGAATGGTGACCAAAGGTGATTACCTAGGAAGAACTGGTATAATCACCAATAGAGAGATACTCTGGTTCTTTTGATGTGGTTCATGGGAAAGATGCCAATGACAATAGCTTTGCTACATGGTTCTCTAACATTTTCATTTCTGGCAAAAGCAACAAACCATAGATTTTTCTTCCCTGTAGAAAGAGTATCCATCTCACCATTGCTGAATAAAAAGACAAGAGACTGGTGGCCAAACAAGTGGGTGAGATGATCTCTAGGTGATATCACTGGAAGAGTCTTTGTACTTAAAGATAATATAAGAAAACAACAACAACAACAAAAAAACAGTGATTGGGATTCTTATGCTATATATTGATTTTTCAAAAACCATTCTTACAGTAAGATGTTCCATGTACTTATTACCTAAATTACAGGATTCAATAAGGAGGAGAACATCTTAAAGCTTGAAGTGGCTAGAACATACAAAAAAGGAAATATTTCTCTTAACATTAAATATATGATTCTCTATCCCTTTAACGGTCAGGAGTTCTTGTTGATCAACTACTATGTGTAAGGAAACATGCTAGATGCTGTGGGAGATATGTTATGATGATCAAGACATGGTTCCTGACCTTAGTAGACTAAATTATACTCTGTGACTGAGGCAGTACACAAGCATATATGCACACATATGTATACATGTACTCACACTCACAAATACATTCACACACAAATTCTAAAATAAACTAAATTAGAATGAGTGACATATAGAGGCATACCACTTCTATTTAGGGCACAGACTAGGAACATTAATTCCAATTGAAGAAATTCAGGGGCTGATTATGGAAAAAAAAGTAACTGAACTGGGTCTTAAAGGATCAGCATTTTCAAGTCGTTAATCTAATGAGTTACTCCCAATATATTGTACTGGGTCAAACTTAAAGTAGATCCTAAAAGAGTTGAAGTTCACTGATCACCTGGGATTTTCTGCACATATTTTTCTCACACAGTCAATCTGGAGTGAAACTATTTTTCATTCCCACAATGTGCCAGTGTCAAAGACTTCACACAGACTAAGTCAGCTGCAACTAAATGTGACTTTTCTAATGTTACCTGACTGCATTATTCTCCTTTCCAAGCAAAGGCTGCAGTCAGGCTATTTGATTAAAATTATGTTATTTAATGTGGGACTTTCTGGTTATGGAACTACTGATTATCATCTCCACTGTCAGCTTTAGAAGGGGGAGTAGGGGAATTTAATTATTATTATTTATCAACTTTATTTGTCAAGCATTTTACAGTTCAAGTGTTTTTGCATAGATGATTACATTTTATTGTAATACTAGAGGCCTGGTGCATGAATTCATGCATGGGGGGTGGTCCCTCAGCTGGCCGGGAGGAGGGTCCATGGGAGCTTTGCTGGCTGGGGGGAGGAACTAAAGGATCTGGCTGGCCATTGAGCATTTTCCCCTTGGTGGTCAGTGTGTGTCATAGCTACCAGCCAGTCGTCAGGTTATCTGGTCATAAATGTCACTTAGGCTTTTATATGTGTGTATATATATATATATATTTTTTTTTCTTCTTCTTTATCTAATATTATTACAGGTAACAAAACTGAGGCCCAGAAAGATATACTAACTTGGCCACTGTCCTTTGGCTAGTAAGTGGTAGAGCTGGATTCATCCAAGGTCTTTTGACTTCCTGGCCAGTGTCCACACTTTGCCCCTGCTCTTTTTTTGTACTTCCCAAGTCTCATCCTTCAAATGCTGAGAGATAACGACATGATGGCTAGCTTTCTATTAAGAAATTAATGAACAAAAATCCAACCTAACAATAAATTGGAGGGGGATTATTTACATCAGAAAACAATTATCCCATTGGTTTAAAAAGTGAGCACTACTGGTGAGATTAACATATTTCATTTCCAAAAAAAAAAAAAAAAAAATCTTACAACCAACAGCTGAGGTGGACATTTATTAGGTGAAATCAAGTGTACATAGCTCCATGAGGCATTTCATTATTTGACATAAGCTAGAATTTTTTTTCATATTAGTTTTCTATTTCCAGAATTGTGTTCTAACCTGAAACCTCTGAAATCAGTGCAGAATTACAAATTGAGTAGTATTTTCCCCCCTTTTTTTCTGGTAAAAGAATATTTTTTATACTCAAGGGGTTTCATAGGATGGAATGCACTTTTATTTTCCAAATCATAAAAGCAAAAAAACATTGTTATAGCTTTAGGAAATTTCACTTCTAGCCTAGTTTTGGTGAAACTCCTTCAAGTTCTTTTTACAATGATGTTCTGAAGGACCACCAGCCTTAAAATAATGGCATGGGAGAACCTGATCTAACATACAATGCAACCAATTAACAAGAAAACCCTAGAAAAGCAAAACCTGCTGGTATGGGTCACAACCTTATATATTCTGTATCTTATTACCATTTTATACACATCAACATGAGGCAAATAAGTAATGTTAATGGGAGAGAAATAAAATTTTGGCTGTAACTATTGACCTATAACATAGCAAAAAATGTTATTCATTTTCTTCCAAACTACAGCGTTAATGTATGATTTTCATTGGCAAATAAATATCAGCAGAAAACTAGGAAAATTAGGGGGAGAAATGTACTATTAAAATGCTATATGATTGGATTCCTCAAAAATGCAGTATGTTTATCTAAAAACAGCCCCCCATTTCAATTGAATATTATCAAGCATTTTCAAATGATAAAAGGTAGAGTGCTGAGTAAATATTGCTAAGGATTTTTTGTTCTAACATATAGAGGATTTACATGCTATCTTAATCTATTATTACCATTCCCTGGAAACAACCATCTCCCATATTCGGAATTCCTGAAAAGGCTTTACTAAAATTATAGTATTTTTCTGTCCACAAAAAGAAAGCAACATGTTTAATACAAATGGGACTGTGAATTGAAGTTAGACTAAATCCCAATAATATGTCCTGTGGTAATATGATTCACCTCACTTCAAGTCTTATATTTATTGCTGAAGGACTTATACGTAAACTGAAATTTGTGCACAATATTGTGTAGGGCAAGAAGTCAGGAGACTGGATTCTCAACCTTGTTCTGGTCCTAACTAGTTTTGTGACTTGCCTTCCTGCACTAGAGTTTCTTCTTATATAAAATGAAGGGAAGGCTAGATTCATCAGTATCTTTCTCCCACACCCTGGCTTCATTGAGGTATAATTGACAAATAAAAGTATAAGATATTTAAAGTGTACAATTGGATGACTTAAGATACTATACATTGTGAATGAATTCCTCCTTCAAGTTACTTAACATATCATAACCAAACATTTTTACCTTTTCATGTGTGGGAGAATGCTTAAGTTCTGCTATTTGAACAAATTTCAATTATACAATTATCAACTATAGTCACCATGTACAATCTGTCTTTTAATCTCTAAATTCTACCTGTCCTTTGCTTCCATGCTATTACACATCATCCACAGCACTTATTTGTTGGTTATGTGATTAACAATCCTTCAGGTTCACAATTGGGATAAAAAAAAAAATCTTACTTTGGGGAAATTTGCCATAGTAAACTGAATTTCCTTTGAGAAAACAGAACTGTGAAAGGGCAATGTTTCTTATGTAGTTTTACCCCTCAGATGCCCTTGGACTATTATATATGGCACTTGCATATATTAGTGATGCAAATCTGGGAGAAGAACAAGATCAAGATGTTTTGACCAAGACACTTGATTTGCATTGGAATGCCCCATGCAACAGCACATCAGAACTCATGAAGTGGCGTTTGGTTTAAACTCTTAGAAGGCATGCCATATTACAAAGAATCCAAATGGCAAATGTTACAATGAGAGTGGTTTATTGTTCTTTTCTAAATGCAACTTGATGCAAAATCTGAAGAGATTAGAAAATATATGAATTTGATCATTTCACTAAAGTCACTTCCCTTCCATGGGCATCAGTGACCTCATCTATAATATGAGGGCATAAAATTTGGACATGGACCTTCCAAGTCTAACATTCTGTATTTCTATTTGTATTTTTTTAATGGAGTGGGTTTAACAGCTTGCTGGAGGGAATGGAGAAAGCAACTTCTGAGATGAAGGGGAACTGTTCAAAGATAGACTTCACTGCCTTTTGGGGAAGACCTGCTAGACCTGCTCCCTGTCTTTTTCCTCTCAGTTTAAAGGACTAATAAAGGTGATGGACACTATATATGTTACTGTGGGTCAGTGAGGTATGAAATCAGAAAATGAGAAAAGTGAGTACTGGCTTTTGGACTCTTGGCTCTATAACTGACTTCCCTTTCTGACCTCTGGTCATCTGATTTCCACCTTGAAAAACTGGTACAAGGATCAAATACATCATCATGTCTCCTAAACATTTGCCAGTTGGAGGCCAGGATGCCAGTGACATGAGGGCAAATTGAATTATAGTACATTAACTCATTTTTTCTCTGGCACTCTTTTAAGATTTTAAAAAATATTAACACAATTCTTATAACATGGATTTTAAATTAGAACCTGATACTATCCCATGTTTTACAGAGGAGGAAATTGAAGTAAAGAGAAGCACAACTACATTGTCTAAATTAGTCAAACATCTAGTAACAGCAGAGATTAAAATCCAAGCAGTTGGGCTTCATAGTCCATGCTTTTAACCTGTATGGCCATAGGATACTGAGTTTTCTGGTGTGATTCTCCATGTGCCTCACTCCAAAGGTATAGCAAGCTCTATGAATATCTAGAAGACTTCAGCAGTTGGACAGGCCCCTGGCCTCCCCAGTCCCATCAACCTAACTTAGACCTAGGAGTGTTACATTGTTAAGAATATTACATTTTCCCAACCCTGGATTTCAATGATCAAACTCATTCTATCCTTCACTTACTTAGATTATTTTGTTATTTGATTTCTATCCTATAGGTTTTTCTGTGTTCTCAGAATTTATCTACAGAAGAATAAATATTCCCTTAAGCCTCTTGGTTTACTCAACCAGCCAGTAAATGGAAAGAGGAAAGACAGTGATGCCGATAATAGCTGCTATTTATTGAACACTTACTATGTGTCATGTGTTATCACTTAATTCTCTCAAATCTATGAGATGGCTTTTGTTATTATCCTCATTTTACAGATGAAAAAATCAAGGTTCACATAGGCTAAGTTACTAACCCAAGGTCACATGTTTAAGTACCTGGTCAGAATTTTGACTTAGGCTTTATCTGATTTAAGACTATTAGGTTTAACTATTACTTTACTAGAGGTCCGGTACCCAAAATTCATGGGGGCCGGGGGGAGGTGTCCGTCAGCCCAGCCTACACCCTCTCCAGTCTGGGACCCCTTGAAGGATGTCTGACTGCCCATTTAGGCCAGTGGGATTGGGCCTAAACGGGCAGTTGGACATTCCTCTCACAATCCAGGACTGCTGGCCTGATTGCTCCTAACTGCCCTCCCCTGCTGGCCCAGTAACCCCTAACTGCCCTCCCTTGCCAGTCTGGTTGCCCCCAACTGCCCTCCCCTGCAGGCCTGATCCCTCCCAACTGCCCTCCCCTGCTGGCCATCTTGTGGTGGCCATCTTGTGTCCACATAAGGGTGGCCATCTTTGACCACATGGGGGCAGCCATCTTGTGTGTTGGAGTGATGGTCAATTTGCATATTACTCTTTTATTAGATAGGATATTGACTCTTGGATTTTTCTAGGATTACCCTCCCAATACCATATATACATTCTGCAGCTGTTTGTCCATGTTATTATTGATATGCCCAATTCTGTCTCACTGGGTCATAATTTTAATGCAAATATCCCATTTTTTATAACTCAAACTGGTTTTGGATTGCAAGGGAGCATTTGCCTTCCCATAAATGGAAAGAGAATGTGAGAGAATTTAACTAGGCCAGGAGGATTAAAGCATAACAGATAGCATACTCCTGTGGGCTTTTTGAATGGGGAGTTTGGGTCTTCTATTGGAATGGACCTGGATAGAAAGAAAATAAAGAGTGTTGTGAATAAAATATGAGAATTACTGTAATAGCAGATGGAAACACCTCTGATGTTTGTACATATAAAAGATTGCCAGATATACTTTTTTTCTTATTTGGAGATGGAATGATTGCTGCTCTAAAATGAATTCAGTTTGGTTTGAAAGCATCTGAGATGATATTAAAGCTATGGATGATTCTAAAAACACCTATAAAAGAAGGCTAAATGATCCAAACCAGAATTTAAACCAACTTGACTTTATTAATCTTTGTAACTCAAGTGACACTCCCAATCAGAAAGGATCCTATATGCCTTGGGTCTGATTCTAATTGCTAGTTAATAAAAATTCTAGAGTATTCTTAATCAGCCAATTAACTGACCTAACAATTATAAAAGAGAAAGAAGGTGGGAGGGGTTGAGACTGGGAATAACAAATCCATCAAGGTGGAGTACAATTCTTCAGAGCTTAATGGTGGACACCCTATAAAGGAAAAGGATTTTCTTTTACCTTGACTAGATTCCCGTTTTTCTTTCCCCCCCCTTTCTTGACATTTGTAATTGTTGGAACCCCTAACTGGCTGATTAGCTAATTATGAGAGAGGGTAGAGATAAAGAGAAAGAAAGGGAGAATTAAAGATGTGTAGAATACGTATTTTAAAAAAAACATGGTCCTTTATTTTCTAAAACAATATTTATGTGAAAATAGTTCACTGTAGTTAAGGGTTTATTATTTTTTTAAATCTAGAGCATCTTTTTTTTTTTTTTTTTTTTTTTTTTTTTTTTTTTTTTTACTGGAACAATTAGTTACCTGCTAATTTATCTTAACATGTAAATTGAGATTGAAATATAATGTGAAATGTCTAACATCAAGTAATTCAGTTATTTTTGGCTTGAACATATCTTTATAAAAATATTTTGAATAAAAGTAAAACAGAACCTGTCTTTATTGAAAAAGTATATTATTGGGATGAAATTATATATTTATATGTATGCAAAAAGTATAATACATTAAGAATACTGAAAAAGTGTGCATGTAGGCAAAACTCTCAATTATCATTCACCATTTTATAAGTATTCTCAGAAGTTGGTAATAAGAGAAAGAGTTTAGAAAAAAAGAACTGTTTTTTGCTATAAAAAATCCCCACCTCAGTTACTGTGGTTTTCTTTGCAGGTTCAAGCATATTGTTTATATATTCAGAAACAGTAAATTCTGGAAATCTGCCAGAGGAAGTTCAAGGTGGATCCACTAAACCTGCTCAAGCCCCACTCACAGAGTTGCAAGTGTTTTTTAAGATATAGGAATTATATGTCATACTCTAGTACTTTTGTCACTACTCATTTAGACTTATGTAATCATGCTATGGATATAAAGATTACCTAGTTGTACCTTCTCATGGAACAGAGAGGAATCAGAAGTGCAGAGAGGGGAAGGACTTGTCTAAGGTCTCAGAAAATTTTCTGTCTGAGCTGCGAGCAAGTCTCTAGATTCTCAGTCCCATGTTCTTTCCTTATTTCCCCCATCTCCCCATTACATAAATGATACCAATGGCCAAAGGGCAAATGCCAACCACCATATTTTATTAGAGACTGTTTTAATGAACAATCTGTTGCACACCAAGCCTGTTTGCCTTCATTTTTAAATCATTTTTCAATGGTCAACTTCAAGACATATGTCCCAGTTTTATTCTTATGACTCTGATCCCTTTCACTAATGCATTATTAACATGTCTTCTTTATGTGCTGAAATGTTCTCAGGGGAATAAATGTGTCCTGAATTTGGAAATAGAAATTATTGTTGAATTTATTCCATTACTCTGATGGCTAGGAAGTGCTGCCGTTTCAGTTTTCCAAGGTTCTGATTAAAAAAATTGTTCAAAATAGTTCCTCTCTAATGCTGTTATAAACTCCATTCGGTCCTATAGGATATATGTACTTTCATTTTTATTTGTCTTTATTTCAGGGGAGGAGAACAGAAGAGGGTGCTTGTTTTTAGTTTTCTCAGCTTTTTACTGTGTTTTGTTTTCAATTTCCAGGCTTTACAATTTATTTGTGTAAAGACTTCTCTTATTTTTCTTACCAAGGGCTAGTTTCTCTTAAGCTTAAGGGTTCATCACAAATTGCTTGTAAAACAAGATCTGATTAAGAAGTAATATATTCATCTGTAACTCCTGCATAAAAGTTATTCAAGTATTGTGACAAAATAAGTGTTGTTTACTTTATACATTTTCTGCAAATTCTAAAGATTTCGTCTAACTTAAAGGCTCTCATGGAATCTCTGGGATTGTGGCTTGCCTACTGAGAGTATAAAGGCTTGCTAAATTAAGTTGATTTGCCTGTGAAAGAAATGCTTCCATTATTCATGTCAGAAGCCTGTCACATCAAATTGAGGGAGTGGAGAAAACCCTTTTTTATCAACATTTAGAACCAAGAAAAACCAACCATTGAGAGCCTGAATTTCAATTGGGGAAAAAGTCAGGCTGAAAGCAGGGTTCAAAAAAAGGGGAGCTGGGTATTTGTCTAATGTTGAAAATCAGTAGAGGAGATTGATTTAACTTTGGCCGAAACTTTTTATATACACAGACAGAATGAAACTTCTTAAGGCAACAAGTAGTACATACAATCTTGGTGTCTTTCATGTGTAAACTTGTCAAAAGTAGTTAAGCTAATTCAAATTTAAATCTCCTTGGATTCCTATTCTTGGACTCTTAATTTGTTTATTTTAAAGGATTTAGAAATGCATTTCTTGGGTGTTACTTTTCAA
Source organism: Pipistrellus kuhlii (assembly GCF_014108245.1). Lineage (NCBI taxonomy): Eukaryota > Metazoa > Chordata > Mammalia > Chiroptera > Vespertilionidae > Pipistrellus > Pipistrellus kuhlii. The sequence goes on along the minus strand of NW_023425504.1, from coordinate 5,029,220 downwards.
ACATTGATGAATGTATTTTGTTTTTCAAAGTTCAAGATTAAAGGCTCTGGTATGTGATTAGAAGTTTTATTAATAAAAGAAGAAAGACAGGCCAGTCAAGGACCAGCCCCCTTGTCTGTATCAGGTATGTGGACATTTGTCTCTGTGTGGATGCATTGTATACGTGTATGCACACGCACACACACATACACAACTTCAAATTAAAAACAGATCATTATGAGAAAAACTCAACTTGGAGCAGTGAAGGGAGGACCATTTTCTGAGACAAAATATCATCATACAATAGTAGTTTGGGATTATTCTTTTGTATTTGGCAGGATAGTGGATTTTGTTAAATTTAAGTATTTGAAAAGCAATTCTAGGATAAAATATTTGATTACTTATATAATGGAATCTGATGTTCACTTTTGGTTTGCAATATTTGATTTATATAGCACATACATTTCAAATAATTGTGTGCTGCAGTAAAATCAATCACAAGGACAAAGTTTCTTATATTTGCAGATTTAATCCTTACCAATCCTCATTTACCTTGAAAGGGTTTCTGCCATTATTATCCAAGTAGTCTTCAAATGGTAATTTTAATCTGCTTCTTAAAAGACATCTTTTGGGCTACTGAAAAATGTGGGGCATCATTTTACATATATTTTATAAAATGATGCCCCCCCATATATATATATATATATATATATATATATATATATATATATATATATATATTCTTATCTTATTTTGCACCAAAAAATGTTCCAAAAGTGAAAAATAGGACAATTTAAACTGATGTGAGTCCTACTTTTTCTCCCTTAAAAAAAAAAGTCAACAACAACAACAAAAAAATGAGGCCTGAAATACTGTTAAAAAATAGGACTGAATACCCCCCTTTTTTTTGTTGGGAGGTTCTGCAGCACTTCAATCTTAAATGGAATTTTATGCTTAATTGATATTTGTGTCTAGTGGAAATAGAGTTGATTTGTGGTGTTCAAAGTACAAAAGTAATTACTTCTCCAATTGACTGCAAATATGTGCAGGTTGTGGATAGGAGAGCAATGAATGAAATAGAGAAGCAATTGTACTGTGGAGCACTGGAGAAGACAAGGATTAATGGTAAGCAGAATTGTATTTCGGTGTTCTTTCAGAAATGTTACAATCTCTCTGAAAGTGAATGCTGCTAACAAGGAACCAATGGGGCAGGGACTTGGAATTGGGGTGAAGGCAGGGCGTGTGGGGGTGTTGTGAACTGGTAAAAACAGAGAACCGTGTCAAAGTAGGAACTGAATATCTAACTTAGGTGTATTTACAAAAGTAAAAAAACAAACAATAAAAAAAACCCAAACTTTCTAATTTGACCTGCGCTATTTTTAGATCATGAAACCATCCGAGGCCATTTCTATTGTGGAAAACCCAGTCTTCCTATTTGCTGGCAGCTTCCAACTGTCATACAGTTCCATGTGATTCTGTAGATTTTTCAGTATACACTAATTATAACCAATATTATTAAATTTGGAGACTTGACTTGGGGTGATAAACACACAATATAATATACAGATAATCTATTATAGATTTTACAACTGAAACATAATTTTATTAACCAATGTCAACCCAATAAAGTAAATAAAAAGGACAAAAATAATAATTATAAAATTATACATAAATTATTAAAGCATGTGCACATTGCAAAAAAAAACACCCCACAACACAACAAAACAAAACAAAAAAACAACCCTACAAAATCACATGCAACAGAAAATGAAACTTAATCTTCCCCTACCTTATAATCCTACTCCTCTAAAATTCCCACTATTAACAGTTTATTGTATAATCTTTCAAACTGTAAGCACAATGTGACATTTAAAATTTATTATATTTGGATAATACTTCGCATAGTACTCTGTAACTTTAGTTTTTCACTCCATAGCATCTGATGAACATTATTATGAATATAAATAAATATATATTTTTAAAGGGTTCCATAACATTAAGTTGTATTGATTTCGATAAAATTAGTACTTTTTTTTTGTTTCTTGATAAAATTAGTATTTTTTTTGTTTCTTGATTTTTTTTGTTTCTAGTTTATTCTGTGAACTCCTTGTTTATGTTTCTTTTTGTTGCTATTTTTAAATTGATGTGTAAGAGCTTTCTACATCATAAGGCTAAAAAATAATTTGTCATAAACATAAGCATTTTAAATATTCCTCCTGACTGTCATTTTTATTACCTTTGTTTCTGGTGTTCTTTAAATTCCTACACAGGAGTTTTACATTTTCATGTAAGCTGAGCTGTTAGGTTTTTCCTTGTTATTTCCTGGCTCTGATGACAAACAAATAAAGACCTTCTTGATTAAAAGCAAAATGCAAAAATCTCTCCTATATATTTTTCATGATACTTTATGGTTTAATTTTTATACACTTAAATAGGCAAAGCCCATAATGACTAATGGGAGATCTCAAGTGTTCTTACCACACATGCACATAGGCACACATTAGGCACACACAAACACACGAAGGTAACTGGAAGGTGGAAGGAGAGGATATGTTAATTAGTTTGTGGTAATCATTTCACAATATATAACCTATATTAAAAAAAAACTAATATGCAAATTGTCCCTAGGACAGGCGTTTCACCTACCCGGAGTTAGACATGCGCTGACCACCAGGGGACAGCATGGAACATGGCTGGTGTCGGCCACATGGTGCTGTCAGGGGGCAGCAATGGAGGCTCTGCCAGCCCTGATGGGCCTTGAGAGCAGGACCAGGGTAGGATGGTGGAGCAGGTGAGCCGGTGATGCAAGGTCAAGGCAGGTGTGAAGGGAGGCCCCAGCTGGTAGCAACGGCAGGGAGTCGGGAGAATGGAGGCACAGGTGGGCAGCCAGCAGCCTCTAGGGACCCTACCCATGCACGAATTTTGTGTACTAGGCCTCTAGTGTGTGTGTGTGTGTGTGTATAATTGTACACCTTAAATATATTAAATTTTTATTTGTAAAGAATGCATTTTTAAAAAGCACAGATATTAAAATAAGAAAGGCTATATTTGAATAATTGATCTATTAATTTCTAGCTGTGTGATGGTGGGCAAGTCACTTTTACTCTCTGTGCCTTGATTTTCCCATTTATAAAATAAGGATAAAAATAGTCATTCCAGTCCCGGTGTGGCTCAGTGGTTGAGCACTGACCTATGAACCAAGAGGTTGAGGTTCCATTCCAGGTCAGAGCAAATGCCCAGTTTGTGGGCTGGATCCCCAGTGTGGGGCATGCAGGAGGCAGCTGATTAATGATTCTCTCTCATCGTTGATGTTTCTATCTCTCTGAAATCAATTTAAAAAATTATTAAAAAAACTCATTCTAAGGATTTAAACAAATAATTTTAAAGAACCTAGTCCAATGTTTGGCACATAGTAAATCCTTAAAAAATATATAGCTATTATTTTTTATTTAAATCTGTAATTTATTTTTCTCTAATTTTGAAAAAATAGAATTCTGAGTGGAATTACACTAAGCTTATAAATGATCTCTGAAGATAAAAATCTTTACCAAAATGAGTTTCTTATGCAGGATTTAGTGTTTTTTTTCATGTCCTTTATTATACTTTTATAATTTTCTTAGTATGAAAATATTGCTGAGTATTTCATAATTTTTATTGTTGTTGAGAATGACAGTAATTTTTATTATTGTGAATGAGGTTTTTTTTTTATTACATTTATCAATAGGTTATTGCTGTATAAAGGAAAGAGACTGTTTTATAAGCATAGTTCATTGAACCCTTTATTAATTCTAAAAGTTTATTTTCATGAAGACTATTGTATTATCTATTCTTTTTAACATTTATTATTCTTTTTGTTGTTGTTGTGAATCCTCACCCGAGGATATTTTTCCATTGATTTTTAGAGAGTGAAAGGGAGGAGAGAGAAAAACATCCATGTGAGAGAGAAACATTGAATAGTTGCCTCCCGCAAGTGCTCCCACCAGGGTGACTAATTGAGCTTGCAATTATGGTATATGTGCTACAGCAGAATCTAACCCACACTCTTTCAGTCTGAGGGCCAATACTCTAACCCCAGCACCAAACCATCTGGGGTTTATTATTGATTTCTTAAATGCCTTACTGCATTAGACTAAAAGTTGAGAACAATACAGAGAAAGTGACATCCTTCTTATGGCTTTCATTTTGATATTTATAGAGCACCGACCTTTATAATGATACTAGAGACACAGTGCATGAAATGCACTGCATGTCCCTCAGCCCAGCCTGCACCCTCTTCAATCTGGGACCACTTGAGGGATTCCAAACTGCCCAATCTGGCCTAAATGGGCAGTCAGACATCCCTCTCACAATCCAGGACTGCTGGCTCCCAACTGCTTGCCTGCCTGCTTCCTTCCTGATTGCCCCTAACCACTCCTGCCTGCCAGCCTGATTGATGCCTAACTGCTCCCCTGCCAGCCCAATTGCCCCTAACTGTCCTCCCCTGCTGGCCTGGTCCCCTCCAACTGCCCTCCCCTGTCAACCCAGTCACCCCTAACTGCCCTCCCCTGCCAGCCTCATTGCCTCTAACTGCCCTCTACTGCAGGCTTGATCACCCCCAACTGCCCTCCTTTGCAGGCCTGGTCCCTCCCAACTGCCCTTCCCTGTTGGCCTGATCACCCACAACTGCCCTCCCTTGCTGGCCTGGTCTCTACCAACTGACTTCCCCTACTGGCCATCTGTGGCAGCCATTTTGTGTCCACATGGGGTCAGCCATCTTTTACCACATAGTGGCAGCCATCTTGTGTATTGGAGTGACAGTCAATTTGCATATTACTCTTTTATTAGTTAGGATTGCATTGGCTTCTAATATTTACTTTTGTATTAATAAAAATGTTTTTATTCTTAGGTTTCCCAGGTTTTACTCTCAGGAATGTCTTGAAACTTACCAAATGCCTTTTAGGCATCTAATGGGATTGATTACCTTTTAATTAAAAAAAAAAAATCTCATCCAACTGATGAATGTAATGAACTCCTTATTTTGAACCAATATTATATTCTTAAATTAAAACCTATTTGATTATGGTGTATTGTTCTTTTATTGTACTGCTGGCTTTGATTTGCTAATAATTAGGATATATGCATCTAAATTTGTGAGTTTGAATTTGTATTATCTTCATCAAGTTTTTGTACAAGTGTTACAAAATTCTTCCAAATTTATCTCATATGCTGTTTTTTTCCCCTATAATCTCAAATAATGTAAACATCACAATAGTTACACATTTCCTAAACATTTGAGATAATGCAAGGCTTGAAACAATTTTAGTGCTAGATATTTGATAAATTTTTAGGATTATTCTATTTTTTTATTTATAGTATCTTTTGCTTTTGAGTCAATTTTGCAAATTTATATTTTCCCAGAAAATGGTACATTAAATCTAGCTTTCAATGGCATAAAGTTGTTCATACTATTTTCTTATAACTTGAAAAGTCTTTTCTGTGTCCACTTTATTACTACTTATAATGTATGCTTTTGTTTTCTTTCTTGCAATTTTTTTATATGATCATTTTTTTAAAGAAGCCATTGGTTTTACTAACATATCTAATGTTCTGTGTTTTTAAAATTACTATATTAATTTCTGTTTCTTTTAAATTAATTTAGTCATCAAACCTTCTTTTGGCTTCCCACTGTTTTTCTTTTTTTAAAATCCTCAACTGGGGATATTTTTTCCATTGATTTTTTTAGAGAGTTTGGAAGGAAGGGAATGAGGAGAGAGAGAAAAAGAGAGAGAGAGAGAGAGAGAGAGATGGGAGAGAGACCCATTGATTGGATGCCTCCCATCCCGCACATCCCCCAACCAGGGCCCAGGATTGAACCTGCAATCCAGGTATGTGTCCTTGACTGGGAATCGAACCTGTGACCCTTTGGTCCATGAGCAGACACTCTAACCACTGAGCACACCAGCCACATTTGTTGAAAGGACAAATTCTTTTTAGATTGAATTATCTTGTCACCCTTGTTAACAATCAAATGCTGGCCAGTGCCGCTCAGTTGGTTGAGCATCATCCCATGCATTGGAGTGTTGTTGGTTTGATTCCTGGCAGGGCACGTACCCAGGTTGCAGGCTTGATCCGTGCCCAGGAGGCAACTGATAGATGTATTGCTCTCACAACACTGTTTCTCTCTCTCTTTCCATCTCCCTTCCTCTCTCTAAAAAAATCAATTAAAAAAATCAATTGATCACAGATGTAAGGATTTGTTTCTGGACTCTCAATTCTATCCCATAGATCCATTGAGCTATCTTCTGCCAGTACTACAGTGGAAACTACTCTCACTTGCTGAAATGAAGAAGTGTGAATTCTCCAACTTTTTTCCTTTTCAAGATTGTTGTGGTCATTTTGATTTCCTTATGTTTCCATATGAATTTTAACATTCACTTTAGAGCTTTTGCAAAAAATAAAAAATAAAATAAAAGCCAGCTGTGTTTTTGATGGAGATTGTTTTGAATCTATAGATCAATAAAGGGGAATAGTGACATTTTAACAATATTAAATAATCCAATCTTTGAGTCCAGGTATCTTTTTTATTTATTTAGGTTTCTCTTCAGTTTGTTCAATGATGCTTTGCAGTTTTTAGTGTGATCTTGCACTTGTTTTGTTAAGATATTCCTAACTATTTTATTTTACTTTTTGATGCTATTATAAATGGGATTGTTTTCTCAATTTTATTTTTCAATGTCTTTTTGGCAAGTGTATAGAAATTTAATTAGTGTATGTATATTAATATTTATCTTATAAGATTTCTAAACTAATTTATTAGCTTTCAATTTTTTTGGTGGATTCCTCAGGGATTTTTCTATGTAAGATCATGTTATCTGATAATAAAGATAGTTTTTCCTCTTTCTTCAAATTTGGATGCCTTTTAGTGTCATTTATTTTTCCACTAATAGCCTCATCTAGAATTACAATACAACTTAGCATAGATCTGGTGAGAGCAGACCACCTTGTCTTATTTCTAATCTTAGGGGAAATAATTCAAATCTTAACTATTAAGTATGATTTTAGCTGAGACTATTTTCCATTCATTTAAAAATTATTTAAGTAAGTGTAGAAAATTCTCTCTTTTGCACTCTACATGTGCAAAAACAGACCACTGCCGAAACCGGTCTGGCTCAGTGGATAGAGTGTCGGTCTGCGGACTGAAAGGTCCCAGGTTTAATTCTGGTCAAGGGCACATACATTGGTTGTGGGCACATCCCCAGGAAGAGGTGTGCAGGAGGCAGCTGGTCTGTGTTTCTCTCTCATCGATGTTTCTAGCTCTCTATCTCTATCCCTTCCTCTCTGTGAAAAATCAATAAAGTATATTTAAAACAAACAAACAAACAAAAAACAGACGACTGAGTTTTGGGAACTACTTTCAACTATGTGACTCTCTGCTTGTTCCTGGTAAGATTAAGATCACAAACAGTGTAGTGACAGACAAAGTACAAGACTCTCTACATGCTAAGCATCTCTGCGATGCCTTCTCCACATCATTCACATCTATAGAGATGGGTCCAGAAACCATCTTTTGTCAGCATTCACTCTCAGGCAATATAAGGGTCACTCTTTTCCCTAACTCTGGCTTAGGGAAATAATTTCATAAATTTTATGGTCATCTTACAGAGGAACAATTTCCAAATTTGAGAAAAAGGAGGAAAAAATAATTGTTTGTTACATACTTTCTTCATCTCTGTAAAGTGTTCCAAAATGGCTTTTAAAAAATGACCCACCCCTTTTGAAAGTGATAGCACCCACCTTCACAAAAACAGCAAACCTTTAACCAGTGAACTTGTACCACCATTTAAAAATATTTAAAGTGTTATCTCTCACAAACCCAAATAAACCTTTCTAAACAGTCAACTACTAGAAAAAAAGCAAGAAACTTTTGCGTTCCCTGAAGGGCTTGTGCTATCAGAAACCACGTTGCTTTTCAAGGTTGGTGTCTTAGCTGAGTAGCTATGAACTTGTTGGTGAAACAGTTCTTGGTGACAGCCTTTGGTCTTTCTTTTAATATTGTACTTCTAAAGCCTATTTTGCCTTTATCTGATTTTTTCCTTAAATATAAAATCGTCATTCTCTTTGTTTGAGAAGGCAAATACCAGTTTCATTATGCTGCAGTTTTCCTCTTTATGGAAAAGAGATTAAGGCTAACATCTATCACTCAACTCAAGACAATGATTCTGGGAGGAAATATAAGGACCAGACTTTCCAGAGCTTCCAATTTTTTAGAGAAGCGAGACTACATATTTTTATTGGTAATCGCTGGTTGATAATTGTTGACAGATTTTCATTTTATAATATGCCAGAAGCCGTATTTAAGCTCCAGTCTGAGTCCAAGTAGAAAAGACTCAGTTATCTTTTAAAGCTATTTTTTAATGTTAAAAATTCTATATTTAATCATATACTTTCCATTTCAGGTATTCCTTCGTTCCCCTTTTTATATTCAGATTTTTATCTGGTAACATTTTCATTCTGCCTCAAATATTTCCTCTCACATTTCCTGAATTAGAGTTCTACTTGTTATAAATTCCCTCAGCTTTTGTATATATAAAAGAAGTCTTTATTTTAAAACATTTTTATTTTGGAAAATTTCAAATATACAGGGACATAGAATAAATAGTTCAATCAACAATCATATACCATCATCGAAATTTAGTAGTTATAATAATTTTGCTATATTTGTATAATCCGTTTTTAAAATATTTTAAAATAAATTATAGACATAATGATATTCCACATTTACATAGTTTTTACTCATATCATTAACACAATGACATTTTTCTACATTACAGTAAAATGATCACATCTAACAAAGTTAACAATAATTCCTGAATATTATTTAATATTCAGTCTGCATCTAAATTTCCTTGATTATAGCAAAAAATGTCTTTTATATCTGGCTTATTCAAACTAGATATCAATCCATGGTCATTTGGTAGTTATAGCTCTTAAATCTCTTCTAACAAAGAACAGTCCTGCTATCTCACCACCTTATATGCCCCCATGTGTGAAATTGTGATTTGTAGTAAGAAATATATATTCAGTCTTTTTCCTCATTACCTTATATTTCTTTTTCCCCATTTCAGACACAGAACTGCCCAAAACTTTGGAATTTCCCAAATGATGAGGCCATAAAAGTGTCATGGTGTCTTTTATTATATTAATAAGGTGACTTTTGGAAAACACCTGAAGATAGGGGCTGGTTGTCAGGGGAACCAACCAGGTTATTAGAGAGTTATAACTTTCAGTTCCTCTCTCAGGGAGGGGAGACTGGCTGGAGGTTGGATCTAGTGCCACCGGCTAATGATTTAATCAACCATACCTATGTTGATTAATGATTTAATCAACCATACCTATGCTTATTACCTATGTAATGAGGCCTCTATAAAAGACCAAAATGCAGTGTTATGAGAGTTTCCAGGTCAGTGAACTCATGGCTGTGCTGTGAGAGTGTCACACTTGGAGAGGGCATAGAAGCTTTGTGCCCTTTCCCATTCCTTGCCCTAATGCATATCTTCTGTCTGGCTGTTCCTGAGTTATGTCCTTTTATAATAACCTAGTGATCCAGTAAGTAAAATGTTTCTTTGAATTCTGAAAGCCATTCTAGCAAATTAATCAAACCCAAGATGGGGTGATGGGTACCTCTGATTTATAGCCGGTGTGTCAGAAGTACAGGTAATGGTGGGGTGAGGAATCTTGTAGGGCTTAATCCTTAACTTATGGAAACTAATGTTATAAGTATCAGAATTGAGTTGAATTGTAGGACACCCAGTTGGTGTCTGGATTGTTTCTTGTCAGATGTGTGGTGGAAGCCCGCAGTCTGCCACATTGGAATTTGGTGGGCTGAACACAAAAGAACATGCCATTAACTTATTTCAGAAACCAGGCCAGCTGTCCTGTGGAATACCCCACTTTCTAAGTTTTTTTCATGGTTTCCTCCTGGTGTTATTTAACTTCTTTTAGTTTGTTCCTCTGTATTTCATAAAAGCTGTATATTAGATCTAAAGGCTTAATCTGGTTTTCATGAAATATTCTTTCGCACAGATAATTTACAAGTGATGCTGTACACATCAGGAGGCACATAATACAATAGCTGACATGAAAGTCTCACTATTAGTGATGACAAAAATGAACAGTGGGTTTGGGTGGTAACAGAGTAATTCCTCCATTGTAATGTTTCCTTCCTAGAAATTAACACATAATCAGTGGATTGTGGCATCACGGGAATATCCAGTTTCCCACCAGCTTTCACCCAATGGTTTATAAATCTATTGATGATTTTGCCTTGAATCAGTTATTTCATTATGGTCAGGAAAATTTTGATATTCAATTTCTATCACTCTTTCTTTAGTTATTGTCTGGCATTTTTCTGAAAGAACTTCTCATTGGCCTCATCTGTTTGCTTTTTTTTTTTTTTTAAATGCTCATTTTATTAATTTGGGTCTAGATTGCTCAGTATTGTTGGCCTGAGGAGTCTCAAGTGGGAATAAGCTGGTAGGTGGAAAAAAAGTGGGTTTTTTTCTTTGGTAGTCCAATTATAACTAGATTACTTCTAATACACAAGGGTATGTTGAGGTCCTAGTGGACAGCAACCTTGATCTGCCTGTTTCCCATTGGAGGCTTCTTGTCAGAAGGGTAGATGCCAACTCTGAAGCTGCCTACCTTGCTTAAAGGTGATCAGCTGATGCCTTATTTTTTCCCCACACAAATGGAAGGACATTTGCCCTCTGTGGCTCACTTTGTTGTAGGCACTATGTAAAGTGGTTTCTGTGCACTAACTCAAGGAATATTCACAACAGCACTTTGAGGTACATATTGTTTCCATTTTTTTCTTTTCTTTTTTAAAAATTTAATAAATCTTTATTGTCAGATTATTACAATTGTTCTTCCTTCCCCCCTCCCATAGCTCCCCTTCACCCACTTCCCACTCCATACTCTACCCTTACCACCCCGCCACTGTCTTCATCCATAGGTGTACAATTTTTGTCCAGTCTCTTCTCATACCCTCCACATGTCTCTTCTCATACCCTCCACATCCCTTTCCCCCTGAGATTTATCAGTCCACTCCCATTCTATGCCCCTGATTCTATTATATTCACCAGTTTATGCTGTTCCTCAGATTTTTAATCCACTTGATTTTTAGATTTACTTGTTGATAGATATGTATTTGTTTTTCATAATTTTTATCTTTACTTTTTTCTTCTTCCTCTTTTTAAAGAATACCTTTCAGCGTTTCATATAATACTGGTTTCATGTTGATGAACTATTTTAGCTTTTTCTTATCTGTGAAGCTCTTTATCTGACCTTCCATTCTTAATGATAGCTTTTCTGGGTAGAGTAATCTTGGTTGTAGGTTCTTGCTATTTATCACTTTGAATATTTCTTGCCACTCCCATCTGGCCTGCATAGTTTCTGTTGAGAAATCAGCTGACAATCATATGGGTGCTCCCTTGTAGGTAATTAACTGTTTTTCTCTTGCTGCTTTTAATATTCTCTCTTTGTCTTTTGACCTTGGCATTTTAATTATAATGTTTCTTGGTGTGGTCATCTTTGGATTCCTTTTGTTTGGGGTTCTGTGCCCTTCCTGGACTTGTAAGTCTATTTCTTTCACCAGGTGGGGGAATTTTTCAGTCATTATTTCTTCAAATAGATGTTCAGTATCTTGTTCTTACCAAGGGCTAGTTTCTCTTAAGCTTAAGGGTTCATCGCAAATTGCTTGTAAAACAAGATCTGATTAAGAAGTAATATATTCATCTGTAACTCCTGCATAAAAGTTATTCAACTTTTATGGTTGGCACGTTTGAAGTTGTCCCAGAGGCTCCTTACGCCATCTTCAAAATTTTGGATTTCTTTTGCTTTTTAGTTTTTCCGGTTGAGTGTTTTTTTTGTTTGTTTGTTTTTGCTTCTTTGTATTTCAAATCTTGACTTGATTCTTGTGTTCTTCTAGTCTGCTGTTAGGTCTCTGTATAATTTTTTTTTTAATTTCAGTCAGTGTATGTTTAATTTCTAGTTGGTCCTTTTTCATATCCTCGAGGGTCTCATTAAATTTAAGCTGAGTTAGGGCAGGCCATTCATATGCAAAAGCCGTTGTGCAAAGCTTGGGTGTGTTTGTAGATTGTGCAGGGCAGAGTCTCAGGGCATCATTAGACTAGGGCATGGCAAACAGCAGTGGCTGCCAGTCAGCCTTCTCTGAGTTTCTGTGTTTCCAAGTCCCTGTGTCCTGTGCTCCAGTGCAGTAAACAATGATTGCTGGGTGCACCTCTGAAAGGTAGTCACCCTTACTTTCTGACCTGAAGGCCAACAGTCCAGCCTCTCCCTATAGGAGTTTGGGTCCCCCTCATCTCCCCAGAAACTGGATTTCAGAGTAATCGGGAGCTTGCCTCCTTTCAGGTTGAAAAAAAGCAGCGCATCCAATCACCTGCCACCAGCCTGATTCGCACTTCTCTGTACCTCAGCTTTTCAGCACTGTGCACGTCTCAATGATCTTTTCTCTTTCCTTCTAGTTGTAGAACTTCCATTCGGCCAGCTTTCCCATGGTTCTGGGTGATAGACGTTTTGTCTTTTAGTTGTAGTTTTGAAATTGTTGTGCAAGGCAGCAGGTCAGGTGTTTACCTATGCTGCCATCTTAGTTTCTCCTCCTATTTCCATTTTTAGATGAGGTAATTGGGATTCTGATTGTTTAATTAACTTGCTTAGGATTTTATAGCCAATAAATAAAAGAAGAATAAAAATCAAGTCTATTAGACTTCAAATTCTTTGCTCTTTTTTAATGATTTGAAATATAGAGATATTAATAGTAATTCAAGAAGTATATGGAATATATATATATATATATATATATATATATATACTAGAAAATTTATGTAAACATTTTTGTGTATTGTTTTAAAATTTATTTTTATTTTAAATTACATTTTAGGTTTAAATTGTTTATAATATTTTCTATAATACATTTTGACAGTATTCATTTTTCCATTAAATTTCTACATGTAATTGTGCTAACATAGTCAAAGAATTTGTTTCATGCAAGATTTTTAAAAAAAAAAATGTTTTTACTGATTTTAGAGAGGAAGGGAAATAGAAACATCAATGAGACGGAAACATCAACATCAATTAGCTGCTTTCTGCACACCCCCTACTGGGGATTGACCTGGGCATGTGCCCTCACCAGGAATTGAACAGGGCACCTCTTGGTGTCTGGGTCCAAACTGAGCTACACAAGTGAGGCAGTGATTTATTTCTTTATGAGCTCTTGTCTATACTTTGGCAAATTATCATACTCTTTTTAAAATTTGGATTAGCTTCTGAAATTTTATCCTTTGTACTTTTAATGGCAGAAAAATCTGAGACTTCCTTTAATGTGAAGTTTTTCATCTGCATCACTTCCTCTGAGATACATTGAACCTTTATGATACAACCATGTTTTACTTCACTAAGTTCCTCTGACTGCATATCCAGAACTACTACTTGAATGGAGGCAGTGCCAACTTCCCATGGTCATTAATCTATCTATCTATCTATCTATCTATCTATCTATCTATCTAAGCAACCATCACAACCAAAATAACCGAATGGATGACTAAACAGTCTGCATGGGGAGACAAGGTTGGCAGGAGAGTTAGTGAGGGCCAAATGACTGAGCAGCAGGCTGTGTGTGGCAACTAGGTCAGCAGGGGAGGCAGCAAGGGGTGACCAGGCTGGCAGAGGGGGGCAGTTAGGGGTGACCAGGCTGGCGGGAGGGGCAGTTGGGGGTCATCAGGCCAGCAGGCAGAGGCAGTTAGGGGTTATCAGGCTGGCAGGAGGGGCAGTTATGGGCAATCAGGCAGGCAGGCAGGTGAGCAGTTAGGAACCAGCAGTCCAGGATTGTGAGAGGGTTGTCTGACTGCCAGTTTAGGCCCAACGCCTACGATTAGGCCTAAACTGGCAGTCAGACATCCCCCAAGGGTTCTGGATTGGAGAGGCTGCATGCTGGGCTGAGGGGATTCTCCTCCTCCTGTGCATGAATTTCATGCACCAGGCCTTTAGTATCTTCTATAATTCCATTTACATTCCATCCAAATCCTACAGATTTTTTGTTGTTGTTTTTGCACAGTAGTGTTGCACTACTGTGCAAAGCCAGGACTAACTGTAATTCTTGTAATTAGGGTTAAAATTTCATAATAGCATCCTTCCCTGAGCTTGAAGTTTCAACAGATAATTTAAGGCTAATGAATTGATGCAGATTTCTGAAGCGATAAAAACAGACTTTACTAGCAGTAAAATGTTCTTATTTTCTCCTTATAGTTATTTCTTTCAATGTAGCACTTTGACATTTTGGCCTGAATGCTAGTGAAACTGAGTGGGATTTATTGATTATAGTACTCAATCTAAAGTAGAAATGCTCCATTTCAACCATAAGTGGCTTTCTATTCCTAGTAAAACTTAAATTTAAAAAATGTTGAAGCAACTTTACCTTGTTTTTTTTTTATATCCATCAGCTTTTAAAATATGAACTGTAGTTTAATATAGGCCTACATCTCATATTGTCTGCTATCACCATTTTCAAATCTAACCACATCTAATTTCACTTCCAATGTTATCACTTTTTGTTTCTTTATTGCTTTCATCTTTGTTAACCAATTTCCTCTTTTGATTTTTCATTTTTAGAAATGTCACATAGGTTTATGTGAATGCAACAAAATTATTCTTTACTGTCTGTGTGTGAACTAATAGATGTTCAGTGACCATTCACCAAGAGACTTTGGAAGAAGTGATGCAACTGGTTACTGATCATGATGCACATCTTTTATTTGCATCACTAGAAGCCTGGTGCACAAAATTCGTGTACAGGGTCGGGGAGTGTCCTTCAGCCCAGCCTGCACCCTCTGCAATCTGGGACCACTCAAAGGATGTTCAACTGCCCGTTTAGACCCGATCCCACCAGGATCGGGTCTAAACGGGCAGTTGGAAATCCCTCTCACAATCCAGGACTGCTATCTCCCAACTTCTCGCCTGCCTGCCTTCCTGATTGCCCCTAACCGCTTCTGCCTGCCAGCCTGATCACCCCCTAAACACTCCAATGCCAGCTTGATTGATGTCTAACTGCTCCCCTGCCAGCCTGTTTGCCCTCAACTTCCCTCCTCTGCCGGCCTGGTCACTCCTAACTGCCCTCCCCTGCAGGGTTGATCACCTCCAACTGCCCTCCTCTGCAGGCCTGGTGCCTCCCAACTGACCTCCCCTGCTGGCCATCTTGTGTGGCCATCTTGTGTTCATATGGGACCAGGATCTTTGACCACATAGGGGCAGCAATTTTGTGTGCTGGAGTGATGGTCAATCTGCATATTACTCTTTTAGTAGATAGGATAGAGGCCTGGTCCATGGGTGGGGGCCAGCTGCCCTGAAGGGTGTCCCGGATAAGGGTGGGATTTCCCTTGGAGCATGGGGTGGCCTGAGTGAGGGGCCTGTGGTGGTTTTTGGTCAGCCATGCCCCCTGGCAACCCAAGCAGAGGCCCTGGTATCTGGAATTTATTTACCTTCTACAGTTGAAACATTGTAGCCTGGAGTGGAGCCAAGCCCCCTGCTTGCTCTGTGGCTGCCACCATTTCTGTATGGATTTGTTTACCTTCTATAATTGAAACTTTGTAGCCTTGAGTGGAGGTCTAGTCCTGCCAGGGCAGGTGGAAAGTTGTCCCAGAGGCTCCTTACACTATCTTCAAATTTTTGGATTCTTTTTGCTTTTCGCTTTTCTGGTTGAGTGTTTTTTTGCTTCTTTGTATTTCAAATCTTTGACTTGATTCTTGCACTCCTCTAGTATGCTTTTAGGTCTCTGTATAATTTATTTTTTATTTCAGTCAGTGTATGTTTAATTTCTAGTTGGTCCTTTTTCATATCATTGAGGGTCTCACTACATTTATTGGCCTTTTCTAGGAAATTCTTGAAAAACCTTATAACTGTGGTCTTGAACTCTATATCCAATTGTTTGCTTTCCTCCATTTCTTTCATTTATGATCTGTTTCTTTTTATCTATTTTTGCTGCTTCCCTGAGTTGGTAGAGTAGCTTTGTGTACTAGGTGTCCTATAGGGCCCAGTGGCTCCACCTCCCCAGTTACCTGAGGTGGACACTCTTGGTGCACCCCTTTGTTTCTGTGTGTATAGGCTTGTTGTAGTTAAGTCTTGATTGCTGTTGGTATCACTGAGATGAATTGACCTCCAGGCCAATTGGCTGTGATGATCATCTATGTCTACACTGGGAGTACTTCTGTGCTGGAGTCAGCCTTATAGGACCAGACTTGCAAAATTTCAAAAGCCTCTGTGCTCAGCTTGGATGGGGCAGAGTCTCAGGGTAGAACAGACAGCCTTGGATTCTCATCAGCCCTGGTCTATGAGGCCCCAAGGTCTCAGTGTCCCTCGGTAATCGCTGTAATCACATCTGAGAGAAAGCTACCCTCTAGTTTCCCTCACAGCCAGACAGTACAGTTTCTCCCCAAATGGGTCTGGGTTCCCAGATTCTCTCCTGGAACTGGAGTTCAATGCAATTGGGAGCTTCCATCTCCCTCCTGCTAGAGAAAGCCAGTAACACACTCAGCAGTCAATCCTCTTTGCTTATGCTCTCGTGCACACCTCCAAACCTCTCCCTTCTGTAGTTCTCCTGAGTCTCCATGTGCTTTTCTCTTTTTCCTGACAGTCCAGATTCCCCCTATATGAATCTGGGTCCCCGGGGTCTTGCCCGGAACTGGGGTTCAGTGTAGTTGGGAGCTTCCATCTCCCTCTAGCTTGAGATAGCCAGCCAGGCACTCAGCTGCCCATTATCTCCACATGCAACATCTCTGTACCTCGGCCTTTTGCAGCTCCTCTGAGTCTCCGTGTACTTTTCTCTTTCCTTCTAGTTGTAGAATTTCCACTCAGCCAGCTTTCCTGTGGTTCTGGATTATGTCCATTTTGTCTTTTAGTTGTAATTTTGAAATTGTTGTGCAAGGCAGCAGTTTAGGTGTTTACCTGTGCCGCCATTTTGGTTTCTCATCTAGGCTTAATTTTAAATGTTTTTTTTTTATTTATTTATGGAAAAAGAACATATAATAAAATTTACATGCTTAACCATTTTTAAGTGTCCATTTTAGTAGTGTTAACCATATTTACATATTTTGTGAAACATCTCCAGAACTTTTTCATCTTGCAAGACTGAAATTCAGTACTCATTAAATAACAATTCTCCTTTACCCCCTCTTCTTAGCCTCTGGTAAATAACATTATTTTTATATCTATAAATTTGACTATTTTAGACTAGTGGCCCAGTGCACAAAATTTGTGCACATTAAAAGAATTAATGACAGGAGAGGGGAGGTAAGATGGCGGAAGAATAGATGGGCGGATTCTGAGCCCTCTCCCGAAGCAGAAAGAGAGAGCAACTGAAGGTTTTGTGCTGTGAGTGTTTATTAGCAAGCTGGGAGACAGCGAACACCAGAAGAAACTGCTGGGGGGCCGCTGACAGAGGTACCCCTCACAGGGAAGCACCCACGCGGGCTACGTCTCTGCCCGGAGCTACCTACTGGCTTGGACAGGAAACCTCGCCATCTTGAGAGGAAGATAGCATCGTGTCAGAGGCCTGAATATCCACAGCTGCAGCGACCACCAACCAACTGTGACCCCCAGAAGGCGGATCCCAGGCAGCGCGAACACCTGGCTGCACTGGAGTGCCCCACTGCTCGGCGAAAAGGTCAGATTTCGTGGGGAGAGGGTGGAGAGTGCTTGCGGCAAAGACAAAAGCCTGCGCGCACAGAGCGCGCAGAAGCTGGAGGACAAGGGCGGTGATTACAAGTAGAAGCCCCAGCTGTTGGGCAGTTGTCACCCGTGAAAGTGGACGGGGCTCCTAACAGGGGAGATATCTAAAGAGCAACACATTTGGATCTGCCTCGGAGGGATATCGGAGAGTTGTGGGAGATTGCAGAGTCCCAAGCAAAATGAACCCCAGAAAACCAACCCCTAGGCACATTATAATTAAGGTGGTAAACACCAACGACAAAAAAAGAATTTTAAAAGCAGCCAGAGAGAGACAGAAAGTTACATATAAAGGAACCCCCATCAGACTAGCAACTGATTTCTCCACAGAAACTTATCAGGACAGAAGGGAATGGGATGAAATATACAAAGTCATGCAAAGGAAGGGTCTGAATCCAAGAATACTATACCCAGCAAGGCTATCAATCAAAAGTGAACGTGAAATCAGGAGCTTCACAGACAAAAACAGACTAAGGGAATTTATCTCCACCAAACCAGCAATGCAAGAAATGCTAAATGGTCTACTGTAAAATTAAAGAAATAGAAAGCAAAGAAGGGACATAGGGGTATAGAATAAAAATGATGTCAAATAAGTATCCATCAATAATAACTTTAAATGTAAATGGACTAAATGCTCCAATCAAAAGAAATAGGGTGTCGGATTGGATAAGAAAACAAGACCCATATATCTGTTGTCTACAAGAAACCCACCTCAGAAAGAAAGATGCACACAGACTGAGGGTGAAGGGATGGAAAAAGGTTTTCCAGGCGAATGGAAATGAAAAAAAAGCTGGGGTAGCAATACTTATATCTGACAAATTAGATCTCAGAGTGAAGGACATAAGAGATAATGAAGGCCACTTCATAATACTAAAGGGAGCAATCCAACAAGAAGAAATAACCCTGGTAAATATATATGCACTCAACACGGGAGCACCCCAATATATAAAAAAAACTGCTGGAGGACATTAAGGGAGAGATTAATAGCAATACAATTATAGTAGGAGATTTTAACACCCCACTATCACCCTTTGACAAACCATCTAAACAAAAAATCAGCAAAGAAATATCAATCCTAAATGACTCGCTAGACAAGATGGAATTAATCGACATCTTCAGAACATTCCACCCCAAAGCCACAGAATATACATTCTTCTCAAGCGCACATGGGACATTCTCAAAGATAGACCACATTTTGGGACATAGGCAACGTCTCTTCAAATTCAAGAAGATAGAAATCATATCAAGCATTTTCTCAGATCATAGTGGCATAAAACTGGAAATTAACTACAATGAAAAAAATCCAAAGAAATCAAACACATGGAGACTAAACAGCATGCTATTAAACAAGGACTGGGTTACCAAAGAAATCAAGGAAGAAATTAAAAACATCCTGGAAACAAATGACAATGAAAACACAACAATCCAAAATCTATGGTACACAGCAAAAGCAGTTTTGAGAGGGAAGTTCATATCCCTACAAGCCTATTGCAAAAAACTAGAAAAAATGGTAACAAATGATCTAACTCTACAACTCAAAGAGTTAGAAAAAGAGCAACAAGAAAAGCCCAGTGTAAGCAGAAGGAATGAAATAACAAAAATCAGAGCACAGATAAACGACATAGAGACCAAAGAAACAATACATAAGATCAACAAAACCAAGAGCTGGTTCTTTGAAAGGATAAACAAGATAGATGGACCTCTAGCCAGGCTAACCAAGAAACAAAGAGAGAGGACCCAAATAAACAAAATCAAAAATGAAAGAGGTGAAATAACAACAGATCCCGCTGAAATACAAAGGATTGTTACAAAATACTACGAACAACTCTATTCCAACAAACAGAACAACCTGGAGGAAATGGACATATTCCTAGAAAAATACAAACTTCCAAAACTCAATCAGGAAGAATCTAAAAATCTCAATAGACCGGTGACTTGGGAAGAAATTGAAACAGTCATCAAAAAGCTTCCAGCAAACAAAAGCCCAGGGCCAGATGGCTTCACAGGAGAGTTTTACCAAACATTCAAGGAAGAACTAAAACCTATCCTCCTCAGACTATTCCAAAAAATTCAAGAGGAAGGAACACTCCCAAACTTCTTCTATGAAACCAGCATCACTCTAATACCAAAACCTGATAAAGACAACTCAATGAAAGAGAATTACAGGCCAATATCCCTCATGAACATAGATGCCAAAATCCTCAACAAAATTCTAGCAAATCGGCTCCAGCAGAGCATCACAAATATCATACACCATGACCAAGTAGGATTTATTCCAGGAATGCAAGGTTGGTACAATATCCACAAATCAATAAACGTGATACATCACATAAACAAATTGAAAGATAAAAATCATATAGTCATATCAATTGATGCAGAAAAAGCATTTGATAAAATCCAACACCCTTTCCTGATAAAAACTCTCAACAAGGTGGGAGTACAAGGATCATACCTAAACATAATAAAAGCTATATATGATAAACCCACAGCCAACATCATACTCAATGGGCAAAAACTAAAACCATTCCCTCTAAGAACAGGAACAAGACAGGGATGCCCACTCTCACCACTCCTGTTTGACATAGTACTGGAAGTACTAGCCATTGCAATCAGACAAGAGGAGGAAATAAAAGGCATCCGAATTGGAAAAAAAGAAGTAAAGTTATCCTTATTTGCAGACGACATGATATTGTAGATAAAAAAACCAAAAGACTCCATTAAAAAACTAATTGACTTAATAAATGAATTTTGCAATGTAGCAGGATAAAAATTAACGCCAAGAAATCTATGGCATTTCTATACACCAACAGCGAATTTATAGAAACAGAGACTAAAAAAGCAATTCCATTTACCATCGCACCAAAAAAATTAAGATACCTAGGAATAAACTTAACTAAGGAAGTAAAGGACCTATATGCGGAAAACTACACGACACTGAAAAAAGAGATAGAGGAAGATGTAAACAGATGGAAGAACATACCATGTTCATGGATTGGTAGAATCAACATCATCAAAATGTCCATTCTTCCTAAAGCAATCTATAGGTTTAATGCACTCCTTATTAAAATACCAATGGCATATTTCACTGACCTAGAAAGAACTCTCCAAAAGTTCATTTGGAACAATAAAAGACCCCGAATAGCCACAGCAATCCTGAGAAAGAAGAGTAAAGTAGGAGGGATCTCAATACCAGACTTCAAACTGTATTACAAAGCCACTGTTCTCAAAACAGCCTGGTACTGGCACAAAAACAGACATATAGATCCATGGAATCGAATCGAGAACCCAGATATCAATCCAAATCACTATGCTCAATTAATATTTGACAAAGGAGGCACGAATATACAATGGAATCAAGACAGTCTCTTCAATAAATGGTGTTGGGAAAATTGGTCAGATACATGCAAAAGAATGAAACTAGAGCACCAACTTACACCATGCACAAAAATAAACTCAAAATGGATACAGGACTTAAACATCAGACTGGAAACCATAAAAATACTAGAAGCATCCACAGGCAACAAAATCTCAGACGTATGCCAAAAGAACTTCTTCACTGATACTGCCCCTAGGGCAATGGAAGCTAAAGAGAAAATAAACAAATGGGACTACATCAAAATAAAAAGCTTTTTTACAGCAAAAGAAACCATCAACAAAACAACAAGAAAGCCCACTGTGTGGGAGAACATATTTGCAAATGTTACCACTGATAAAGGTTTAATCTCCAACATCTACAAACAGCTTATACAACTAAATAAAAGGAAGATGAATGATCCAATTAAAAAATGGGCAATGGTCTAAATAGAATATTTTCAAAAGAAGACAGAAGGAAAGCCAAAAGGCACATGAAAACATGCTCAAGGTCACTAATTATCCGAGAGATGCAAATCAAAACAACAATGCGGTACCATCTCACACCTGTCAGAATGGCCAACATCAACAAATCGACAAACGACAAGTGTTGGCGAGGTTGTGGAGAAAAAGGAACCCTCATGCACTGCTGGTGGGAATGCAGACTGGTGCAACCATTGTGGAGAACAGTGTGGAGTTTCCTCAAAAAACTGAAAATGAAACTCCCATTTGACCCAGTAATCCCACTCCTAGGAATATATCCCAAGGAACTAAAAACACCAATCAGAAAGGATATATGCACCCCTATGTTCATAGCAACACAATCTACAATAGCTAGAATCTGGAAACAGCCTAGGTGCCCGTCAGCAGATGATTGGATCCAAAAACAATGGTACATCTACACAATGGAATACTATGCTGCCATAAAAAAGAAGGAATTCTCATCATTTGCAGCAACATGGATAGAACTAGAGAACATTATGCTGAGTGAAATAAGCCAGTCAATAAAAGAGAAATACCACATGGCCTCACTCATTTATGGACATTAAAAAACATTATAAACTGACAAACCAAAAGATAGATATAAAGACAGTAAAGCAAGAAGGAGACTGTAAAATTACACCAGGGAGAGTAGGGAGATCTGGGGGAGATAAGAGATCAACCGAAGGACTTGTATACATGCATATAAGTACAACTAATGGACACAAAACTCTGGGGAGGGAGGGTATGTGGGGGGGACAATGTTAAAATATGTACACAGATAATAATTTAATAAATAAAAAAATAAAAATAAATTAAAAAAAGAATTAATGACAGGAAATATTTTAATATTGCTATTTGCCCTTTCACTATAATAGAAGTGTCAAGATGAACGAAAATTAGTGAAATGTATATGAAAATCTCCCTTCTGTCAGAGTTCTGTGGTGTGCCATGTGACCCAGAGTCAAGTCCCCACCCACCCATGTATGCCTCAAAATTGTGCAGGATCCAGACCTGGCTGGCCCCACCCCTGTCAAGCCACAAAGGGCAGGGGGCATAACCTCAGGTCCCCCGGCCTTGGCACAAGGGCACAAGGGTTGAGGGCTTGAGGGTGTGATGACCATTTGCATAATAGCTCTTTATTATATAGGAAAACTCATATATGTAGGATTATACAGTATCTGTCCTTTTGTAATTGGCTTATTTCATTTAGCGCAATGTCCTTAAAATTCATCCATGTTGTAGCATGTGACAGGATTTCCTTTTTTAAGGATGAATAACATGCCTTTTTAAGTACAGACAGTCCTTGGGTTATGTCTGACTCGACATGCATCGTTTTGTGTTTACCACATCATCTGTCATCTCCCATTTATTTATATTAAAAAGTTCCATCATTTCAACATATGTACATATGTGCTTCATGCTTTTTATTATTTATTTATCACAAGTAAAGGTCAGGAATTGTTACCTTTCTTTTAATTTTTTTTTTACTCTTTCATTTCATTACTGCTGTGTATGTGCTCCATGTGTGTGATATAGGTGCTTATGTAGGTGGATTCTGACTTATGGTGAAAATCGCATTATATCACATTGTAGAAACGGATCTCCAACGTAACCCGAGAACCTACTCTATACACACCATATTTTGTTTACCTGTTAATCTGTCACTGGAATTTAGGCTACTGTGAATAATGCTGCTATGAATATGGGTATACAAAGATCTCTTTAAAACCCTGCTTTCAAATCTTTTGAATATATATTCGGAACTAGGATTGCTATATCATATGTTAGTTCTATTTTTAATTTATTGAATATCAGATTACTGTTTGGTATATAATTCACATACTATAAAATGAACCAATTAAAGTGTACACTTCAGTGGTTTTTAATATGTTCCCAATGCTGTGTTACCATCAGCACTATCTTATTCTAGAAGAGTTCTATTATCTAAAAATGAAATTCATGCCTGTTAACAGTCACTCCTTACTTGTCCCATCCTCTCCAGCCTGAAAGCAACCACTAATCTACTTACTGTCTTTATAGATTTTCCAGTTCTTCTAATTTCATATAAATGGAATCATAAATACATGGTCTTATGTGAATGACTGTTTACTTAGCATGATGTTTCCAAGGTTCATGCATGTTAAAGTGCATATGAATATTTCATTATTTTAATTGCCAAATAATATTCCATTGAATGTATAGAGCACATTTTGTTAATTCATTTATCATTTGATAGACATCTGGATTGTTTTCAGTTTTTGGCTATTATACCTAATTTTATTGAGTATATTAGTATACTTATTAGTGGAATTGCTGGGATACATGGTAATGCTATGTTTAAATTTTCAAAGAAATTCTAAAGTGTTTTCCAACATGGTGGCATCATTTGACAAAGTTAAGCAGAAATTTATGAGGATTCCAATTCCTCTATATTTTTTTAAATCAATATTTGTGTTGCCCACCTTTTATTATACCCATCCTAGTGCATGTGAAGTGGCATAGCTTTGTGGTTTGTTTGTTTGTTTTTTGCATTTTACAAAAGGCTAGTGATGTTGAGCATCTTTTCATGTGATTATTGACCACTTCTATATATTCATTGGGGCATACTTATTCAGATCTTGTTCTAAAATGAGAAATTTAATTTTTTAAAAACTTGGATCAATATTCCATAGATCTGTGATGTGAATGACTTGGGTCTTTGGGATTTGGTAGCCTGCCCAATAACACACAGTGGATTAGGGGCAGAAGTTGACTTTTCTACCCACATGGAACTTTCTGATACCTTTTGATCTAGCAAATTACTTAATGCAGCTCACTATGGTAGGGTGCAGTTGTCACAGGCTGTGGACACAGGCAGAGCTGGGTTACATCTCAGTTCCTCCACTTTCAAGTTTTGTGACCTTGGACAATTAAATTAAGGTAGCTAAGCCTCACTTGTTTTCCTCTGCAAAGCAGGATGCTAGTAGGACCTGACATGAGCCTCACTTGTTTTCCTCTGCAAAGCAGGATGCTAGTAGGACCTGACATGCAGTGTTCTTTTGAGGATTAAATGGCTTAATGTATATAATGTGCCTGGGTCTTGTTTGCAGATGAAATGATCATCTACATAGAATATTCCAAAAGACTAACCAAAAAACAAAACAAAATAAAAAAATCTCTCTTATAATTAAAGAGTGATTAGTCACAGGATACAACGTTAATATATAAAAGTCACTGCTGTCATGTATAGCAGCATGAACAATTGGAATTCAAGATTGAAAATAAATACCATTTACAATACCACCAAAATTCAATTACTTATATATAAATCTAACAAAATATTTGCAGGATCTATAGGCAGAAAACTGCAAACCTTGGATGAAAGAAATTTTTAAAATATAAATAATTAGAGGGATATTTTGTGTTCCTGGATTGAAAGACTCAATATTATTAAGATGTTAGTTCTTCTTAACTTAATCTATAGATTCAATGCAAGCCCAATCAAAATCCCAGCAGGTTCTTTGTAGATACTGACAAACTGATTCTAAAGTTTATATGAAAAAACAAAAGACCCACTCAGGCTATGACTTCAAGCCTTACTATAAAGCTACAGAAATCAAGACAGTTTAGTATTGATTAAAAAAATAGCAAATAGATCAATGGAACAGAATAGA
Organism: Pipistrellus kuhlii; assembly: GCF_014108245.1. Lineage (NCBI taxonomy): Eukaryota > Metazoa > Chordata > Mammalia > Chiroptera > Vespertilionidae > Pipistrellus > Pipistrellus kuhlii. Next base: position 5,003,982 of record NW_023425504.1, on the reverse strand, counting down.
AAGTTCAGAAATTGACCCAAACAAATATACCCAACTATTCTTTGACCAACGAGAAAGATACATTCAATGGAGAAACAGTAGTCTTTTTACAAATGGTGTCAGAACAACTAGACAACCATAAAAAAATAAAGAAAAACAAGAACCTAGATATAGACCTTGTATCTTTCACAAAAATGAACTAAAAATAGATTGTGGGCCTAAATGTAATGTGCCTGGGATGTAGCAGTGCTCAATTAATGGTCACCATGGTTATTTGGAACTGTTCTAAAGCTTTGTTCAATTGGCTGGTTTAGAACTTGCAGTGCTTGAGGGAGGCTGAGCTGGCCTTTAGGAGGCCTGATATTTCCACAGTGTGATCTGAATCAGAAGTCATATGGAGTCTTTATTACAAAGGAAAATCCTGGGCCTACTACAGACTCAGACTCCCTTTGAGTTTTGTGTTTTGTTTTTTGTTTTGTTTTTCTTAAATAATACCCTCAGTTCATTTTGATACACATTCGGGTTTGAGAATTTAAGGTATATGAGTTAGTCAAGATACAGAGTCTGTCACCACTTGGATTTCAATTGTAGCCCCATCAATTGCCATAGCCCACAAGTGTCAAACACAAGGCCCGCGGGCCAAATCCGTCCCGCCAGGCCTTGCAATGTGGCCCGCACCGCGCTGTCATCACTGCACTCCGCTGCGTTTCCATCACAATGACAGTTTATGACTGTTCAGTAAACCATTCGGCCCGCGATTTAGGCTGGATTTTAGATTTTGGCCCCTTCTCTGATTGAGTTCGACACCCCTACCATAGCCCATGGTGTAGTGGAAAGAAGAGTAGGCTCTTGATTCAGAAGAACCTGAGTTTGATTTCTGCCTCAGCCTTTTATTGACATTATGACCTTAGGCAAGGCACCCTCTTCTCTGAGTGTTGATTTCTCTGTTGCTAAATGAGGAGGGTAAAATAATGGAGCTTACCTCCTAGGCTTATTGGGATGTTTAAATGAGACAAAGGTTGGCCTTATGAATATTGCCAGTGTTGTATGAATTACATCTGAATAGCCAGCCAAAGGAAGGCAGGAGAATGGGGACGAATGAAAGGGAAACTGGTCAGGTTAATTGGTTGGTTTCGAGGGAGTTTCAGTTGGGGGCTTTGGATAACTAGAAGACAGGGAGTGGGCCATGTATATCGTCACAGGATAAATAGAAGTGATGCTGAAAACTTCAGTGATTTAGCAATCTTTGGAAGCTGAGTGCATGCTCTCATACAGAATTGGCCCAGAAAGTGGAGAGATTCGAGGTTAAAATGACTACTTAATTTCTGTCTTCAAAATATGAAAAACTAGCTATAAGTCATAGCTATCTCCTTCAAGCACTGGCATTTTTTAAAGGAAGTTTTGTTTTTTAATGTTGTATATTCTTGGTTTCTTCAATATGGGGAAAAAAATTCCTGAGCCCCCTCTGCTGGCTGTACCAAAGAAAAGCAAGTGAGGAAACTAGAATGATCTCTGAAAACTTGCACTTTCACAGGGACATACAATCACCTATAATTACAGTAATAGAGAGCCTCATGTACTCACATGTCCTTGTTCACAGACCATATACCAAACATGAACAAGCATGTACTGAAATACCACCCATCCACATTAGTGCAAGGTGGTTAAGGATCCCAGCTCAGGTCTCAATCAGGCCTACATCTCCCAATTAGAAATCTGCAATCTTGGGCTGTTTATTTTTTTTTTTCTACCCATATTTATTGAGCTATAGTCAACAATTTAAAATTGTATATATTTAAGGTATACAACTTGATATACCAACACATTGTGAAATATTCAGTACAATCAAACTACTTAACATATCTATCAGCTCAAATAGTTATCATTTTCTTTTTGCAAGTTTCTTAACCTTTTTATTTTGTCAACTTAAAATGCATGTATATACATACATATGAATAAGTATATATATGTATATTTTATATGTATATACATACTAATCTGTATCATAATGTATAAAAGAGCATACCTAGCACATAGTAAGCATTTGATAAATGAAAGCTAAGATGATTCTATTATTATTATTATTATTATTATTGTTATTAAGTAAAATTCAACCTTTTAATCAGTAATATTAACAAATGTTTATACAGAGTTTACTATGTGCCAGGCACTGTTCTAAATGCTTTCTATGCATTTTCTCATTTGATCTTCACAACAATCTTATGAGTAGGTACTGTTGTTACTCTTATTTTATAGATGAGAAAAATTAGTCTTTAAGACGGTAAGTGACTTGTCCAGGATCAAATAGCTAGTAAATGGAAGAGATGGGACTCAAATTCTGGCAACCTGGTTTCAGAGATTGTTCTTAAACAATACACTACATCTGCCTAATGGGTAAGATTAAATGATATGTTTACATGCAACATTGCATTTAGGATGTAGGAGTTAGTCAATATAAAGAGTCTGTCATAGTACTAGGCACATCATGAACACTCAATAAATATCTATTATTATTCAGATTTAACCTTGCCACACTTACTAACTAGGCCTGTACAGACCTATACACCCATGTGAGCACATAAGAGAGGTAACAAGAAATGTGCCCACATGTGCAAATATACAGCTATGTACTAAATACACACAGATTTATTAATTTATTCAATGTATTCAATAACATTTATTGAACACACATTACATTATGTAGTGATTGGATCTGTTCTAGGTTCTGGAGATGCAGTATTGAATAAAACAGACAAATAATTCTTGGCTTTGTGGATCTGACATTCTAGCAGGTGAGAAAGATAAGATTAAAAGTGATATACAATTGATTAGATAATGATAAGTGTTCAAGTGAAAATATATGCAGGTAAGAGAGATATAAAACTGGCTTGGGTTTAACACTTTAGGTAAAGGTGGACATGGAAGGTTCAACGAAGAAGATTCATTTTTGAATAAAGTTCTAATGGAGAGGACAGAGTGAGTCATGAAGCTTACTGGGATAATACTTTCCAAGGATGAGGAAATAGAATGGTCAAGTGCCCTGGGGTGAGAGAGTACCTGAGATGTTTAAGCAATAGTGAGGAGGCCAGTGTGTTTGGAGTGGGCTGAATGAAAAGGAGAGTAGTAGATGAATGACAATCGATTAGATTGTTTAGGTCTTGTAAATAGTATAAGGACTTGGGATTTTGCTCTAGTAAATGGAAGAGATGGGACTTTTGGCAAGATTTTGAACACACCTGGATTGTGGGCTCGATCCTCAGTAGGGGGCATGCAGGAGGTAGCCAATCAACGATTCCCTCTCATCATTGACATTTCTATCTCTCTTTCTCCCTCTTCCTTCCTCTCTGAAATAAATAAAAATATATTTTAAAAAGATAGAAAATACTAAAGGAGGAGCTGACTTGTGCTGGAAGATTGGGAGTTGTGTTTTTTGTTTTTTTTTAAACATGTTAAGTTTGAGATTACAATTAGACATCCAAATGGAGATACAAGTATGTTCTTGAGTGTGCAAGCCTGTAGTTCAGTGAATAATTTTGGCCTGCAGATAAACACTTTTGTGAATTGTTGGAGAATAGATGGTATTTAAAGTTAAGCATGAAACTGTTGTTGTTTTTTCCCAATATGGCTACAAAGTAGGTGGAAGCTACACTTTTATGCTCTGGCTCCAAACTGGATTTTCAGCTAAATTATATAATAATCAACCTGAATAACCAACTGATGGCTAGCTGAACTGAAATATCATAACCAAGGACTTACAGAAGAAACCACATAGAGACTGGTAAGAAGGGTGGATATGCAGAAAGGGCTGTCCCCTGCCCTCAGCCCCCTCTACCCATGTGTGGTGGCTGAGAAACCCGAGGGATATCTTGGCTGCAAACTCCCTCCCCCTAGGAGCATGGGGTCTCTAGCTTATGTAAGGATCCCCAACCCAGAGCAACAGAGACAGGAGGATGTATAACATCTGGTAGTAAAAAATCTAGTCTTCCTGGAAGACCCAGATGGAACCTTCCCAGGGATGAGCACTCCTATTGTTTTGGCACCCACCTTGGAAGTTCACTGCCTGATCACCCAACTGCTGGCGAGGTCACTCTTCCATGCTGGGGTCTGAGGAGAGGTCTACTGGCTGCACTCAGCAGTAACCTTAGGAATATTCTTTCTCTAGGAAGGCTCTTGGCAGATACTCAGACAGTGACTAAACTGTGTGTCTTTGGAAAGGGGACTGATTTCCCTCTCCTTGAATATAAAGCAGACTCCACTCTCCACTTGTTGAATCACTTGTATAGAGTTGCCCTGCTGAGTTCAGTTGTGAGGGACACGGGGAGGGGTGTGTGTCAGAGTGCTGTGCAAAGCTGGGACTTTTGGAGCATGTTTCCCTGGGAGGCTTTTGTCCAGGAATCATATGGGCAGGTGCTGGTTTGTGTAGCTACATAACAGAACTTGGGGTGGGGTGGGGCACACCTATCTCCCCTGTGAGCAAAGACACATTATCCAAGGAAGGGAAGAAGTGCCCGGCCCTGACCTATAGGCTTGCAGGCACCACCACCAATAAGATACTGTTGAATCTACCCTTCCAAGTCACAGATACCCCCTTCTGCTGAGCTCAGTTCTGCAGGGGGAAGGGAGAGCTTCTGGGTGCTGGGACATTCTGAATGTGTATGCCTCAGTGGTTATTCTCAGGGACTAGGAAAAAGGGTTTGGTCCCTTTCTGCAGGCTTGGCCAGCATCAAGAGAGGAGACTCTTTTGATATGATTTTCTGAGCACAGTAGCTCTGCCTGGCTGAGCTTGTTTCTGTAGAGGGGATGTCTGGCTACAACAAACCTGAACTTGTGGTCTGCTAGGGGAGATGGAGTTGAAGACTATGGCAGAGACTGAGTGGTTGGATTCTGGAGTAGGGTCAACTTCCCCCTTACAAACTGCCTGGCCATGTGACCCCCATGTAAAGATCCACTAGCCCCATCCTGCCTATCCCAGTTGCCCCACCCTACTGAGATTACAACCAGATTGGAAAGCTCTGTGGGTGTCATCATTGACTCTTTCCTCTCTGTCAACCCTCCATATCCAGCAGCTGAGAAACCCTACTAATTCTGTTACCCTTCCACCCACATATTCTTTAATTCATTATTACTCTGGCCCTTTCTCTTTCCCATATGAATTGTTTAAAACTTATTAGGGAGTCAGCAGAGTAGAGCTCTTAAGAGCATGTCTTTTGGACTCAGATTGCATATGTTCAAATCCCATCTGTGCCAACTTCTTACCATGTGAGTTAGGCAAGTTTCTTAGCTTCTCTGTGCTTTGGTCTCTACAACTGTAAAATAGGAAGCTTTATGATAACAATAGTACCTACCTTGTAAGATTGTTAAAGGAATTAAGCAAGATAATACATAAGATGCTTGAAACAGTGTCTGGCATATCCATTTAATTTAAATACTTCCATGTGCTCTGCACTGCTTTAGGGTACATAAGGGTAAAATAGCAACATTTTTGTTTAGGTTCTAATTGTTTCTTATGTTATTTATTGGCATCTCTACTGGTTTCTCTGTTTGCTCTGGATCCTTCCAACCCATTCTCCACTCAGTAGATGAAGGAATCTTTTTCAAACATCAATCAGATCATGTTGTTGTCTTGACTAAAACTCTTCAATGGTCCTCCATTGTCCACAAGATAAAGTTCAACCTCTTTGCCATTGTTTATCATGGTTAACAGATTCTTTCTCCTCACTATTTCATTATTTAACCTGTATGACTAAACCATAATAATGAATAGTTATAGTTTCTTTCTCCTCTGTTCCCATAGCACTCCTTCTCTCGCTGTTGAAGCACTTACCACTTTCGTTGTGCTCATCTCTTTACACACCTGTTTCTATTGATATAAATGGGCTTTGAGATACTTAAGTAAAAGGTATACTAGTCACAATTGTGTTTCCCATGCCCAGTATATAAACAAGTAAAAAGAATAGTTATGGAACATCATGAATAAATAAAAAAATGAACAGCTTCTTTAAGCTCCTTCTCATTTGAATTCTATGTCTCAAAACTTACATGGTATTTTCTTGGGTGAGGATTCTCATGAGCTAGTCCAGACGTTGCAAGTGAATTTATGCAGGGCTTCTGATCATGGCTGTAAACCAAATATTCTGGGAAGATTATTAAAATGTGGACTTCTCAACCCTCTCCCCTAGCAATTATCATTTATAAAGTCTGAGGAATGGCCTTAAATCTATTTTTTTAAACAAGTTCCCCTAGGTATGTGATGATCAGCCAACTTAAGAATTACAGCTTTTAGTGAGTCAAACTCTACTTTTGGAGATGGGGAAACTAAGGGCTGGAGATTAAATTACTCATTCCAGGACACACAGCTTGTCAGTGGATGAGCTGGAATACACTATACCAGTGTCTCCATCTGACTTCATCTTGAGTAACTCCACTTTCATCTGCTTTATATATGGGAGTTCAGCAAGAGGGGTTTGTTTTGTCTTTGAGAAAGAGTACAAGCTTGAAGACCCCTGTACTCTACAATGTTCACTGTCCTCCACTGGAGGGCTCTTTATACACAACTAAGGAAAGGCAGTGTGGTTCAATGGGCTAAGCACTGAACAGGGCCATGAGGGCCTGGATTTTTTGCTCCTGGATTTGCCACTAAAATGTTGCATAATTGGGGCAAGTCACTTCATTTTTCTTTGGTTTGAGCTTCTTTAGTTGTGCAAAGGGTACAATCAGAACCACCATGCTTAATGAGCCCCTGCTATTTGGCAAACATGTTTATTTCATTCATAGAGCAAAGAACAGTACCTTGACTATAGCAGGATTAGCAATGAACATTTAGAGAATGAAGGAGTGAAAGTGTTTGGTAAATGAAAAAGTGTTTTTTTATGAATGTAAACTATTATTAATAATAAATTCAAAATCCAAAGGCTCCAGTTGCTTGGCCTTAATAGTAGCTTCAAAATGGTTTCTTATGGGACCAAACCACCTTAGCAGACCTTTGTTTTTGAATGTAAGAAAAGGACAACTTGCACTTACCAGTCATGTCTACAAGATGTCAAAAGAGCCAACTAATTTGGTTGATTCAATGAAAAAGCAAGGCCAACAGTATTGGGCATTGTGCTTCAAAGGAAGCTAAGTGGCTCAGAGTCTTTGCCTTTGCTACTCATTGGCATTATGTACATACAGTTATCCTTTCAGTTTCCACAAAATGTCTTATTTTTATTTCTGAAATGGCAGCCACGTGGGAGCCCCTGGTTACTGTGGAGAAGGCAGGGAAAAGCCCAGCTGGTTGACAGCCATTGGGGTCCTTGAGTATTCCTCTTCCCCTTGGCTGCTGTTGGGAGGCGGGAGTCCAAGTTTTTTATAGTTCCTCTCTCGAATTAGTGCCCACAGACTCTACAGCTATGAACATGCAATTAGCTTTTGTTTGTGCACAAAAGGGAGCTTGACCCTTGCCCGTCTTTGATTGGCATGTACAACTCTTGTAGCTACTTACCTAAGGCCCTCTCCAAGGAGTGCAGTGCCTTGTTCTCGCACCTGCCTTCAGCTTTTCTCTTTTGTGACTTGTTCACACAATGCTCGGCCCAACTCACAGCAAGGTTGCAGGGATGAAGGCATCATGCAGGCACAGTAAGTTTTCTTGTTTTTCAGGGAGGTTGGGGGAGTGAGTGAGAGGGAGGTTTGAATCTGTAATCTGAGTTTTGGATAATTGCTGAGCCCCAAAACACTTAGCGGGAGCCCAAAGAACTGGTTTTTCTTAATACATGAGCACTTTGCTTGCTTTCAAAAGCAGACCTCCCATGTCATGGAAAACAAGCTGTATGCACAAAGCTTTACATTTCTTTCCCTGTTCACCTGCTTTCTCGCCAACATAGAAACTTTGTAGTGAAAGACACGCAATTATTGTGGCAAGAACATTTCTCTCTAAACCATGCTCTCCGAGATACTAGAAGAGTATTTATTATCAGCCTGAATGAGTTAAATACTGTAGTGGTGAGTTGCATTTTCAATAAATCTTTTTAAGGAGCCTGCTATTTTTTCATTTCTTACTGTCCATGCATATGAGAATAAACTACTCAGCTACAGCATTTGGGGAAAACTCCCAAACATATCTAGTTAGAACTAAAAACCATCTCCAACTCCCAACTCTGCAGAGAATATATAATAAATGGTTTAAAACAATAACAGCTTCCCTTTTTGGAATGCCTATTTGGGTCCATGTATGGTACTTTCTTGTCCCTAAAATGGCCCTCTATGTTGCATTTTATTGTCTTCATTTTATAGAAAATTAATGTTCAGAGATGTTAAGGGACTTGACCACATTTGCTCAACTGCTGAGAGGCAGAGCAGAGAAGCAAAATCAGGTCTTTGGATTTGTTCCTCCATGGCATGTTGCTGAGGACTTTAAAAAAAAAAAAGAAAATACACACTAGATTTTACACAGCCAAAGAGTTTTTTTTAATTGAGGTAACATTAATCAACAACATTATATAAATTTGAGGTGTGCAACATTACAATTGAATATCTGTATATTTTATTGCATGCTCACTATCCAAAGTCTAGTTTTCTTCTAGTGCAATATATTTGACTCCCTTTAGCAATTTCACACTCCCCCAACCACTTTCCCCTCTGGTAACCACCATTCTGTTGTTTTTCCAATAATGTGACTATTTGCCTTTGGGATGCGAGCTCTGAACTGACTTATGCATTGCATGGAAACAGCCACCTCACTCCTACTTATTCACTCTGTATGGTTGACCACCTTGGCATTACCCAGTTTGATCATATACTTTTTCACAGGATCTGACTCCCAGATATTTTTGGCTGTTTTTAAAAACCACCAACCTCTGATGGCAAGAATTTTCCAACATTGGGAACATTTTGAGGACAGTGCTTTGAGTTTTAAAAATTATTCTAAAATAAGTATTTGACCCAAAAATATCTGTGATGACATGGCTTGCATGGGTATGTATGTTTTCAGTCTTCCTCTGAATGGTAAATGGGAGTTTGCCCTTTGGCATTACACTCCTGGCTCCATTACTTTATTAGCTGCATACTTTTCAGAAGTTATTTAACCCCTCTAATCTTAGTTTTCTTGTCTATAAAATGAGGGTAATAATAATATCAACCTGAGCAGGTTTGCTGTTTTAATTAAATAATAATGTGTGCAATACCCTAGGGCCTAGGTGCATAGTAAATGTTCAATGTTAGTTTCCTATGCTCACTCTTTCTGCAGATCTGTTTGGTAAAGCAAAATCTATTTATAGTTATGCCTCATCTCTTCTGTGATTCATAGAAGATTATTACTGGAAGGGCCCATTAAGTAAACTTAGCCAGTCATTTTCAAACTCATTTTAACAGTAGAACCTACAGTTCAAAGAAAAACTTAGGTGGAACCTCAATAAGTACAACAGCCAAGGTGGAACTCCTGGAGTTTAACTGGTGGGTCAGAAGTGGTAGGGAGCAGAGCTCCAGCATTTTAGGCTTTGCTTTACCCTGTGTGTTGTCATCACTGAATCCTGCTTCTCCACCCTTCCAGTATGGGTTTCAGAGGATGTCTTATATATTACTTTAAAATTCCACTTACATGCTAAAACCTCCATAATGCCTTGCCAGAAAAAACCGGCTGCAATTACTCTTCTTTTCCAATTATCCATTAGCAATGTGATTTTCTAATATAGCACTTACCAAATTTTGCCTGGAATCAGACTTATTTTTATCTATCCCTATTCTCTCTCTTTTAAAAAATATTTTATTGATTTCATAGAGGAAGGGGGAGGGAGAGATAGAAACATCAATGATGGGAGAGAATCATTGATCGGCTGCCTCCTGCACGCCCCACACTGGGGATCGAGCCTGCAACCTGGGAATGTGCTCTTGGCTGGAATCGAACCTGGGATTCTTCAGTCCATATACCTATGCTCTATTCACTGAGCCAAACCAGGTAGGGCTACCTATTCTCTTTTTAAATAAATAATTTAAATTAAAAAAATAATGATATATATTTAACTCTCAGTAAGTGCCAGGAACTATTTTAAGAATTGTATAGATAAAGTCACTTAATCCTCCTTATACCTCTTCTTTACACCAGATTTTTGGGGGACACAACACATTTAAAAAAATATATTTTATTGATTTTAGAGAGGAAGGGGGAGAGAGGTAGAAACATCAATGATGAAAGAGAATTATTGATTGCTTTCTGCATGTTCCCTACTGGGGATCAAGCCCACAACCCAGGCACGTTCTTTTGGCCAGAATTGAACCTGGGAGCCTTCAGTACACAGGCTGATGCTCTATTCATTGAGCCAAATCAGCTAGGGCCACAGTACATGTTTTATTTATTTTTTTTCTGTATCCAACACAGTGGGGAAGTTACATATAGGAAGCCCTCAATTACTGCTTAGAGGGTTGTTAAATAAGACAGAGATAGATCCAAATCATATTAAAGGCTAAGAAACCAAAGGAAAGGTTTATAATAAAATATATTCTTTATTTTATTAGAGTTGTCTTCTTTAAAAATTAACTTGAGACCCTTAATCATGACCTCATTGAGTTATGTCATCCTGGCATGATATTCTTGCCTGATTTCTTAAGCAAATATAGCCATTCTAATCTTACTTTGGCCCTTTCTCCTTCATTTGAGGGGAAAGGAGGCAGAAAAACCATCTTCCACAGAGTTAATACCTCAAAATATGCAAACAATTTGAAAAACTTTAGGTACTAAAGCATGCCTACAGTAAAAAGCAGAAGAGTGGGTGAATGTTCACAACAGATTTATAAAGTCAGCCAAGGAAACTAACATTAGCAACTTTTATTTAGAATCACAAAATTGCTATACTTTGTAAAGGGGAATAATTGAAAAAGGCTTAGAAAATATACTATGTCACCAAGATGGCGGCATAGGTAAACACATATACTTGCTGCCTCTCACAACTACATCAAAACCACAACTAAATGGCAGAGCAACTACCACCCAGGATCATGGGAAAGCTGGATGAGTGGAAGTTCCACAACTAGAGAGGTGAAGAAAGTGTATTGAGACTGGTAAGAGGTGTGGAGTCACAGAAAGTGCTGGCACTTGGATGTACTGCTCTTTTAATTGGGAGGGAGATATAAGCTCCCACTTGCTCTGAACTCCAGTTCCGGGTGAGACCCTGGGGCACTCAGGAACATACAGAGAGAAATTGGACACTCTGGCATCAGGACAGGAACTCAAGGGCGGCTTTCTCTTAGAGGGGCTTGCAGAGACCATTGTTCCTACATGGTGGCATAGGACTCAGAGAACCAGAGGATTCTCTGGTTCAGGGCTGACTGGCAGCCATTGCTGTTTGCTCCACCTTGGTAATTCCCAGAGACCCAGCCCCACCCAATTTACAACTCCATCTAAGCTAGGGGTGTCAAACTCAATCAGAGAAGGGGCCAAAATCTAAAATCCAGCCTAAATCGCGGGCCGAATGGTTTACTGAACAGTCATAAACTGACAATGTTAACCAGAAATGTGAATTTAAAATGAGTGGAACAATCTTTTCCTTAACAGTGCTGTTAACCAACTCACATGCTATCAAGCAAAACAGTAATATTGGTATCAAGCAAAACAGTAATATTGGAATGTACCTAAAATGCTCATTGTTTTGTTTTCTGGCTAGATGTCTGACACCGTTTTCCCCGGATCAATGAGTCAATGTTCGGTTTGATTTCTTGGGCTGTAGCAACCCGCAAAACAGCATGGAGGTTGTCATCGGTAATGCGTGATCTGTGCTTGTTTTTGTTCAGATTCATTATTGAAAACATCTGTTCACAAAGATAGGTGCTCCCGAACATGGATAGAATACGGGCAGCATGAAGTCGGAGCTCTGGCATTGAGTCAGGGGGCAGTAGAGGGTAGAAGTCCTCAATTTCAACATCCTGAAACCTTGATTTCAGGCCACTGTCAGACTGAAGCTCGATTATCTCCATCTGAAGGTGATGGGGCACATTGTTGACATCAACTGTAAAAGGATTGGCAAAGATGTCAAAGCCTGAGTGCTGTGTTCTAAAGTCAGAGAAGCGCCACTCAAATTCACTTAGTAAACGGCTAACTTTGGTAGCCAGCCGACTGCAAGGGAAAGTACCAGAAATAGTGGTTGAGATACTCAAACAAATGGGAAAGTGGGCAAGATTGTCCTGTTCCAGTTGGGACTTCCATAGTTGAAGTTTACGCTGGAATGCTGTGATCATGTCAGACATCTTCGTGATGACTTGTTTGCGTCCCTGCAGCTTCAGATTCAGTTGGGCGAGATGCTCGCATATGTCACACATCATAGCAAAATCACATAGCCAGGCGGGATCTCACAGTTCAGGCAAGGGCTTTCCTTTACTTTCCATGAAAAGAGCAATTTGTTCTCTGAGCTCAAAAAATCTTTTGAGGACTGCGCTCTTGCTCAGCCATCTTACTTCTGTGTGGTATGGCACGTCTCCATGCTCTGCACCCACCTCCTGTAAAAACTGCTGGAACTGGCGATGATTCAGGCCACATGCCCGTATAAAGTTAATAGTTTTAATGACTGTGGTCATTATGTCATTCATGTCCAGAACTTTTCCACACATAGCCTCTTGGTGGATAATGCAATGATAAGTAATCAAGGGTGTGTGGCAGTGACTTTTTTGCATTCTTTTCTTCATTAGTCCAACCAAGCCTTTATTTTCTCCGCACATTGAAGGTGCGCCATCGGTAGTTAGCCCCACCAACTTTTCCCAGGGTAATTTAAAATTATTTATAGATTTCTCCACAGCCTCAAATATATCTCTACCAGTCGTCGTCCCATGCATGGCAGCTACATCCAAAAGTTCCTCAGTGACAGAGAGGTCGGTCTTCGTAGCACGTATAAAGATGGACAGCTGCGCTGTATCAGTGTTGTCTGTGCTTTCATCGATAGCAAGTGAAAAAGCGAGATAACTGCATGCCTGTTCGGCCAGCTGTGATGATAGATTTCCTGAGAGTTCTTGAACTCTATCTGCAATGGTGTTTCTTGACAAACTGACATTTTGAAAACTCTGTATCTGGTCTGGGCATACTTGCTCACACACTTTTAGCATGCATTGCTTCAAAAAGGCACCCTCTGAAAAACACCTTGAAGTACGGGCAATTTCTTCAGCCACTATAAAGCTTGCTTTCACTGCAGCATCATTTTTCGCTGTAGCCTTTGTAAACATTTGCTGCTGTGATTGTAGTTTGCCTTTTAGTTCTTTAACAATTTTATGCTTTTCTTCCAAAGTATATTTGCCATACTTAACATTATGTTTGGTGTCAAAATGACGACGTATATTGTACTCTTTCATCACCGACACTGTCTCATAACACAATATACACACTGGTTTGCCCTCTCTAAGCACAAACATGTATTCATTTTCCCATTTGTCATTAAATTGTCTGCCTTCACCGTCAACTTTTCTTTTCCTGGACATTTTGGGATCAATATTGGCAGTAAAAGATGTAGTTTATTGGAATTCTTCGTTAGAAGGAAAAAGTTGAAAACTGCACAGGGATAGCTTGATTTGGCAGATGGAGTGGAGAAAAAAAAAAGTCAGTCAATAAATGCCTGGCTGGGTACAGATAGCAGATTCTGTTGCGATTTTTATGCCTGCACTTTATGCCAGGAACTGGCAGCTTCTGCTGTGTATTTTTTATGCCCGCACACTCACTCTCTCCTCTGCTCTGCCACCCGCACAACCACATCGGATGCCGGACTATAGGTCATGCCTCCTGAATCTCGCGTGACTTGTTATCTATGCACATGCGTAATAGATAGCAAGTACGGCGGCCGGCGAGGTGGCCGGCGAGGTGGCCGGCGAGATCACAAGCCTCCTATGTCACCGCGCGTCATTGTGATGGAACGCAGCGGAGTGCAGTGATGACAGCGCAGTGCGGGCCACATTGCAAGGCCTGGCGGGCCGGATTTGGCCCACGGGCCTTGTGTTTGACATGTGTGATCTAATCTATTTGAATCAGCTTTTGCATATGAATGGCCTTTCCTTTCTCTGCCTAAAACCTGTCAAACTGCAACTGCATCAGAGAGCCCCAGAGCTTCCAAAGAAGGCCCAAAGCCCTGCCAGCCTTGCTTTACATCTGGGTCTCCTCTGGAAACTTCTAAACCCAATACAAAGAGGAGGAATCTTCAGGTGTATCTGTAGCTCCTGCTGGTCAGCCCCAGACAGTGGCTGACCTTGCACCTCCTTGGAGATCCAAGAGCCAGTATACCCAGTGGTCAGAGTGAGATAATACCAGATTACAACTCTACATCCATAAGAGACCCACTCAAGGGGCTGACTCAGTAATCACAAAGCCCCACTGAAGCAACTCCTGCTCCGCAATAGATCTTGTAGACACAGCTGGTCATTACAGCCAATTGGTCTGGAGGTCAATTCTTCTCAGTGATACCAACAGCAATCAAGGCTTCACTACAACAAGACTGTGCAAACAGCTCACAAAGGGGTACACCAAGAGCATCCATCTCAAGTGACTGAGGAGGCTGAGCCACTGGCCCTATAGGACACCAAACACACAAGGATACTCTATCAACACAGGGAAGCAGGCAAAATGTGGAGACAAAGAAACATGTTACAAATCACATGTGTCAAACACAAGGCCCGCGGGCCTTGCAATGTGGCCTGCACCGTGCTGTCATCACTGCACTCCGCTGCGTTTCCATCACAATGACAGTTTATGACTGTTCAGTAAACCATTCGGCCCACGATTTAGGCTGGATTTTAGATTTTGGCCCCTTCTCTGATTGAGTTCGACACCCCTATTACAAATGAAAGAAATGGAGGAAAGCAAACTACTGGACATAGAGTTCAAAACCACAGATATAAGGTTACTCAAGAATCTTCTAGAAACATCCAAGGAACTTAGTGAGACCTTCAAGGATCTTAGTGAGAATGCCAAAAAAAATTGGGAAAGAACAGGTCAGAAATTAAGCATGCACTGACTGAAATAAAGAATAATATACAGAAATTCAATAGTAGACTAGAGAATACCAAGAATCAAGTCAAATATTTGAAATAAGAGGAAACAAAAAACACCCAACAGGAAAAGCAAAAAGAAAGAAGAATCCAAAAATATGAAGATAGTATAAGGAGCCTCTGGGACAACTTCAAACATACCAACATACAAATTATGGGCGTACCAGAAGAAGAGAGAGAGCGAGATATTGAAATCCTATTTGAAGAAATGACAGAAAACTTCCCCTACCTGGTGAAAGAAATAGACTTACAAGTCCAGGAAGCATATAAAACCCCAAACAAGAGGAATCCAAGACACATCATAATTAAAATGTCAAGGGCAAAAGACAAAGAGAGAATATTAACAAGCAGCAAGAGAAAAACAGTTAGTTACCTACAAGGGAGTACCCATACGACTGTCAGCTGATTTCTCAACAGAAAATATGCAGGCCAGAAGAGAATGGCAAGAAATATTCAAAGTGATGAATAGCAAGAACCTACAACCAAGATTACTCTACACAGCAAAGCTATCATTTAGAATTGAAGGTTAGATCAAGAGCTTCACAGATAAGAAAAAAACTAAAGGAGTTTATTACCATCAAACCAGTATTATATGAAATGCTAAAGGGTATTCTTTAAGAAGAGGAAGAAGAAAAAGGTAAAGATAAAAACTATGAAGAACAAAGTGACAACAAATACATACCTATCAGCAAGTGAATCTAAAAATCAAGTGAATAAGAAATCTGTTGAACAGAATAAACTGCTGAATATAATAGAATCAGGGGCATAGAAAGAAAGTGGAATGACAATTCTCAGGGGAAAGGGGATATGGGGGTGCAGGAAGAGACTGGACAAACATCATACACCTATGAATGAGGACAGTGGGGGTGTAAGGGTATGGGGTTGGATGGGAACTGGGTGGAGGGGAGCCAAGTGTGTGGGGGGGAGAAGAACAACTGCAATTATCTGAACAATAGATATTTATTAAAAAAAATAAGATCACACCATAAAAAAATATACTATGTCAAATTCAAATGAGAGGAAACAATATAGAGAATAGCAGGAAAATATAAGAAATTCAGGACAATTTGTTTCTGACTTGCAAGAGAGCAGAATTATATGGGTATGCTTCAGTAGCTAATTATAAATCACAGTACAATAGAAAGAAGATGAAGTAATCAGATGTCATAGTACTTACAAGGGAAAATTTGTGTGTGTTTTTTTAATTTGAAAGCATTTTGTGGTATGTATTAAACTTTGTGTATTATACAAGAGTATATAAGATGTACAAAAACATTATTTTTCATTCATAAACACAGTAAATTAAAATGCATAGGTTTTTAAAAAATACATTTTATTGATTTTTTACAGAGAGGAAGAGAGAGGAATAGAGAATTAGAAACATCAATGAGAGAGAAACATCAATCAGCTGCCTCTCGCACACCTCCTACTGGGGATGTGCCCGCAACCAATGTACATGCCCTTGACCAGAATCAAACCTAGGACCTCTGAGTCCGCAGGCTGATGTTCTATCCACTGAGCCAAACCGGTTTCAGCAGAATGCATAGGTTTTTAACTCTAATGCCTTGCTTGTGGTATTGGGCAAAGATTGAGCAGCATAGATGAGTCTGGTAGAACTTTCATGTTTTGTGGGACATAGAGGGATGGAGCACAAAAGAAAAAAAATAGAGAAAACTCATGGACATAGACAATAGTATGGTGATTGTGTGAGGTGGAAGGATGGAGGTGGAAGAGGGCATAGAGGGGATAAATAGCAATGAAAAAAATAAAAGAAAATTAAAAATTTAAAGAAAAAAATATAATGATATCAATATTCAGAGGAGTGAATCCTGCTATTTGTTTTTATAAGGATTATTCCTATTATTTAATAATCATTAGACATTCAATTCTTAACTGATAATAAAAGGGGAAAAACAGGGCTCTAATGAAGGTTTCCATATCCCATTACAAGGCCAATAAATACTTTTTATGCTGTGGATCTGGGACAAATCTTAGGCTAGTGCACCTCTAACTTTGGCCATCATCAAGCCAGAAGTTTGTGGCTTTTTAATCTTGTGAAACTACAAGCTTTGAGGAATCAAAGGATGAAAAATTTTGAGCAGAGATTGGTTTATATATTTTAAGGAAGGTGGTTGAATTGTATAATACTGCTGCAAAGATGGAAGCTGCTAATGATGGTAAAATGACAGCTCAAGAAAGCAGCAACTTTGCTTTGAAGGCATCAAAAAAGACAACTATTATGTTTGGTTAATGCTTATTCTCGCCAGCAGGAAATATAATATTTAGGAAAGAAAAGGCAGCAGAACAATTATCCTTGGATAAAATTTTTACAAACACCACCAACTAGTTGTCTTTCTGCAAAACATTCTCAATTATTTCTGGACAAGTTACATCAGAGAAACTCTTTAGAATTCTATTATCTCAACTAGAGTCCTGATGCACAAAATTCGTGCATTGGAGGTGGGGTGGGGAGGGTTGTCACTCATCCCAGCCTGCATCCTCTCCAATCTGGGACCCCTTGCGGAATTGGGCCTATACCAGCCTGGTCTCCCCCCAACTACCTTCCCCTGCAGTCCTGGTCCCCTCTAACTACCATACCCTACTCACCCAGTCACCCCTACCTGCCCTCCCCTGCTGGACATCTTGTGTCAGCCATCTTGTGACAACATGGGGGTGGCCATCTTATGCAAGGATGTGATGTCAATTTGCATATTACCTCTTTATTATATAGGATAGTATTCCCCACTCTGGATTTGTTGCAGCAAACATGAGGATGAATTTTAATGCAGAATAAGAGAAAGCTCTGTGATATACTCTACACAACACTAAATTAAATACAGATTTATGGGGTACAATTCTGCTAAATTTGTGTTGTATATGCACTTGAGAAAGCACTTCTTTGTACCAAGATGCCACTTGAGGTTTGTGGTTGCTTCCATAACATGTTTGTCATTCAGGCTCTTCTCCAGAAATGTGACCTCCTGGTACATCAGTGGCCCTCTTCTGCTGTGTGGCCACACCTGGGTGTGTCACAACCAGTTGGGAGTTGGATTTCAAGTAATTTGTTCCTACTAATAAGTTAAGGGTCTGAGGTTTGTGAATGATTGTTTGTTTTAGTAAATTATAACTATTGATAGTTCAAGGTTATCTTCATGAAAATATTGCTCTCATTCACTTGCATTCTGAAATGCTGGCTTGATTGAGAGATAATCATGTGGGAACTTGCATAATGACAATTAAGCTTCTGGGAACTTGGACCTGTATGTGAACATCTTCTATCATGTGTGTCCCAGTAGAAATAAAGCTGAGAATGGCCAAACTATTCCATTGTTTCTAGGAGAAACTTGGATATTAATTGGAGCCCCCTTCTATTAACATAACCTCATCCAAAGCCTACTTATTTATTCACTGTACTGCTTCCACAACTCCTGGAGAAATTAAGCAAGGGTTTACACTAACCATGGACAATTTTATTCTCTCAAATCTACTTAGAGGGGGGAATAACTGAGGCCATTGATTTGTTCTGTCACTCAATAAATACTTATTGAGTCTTTTTCATGTACCAAAGCACTACTCCATAAGAGAGAGAATTTTCACTTGTTGACACTTAGAAGTTGGATCTTGTTAGTTTGAGAAGAGGGCCTTGTATGAGCAAAGATGAGGAGGAAAAAAATGGATGGAGTTTTCACAGAAGAAAAACAGTCCTGAGTGTCTGATGGCCAGGGAGTTTGAAAATGTCGTGGGATGTATAGCTAGACAATTTGGAAGAACCCAGACTGGTGGCTGAAGAACCTAACTCAGACCTCCAATAAGTAGAACTCAGAAGTGACTGGGTTGCTACTCTTTAGTATTTTATTTGTACCTATATGTCACATTATGCATTCAATAAAGTTACTGCTGAACACCTTTGAATATGAGTCTGTTTGTCACATGGAAAGATGGTCAGCAGCCCTGGTCCAGTTTAGCCCCACAGACATCTGACTTTTCGGTATGCTGATCTTTTTTTTACATTAAAAATATTGAGATATAATTCACATACTGTAAAATTTACTCATTTAAAGTTTACAGTTCAGTGGCTTTCAGTATATTCACAATGTTATGCAATGTTCACCACAATTTATTTCCAGAATATTTTCGTTTCTTCAAAAATTGATGTAAACCTCTCTTCATTTCCCCTTCCCCCACCACCTAGGTAATCACTGATCTACTTTGTTTTGAAAGATTTGCCTGAATAAATATTTGAAAACTATTTTATTCTTTTTTTTTTTGAAGAATATTATTGCATTGTATTACATTTTGTTATCTATTCATCAGCTGATGGACATTTGGGTTGTTCCCACCTGTTGGCTATCATGAATAATGCTGCTATAAGCACTCATGTATAACTTTTTGTGTGAACATATGTTGTTATTTCTCTTGAGTATATACTTAGGAGTTGCTAGGTCACATGGTAATCTATATTTAACTTTGTGAGGGCCTGTCAAACTGTTATCCAAGTGCCAGCAATATTTTATAATTTCATCAGAAATGTGTAATGGTTCCCATTTCTCCACATCCTCAACAACACATGCTATCAGTATTATTTGTCTTTTTTTTATTATAGCCTTCTAATATGTGTGAAGCAGTATGCCATTGTGGTTTTGGTTGGCATTTTTCTAATGACTAATGATTTTGAACATCTTCATGTGCTTATTAAACATTAATTTTTCTTCTTCAGAAAAATGCCTAATCAGATGTTTTGCCTACTTTTCAATTGGGTTATTTGTCTTTTTTAGTATTGAGTTATAAGAGTTCTTTGTATATTCTGGACACAAAATCTTTATCAAATATATTATTTGTGAATATTGTCTCCCATTCCATGGTTTGTATTTTTACTTTCCTGATTATATCCTTTGAAGGACAAAATATTTTAATTTTGGCATGGTCCACTTTATCTCATTTTTTTTTCTTTTGTTTTTTGTGGGGACAGATAGTGCTCTTTTAAAGGAAAGAATAGCCTTAGCTGGTTTGGATTAGTAGAAAGAATGTCAGACCACAGATGTAAGGGTCCTGGGTTTGATTCTGGTCAAGGTCACATACCTTACTTGCAAGCTCGATCCCTGGTTCTGGCCGGGCCCCATGCGAGAGGCAACCAATCGATGTGTCTCTCTCATATTGATATTTTTTTCTCTCTGTTTCTCCTCCTCCCTTCCACTCTCTCTAAGAATCGATGGAAAATATCTTCAGGTAATGATCAACAACACGACAGATAAAAAATAAATGAAAGAGAGAGCGCAGTGAGAAGTGGAGCGTGGCCTTCTCCTCCTACGGCACATGTGTCAAACACAAGGCCCGCGGGCCAAATCCGTCCCGCCAGGCCTTGCAATGTGGCCCGCACCGCGCTGTCATCACTGCACTCCGCTGCGTTTCCATCACAATGACAGTTTATGACTGTTCAGTAAACCATTTGGCCCGCGATTTAGGCTGGATTTTAGATTTTGGCCCCTTCTCTGATTGAGTTCGACACGGGGTCCTCCGGGCCTCTCCGGGCCCCTCCAGGCCCTCCGGCCCCAGCCGGTAGGTGAACTGGGGGGCCCGGGGAGGGGCAGCAGGCTCTGTCCTGCAGACCCAGAGCCCTCCCCGCGGGTGCCCTCTGCCCAGGTCCAAGCTTGGAAGCATCATTGAGCCTCTCTCTCCATCCCCACCTCCATCTCCGTGACCTGATGGCAGTGGCCTCCCCCAGGCACATCCTGTGGACCAGGGTCTCCAGGCCTAACCCTCTGGGGTCTAAGCGGAGCTCCCCCGCCAAGCCGCCTGAGCAGACCCTGGACGAGACCAGCCCCCGAGGCTGTGCTGCCTTGAGCGACAGGTGTGGCAGGGCGAGAAGAATGGCGGCTGCTGGAATGTGCAGAGGGAGGCCGTTGGGGCCTCGGAGGCCGAGAGGCGGGTCTGCGTGGACACCGCTCGTCCACCCTCAGGCCTGGGCACCTGGGGTGACTCCTCCGACCTAGTTGGAGGAGACCTCACCTAGTCCTGACCACGATGGACAAAGACCTTAAGGGACCGAAGGTGAGCGGAGCCCCACCCATGGCGGGTGGAAGGGTTAGCAGGCCTTGGGGCAGTTATGTAAACCTTGATTTCAGAAGAGAAATGGCAGAAGAACGAGCCACATTTGGCTGCTAGGAAGTGCCACCCACCCTTTGCGAAGATTTACTGGCCCTTTATAGGTGCCTGTGTATATAATATGAAAAAGCTGCTCTCAGCTTTCCCCCTAACCTTTCACATGAGAACTTTGCTACATCTAGGCCTTCTAGATGTAAAGAGGTTGCTAACATATGATAAAGTAGAGTTAGAAAATCACACGTCTTGCAAACGCTCATTGTTGTCTGGGAATGTCTTTGTTAAGCCGCCTCTTGGAGCCAGGTGTTCTGTATTTAGTCACTGATGTGGTAGAGGAGGGAGAAGCGGAAGGGTGAAGGGAAGGGCTGTTTGCTAATATCTCCATACCTAGAAGAAAGTTTTAGGTTATAACTATAGGTCTATACGCATTTTTGTAAAGTTCCTGAGTTTATTGTGAACAAGGTTCTTTGTTTTGCAACATTGGAGCTTTTTAGATGTCCTGAGGTGACAGTGTCTGATAAAAAGTAGAGCTAGTGAATTAACCAATTTGTAAATATCTTTTTGTTATAATTGTTAGAAAAGAGGCATCTTGGGCATGGAGTTGTTGAACCATCTGAGAAATGGACATCAGGACTTGTTCCTGTGAGGGGTGGGTGTGGATGTGTTCATATTCACATAGTGGTGATAATCACTGATGTGCGTACATCTCTTTAGACTAGGGGTGTCGAACTCAATCAGAGAAGGGGCCAAAATCTAAAATCCAGCCTAAATCGCAGGCCTAATGGTTTACTGAACAGTCATAAACTGTCATTGTGATGGAAACGCAGCGGAGTGCAGTGATGACAGCGCGGTGAGGGCCACATTGCAAGGCCTGGTGGGACGGATTTGGCCCGCGGGCCTTGTGTTTGACACATGTGCTTTAGACTGTGCTATAGGAATATGTTAAGTACTTCAGTCAAAACTTGCCACCTTGCTAATATTTTAAAGTATAAATCATAATTCTCTTAGAAGCATTATACTTTGTGTACTCTTGCTTTGGGTCTCATTTTTAATGGAACATTAAGGGAACACAGTATTTTAATTGTAACTTTTTGAATATCTTTTATCTTGAGGTCTGTTGCTATTTTTGTCCTTTATGAAAGTTTTGTCACCAAGTAAGGTAAGATTACATTTTCTTCCAGATTGAGTTGATGTAGGGTATTCTTGGTTATCAAAATACTCATAGCTTTGGTACTTTGAAATGGTAAATATTCATGATGTGTGAGAAAGTATGATACATAACTGTACCATCTTAATTACATAAAAATGGAAGCTTAGTTGAATAGATACACAGGACTTAGAAGAACACATCAGACTGTAAACTGCTTGTGATTATGGATGGCTTTGTTCTTTGCTTGTGTTTTTTAGTTTCCTATATATGCACATGTTAACTTTAAAAAAATAAATGTTACTTTAAAAGCCAAAATGAATAAATAAATAAATAAATGGAAGAACAGCCCATGAAAATGGACAGGGGCCATTGGGATTTGCCAGGGGTTGGCATGTTGTCTGGAATGTTAAGGCTGAAAAGACTGAATTATCTTAATTCTGTTACTAGATTTAGACAACATTTTAGAACGAGATAATTATTACTTAGTTGCCAATAATGTTGTTATTAACATGTTTTAGGTAGGGACCTGACAAAAATGAAAAAAGACCTCTGAGTCTCCATTTTCAATGCCCTTGGACTTTTCAAATAGAGTAGAAACCTGAGAGTTGGACAACAGCAAGGGCATTTTTGCTGCATTAAAAATCAGCTTTCAACTCAAGGGCCTTGTTTTGAATCATTTGAAAATAAAGAAGGCCTCCATTGGTAAGATTCTAGCATTGTAAATGATGAAAGCAGTTCAAAATTATACACATTTTAAAAATCGAGGGAGAGCTTTTAGAAACTCTCACTTGGGATACTGCTGTACATAAAATAACAAAGCAATTTTGAAGCTTTTAAAGTTAGTTCATGATTGTGCTGAGTAGATCTCTGCTATTTTCTGTATTTCGCTCTCAAGGAGCTCTCTGCCTCTGAGCACTTTGCTCAGAGAATCTTCAACACTTAAGAATTGGAAGGAATCTTAAAGTCATCTAATCCCAACCCCCATCCCTTTTCAAATCTGCTCTCCAACAATGAGTGGAATGTGGCAGGGAAAATGCAAGTAAGAACCATGAGAGGATGGGCGGCTTGAGGATGGGCGGCTTAAGGGTGGTATGCCTGCCTTCAGAATGGAAGAGAGAGAGAAAAAAAGTAGGGAAGGCAGTTAAGAGAGAGAAAAATAGAGTTTGCAAAGTCTAAGGAAGGACAGCTTTTGAGATTTAGTTGTGTGAAAAAGCATTATTTTTCCAAATTCCTGCCAGTTACACTTAATCATTCACTTCTCAGTGGGCCTGTTCCAGTACACAAATTTGATTCTAACACTGGTTACCTATTTGTTATTTATGGACCTAGCTGTGTGTTCTTCTAGACTGGAAGCTGATGGAGGAAAAAGCCACAATTTCACTCATCTGTGTTGCCTTTCTAATGCTTGACACTTAGGGACTTAGCTGGCAGTATTGGGACATGGTTACAAATATGGGTTTGAGGTTAATAAGGCTGACTCTTGGCTTCAATAACTCTAGATTCTGGCTGTGATTGGCTCTGTGACATTGGGAAAGTCACTTATCCTGAGCCTTAGTTGTAAGATGGGAGGACTAATAGCTGTTGTAAGAGTTGTAAGGATAAAAGCTGAGCAGAATTTTTTGGTGTTGGACAAATGATTGCTGCTGAAATTCAAACCAGCAGGCCTCAAGAAATACTTGCTGGGATTATCTACATGGGAGAGGTAGAAGAGCCATGGATTCCCAAGGCACTAACTACTGTAGCTGGCTATTGACAGTGCTAAACTATCCTTAGTTATTGAGTCTCAGGTAGGTGTCTCATCAAAGAGACTACCCAAGTTCACCTAACTTAATGGTACATAGCTCTGCTGTTATGCAGATCTGTTTGATTTGGTTCACTTTTCCCTTAATCCAGGGTAATAGTTCAGGTTTCACTTAGCTGCTAGGGAGGAGACAGGTGGAACTCACCCTAAGAAGTCAGGAAGCAAACCTGTGCTCCCTGTCCCCTTCCATGCCCTGATGGATAAATTTACCTCTGGGGTCTTTGGGTAGTTTTACTCAAACAAAATGGCAGTCAGACTTGTTATCAGTAAACATAGTTGTAATTGAAAGATGAAATAGAGAGGGCCGGAGACTGGGATGCCAGGACACAGGCTTTATTGAAGAGAAGAGTACCACTGCAGGCTGCTTCCAGAGAGAGAGAGCAGAAGAGAGCAAGGGCCGGGGTACAAGCACTTTTAAGGGGAGGATAGGGGGCGGGGCTTAGGGCACTCAGCACGCGCTGATTGGTGGTATCATGTAAGGCCTATGATTAGGGACCTAGGGACTTAGGAATTGGGGGCTTAGGGTATTTGGCAGGTGCTGATTGGTGGTTCAGTGCTCAGGAATGTCTGGCTGCAGGTGGAGTTTATGTCTGTCCATCAACTGGAGGAAGGGAGGATCTATCAGTAATTGCCATTGCCATTATGGATCATTTCTTCAACAAATGTATCCATGCCTACTCTCTGCTGGGTCTTAAAAGGGAGATGAATGAAAGAGATACAGTTTTGCCCCAGAAAAGCACACCTTCTAGTGTATGAGACTAGAGATTACAAGATAGAGTCTTGAGAATTGTTGTGGGGGAAGCTCACAGAATGCAGTGGGAGTACAGTGGAGGGGGACCATTTTCATTCTTAGGACTTGGCAGAAATTTCCTGGAAGAAGTGTCTCCATAGCTAAGTCTTGAAAGAGAAACCAAGCTGTTAGATAAAACAAAAAATGGGAGTTCAGCCAAATAAAAGGGACTAGTATGTGCAAAGACAAAGAGGTGAGAGATGAGTTTAATTGCAGTATAAGATATGAGGAGGGTAGCAGAGTGAGATAAAAATAATAACAACATCATTATAGCAATAACAATGACATAGCACTTACTATGTGTCAGGCACTGTGCTCACTGTTTAACAGTTCATAACCCATTTAAATGTCAAAGCAAGAAAGCTAGTTATTCTAGCAACTAAAATGTAATGAATATAGATCACATATCAGTCACTAGACTAGTGGTTCCCAACCTTTTTTTGGCCATGCCCTACGTAAGCATCTCTAAAATCCTGATGCCTCCCCCCACATGACATATAATTCTTATTATTCAAAAAGTGAACTCCTATTCATGTGGAGTAAGCCTAAAAGGGCCATTAATTTGATCCAAACAAACTTCCAAAGAACATGGAATCCATGAAAGAGAAAAATAAAAGAACAAAAGGACAGTTGAAGTACTGAGGAAGAAATCATGAAGAAATTGTTTAAAAATATATCAATAAAAATAATAATAATATGAAGTGATAAGAAAAAATAGTAATAAAGTTTCAAAACATAATATAGAACTGAAATGCATAAATATGTCACAATATATATTTGCTAGAGGTCTGGTGCACGGGTGGTGGAGGGGGGGTGTGGAGTCCCTCAGCCCGACCTACACCCTCTCCAATCTAGGAGCCCTCAGGGGATGTCCAAATGCCAGTTTAGGCCCGATCCCGCAGGCAGTTCGTTGGACATCCCTTTTGCTATCTGGGACCTCTGGCCCCTAACTGTTCACTTGCCTGCCAGCCCTAACCACTCTGCCTGTCTGTCTGATTCCCCTAACTGCCCTCCCCTGATGGCCTGGTCACCCAAACTACCCTCTCCTGCCAGCCTGGTCGCCCCTATTAACTTAAAAAAAATCTTATCTCTTTCATACACAATTGTCTTTGACTTCCTTATTGGCTTCTGCCTCTCACACAATTTTTCTCTCTCCTTTATGTAACACTTTTTCCTACTGACCCATCATTTATAAACTTTTCTTTCCTCCTTATTTCCTACTTCTTTTCCATCATCCTTCTTCCCATCTTTCTCCTACCCTCCCTCCCTCCCCACATGCCTTCTTTTCTTTATTTTTACCCCTGCCCTTTTCCTTCCTTCCTTCCCTCCCCTTTTCCTTCCTTCCCACTTTAATTTTTTTCTTCACTTCCTCCCTCGGACCCGCTTTGCTCCCTCCCCCATTTAACCTTCTTCCCATTCTCCTTTTAAGCTCTACCAGCTCCCCTTTAAAACTTTTCTTCCCTCCCTCTTTCTCTCTCTTATCCTACCTTTCCCATACACTCTTCTCTATTACTTCCACTGTTTTAATATCTAACTATCTATATGCCTAATTATTCACTATCATTTATTTTTTTTCCTTTTTTGACCCCTACCTTTAAAATCTGTCCCCAGTATACAACTATACTTGATTTTCATTATAGGTCCTACAGTTCACTCATACACCCTCTTTCCTTCTTTAACTCTGTTCTCTACTGACACCTTTATAAAGTTCTTCCCTTCCTCCCTCCCTAAAAGCTTCCTTTCAGGGAGGCGTTAACTCTCAGCCCAGGGCTCAGCCCTAGTCAGGTGTTCACTATTCCCCTCATTCCCTGCCCAGGACACCCAGCCCAACGAAGGTGGCTGAGGCCTGTGTGGCCCGGCTGCTGCTGCTGCTGCTGCCACAAAGCAGGAGCGCTTCTGCCCAGAAGGCCTTGGACCATCCACCACTCTGTCCTGGACACCCTTGAGTGCCTCTCTGCCAATGGCCCACGCCGGGGGCCACTGCCCAGCACCCGCCCTGCCCCTCACCAGATGCACTTGCTCCCTGACCCTCCCCAGGTCATCACCCCCTCCCGCATGCAGCCCTGTGTTTCTTTCTCTTTTCCATTCCTGCATCTTTTTCTTATTTCCTTTCTGTATCTCTGTTTCTCCTCTCAGCCTGTCTGCATGCAGGCCTTCCTTCCTCTCCCTCTCCTTTCTTATCCCCTCCTATCATATCCTATCCTACCCCAGGCCTTGCAGCTGCCTGAGCAGAGGGCAGGGATGCAGCCTGCTGATCTCTGGTCATGACATGAAGCTGTAATGGATAATTTGCATATTTATCTATTATTAGTATAGATATACTGTATATGAGGCCCCTAGAACCATAAGAAATGCAAAAAATTCACCATTAATAACTCATTCTCAAATTGCCCCCCTAAAAAATCAAATTGCCCCTCCCTGTGGGGCATGTGCCCCACATTGGGAACCACTGTACTAGACTGAGTGGAGTGATTTTTGTACACCTACTTAATATTCATTATTATCCCCAATATCCAGGACAGGCAACTGGATTTCAGGGAGATTTTAGTCATTGGTCCCAGGCCATGTAGATGGCAAGTGGCTGAACTATGATTTGAACCCAGTAACTGTTGGATTCTTAACCATTAGGCTACAGAGTGGCAGCTGTTTTCTTTCAGTGCCTGTTGGGAAGATGCAACTATGGTGAAAAATGATCCTACCTTAGACAGGATTGCCTGGACACTAATTCGGTCTCCTGGAATTCTTTGCAGAATAAGTCAGGTGATAAGAAAATAATGCATACCCAAATGGATTCTGAGGTCAGCAGAGAGATAAAAACTAGTTACTCCTGAAGAAGAATCTTTCTGGACAAGGTTGAGAGTTCAGAAAAATGTTGTTAGGCAAAATCTCTGCATTCATGAGAAACTCCTGGGTCCTGTAAGATATTTTTATAAATACTTAAAGTCCCATCTAGACAGAGTAAACAGAGCATCAAAAATTGGGTTCCAAAGCAGTGGCAAAAGAGCTCAATCTTCTTTCGGGGCTATCAAAAGCCAATTTTCTCCTTAGAAAAGCTCACACTGCTTAGCTTAGGTTGCATCCAGCTGCATTTCCCTGGGACTTGTGAGACCACACTGCACCTGGATTCTGGCCCTGGCTCAATTAGTTGTGTGACTATGGGCATTTTCCTTAACCTCTCTGCACTTACTTTCCTAATCTGTCTTGTGGAACTCTTAATACTTACCTTGCCTATTTCACCAAACTGTGGGGGATAAAATGAGGCAGTATGCAGACTGGGGCTTTGAGGATGCAAAAATGTGAAACAAACATAAGCAATGATTATTATGCTCTTCCCTTTGGCTTGTCTCCTGCTTTGACATTTTAAAATCTATTAATGACAAGAATACAAGCTTCTCCTTATTTTTTGGGAACTTGAGACTATGAATCTGTTAGTTTTGATGAACATTTTCCCAGAGGCTATCTTTGTGCGTTCAGCAGCTACTTTATTAGGCCTTAGCAGCTGCTTGTTTCTTTCATATTACTAGGATTTCATTTTGTAGAGTTTCTGGAGAGTGCTTCACATTCCTCTTCTTTTTGAAACTTGTGGCTCTTGCTTGTCCTCGGATCTCTTAAATAGTAGTAAAAGCCCCAAGCGGGCTTGAGCAGACTCCTTTCACTTGTGTGGTTGAGCACACTAATGACAGTAATTAATTGGGGGATGTGGGTTTTGTAAACTCAGGACAAGTGAATGAGTCTTGGTACACAGGATGACCCCCTCACCTGGACAGCCTCTGAGGACACCTGCTTCAGATAATTAAGGCCCCTTGCCCAACTGACATAGTATGACTGCCTCCGCTGGTGAGGGTGAACAATTCAAGCATTTACTGGCTACAGTGCAGAGATGAATAGCATTCGGCTCTTCGGCCAGGCCTGGCAAAGACAGACAGCTGGTCATGCAAAGGGGCTTCAAATGAACGTATTTCTATTAAGAGTGTGTATGTTTTGATTGAATTTGAAGAAAAGCATGAGGTGGCTCCCCCTTTGGAAAACAAACTAATTATGTACTCCCGTGTTGTCTGGCAGTCAGTAGCTGGACATGTCCACAACAGCACTTCATGGAAAGAATTGTCTTTCCTGTTGAAAGTGAGGCTCGTCTGTAGGACCACAGCTGGTGCTTTTTCAAAATCACATAGCAAGTGGCTTAAAAAGGATCCTTTAGGGCAGTGGTTCTCAACCTTTCTAATGCCGCGACCCTTTAATACAGTTTCTCATGTTGTGGTGACCCCCAACCATAAAATTATTTTCGTTACTATTTCATAACTGTAATTTTGCTACTGTTAATGAATTGTAATGTAAAAATCTGTGTTTTCTGATGGTCTTAGGCTCTACAGCAGTGGTTCTCAACTGCTAGCAGGGTCTCCTAAGATCATGGGAAAACATAGATATTTACATTATGATTCACTAATAGTAGCAAAATTACGGTTATGAAGTAGCAATGAAGACAATTTTATGATTGTGGGTCACCACAACATGAGTTCTCGGCATTAGAAAGGTTGAGAACCACTGCTTTAGGGAAACTTCAAGTACAGTAAATGTTCTTTAAAAAAATTGGGAATTATGACCCCACAGTTTTTGTGTTCTCTTGATTTGTATTGGCAGATACTTAGTTTTCACTGGAGTTTGGATACAGGGCCTAATAAGGTGGTTTGCTATTCTGTGTACAATTTTAAAAGTTCCAGGGGGGCAAGAACTGGGGGACCAAGTGACACCCAAAGCAATTATTGAATTGAACAATTTGCATTATCTATTCAGGTTGTGCTGTCTTGACCATGCTGTTGACTTAGCACTGTTTTGACTTGGGTGGCTTTGACTTTTCCATTCAGGCTTTAGAAACATCATTGAGTTAACAGGCCACACATTAATTCACCCTTCTCCCTCCCTACTCTTCAACCCCTTTTGTGTTAGATAAGGAGGCCTTTTCCTGCTACAAAAGGGCAGCAGGCCTAAGTTTCCACTGACTCTGTGCCCCTTATTCCACCCCCAATTTAGTCTTTGTGCAGGGCTGCTTTTGTTTCCCTCCAAGAATTAAAAGTTAATTGATACCTTTAATGGATGTTGGCCACAAAGCATTTCACCATCCAATGCAGTCCTACATCCCATTAGATTAACCCGCTTCTGAAGATCACTGTAAATAGACATCCCACAACAAAAACAGCTTACCTACCTGAAGCATTGTATTCATTTGGGTTCTGCAGTAGGGCTAAAATTCTATGACAGTGTCACTGGGTTAATTAATTTAGATTAATGATTCTTGGAATTCTGTTTTCCTCTGTCTTTCCTATTTGTCATAGACTAATGAACAAGTATTTCCATGTCTGAATTGATCAGGTTACCCAGAGTTCTTTCAGAGATGAGTAGTCATCGCAACCTTGGACCTCTAATTGAAATACTGCAAATCCTCCTAAAGGAAGTAAATGTTGGATCCTGATGTGCTAATTCAATATAGATGGAGTATATATTCATAATTCTTCTGATAAGTGTTTATTTTCAGAGAAGAGAAATATGTGAATTTTCCCCCAAATATGCCATAAATAAGTGAATTTGTAAAGACAGAAAGTAGATTAGTGCTTACCAGGGGCTAGGGGAAGAGGAGAATTGTTTGGGGATAATGGTTAAGGAATATGGAGGGGTTTTTTTTTTAGGTAATAAAAATATTCTAAAATTTATGGTGATGATGGATGCACAACCCTGTGAATATAATTAAAAGCCTTTGAAAAACATATATAATTAAAATCCTTTGGAAAAAATACACTTTATGTAGGCAAGTTGTATGGTATGTGAATTATATCTAAAAAATGCTGTAAAAATTTTAAATTATGATTTTTGGACTTAGAGATACAGTCTTTTCCCCCTACTACATTCAAGACCTTCAGGAAAAAAAAAATAAAAAATAAAAAAAACCTAAAATAAACTGAAAGCAAGACAACCATATATGATTTTTCTTGAAATGGGCACTCATGGGTTTAAGGATGTTTGAGTGATTCAACATTTTTGTTACTTTCCTTTAGTCTGCATTCAGATGAAAACAAGCACTATTAGTTTTTTAAGCTATACACAAAATAAAATTTGTGATGCTGTTGAATTCTATTATAGTTGTATTTGGTATTTGTTAAAGAGATGGTGTAAGGTCAAGTTGGTGGGTTGAACTTTTCAGTATTTATAAGAAGCATTTTCTTTTAATTGTAATCAGGTTTGTTAAAGCTCTGAGATAGCAATGCGACACTAAGACTTGCATGCCAAAATGTTTAATCACAAAGCAAACTAATATTGCCTACTGAAATGAGAGTAAGCACCTGCACTTGTATATCTGAAGATTTAAGTCATTGGAAATATGCCCTTCTTTTGTCTCTCCTTGCTCAAAAAAAAAAAAAAAAAAAAAAAAAAAAAAAAAAAAAAAAGAGCAGTCCTGTTCACTCTGGCACAGAAACTGAAGGTTAAGATATACCCAGCTATTGATTAATTCTCAATAAGAATAGTAACTAATGTTTTTGTGTTCTTACCATGTCTTAAATGATTAACACAAATCATTGTTTAATCTTCACAACCTTATAACCCCACAGGACTGAAACACATAAGGATACACACCCAGCAAGTCTTGAACTTGGGATTTGATCCCAAGACCATAATTCTGCCCTTGGCCACAGTGTTGTACCTCTTAATCTTTTAGAATACCCATAATTTATTTTAATGCAAGGTGTCCCTATGGCTCTAGATATGTAGCATAGGTACTCTTTCTTTCTTTAATAGCATAGGTTCTTCCATAGGGGTGCTCTTGCCCACAAGGGGATATTTAGAAATATCTGTAAACAGTTCTGGTGAGCACAACTTGGGATGAGGCAACGCTACTCGCACCTCATGGGTAGAGGTCAGAGATGCTGCTAAATAGTGCAGTACATGGGTCAGTAATAATACCATACCATGCCACATTGGAGCCCAAGACAGAAGTAAAAATCAGCAGTACTGATCTTGCTTTTACTAAATTTTAATATTTTGTTCATTGCAGATTTTGAGGGGCATTTATTTTTATTTAAAAATATATTAAAATATTATTGAAGTTGATTTCTGATTTGTTGGTTTCCCCTTAAAATTTGTGCCCAAGGCAGGTGCCTCACTCACCTCATTTGCCTCACTCTAATTCTGGCCCTGCTGTTAGACTTCCTACAATGGGTAGGGTGGTCCCCAAAACCAAAAATTATCCACTTAAAATGTCTGTCTTGTGAAGTATTGAAGGGATTCTCCTTATGGGATGGCAAAGAGAGACTAAAACAAAAACACCACAATTTAAATAATCATAATAGCCACTATTATAAAAGTTATTGTTCTAAGCTAGGTACTGCTGTACATATGTTATTTTAATCAGGTGTTGATCTGTCTTTTGCCAAACCCATCCTGCTCTTCCCTCCAGCGTTAGAGCTGTCCTCTAGGCATGAATTAGGTCATTGAACTGCACTTGCATAGATTCACAGAAAAATATGTACCAAATTTTTCCAACTATTCATGTAAAATGGGTTTTGTTTACCCTACCAAGAAAAAAACCCCTCAAATCCTCTTCTAATAAGTTTGGGTCACTTTGCTAAAGATTGTCACTGATGTAAATTTTGGAGCTTCTGAAGACACAGAGTATCTTTTCTGATATAATATAATAAATTGATATGGTATGTTCACTTAATTTTAAGCCATACAGACAGACATTCTTAGCAAACACTTTCTGTAATTGTCTAATCTGTTCTGAATTGTAAACTATATGGTGCTCTGGAAAGCTGGGCTGCTTCAAGGGCAGACATACTAAGTTCAAATCCCTTCTCCAATCTTTAGTAGATATATGACCTTGAACAAATTAGTTCACCTCACTAGACCTCAGTTTCAAGACTAGAAATAATATTCCTAGCTGGTGAGACATCAGTATGAGAATGAAATGTGATAGATTATCTATATCCTATGTAATAAAAGGCCAGGACCATAAGTGTAAAAACTGGAACAACTGTTCAACCAGTCACCATGAGATGCATTGACCACCTCTCAGTCTCTCCCCGCTGTCCCACAGGCTCCAATCGCAGCATGGTGAATGGGGAACCATGGTGAAAGGGGGTGGCAACAGGTTAGGCCTGAGGACTATTGAGTGATAATGCGGTGAGCATCACAGGGCAGTGGTGGGGAGCATTTCAGAGCATCACAGGGTGGCTGTGGAGACCATCACGGGATAAAAAGCTTCACAGAACGTTGAAGGGTGGTGGAGGGAAGAGTCATGGAGCTTCACTGAGTGTTGCGGGGCAACTGTGGCGAGCATCATGGAGAGTTGTGGGATGTCATGGAGCATCGGACTTGTTCCTGATCATAGGCTAGGCCTGGGGACCCTACTCACACACGATTTTGTATGCTGAGGCTCTAGTATCCTAGATAATAAAGAGATAATATGCAAATTGACCCTCATGCCCTCACATAAAATGGCTGCCCCCATGTGGTCAAAGATGGGTGCCACAAGATGGCCAGCACAAGATGGTTGGCAGAGGAAGGTAATTGTGGGCAATCAGGACAGGAGGGGAGGGCAGTTTGGGGGGACCAGGCCTGCAGGGGAGGGCAGTTAGGGGTAACTGGGCCAGCATGGGAGGGCAGTTGGAGGGTACCAGGCCTA
Source organism: Pipistrellus kuhlii (assembly GCF_014108245.1). Lineage (NCBI taxonomy): Eukaryota > Metazoa > Chordata > Mammalia > Chiroptera > Vespertilionidae > Pipistrellus > Pipistrellus kuhlii. The sequence continues at coordinate 4,970,507 of NW_023425504.1, read as the reverse complement.
TAGGGGAGGGCAGTTGGGGTTTACTGGGATGGCAGGCAAGGCAGTTGGGAGCAATTGGGTCTGCAGGGGAGCAGTTAAGCGTCAATCAGGCTGGCAGGGGACTGGTTAACCTGTTAACCGAGCGGGACCTATAAATACGTCAAATGTAAACAATATCGGGAGCCAGTAGGACGTATGAATATGTCCTTGAAATATATGTTGCGCCCTGAGAGGGACGGTATATATTTTTTGTAATCTTTTTTTTTTTTTAATATTTTATTGATTTTTTTACAGAGAGGAAGGAAGGGGAAGGAGAGAGAGTTAGAAATATCAATGAGATGAGAGAGAAACATCGGTCAGCTGCCTCTTGCACAACCTCCACTGGGGATGTGCCGGCAACCAAGGTACATGCCCTTGACTGGAATCGAACCTGGGACCTTTAGGTCTAAAGGCCGATGCTCTATCCACTGAGCCAAACCGGTTTCGGCTATTTTTTGTAATCTTTATCTTGTTTGTAAAATTTATAATTTTTTAATTCGACGTGTCGGTTTTTTTTTGTCAGTATTCTTTTCTATTTTTTTTTGTAATTTTGTATTTTCCTTTGTGCTTTATATATATAAATAAACGAAAAAAATATTTCATTTATTTTCATTAAGTATAAATAAAAAAAAATAATATGAAATTACGTTCTCCAGGCGTGACGTACTGACACATCCTAGAGAAAGAGTATGCGCCCGTTACAGGTTGTGTCATTAAAAAGGGAACTCCCGGGTTAACAGGTTAAGGGGTGATCAGGCTGGCAGTCAGGTGAGAGGTTGGGAACCAGCAGTGCAGGATTATGAAAAGGATGTCTGACTGCTGTTTTAGGTCCAATTGTGGTATCAGGCCTAAACTGACAGTTGGACATCCCCCAACAGTTCCCAGATTAGAGAGAGTGCAGGATGGGCTGAGGGACAACCCCCTCCCCCTCCAGTGCATGAATTTTTTGCACCAGGCCTCTAGTATATATATAAAAGCCTAAGTGACTGTCCGACCATTCGACCAGTAGCTATGACGCACACTAACCATCAGGGAGCAGATGCTCAATGCACAGGCATGGAAACATGGGACAGACTGATGAATTTCAGAGGGAAGGGGGAAGGGGGAGAGTGGGAAGAGATAGACCAAAGATCTTATATGCATACTAGAGGCCCGGTGCATGGATTTGTGCATCAGTGGGGTCCCTCAACCTAGCCTGTGGGGATCGGGCCGAAACTGGAAGTCCAACATCCCCCGAGGGCTCCCAGATTGTGAGAGGGTGCAGGCCAGGTAGAGGGACCACACCACTGTGTGAATCTGTGAACTGAGCCTCTAGTATAACATAATATACCATGAGTGTTAATTCTATTCTCTTCCTTGAAAAGTGTATCAAGATTAAAAAAATCATTAAAAAGGAAGGCTTTATTGTGTTGACTTTTTATAAATATAAACCTTGCTTCTATTTGGAGAAAATAAATTAGATTTCATCATCTTGAACTAAAAATAATAGCAAGAATAGTAAAACAATGTAACTTGTAAAGTCCTTAGAACTTTTCACTATGAAAATCCACATCTTCACCTCCCCATCACTTTAAGGCTAGCAAGCTATTAATTACTTTCTTAATTCTTTTTTGAAGTAGATATTTACCTTATTTCTACAGCCATGTGGGCTGGCTTAGCTCAGCCAGAGCCCAGAGCTAATGAGACCAAGGTCAGGTCTGGATCTCCATGGGAATCAGTTAGCTTTGCTCCTTTCTTTAGCATTACCCTGTTTCACTAACCCTACCAGCTGGCTTTTCACAATGTGTTTGCTCTGAGTGGGGTGATAAGGAGAGTGTGGCTATGGACTCTCACTACCAGCAACACAGATGAACCACTGAATCTGTATGGAAAGGGCTATATATGAAAACCAGTTTCCAATTCTACTGGGACTTGAAGACAAATGATCAGCACTGATGATTATATAAAGATGCTGATTATAGTACAGATAACAATTATTTTCTTTCTACCTTAACCCCTTTTCCTGAATGACTGGCCCCATCAGAGCAGCCACTTCCTGATGCTCTAACATGGTCCTTGGTCATTTAAGGTCACATTACTGATGCTAGCTATTGTCAACAATGCCAAGGCAAGAATGTTCTGCAAAGCTTGCAATCAAGGTTAAATGTTAGGGAGGAGGATTTTGTTAGTGGCATCCTGTTACTGTTGCTATGATACATTTGGCATATTGACTACAGGCATGAACAAAAAACCTCCTGATCCAAGGTGGAGACAGTTTTGCATATAGCTTTTGATTTATCTTCTGTTGCATGTGTAACTTTTGAAAAGCATTTGCTAACCCATTACACCTGTAGCAAAGAGCAGCACATGTTTTACCATTTTGGTTATAAACAAAATTATCAGTCAATGTCCCTAGTAAAGAGAAAGTTTCAATTATGACTTCTTATTTATTTCATTCATTAGTATTAAAACAGGAATTAAACCAATTTAAATCTTTTAAAAATAGTATCTAAATTGTGCTCATGCATTGTCTTTAGTGTGTACAGTATGTGGACCTTCTACTTCTTTTGGAGGCAATCTAGGATTTCAAAGCATTTTTGTTAGCAACATATGTAGAACAAGAGAAACCACATTTTTATGAATAAAATTATATATAGCTCAGGTATAGCATTTTATTATGGAAAACCTCCAACATGTAAAAAGTATATTAATACAATGACCTCCAGATACCAGTCATGCAGTTTTCATGAACATACCTGTTTCATTCTACCCTATTTCACCCCTTTGATGATTATTTTAAACAATCCCAAGATATATCATGCAATCCATAAATAGTTTCAGAGATGTCATTACAACATAAAGACTTTAAGAACACTTTAAATAGATTTGCAAAATGGCAGAAAATCCTGTGGTGGGAGGAAATATCCTGAGTATTATTGGCTCCCATGGTATCACATTTTTTGCATCACAGATTTTTTAAAAATAATTGTTTCATTTTTCAATTATAGTTGACATTCAAAATTGTATTAGTTTCAAGTGTATAGCAAAGTGGTTAGATATTTATATAAATTAAGGTATATAACTTTTATTAAATATATTGTGATTATGTTGGTTATTAAATTTTACAAGTTTCAATCATACAATTCTATGATACATCATCTGTATATTGGTTGAGTTTATATATATTAAGAAGTGATATGTTTTTTTGATGCAGTGTCCCCTTATCATTACAAAGTCTCCATATTTGTCTCTTGTTATCTTTATTATCTTGCAAACCTATTTTGTCAAATGTGAGTATGGTTACATCTGCTTTTTTGTGGATGTTATTTGCTTGGGGAATTTTTTTCCACCCTTTTACTTTGAATCTACCTTTGTCTTTGCAGCTTAGATGTGTCTCTTGTAAGCAGCATATGGTTGGGGTTTGTGTTTTGATCCACTCTGCTACTCTGTGCCTCTTTATTGGTGAATTCAGACATTTACATTTAGGGTAATAATTGATGTATGAGTATTTCCTATAGCCATTTTTTTTCCTTTTGCATTTCTGTCTGTTGTTTTTGTTTGGTGGTATTCCATACATTTTTCCATAGATTTGGAAAGTTCTCATCCACTATTTGTTTTAATAAACTCTCCATTCCCTGCCCCCTCCTCTCCTCCTCTGGAATGCCTATAATTCTAATATTACTTTTTCTAATGCAGTCAGGAATCTAGAAATGATGAAGAGCGAAGAAAATAGAGACCTGAGCATAAAGAAAAATGAAAGAGACAATACTGGTTTTCTGCCAATACCACCACACTATTTTGATTATTATTGTTTTTTATAAGACTTTAATTTTTCTTTATGTTCAGGTTTCCCTCTTCTTCCATCTTTGTCATTTCTAGATCCCTGTCTTCAGCATCACTAATTCTTTCCTCCACCTTTTTGGCTTCATTTCTAGGATTTCTGATGGTTTCTTTTTATCTTTCATCTCTATGATAAGTACTCTTTTTTTACATTGATTTATTTTCTGAGTGCATTGAATTGCCTGTCTGTATTTTCTCACATCCAGTTGAGTATTTTCAGGACTGCAATCTTGAAATCTATGTCATTTGTATCAAATATTTCCATGTGTTCCAGCTTTCTTTCTGGAATTTTTTTTTTCTTTCTTTCTGGTCATCCTCATTACTGTGGTTATTCATGGTTTTTTTGTTGTTGTTGTTGTTTTTTTTTTTTTTTCTTTTTCTTTTTTTTCTGTCCTCCTTTGCTTAAGCATTTATTTGTGAAGAGGTCTTTCTACTATTTTCCAGTAGATGGCACTTAATCTCAAGGATTTATTTATTTATTTATTTATTTATTTATTTATTTATTTATTTATTACCTCTGTGATATCCCAGTCTTGAACCTTCAGGGCACATGCTGTTTGGGGGTGAGGTTTGTTTTGCCCTCACTATAATGGCAACCCATGACCTCCATGGGGTCCTGTCCCAAGCATCCCTCCTAGGGATCAGTCACAGAGGGAAACAGCCGGTCTACTGCAATAGCTCTTTGTTTGTAGATAATATGCTCCTGGACCTAACTTCAAGTTTTGGGAGTCCAAGTGGCAGCAGGGTTCCATTTCTTTGTCTGAAACACTACCGCCCACCCAACAGTGTAGGGCTGCACAGCAGAACCCTGTGGTCTGTCAGGCATTTGCTGACTCAGACACTGTTCCCTCATGCTCACCCTATTGGGCTCACACCTACTACCCCAACTCTCTTCCTTCCAGCTGAACAAAGCACCTGCTACTGCCAGTTTTCCCCCCACCCTCACCTGGCAGGTCAAGCCATAATCTTCCAGCTGCAGGACTGTGTTTGCAGGCTGCCTAAACTTTCCTCCTTTCTTGTCTCCCAGTTTTACTCCTGATTGCCCACCTTTAGCTGTTTCAATGCCTGGGTCTCTCAGGCATGTGTCTGAGTTGAGCAGAGATTTCTTTGTTGAACTACAGTTGGTTAACTTGCTGGGTCAGTGTGAGAGGACAAGGGGCTCACTCATGCCACCATTCCTCTGACATCAGACAAATCTTCAGTAGATATTTGTTGATAGTTTCTTTTGCAATGCAGAATCTTTTCAGTTTGATATAGTCCTATTTATTTGTTTTTGCTTTTACTTCCTTAATTTTGGGGTCAAATTAATAAAATCATCTCTTTTTGAGTTTATTTTTGTATATGGTATATGTTGGTGATCTAGTTTCATTTTTTTGCAAGTGTCTGTCCAATTTTCCCAACACCATTTATTGAAGAGACTGTCTTGACTCCATTGCATGTTCATACCTCCTTTGTCAAATATTAATTGAGTATAGAGGTTTGGGTTGATATCCGGATTCTCTATTCTATTCCATTGATCGATATGTCTGTTCTTGTGCCAATACCAGGCTGTTTTGAGAACAGTGGCTTTGTAATACAGCTTGAAATCTGGTATTGAGATCCCTTTTACTTTATTCTTCTTTCTCAGGAATGCTGTGGCTATTCTGGGTCTTTTTTGTTCCAGATGAATTTTTGGAGAGTTCTTTCTAGGTCTGTGAAGTATGCCATTGGTATTTTAATGGGGAGTGCATTAAACTTATAAATTGCTTTGGGAAGTATGGACATTTTCTAAGATCAAGGCTCATAAGTTTAGTACCTATGTTTTCTTCTATGAAATTTAAATTTATTGTTTCAGGTCTTATATTTAGGTGTTTGATCCATATCATACTTCCTGACTTCAAATTATACTAACAGCAACAATAATCAAAACAGCATGAAGATATTTGGGGGGAAAAACAGACACACAGACCAATGAAACAGAATTGAGAACCCAGAAACAAAACCACAATTATATGGACAAATAATTTTTGACAAAGTAGCTAAAAACATACAATGCAGAAAATAAAGCATCTTCAGTAAATGGTGCTGTGAAAATTGGACAGTTACATGCAAATAAATGAAACTTGTTTGTCTGCTGCTTGTCCCCATATACAAAACAAAACAAAATGAAACTCAAAAGGCATCACCAACTTTTAAGGCCTGAATAATTAATTGGAGGGGCCAAAGGAAACATGATGGTTGAGAGTTCTCAAAGAACTTTCACCATTTGAGGCAAAGATACTGCTACTCAGGTGGATATTCCAGAAAAAGTCTGCCACAAAGGTGTTCTGAAGCCTATGTAGCTGGAAATAAGTCAGAAAGAAGAGTTGGATCAATGATAAGAAGGGAAGCCCATCAAAAGAAGTATACCAAGTTAGATATGAAAACATTGCTTTTATTTCTTTAAAGTTGCCCCAAATAATCATGATAGTCATTAACATTTATCAAGCATTTACTATATACCATATACAGTTCATAATTATCTCCTGTGGTCCTAAAAATATCTGAGATCAGTACTGTTATTATCTCAATTTTACACATGAGGAAACTGAGGCCTAGAAAAGTGAGGGCAGGGTTGTGATTTGAATGCATGATGTCTGACTACAGTGCCATTGTTTGTAACTACTACACAGTTCTGCCTTTCAACCAGCTTTGAAGTTGTAGGTTAATTAATAGATAAGTGTAGCTGTTTTAATACTGTCAGCTCTCTTTCAATGTAGTCAGCTCTATGCATCCATAGATTTCATATCTGCAGATTTAACCAACTAGGGATCAAAAATATGTGGAAAAAAAATCACAGAAAGTTCCAAAAAGAAAAGCTTGAATTTGTCATGCACTGAGCATTACATTGAATTATTGCAAATGAAGTTATGTGTAGGCATACCCTGTTGTAATCTATATGCAAATATAAGTTATATGCAAATACTACACTATCTATATATATAAAACCCTAATATGGAAATAAACCATACAGCAGAACAAACAACTGATTGCTATGACATGCGCTAACCACTAGGGAGTGCATGCGGGACATGTCAGGTGTTGGCAGCAGGCCACAGAGTGTGGAACATGGCAGGCATTGGCTGTGTTAGGATGGTGGTGCTGGTAAGTAGGGGTGCCAGACCAAGGCGGGATGCTGGTAGGTCATGGGGGTGAGCCTCTGGTGGTTACTGAAAATTCTTTACTCCTGCAAGTGCTGCAGTCCCAGTAGGCACTGGTGCCAGAGCTGCCACTCACAGCCACTGCCAGAGCTGGCACCAGCCCTGATCATTCAGCACCATCAGCAGGTATGAGCAGTAGTTGCTGGCCCAATCATTGCTCAGGGCTTCTCCACCACACTCTGCTCTGAGGGGCAATTGGGGCTGGCAGCCACTATTTGCAGCTGCTGCTGGTGCCAGCCCCAATTGCTCTGCCATCAGCAGGTGCGAGAGGGGCTGATGCCACCTTGGCAGCAGTGGAGTTGGGGCAGACAGGGCACCAGTGGTGGGGCCAGGCATGAATGCAGAGGATGGGCCAAGACCTGCTCCTGTGCCCACCACAACCTCACAGCCCACAGTTCCTTTGAAGGTCCACGAATTAATGCACTGGGCCCCTATTTCTATCTACAATAATAAAAGAGTAATATGCAAATTGACTGTACCTCCACTACACCCACAAGCCAATTAGGAGCAAATATGCAATTAAACCCAACCAAGATGGCTGTGGCCACAGAGAACAAAAGGGAGGCTTGGGTTTCCCTTACAATGGAGAAAGCCAAGCTTCCTGCCTGCCATTGCTGGCCTAGACCTCCACTCAAGGCTACAAAGTTTCAATAATAGAAGATATATGGCGAAGAGAAATGGTGGCAGCCATGAAGCTGGAAAGAGCAGGAGGCTAGGGTTGACCGGGCGATGGAGGAAGCCAAGCTTCTTAAGCCCTGGCCTGCCATGGCCTCTGCTCCAGGCTACAAAGTTTCAATTATAGAAGATACATAAATCCCAACAGAAATGGCTGCCACCATGAAGTGAGCAGGAGGCTTGGATCCAGTCCAGGCTATAAAGTTTCAATTGTAGAAGATAGATAAATCCCAGATACCAGGGCCTTCACTTGGGTCACCAGGGAGCATGGCCAGCCTGAAAACCACTACAGGCCCCTCATCTAGGCCATCCCAGCCCCAAGGGAACCTCCACCCTGATCTGGGACACTCTTCAGGGCAAACCAGCTGGCTCTCACCCATGCACCAGGCCTCAATCCTATCTAACAAAAGAGTAATGTGCAGATTGACCATCACTCCAATACACAAGATGGCTGCCCCCATGTGGACACAAGATGGCCACCACAAGATGGTCAGCAGGAGAGGGCAGTTGGGAGGGACCAAGCCTGCAAGGGAGAGAAGTTGGGGGTAATCAAGCCTGCAGGAGAGGGCAATTAGGGGTGACCAGGCCTGCAAAGGACAGCAGTTAGGGTAAACAGGCTGGCAGGGGAGCAGTTAGGCATCAATCAGGCTGGCAGGGGAGTAGTTAGGGGTGATCAGGCTGGCAGGCAGTCGAGCAGTTTGGAACCAGCAGTCCTGGATTGTGAGAGGGATGTCCAACTGCCAGTTTAGGCCCAATCCCACGGGAATCGGGCCTAAATGGGCAGTTGGACATCCCTGAAGGGGTCCCAGATTGGAGAGAATGCAGGCTGGGTTGCTGGACAACCCCCCCTCTGTGTATGAATTTTATGAACCAGGCTTCTAGTTTTATATAAGGTATTGAGCATCCAGATTTAGTATTCTTTGGGATTCCTGAAATCAGCTCCCCCCGTTTAACTCCCTATGCAGATACTGAGGGACAACTGTATTTTTAACCAATAAGATTTAGAAAATGTATAGTTATAAATTCATGGGCACTGAGCCTTATCAAAATTTCAGCTAAAGCTCACGTCTGCTTTGAAACCCATTCATTCATTCATTTATTCATTCAGCAAACATTATGTAAACGTCTACCTGCTGTATGCTAGGATCATTCTTGTCTAGGTGAGTCCTTGATTACAAACTCATTTTGCTTTAGGGTAAGTGTATCTCTTTCAAAAATGAAGAATGCCAAAAATAAATTTTGAATGTATAGCCATTTGGACTCTTGATTGTAAAAGAGACCTGATTTAACTAGTTTAGGCAAAAAGGAAGAATTTATTCTACATACCCCAGAAATTTCAAAGACTCCAGGGATAAGAATATAACCAGGTTTCAGGAATGACCTGAGACCAGACACTGGGTTTGTGGACAGGACTTTTCTTTGACTCATTCTTGTCTCTGCCTTTCTCTGCATGCCAGGTTGAGTCTCTTTCATTATCTGCTCCCCAGGATGCATGACAGTAGATGGCTATCCCTAGTACCAGAGTGACACCAGTTTTCTTTTAGTTTCAATTACAAATTCATGGATGGCTGCCCAACTCTGGACCTGTGGTCAAGACTGAGAAGGGAGGGAGTACCCAGGAAAGAAAGACCAGGGAGGTCAGTGGACAATGAAGGAAGTGATAACAAATACCTTAGAAGCACATTAAAATACAAGTATTCAAGTTTCTTACTCTGTGAGAAGAAAATTAAGAAGCTAAATAAAATGTTAATCAAATATCTGCCATTTGTCCACAGGCATAGCCATGGCAATTATTATATAACATATTATACTTCCAATCCTTTGTCTTGATTTTAGATAGAAATATTTGAAGTCATTATTAGCTGGACTAAAAAAAATAATTGGAACCACTTTCAATTTTATTTCAGTTAACTACAAGTTTCTAAATAGGAGAGGGAACTTGTAAAATCTTATGCTGATCCAAGACCTTGAGACTGCAAAAGGAATTAGCATTTTATTTTCTACTACAATTGTGAGAATACAATGAATGGTACATGATTAGTCTCTTAGCACTAATAATTATGCTTTCAAAAATAATATGATTCCCAGATTCCAATTATATTCAGAATTAATCTAATAATATCCCACAATATGCTCTGCATTCCTGTAATGGGTGTCTTTCACTTTTTAGTATTAGCTAATATGTCATTTTACTTCACAGATAATACTGTATACTATATACACTACTTTGCCTCTAAATGTTTTGTGTTGTGGTTTTGTTTTTTTTTAACTGGGAAAAATTTCATTTTCTAGGTGTGGTAGTGATTCTCAGCTATTTATACCAATTTTACACTCAGTGAAGGAGATGCAAGGAGTTATAAAAACATGTTCTTGAAATTGGCAGGAGTCATCAATGCCCTCAAATATTTGGCCAGTGGTATCTGGAGGCAGTTAGGAAGATGCAGGGTATACAAAATTTAACAGGCTGTCTGTGTTTCCCGTTTCCTTTTGTCAGAAGAGGGGGGTGTTCAACTCCTTAGGAAGGAGCTCTGTGCAAAAAGGAGAGGACTTTCTAGTTTAGACTCATGGAAAGTCATTGAGGGGATGTATGTAAATAAGGGTTGCAGGGTCAGTCCTTCAGCCTTAAAGCCAGAGTGATGCTTAACATTCCAGACCATCATCTTCTGCAAAACACCAGAAACCTCTTCAAAGACCACCTCTGCCCTGTTCCCACCCCGTAAACACAAGATGGAAATTCCTTTTTGAGTTCTATAATAAGAACAATCAAGAACATTTTTATACTGCTTTACTAATCACTTTCACATGCATTTTCTCATTGGATTAAGATAATTTATTTTACAGTGAAGGCTGTTTAGTATAAGAGAAAGTAACCTGTCCATGGTTACAGAATCATTAAGACAGAGCCAGGACTGAAATATAGATTTTTAGCTCCAAATCATATTATTTCTCAAAGGTGCAGACATTTCTTTAGTTGTGGGTACTTGTTATCAGAAAGTTTCCAAACCAAAGGATACCATGACTTCTTGTCTCAAAGAAACTAGACAAAATACTTTAGGACATTTGTGCAGAGCAGGGATAAGGAAGTTGACACTTCATAGCCCAAAGTTTAGTAAACCAGTCACCACAGTTAATGATACTGAAGATTATTCAAATTTACATTAAAAAAACACACACAATACTTTAGTACTTTAAGGAGTGACATACAGAAAAAAAAATAGCTGATTCTGATAAGATGTTTGAAGACCTTTATTAGTATTTGCTTACCTAGCTCATCTTCCTGTTTTTCCTCCCCTAGGGAAAAGTGGGAAGGACATTGGGAGATTAAATTTCTTAAAAATACATAGTTTTATTTAGATTTATACAGATAGCAGATCCAGGTATCCAGCTTTGGGGAAATTCATAGCACCACCTTTAAAAGTGAGCCCCATTTCATGATTTTTAAAAAGTCTAGTGCTTAGGATTCTGTACACTCTCATCATTTTAAAATGACTCGATTTACAAAAACATGACAATTTTTCTCCAGGAGCACAACAGTAGTGTGAAAGGGGATCAGACTCTAGTTCTGGGATGTTTTTCTTACAAGATTGTATTTGCCTTTCTCAGTTATTCTCTGTCTTGTGGATGCTGCTGCAAAGCTATTGCCACACTGATTTTATTTTTTTATTTTATTTTTTTCATTTTTTATTAAGGTATCATATGTGTACATATGCCACTCTGATTTTAAATAATGAGCAGGAGTACATTGAAAACTCCTATTTTTCTCCACCCTTATGGATTCCAAATTAGAGAGACCACCGAGGACACAGTAGGACATGCTGTTGAACCTCTCTAAGTCTATGTAAACATTAAATACAGGGTGAGGCAAAAGTAGGTTTAAACTTGTGAGTATGTGAAACACAGCTTGTTCCTATATTATTTTTAATTGTATTATTTTCCATACAAACAACTGCTTTTTCCCCACCTATATAAATACCAAACTCATTGTGCCCCCACCTTCTGGAAAAGGAAAGTTAGCACAGTCAGAAATTTCTACAGATAAATCTGAGTGAAAGAGGGCCAGGATTTTAATGGGTGATAATAGTTGCATTATGGCCATTTAGTGGCCTCTTGAGTGCATGTGTAGCAATGAACCATTTGCTTGATACATTCCCACCTGAACCAAACACTGTTATCTTCTTATTTCTTACACCCTTTCCCATTCACCTGGAACCAAACACTTCCCTTTGTTGTATCTTATCTAGGAACAAGGAAATGCCACTAGCTACAGGTAAATATGACCTTTGTGAACTGGCAGAAACCTTCCTCAATAAGATGACTTGAAGCTCTGGTTTCCAACATGAGATTCATTTCAAAGTGGCCTAGTCAGTTTATATCTAACTATGGATTCATTGGTACTTGGTGGTGGTTTGTTGATACAATTATGCCTAATTCTAGTAAAAGTCATATTACTTGCATTTACAAAAATTTTGTTAAAATTTCTTAATACAAGGAGCCAGTTTGATAACACTTAAAAATGAAATTAATTAACTTTGTGATAGAAAATAGTGGTACTGACAGCTAATTGATATTCTTTATAAAATATCATCATTCATATATTTAGAAAGGTGTAAGAAAAGGCAAATAGTTGTATAAAAATAGGGTTGCCAGATGAAATACAGTGTGTTCAATTAAAATTAATTTGAACTAAGCAATAAACTTCTGTCCCATGCAATATTTGGGACCCATTTACACAAAACTATTTATTGTTTATCTGTAATTCATATTAAACTTGGCATCTTTTTTTATTTGCTAAATCTGGCAAGCCTAGTAAATAACACCTATTTATCCATGATAGGAAGCTATCAGATCAAGTAGCAATTATTCACAACCCAATTGAAATGAGCCTGTTAATAATGAGCAACCAACTAGAAAGGAGTTTCAGTTGAATCTCTATTAGCTACTCTATTTTTACAAATAATGACAGAATTGTGCATAAAGAAGTATATATTTCTATTCATTCTCCAAGTTCTATGATTCCATATTGTAGTTAGCCATGTAGTAGCAGAGAGAACCTTGTGACAAGGTGTTCTCCAGCTGTGACAAAGAGCCAGGTAGCAATTAGGAAGAATTGCAGAGCTTACCAGGCATGTGTTTGGGTTTCTTTTGCTGCTATTAAGAAAGACTACAGATCCGTTAAAATGATTAGTCCAGAGTAGTCTGCAGCTTCAGCTAGGATCAAAATCATTTACAGTGTTTCTTGAGCTGATTTTAATGTAAAGAAGATTGTAAGATTATTCTGTGAAAGGATTAATTAATATGGAGAGCAGTAGTAGCAGCACCAGCAGTATTACTGTTTGTTGCAGGTTGAGTATGGGCTTAGGCACTGTAGTGGACTCCTGACTTCCTTTTGGACTTTTGGCTGATTGTGGAGTTCATGCTTTATTTAGTAGACCACTTTGCTTTCTTGTGTACAGGTGACACTGGAAGGAGGTTGTAGGTAACTAAAGGGACCCAAATATTTTCTATAGTTTGTTTTGTTGTTATCATTTATTAAATGATATTTTCATTATCAGCAACAATAACAAAAGGGCTCATTATTCTCTAGGCTCTATACTTTTAAATATATATATTTTTATTGATTTCAGAGAGGAAAGAGAGAGAGAGAGAGAGAGAGAGAGAGAGAGAGAGAGAGAGAGAGAGAGAGAGAGAGAATGAGACAGAATCATTGATTGGCTGAATCATTGATCGGCTGCCTCCTGCATGTCCCTTAGGAGACCAAACCAGCAACCAGGGCATGTGTTCTTGACTGGAATAGAATCCCAGACTCTTCAGTCCACAGATGCTTTATGCAACTGAGCCAAGTTGGCTAGGGCTAGGTTCTGTACTTTCAATGACTTTCTCATTGACTCCTCATAAACAACTCTATGAGTAGACTTCATTATCATTCTCCTTTTTAAGATGTTGGCTCTGTAGCTCAGAGAGGTTATATAATTTGCCCTAAGTTACTTGACAGAGCTAATTCTAGAATTCTAATTAGGTGGAAGTTCCTAACTACTCCACTGAATTACTTTTGTAAATTACCAACTCCATACAGAAGTATCTCAACTTAAAATATGGGTCATGGTTTTACAAGTTACTTAAACATTTGTGGTGTGGACAAATGGTGGAAAGTTATGCCTTGGGTTTTCAGAGTTTACTCACAGTATAATATCAGATTAAGAACATCAAACTTTAATAATCAAGAAACTTTTCAGAAGACTATTCTCATCAATTTCTTTAATTTTTATTTTCTACTTCATTCAAGAAAGGATTTAAGGCAAGTTAACTTTTACGCTAATTTATTTTCTGTTAAGATCAGATTTTATTTTGCTGGAAATGTGCTACTCAGTCATTTATTTAGCAAACCATTTCAGAACATCTCTGTGCTTAACTCGTACCCTTAATGAATGTTATCTGGTTTGATAAAAAGACAGGTAAAACAGAATTCTGAGAATGTCATTCTCTCAAAGACATGGAAATAGTCCAGAGATTAAATCTGTTCCAACATGACCTGAAACAAGAAAAATAATATAAACAATTCCAGTTCCTCCATACATGCTCCAATTCATAAATTACCACAAATTTTATATTTTGCAAGATGAGGGCAGTAATCGCCTCTGTTTTCCATTTTCCTCTGAATTCAGTGTTAGCACCCTCTGGGCTTCCCTTTCTTTAAGAAATAACTGGGTGCACTTTCTCAGATGACCCTTTTGACACCCGATCTAGGATAAACAGGAATTTTAAACTTTAGATTACTGTTCCTGCAAAACCAATTCTGATGGCCTGGCCTCAGGTGGGAAGATGAGCCTCTTGATGGATAATGTTGCTTAACCAGATGGTCTTCCCATTAGATTACAATCAAAGTGTATTGGCTCCTGTCTTTCCTCATTACCTCAGTGAAATTCCACAAATTAGAATAACTCTATTTTTTGAAGAGGAGATTAAGAATCAGAAAAGGCAAAGGACTTGATTATAGAAAACAGCTCGTTAATTACACAGGCAAACTAGAACCTGTGCCTCTGATTTCTAGCCTGAAAGTCTTGGTCTCATACTCTGCAGATTTATATTGTCTTCAGTCTTAGTTTGGGTTCTGAAGGCTCTTCTTTGGTCTAGAAACAGGATCTCTAGAGTCTTTAATAGAATGTGTCCATCATTTACCAAGAGCAGAAGCATGTCTAGTGAGAGTCATGAAACACAGTGGTGGACAAAAGTAGGTTTTACTTTTGTTCATGTGGCAAAAAAATAATAAATAACAATACAAGAATAAACTTTTTCATATACTCATAACTGTAAACCTATTTTTGCCCCTTGTAAATTACATAATCTTTCAGGTTAGAGAGCTTTCATATTTAAAGACACAATTTTTTTTTAAATTTTATTTTTTTTATTTTTTTATTAATTAATTTATTTATTTTTACATATTTTAATGATTTTTTTTGCCCCCCTCCCTCCTTCCCCCATATCCCCTCCCTCCCCATAGTTTTATGTCCATTGGTTGTACTTATATGCATGTATACAAGTCCTTCGGTTGATCTATTATCTCCCCCAGATCCTCCTCCCCTCCCCGCTGTAATTTGACAATCTGCTTGTTGCTTTACTGTCTCTATATCTATCTTTTGGTTCATCAGTTTATAATGCTCTTTATTATCCACAAATGAGTGAGGTCATGTGGTGTTTCTCTTTCATTGATTGGCTTATTTCACTCAGCATGATGTTCTCCAATTCCATCCAGGTTGCTGCAAATGATGAGAATTCCTTCTTTTTTATGGCAGCATAGTATTCCATTGTGTAGATGTACCATTGTTTTTGGATCCAATCATCTGCTGACGGGCACCTAGGCTGTTTCCAAATTCTGGCTATTGTAGATTGTGCTGCTATGAACATAGGGGTGCATATATCCTTTCTGATTGGTGTTTCTAGTTTCTTGGGATATATTCCTAGAAGTAGGATTACTGGGTCAAATGGGAGTTCCATTTTCAGTTTTTGAGGAAACTCCACACTGTTCTCCACAGTGGTTGCACCAGTCTGCATTCCCACCAGCAGTGCACGAGGGTTCCTTTTTCTCCGCAACCTCGCCAACACTTGTCGTTTGTCGATTTGTTGATGTTGGCCATTCTGACAGGTGTGAGATGGTACCGCATTGTTGTTTTGATTTGCATCTCTCGTATAATTAGTGACTTTGAGCATGTTTTCATGTGCCTTTTGGCCTTCCTTCTGTCTTCTTTTGAAAATATTCTATTTAGGTCCCTTGCCCATTTCTTAATTGGATCATTCATCTTCCTTTTATTTAGTTGTATCAGCTGTCTGTAGATGTTAGAGATTAAACCTTTATCAGTGGTAACATTTGCAAATATGTTCTTCCACACCGTGGGCTTTCTTGTTGTTTTGTTGATGGTTTCTTTTGCTGTAAAAAAGCTTTTTATTTTGATGTAGTCCCATTTGTTTATTTTCTCTTTAGCTTCCATTGCCCTAGGGGCAATATCAGTGAAGAAGTTCTTTTGGCATACGTCTGAGATTTTGCTGCCTGTGGATGCTTCTAGTATTTTTATGGTTTCCCGTCTGATGTTTAAGTCCTGTATCCATTTTGAGTTTATTTTTGTGTATGGTGTAAGTTGGTGATCTAGTTTCATTCTTTTGCATGTGTCTACCCAATTTTCCCAACACCATTTATTGAAGAAACTGTCTTGACTCCATTGTATATTCGTGCCTCCTTTGTCAAATATTAATTGAGCATATTGATTTGGGTTGATATCTGGGTTCTCGATTCTATTCCATTGATCTATATGTAAAGACACAAATTTGAAGCATAAATTAGAATAAACTCTTGCCACCAAAACAAAGCACCCAGTGGTTTTTTATTATTCTTGGGAGAATCTTACCTAATAATAGATAAACATGTAAACTGACCATACCTCTGCTATGCCCACAACCAATCAGAGTGAGTATGCAAGTTAGAAGGCCAAAGATGGTGGCCACCCAGCTGTACCAGGCATGGAGTAGCCAGGTGGGGCAGGATGCCAGCTATGAGAGGGAGGGGGTATGTGAAGGGATCTACCAGAGCGGAGTGCCGCAGTGTAGACAAGACTGCAGACTGCAGACTCCAGAGTCTTCAGTCTAGATGAAGATAGCAGACTTTGGCTGGAGTCTGCAGCAAAGACGAAGAAGGCAGACTCTGGTGAGAGTGAAAACCTGGGTCTCGGGTGCTGGTGGAAAACCGGTGCTAAAAACCAAGGGAAGGAAGGCATATTGCAGTAATTTCTTCATGCAACGGGCCTCTAGTATCTTTATAAAAATGATTTTGGGAATTCTTTGAAGGAAGAAACTAGAAAACTGAAGATGGAGGTACAGTAAGGAGCAAGTGCAAGTATGGTATTGCAGAAGGTAAATTACGACCAGGACACTATAATACCCTAGTCACTTCTGTTGATTAAAAATGAGGAAGATAGATTTATCTTTAAATGAAATTGCATTCTTTATATATAGGTTCTGAGTAATAACATTTGATTGCCAATTTTATCTGAGCTGTCCTTGAATAAACCTGAAACTGTGACTAAGCTGTTTGAAAATAGCCAGCCAGAGAAAAAAACAACTGGCACAGTTATTTGGTAATGCATATGTACAGCCTTTTGTAGACTTGGCTTTGGTCAGGCAAGCAAGGATCAATAATTGATGTTTCCCAAATGCTTTAAGATTATTCATTGATCACAATAGCACATTTGTAAAGACATTTCCATATTAGAAGCATAAGGCTCTGAACTGTTTAGATCCCACTACCTGGTCCCCAATTGGATGCCCCCATTCACAAATGAATCATGTCATGTTCCAAATATTATTATGGAAGTCACTTGGAAACCTGGAGCATGTTTACCCATAGAAGCAATATTATTTATGATGGTCAGCTTTTTAGCTTAACTAGAAAACACCATTGCCCTTTAATTGCACAGAAGATTGGCTTACAAGTCTATTTAAACCATGGTGTAATTGACAGGCGATAGTGTCTTCCAGTTAATCTAACAAACTAAATACAGGACTTAGACCCATATTTCTCAGAAGATACTGGTAAGGAATTGATGTGGGTCCTATGATTTAGATTGTAGCATTCAAATCCACCTACTTGCTTTTAAAATTAAAAGTAGAAGTGTACATGTATATATGTGTATATGTATGATTATAGTATATATGATTGTAGAAATAATGTGCCAATTGTAAAAAAAAGTGACAGAAATATTTAAAAAATAAAGGAAAATTTGTTTATAATTCTACCACTCACAGATAACTATCATTAATATTTTGGTATATGTGCTTAAACATTTTTTTATGTTTGTGAGTATACATACTTTTTAAAAAATTACAGTTGGATCATATTAATATTGTTAGGTGACTTAAATTTTTTTACTAATAGCATATTGCTGATAGTTCCATGTCAATAATATAAGTATACTTATTTTAAAAGAGAAGACAACTTATAAATAAACAACTATAGATCTACTTCAGCATGTTTAGCAACTGCGTAGTTGCCCACTGTGTGGATCAACTGTTATTTGTTTAACTACTCGCCTATTGATGGGCCCAAATTATTTTTGATGAACTATGTAGACTTTTCTGCTTGGCTTGTGCTGGCTCTGGGGAACTACTGTTAGTACTGTATTTCTTCCCAACTTCACATTATGTCACGGTGAGTATATTTAAATCATGGAAATTGGCAAATGCTACAAATAGGTGTTTGTTTGTTTGTTTTAATCTCTTTCCCAGATAGCTGGTTTATTACTAGAGACGTGGTGCATGAATTCATGCATGGATGGGGTCCCTCAGGTTGGCCTGTGGGGATTGGGCCAAAACCTTTAGTCCAACATCACCTGCCACTCCTGCCTGCCACTCCTGCTCATCCCAGCCCGGCTGAGCCTGCAATGGGCTTGTGCTCAATCAGTCCAGATGGGGGAGGCTTGCGCCACTGCAGCAGGCCTCACCAGCCATGAGCCCTGTGTCTGGTTCCTGTCCTGAGGTCGGGTGGGGGATCTGGGATGCAATCAGCTCTCTAGGTAGGTGTGGGAAGCTCTTGGTGCCCCATATCCTGATCTGTTCACTGACATTCACACAGGTTGTCGGCAGCCACCTATGGGCTGCTTTTATATCATTTCTTCCTTGTGGAGTGTCTAGGGAGGGGAAGCATCCACAGTGCCCGAGGCCAACTTCCAGGAGGCTGTGTGCACTGTCAGGATCTTGCTGGTGGCTCAGATCCGTCAGTACCTGGCTCATTCTCTGGAGAGTGGACCTACAGGACTACTGAGGACGTGAACAGCTGCTACCTGGCCGGTGGGTCACCAAGACAGGTAGGTCAGCCTGCATTGAGTGTCTTCCCCCTAGTGGTCAGTGCATGTCATAGTGACCTGTCAACTGGTCATTTGGTTGTTCAGTCACTTAGACTTTTATATAGAGAGAGATTATACAGAACCCCTTCAGGGGTCTTCAAACTACAGCCCTCGGGCCACATGCGGCCTGCAGAGGAGTCTGATCCGGCCCGCCAGGTTTTTTGGGCAGTGAGCGCAGCCGAGGTGTTACAGTAGGAATTAGTAGTTCATATAGTCCGGCCCTCCAGCTCTCTGAGGGACCGTGATCTGGCCCCCACTTTAAAAAGTTTGAGAATGCCTCATTCCCTGGCTTTACTTCGCCTAATTCAGCTGGGCTGATGAGGGGGAATGAAGGGAGAAAGGGAATTGACAACAAATAATCAGAGTAACAACTACATCTGTGGCTAATTCTCCAGTCATGAAGTATAAGCATTGGATCTTAACAATGATGTATAAATAAATAATAATAAGGTTTTGGAAGCCAAGTGTTTTGGCAAATAAATTAAGCTATGCTATCTGTTAACCTAGAACCGGTACTAACTTTCAGATTGAATTGATTATAGATGGGTATCAAAGCCAGCAATAAGAAGAGTCTAAAAGAAGACTACTACTGGTGCTTTGGCTTTTTAGGAATTTTCATTGTTTCTCCCAGGGGCAGAATGATTGCTGGTAGAATGGGTCCTATGATCCCCAAATGTTTATTTTATATTCTGTGGGACTGTAAACCTGTGTGTACAATATTAAGGATTAAGGAATGGCACTTTTGGATACTTCTTTTTCTGGTCAGGGTAGGAGTTCTCGGGTTCCAATTTTTGGAAAGTTTATAAAAGAAGGCCAAAGAAATATGGGATTTAATACCCTTAGGGATGCCATAGAGATGTCACTTCACTACAGACTGTTTTGCTTTTTGACTTGACTAGAAAGTATACAGTGTTATAGAATATCTTATTACTCTAAGGATTATTACCTGTGTCAATTCATGTCTCTCTGCCCCTGATACACCACAATATCTTGAGCACCTCAGAAACTCTGCTCTATAATATTCTTCTTCTCCCCCTCACTTACTTTTAGCAGTGTAGTGTGGTAGTGAAGAGGTTGGCTCCAGGGTCCTGACAGATCTGGGTTCAAAGCCCAGCTCTGCCACTTACAAACTATGTGACCCTGAGTATATTCAATAAAATCCAATCTCTGCCTCAGTTTCTTCAGCTATAAAATGGAAATGATAATATGCATGTCTTATAGTTTTGTTGAGACTAAATTGATATGATGCATATAAAGTGCTAATTACAGTGTCTGGAATACTATCTAATAGAGTAATATGCAAATTGACCATCACACCAAGACACAAGATGGCTGCCCCCATGTGGACACAAGATGGCCACCACAAGATGGCCACCACAGATGGCCACCACAAGATGGCCTGCAGGGGAGGGCATTTGTGAGAAGTTAGGGGTGACCAGGCCAGCAAAGGAGGGCAGTTGTGGGGACCAGGCCTCCAGGGCTCAGGGCAGTTGTGGGCAATCAGGTCAGCAGGGAGGGCAGGTAGGGGTGACTAGGCCAACAAAGTAGGGCAATTGGGGGAGACCAGGTCAGCAGGAGAGGGCAGTTGGGGGGGACCAGGCCTGCAGAAGAGGGCAGTTGGGAGCCAGCAATCCTGGATTGTGAGAGGGATGTCAGACATCCCTCAAGGGGTCCCAGATTGGAGAGGGTACAGGCTGGGCTGAGGGACACCCATGCCTCTCCCCCTCCCCCAGTACAGGAATTTCATGCACTGAGCCTCTAGTTTAAAATAAATTCAGTGTCATTATGATTTCCTCTACTCTCCATAAATTTTACAGAAACAAGAGCAAAAGGACCCCTAACTACTTTCATGAGACACTCTCTAAGTGATATTTAAAATGACCAAACCCCTGCTCTAATAAAACACATTTCCTACTGAGCACAATACACACTACCTAATTCATTTCAGCCTCAGCTTTTTCTCATGAAACAGTTATCCATCCTCCCTATTCTTTTAAGCCTGTCTCTTCCATAGAGCCTTTCCTGATCACCCTAGCACACAATGCTTGTGTACACTCGCATTACTGATGACCTCCAGAAATTCAACTCCTTCTTCCTCTCAGGGTCACCACTTGGCTCTGAGCATTGCACTAACAAGTGACAGATCTGGAGCTGTTAAAACAGAATGGTCATTTAATCCTTTTGTCGTGAGATAACTGCTACAGATTCCTGAGACACAGCAGCAAGACCTACATCAATCTACCTGTGTATTGGAAATAAGTTTACCAGATTTAGCAAATAAAAATACAGGATTCCCAGTTAAAATTAGAATTTCACATAAGCATGAAATACTGTTTTAGTATGAGTAAAGCTCAAATATTGTGTGGGAGCACCTACTAACACTAAAAATAATTTATTGTTTATCTGGAAATCCAATTATGTGGGTGTCCTGTTTTATATCTGGCAACCCTAATTGGGAATTGAAGAGAAAGAACCTGCATAGGCAAAAGAGCTGTGAAAAATCCTGGGCATTATGGTGCTTTGAGACAACTGACTCATTTAATAAATACCTTTTAATCCATTTTGTCATCTGGCTTCTCTGTTTACCAGGGTTAATATGTATAGTTGCATATTGGGGTGGTCACAATATCATTTTGTCTCAGGGGCACCATTCATAATGTCATTAAGACCTAACTATTTTCTGCTGAAACTGGTTTGGCTCAGTGGATAGAGTGTCGCCCTGTGGACTGAAAGGTCCCAGGTTTGATTTCGGTCAAGGGCATGTACCTTGGTTGTGGGCACATCCCCAGTCTCATTTATGTTTCTAACTATCCCTCTCTTTTCCTCTCTGTAAAAAAAAAAAAAAAAAAAAATCAATTTTATATATATATATATATATATATATATATATATATATAGAAAAAAATGTGCTGTAGTAAAGGTCATTCACTTTCTCTATTGTTCTGTTTGGCATGCCTGTTTCCCAGACTGGATAGTATTGCAGTGCCCTGCATTCCACTGCTCCTCAGTATTGTAAGCTCTCCTGATTTTTAAGCAGGCAGTGTCTTATTTTCTTGTATTCCTTTATTTTATTTTTTAAATTAATTAATTAATTTTATTGATTATGGTCTCACATAATTGTCATTATCCCCCCATTCCCATCCCAAACTCCTCCCTACATATGCTCCCACCCCCCTGTTGTCCATGACCACTGGCTAGGCCCATATACACGCACACAAATCCTTTGGTTGATCTCTTCCCCTTACCCCCACCATCCCCTACTTGCCCTCTGAGGTTTGAGAGTCTGATCGCTGCTTCCCTTTCTCTGGGTCTGTTTTTGTTCATCAGTTTATGTTGTTCATTATTTCCTCTAGATGTGAGAGATCATGTGATCCAAGAAATGTATTCCTTTATTTTTTATTACACAAGAGTCAATTTGTGATTCAGCCCCTGGGTGGCAGTGTTTCTGGACTGACATCCAGATCTATATGGCCCCTCTATCTTGTGCTTAGATCCTGGTTTCCCTGTGGCACTCAATACCGGTTTGTGGGAATAGGCTGCCCCAGAGCTGGCTCTTCAATGGTCACTATCCACTCCAATTCTCAGGTTCTAGAAAAAAAACTTTCTCCTGTAGTCTCCCAGGATGTCCCCGACTGGGTTATCCTATGTATTGGGCTTAGTAATCAGAAGCAAGGATTTGAAGAGGAAAAAGCCCAAGTGTACACACAACGGGTCTGCATGTTAAGTCTTTGCAGTCCCCTTTTCCCCCTTTGGTCTAAGCAGCTTGCACACTTTTTAAAATGTAGGCTGTCCTTTTGTGTCAGATTAAAATGGGTTGCTTTTTAAAGATCCCTTCTCTTAGCAGCTCTGAGGACCCCCTTCCACATTCACGGATCATGCCAGCTCCACCAGCCAGGGATTTTTCTAGGCACAGACTTTCCCTGGTCCTCCAGCTCCCACAGTGCGCACATTTCTCTCATCAGCCAGGACCAGAGACCTCCCCTTCCCCCAGGTGAAATCTGACCTTTCTATGGTGGAGTGTAGACCTCTTATGAATCCACATGCTTGTGCCAATTGGTGACTGGTTTTCTGGGGCATGCAGCTGTTTAGTGGTTGCTGCAGTTGTAGATTTTCAGGCTTCAGATAAGACCCACTTTCCCCTTCAAGATGGCACAGTCCCCAAGTCCAAGCCCATAGCTCCAGGAGGGGACCCAGCAGCAGTGGGGGCTGCCCAGTCAGGGGAACCCTGTCCAGCAGTCCTCCATGTTCTCCTGGAGTTTAGCTGTCCCTTAACTTGCCAACAAACACTTCCTGAGCAACCCTCAGTTGTTCTTTCTTTCTACTCTGGGATAAGACTCAGGACATGTCTGTCTATCCCGCCACCATTTCCTCCCCTCCCTCTATCCTTGTTTCTTGATGATACTGGGAAAAGGTTCATCAATCTTCCTCATCTTTATGAAGAACCAGCTTTGGGTTTAATTGTCCTTTTGTATTATTATTATTTTTAAAAATGTGTTTTATTGATTTTTTTACAGAGAGGAAGGGAGAGAGATAGAGAGCTAGAAATGTCGATGAGAGAGAAACACCGACCAGCTGCCTCTTGCACACCCCTAACTGGGGATGTGCATGCAACCAATGTACATGCCCTTGACCAGAATCGAACCTGGGACCTTTTAGTCCGCAGACCGATGCTCTACCACTGAGCCAAACCAGTTTTGGCTTTATTATTTTTTAGTCTCTATTTAATTTATTTCTGCTCTGATCTTTATCATTTCCTTCTTTCTGTTTACTCTGGGGTTTTCTTGTTCTCTTTATAATTCTTTATGTTGTAGGGTTATAACATTTATTATTAATTTTTCTTATATGTTGACCCTCAGGTTGTGTGACTGAGGATTAGCCCCAGCCACAGTATGAACTCTGTATGGGTGCTGACCATGTGAATCAGAATTCATATCAGCAGGTTCTTGTGCCTCCTGAGATCTACCTTTGGATGTGCTGTTTGTGAAGCTAATAGGATCTTTCTCTGTTGTTGTCTGTAGCTGACTACTGGTGTGTTTGATATGGGACATCTTGGGAGAGACTCTGGTGTAAGTCAATGTCAAATGCTGTCTGTGGCTGGTCTTAGGCAACTTGCTTGGAGCTACAAAGCAATGCACAGTTTGTGGCTTCCTCTGATGGTACTTGGTCTATGTGGGAAGGGCCTATCTGCTCCCCAGGTTTGGCTTATATAAACACTGAGCATGAGGGCAAATCAACAAAAGACCCAAGTCACTCCAAGTTCCTCCACCTGCCAGTTGCCTGTTAAGCTCAGTCACTTAAAGACCCTCTGGTGGTACATAAGTTGCATGAGGTAGGTTTACTGAGTCACTAAGTAAGGATGAGTGGTGTTCACCAGACTGATACCAGTTCAAACTCATTACCAGTTCTGTGTCTGAGGCTACTCAGCAAAAGTTCCAGGATACACCAAGGCTAGCTGCCACCTGCTGGATGCTTATAGACCTTTGTGGTGTGAGAGTCTCACTGATTCATTAGGGTGAGGCCAGCAGTGTTTATTAGGTTAAAACAGACCAATATTTGGTCATGTGAAGGGAAAGGTCTGCATTGGCCTGCTATATGAAGGAAAAAATGGCCCCCACACAAAGAGATCTGGGATTCTGCCCAGATCTCCTGGAGAGCCTGACCTCTTTAGGGCAGGCCTCTGGGAGTTAATAGGGTGGTATAGTGGATCTTCCCTGAGGGGATGGTACCAATCAGACTCAGGGGAACTCAGAGAGCCACAGATCTCACTCTCTGAGTTTACCTGGACCTCTACACCCTGGTCTCAGGCAGATGACTCCATATGATGTGAGCTTCACAGGAACTCCAGAGGGAAGGGCTATTGCATTACCCCAGGCTGATGCTCTATGTAGGGGAATAATAATCCCTAGAAAGATGACATCTGTGGGCAGTGTGGGAGAGGGATTCAGCACAGGTAGCCTTGTAGCTGTCCCTTCAACTGTCTCAACCAGATTAAATAAAAACACTAACTAGATTCTCCATATAGGGCTCTTTTATACTGTAAGCAGGCATCTTCAAACTACGGCCCGCGGGCCACATGCAGCCCGCAGAGGAGTCTGATCCGGCCCGCCAGGTTTTTTGGGCAGTGAGCGCAGCCGAGGTGTTACAATAGGAATTAGTAGTTCATATAGTCCGGCCCTCCAGCTCTCTGAGGGACCGTGATCTGGCCCCCACTTTAAAAAGTTTGAGGACCCCTGCAAGCCACTCTCCTTCCCCTAGAGCCCAGGGTGAGGAACTCCAAACATGACTTTTTTTTTTGTGCTGGCCCCTTTAAGAGGGCACCTAAGTTTCTAGCCCAATCCAGTCTCTCCTCAGTGGACAGAATCCCCACTGATTTTCATAGCCAAATGTGATGTGGTCTCCTTTTCCTGACTCTGGTGGTCTGTGCTGGAAGCCTGGCATGGGGTTAAAACCCCACACTCCTCAGATGGAGCCTTTGCATCTGAGCTATCCCTTCATAATCTCAGCCACCACTCATTGGCCAGCCCTTTTTGCATCTCTACTTTTACTGCCAGTCTCAATGTAGCTTCTTCTGTAAATCTTTGGTTATTATAAGACTTCTGCTCAGCTAGTCTATAGTTGGTTATGCAGGTTGATTATTCTATATTTTAGTTGTAATTCAAATTTGATCCTAGGAGGAGGTGAGTGTAACTTTTACCTGTTCTGCCACCATCTTGTATCTTCTAAAATACTTAAAAAAATAAAAGTGATGGAAACATAGGTAAAAATAAGAAAAAAGATATAAAACATAAGTTACCAATTTTGGAAATTGTAGAGGTGACATCACAACACATACCACCATCATTTAAAAGCTATACATTAAATATTATGTATAATTTCATGCCACCAAATTTAGATTAAATCAAAAGGTTCTATTTTTATATTTACATTTTTATTTTTTAATTATTGTTGACATTTAGTATTATTTTATGTTAACTTCAGGTGTACAATCAAGAGTTGTTAGACATTTATATAATTTATGAAGTGATTCCCCCAATAATTCGTATACGCCCCTGGCCTCATACACAGTTATTAAAATATTATTGACTATAATCCCTATGCTGTACTTTATATTCAATGACTATTTTGAAATTACCAATTTGTAGTTCTTTATCCCTTCACTTTTTTACTTAGCTACCCAACCCTGCTCCCTTCTGGGGGGTTGTTTGTTCTCTATAACTGTGAGTCTGTTTCTCTTCTGTTTATCCAGAAAAAAGAAGTAGAATTGCATTTATTTGCAAAAACATTACTATTTAGGTAGACAATCTAAAGGTATAGGAGATTTAAAATGGTGGCAAAGTAAGTGGATGCTGCACAGACATGGTCACAGGAACAAGTTGGTATTACAACTAAAATACAGAAAAACTTCCTGAATAATTAATGGAAAACTCACAGGAGAAAACCCTGATACCTGAGGACTGAAAGTGTAGACCACATGGAGACTGATAGGAGGGGTGGGGGCATGAAAGGGTTGTCTGGGTGCCCACAGACAGCAACTGAAGTCCCAGAGAGATATCTTAGCTGGGGGGAGGGGGGGTTGCCACTGAGAAAAAAAGGCTAAAGGAGCACATCACCACCAAGCCAGCATTACAAGACTGCTAAAGGGATTGCTGTAATGAGAAGAAGAAGAGAGAGATAATCCTAGCCATACAGAATTAAAATGGCAATAAATAAGTTCCTATCGATAATAACCCTAAATGTAAATCCAATAAATGTTCCAATCAAAAGGCATAGGGTAGCTGAATAAATACAAAAACATTACCCAATAATATGCTGTCTACAAGAGACCCACCTCTAAACGAAAGTCACACATAGGATGAGAGTGAAGGGATGGAAAAATATTTTCCATACAAATGAAAAAAAAAAAAAGCTCGAGTAGCAATGTTCATATATGACAAAATAGACTTTAAAATGAAGGCCATCAAAAGAGACAACAAAGGTCACACATATTACTAAAGTGATCAATCCAACAGGAGGATATAACCCTGGTAAATATTTATACACCCAACATAGGAGCACCTAAATATACATAAAAAAAACTTGCAGAGGACTTTATAGAAGAGATCAATAACAATACAGTCATAATAGGGAACTTGAACATCCATCTGACTTGAGACCCACAGATTGAGAACTGCTAGCAGGGTCGCTTAAGACACACAGATATTTACATTATGATTCATAACAGTAGCAAAATTACAGTTATGAAATAACAACAAAACTAATTTTATGGTTGGGGGTCACCACAACATGAGGAACTGTATTAAAGGGTCATGGCATTAGAAAGATTGAGAACCACTGATCTAGAGGAAGTCTTTTCTAATATGCCAGCTGAAAGTTTCCTCTCTTGCCTAAATGTTTTTTTTGTAGATGTATGTATGTACCAATTAATTGAAATTGATCTCAACAAACTTAATATCTCTCAAATTTTAAATGTACATAGCATTTGGTCCAGAAATTCTCTTCTAGAACTCATCCTGCAAGTGGGCAAAGATATATGCAGGATATTCATTACAATGTTGTTATGTAATGTTAAACAAATAAATGTACATAAATTCAAATCTTGTTTAATAAATTTCCATTATTAAGGTAACTATTAAAAACAAAGAATTGTATGTTTTTGCTAAAAATTATTACAGGATATATTAATTAAAAAGCAAAGATCAGAACAATGAGTATAGTGTTTTTACATTTGATTGTGTATCAAAATTTTCTGGAATTAGGCAAAAAAAAAATATTAATACTGTGTACCCATGGGAAACAGCAATGAGGACTGCAGTTGAGAGACATGTACTTTTCATTGTATACTTGTGGTTCCCAAATTGTGTACCATGTTGCCTTGGGGAACTGGAGGATAACTTAAAAGTTCAAGGCAAATACAGTGATACTAACAATCTGTTCTACATTTTGAAAACTATAATGTCAAGGTAGTTCATAGTTTCAACATTAGATCATGATACATTTATTTCAATGATGTTATATGTTTACAGATATGGGTTTTTGACAGTTGCTATGGTAAACTAGCAAATGACCTTGTTTGGGTCATCTAAGAGACACATAATTATTGTTCAATTTATCTTCACCCTGAACTGACAGAAGAGGTCCTGCTAGGTTATATAAAAATGATCCACAGATTATTCTAATTTCTAAACAAGGAAAATCTTTCCAAACCTTTAGATATAATTACTATAAGACTGGTAAGCATTATCATCAATTTATGTTATGGAAAATTGGGACTTTGTTAGGCATTGATAGTAGGAGTTGACTTTGAAAGATGCTTAGATAATGATTGCAGGATTGAGGTAGAATAGGGTTGAGATTAATGTGCATATTTCTATCTTGGAAACCATTAAGGGCTTATGGCTACCCTTTGAGATGGAGCAGCTCAGCCTTGAAAAGTGACCTCACTATTTCTGTTTTGTTTATATCGTTCTTTAGATTCCACATATAAGTAAGATCACATGGTATTTGTATTTCTCTACTTTATTTCATTTAGCACAATACCTTGATCCATCCATGCTGTCACAAATGGTAAAATTTTGTTCTTTTATATGGCCAAGTAATATTTATTGTATTGTAATAACTATGTATGGTGCCAGTCAGGTACTGGCAATATCAGGAGGAACACTTTGTAAAGTACTAATATGATTGTCTAAACACTTTGCTATACACCTGAAACTAATACAAAATTATATTGAATGTAAAATTTTTAATAGCAAAATGATTTATTTGTAACACAGCCCAGTTACCATCACTTTAATACAGCACAGGAGTAGAAAAGAGTTACACTGCAAGCATCATGTAGTCCAAGGTAAAGTTCCATGCCTTCCACTGCAGCAAGCCCTTCTCCCCCAGAGACCCATGCCCAGAGCCAAACTGAACTTACACAGACAGGCAAGCCCAGAATTAAGTCAGACCCAGGCCTCAGCATGATGTATCCTTACCCAGTCTTTTAAGCTTCCTAACTGTAGCCTTTTCCCCCTTCTACCCCCAACCAGGTCAACTCCTAGCCTCTGAGATACCAGAGAGCTTTCTATATGGAGTAATTAACAGGGGTTTAAGTGTTACATAAACAATACAATAACCTGGGAAACCTAGTGTCCCATAGAAGGGTTAAAATGACTCCCCATATACATAATCCTAATGAGAAATGACAGTTCTTTCCATCTTTCTCTTCATCATAGATGTGGGTTGTTTTGAACTGATTTTGTCTCAGACAGTTCCACATTCCAGTTTCCCTATTTCATATTAAAGGTTGTTCTTCTCACCCACAGATAGGAAGGAAGCTCAGATTCTTTTCCCAGTTCAAAGGCTGAGAGGAAAAGCCCCAATAGTTTAGGGGGGAAATCCATTGGAAGATTTTTATGGAGATTATTGCCTACAAGTATTCTAATTTATTTGTGGAAACGTTAGTTTTTAGGTTAAGAGGGCAATCCAAACACAAAGACATGTATTCTTTCTGATTAGGTACTAGTTTCTAGAATATAGGAGGCAAGGAAGATGAGTATAAAAATCTCAATTTGCCTTCTTTACCCCGAATCTAGAGAGCCTCAGAAGATTTACACTAGGAAGATTCCCAGGTCTTGGTGGAACAATGCCTAAAGTTCTACCCATAATGGACTCATGATCTTTTTAACAAAGTCACCATGAAAAGACAAGAAAATAGAGAGTACATATCCAAAGGAACATTATTCAATCATTAAGGGCTCTGAGTAGTGGTCAGTCAAAACATACTGATGTTTGGTATCAGAACTGTTTTTATAATGTGAGGAAATCATAAACAGGAGAAGGGACTTAAGTAACAACACGTAAAACAAGGAATAGAACTCATATATTAGCTAGAGGTCACTTGCAGATTTTACATTGACATTTGTTTCTTTATTTTAAACCCTACTCCTATTTCTTGGGAAACTAGAGCTACCTGTACCTGTGCTATCACCTGCATGTGCAGGACTGGGCAATCATATCCTCATACTCCTAGTACAAGATATTCCCATTAGCCTCAACCATAAGGAGGCTAATGGGAACACACTTATAAGGGACACATGAGGGCTGAGGGACTCTGGTTCACCAGCTCATTGGCAAGGTTCTGAATGGTGTCATGATTGGGAGAATTGAGACCATAGTGTAGTACCTGAGGGCAGGCTCCATTACAGTAGTTTGGGGTATAGAGACTAGGAGTAATGATCTAGTGATCCAAGCCCAGCTGGTGGAAACTGACTTGGAAATGGTGGAGGGAACACTGGTTACTTTCAGGCCTATCATGTTCCTGGGAGGGGCCATCTTAGATGCAATACTGCCTACTTGTTGTGCCCTCAGCAAGAGAGAAGAGTCCCTTTCCATAAATTCATCCAAGCCTCGGTAGAAGTTTGGCCTTCTGAACACTTTTATGAATGTCATTGAAATAGAATAACAAGAAGGCAGCGTCCAAGGATGAAGTGCTATGTCACAGGAGCTGACAACCCTCACTACCTTTTCGCTGCTGACACATGGAGCGTAGTCATAGAACTCTATGCCTCTTGTGATTCCAGAGCCTTTGATGAATGTGTTGTGTAATATCCATCTCTGTCCAAGCTTCAGATAGTTGGGAGGTTTTAAGAACCTCTTCCTAATGGAGGAAAGCAGTCAGTTGGACTTTTCTGGACCTAGAGCTCCACATGGCAGGAGAAGTGGAAGCCAGCTAGGAGATAGTAAGCCACAGTGGCTCTGACTAGTTGGTAGGTGACCTGGTTTGGTCTCAGAGGAAAGTCCAGTGTCTGTATACCCAATGCCAGGGGTCTCTGTGAGGCATTGTTACATTGGCCAAGGGCCTCACCAGCCTCACCATGGTGGCCCCAATTGTGTGGTTCTTCTTAGGGTGCCCATATAGGTCAGCAGAGTGCTGGTACAACTCCAGCATGTGCTACATAGAATACCCTAGGACCTGCGCCTTCCTCTGCTGCTTGCCAAGGGCTTCTTCTAGCAGCTCTTGAATCTGGGACAAGGTAGGGATTTCAGCCAGGGGGCCAGTAGAGTGCTGCCCTACCTTTTCCATGTGGACTCTGTGTTCTGTAAAAAGCACCAGTCTCCCAAGAAGAATTCTAAAGATGCTGAGGAGGACCATCTTGAAAGGCTTGGTATTCAGTAATGTGTTCCAGCTTAGCCCAAAGGATATCACTCTGTCCCTTTCCTGTCACACAGGTAACTGCATCCTGGCTCCACAACCAAAAGGGTAGAGCAAGAAAAATTGAAAATCAGGCAAGCCTTGTGTTGCTTCTCATGGGAGGATCTTCTGGACCAAATGAGGTCTCCTAACTTGGCCACTTTACATCAAAACAAATAGAAACAGCAGGTGGGACAAGGCAGCATGCCCTTCCTGCTCTCCAGGGCTGGTAAGAAGATAGTATTTATTCAGAGGCTGGGGTAATTTAAAAGCAGAACTCCATTCCAGGACCTGCTCCCTTACCTTATCCACTAGGATGGAAAAAGAAAGCAGCTGAATGAAAACTTTAAGTTAAAAATATTAAATAGTTATCTAGTAAAGAAAAAAAAAAGTAAGCCCTCACTAGACTGACCAGGTTTCCTCATTGCTCTGTGCTCAGCAGAGACACTTCCTCTAAGTATATTGAAGCTACCTATAGGAAATCAGAGTTCATGGTTCAGCTCCTTTCTTCCATTGAGAGTTGTGCAGAAACCCTGCTTCCAGGGACTGAGGTCACTGATTAAGGCTGTGGCAGGGCCAGGACTTCAAAGCAGTTCTCTGGTCTAAGTTCAGTTCTTTATTCACTCCACATCACTGCTTCCAATATAAGTTAGAGAATGAGAAGCTGAAGTTTCATACTTTGACTAACTTAATTTTCTTAATTAAAAAAACACACTTCAATTACTGTTGTCATTCAATACTATAGTGCCGTGGTCGGCAAACTGTGGCTCGCGAGCCACATATGGCTCTTTGGCCCTTGAGTGTGGCTCTTCAACAAAAATATCATGGCCTGGGCAAGTCTATTTTGAAGAAGTGGCTTTAGAAGAAATTTAAGTTTAAAAAAAATTGGCTCTCAAAAGAAATTTCAATTGTTGTACTGTTGATATTTGGTTCTGTTGACTAATGAGTTTGTTGACCACTGCTATAGTAGATTCAGGTTTAGAGCATAGTGGTCAGGCATTTATATATCTTACAAAGTGATCCCCAACCTTAGACTTAGGAAGTCCAGCAGACATCATGTTAAAGGTCTAATTGTGAAACTTCTTTTTTTAAAAAATATATTTTATTGATTTTTTTACAGAGAGGAAGAGAGAGGGATAGAGAGTTAGAAACATCAATGAGAGAGAGTCATCGATCAGCTGCCTCTTGCACACCCCCTACTGAGGATATGCCTGCAACCAAGGTACATGCCCTTGATGGGAATCGAACCCAGGACCCTTCAGTCCACAGGCTGACGCTCTATCCACTGAGCTAAACCGGTTTTGGCTAATTGTGAAACTTCTTAATCTTCATTTTCTTTACTTGTTTGATGGGGATGATAATATATACCCTCCAGGGTTTTATGACGATTAAGTGAGATTATGTGTGTAAAGTACTTAATGTAGTGTCTAGCTCAGGGTAAATTTTTAGTAAATATTAACTCTTATGCTTGGCTAAGAGCTTGATCTCTGGAGCCAGTAAAGCAAGGTTTCGAAATCCATTCCTAAGTGATTTTGATCTCGTTACTTAAAAAAGCTTTCTGGGCTTAAATTTTTCATATCTGTCTCATAGGATTGTTATGAGGATGCAATAAGATCATACATGTAATGCAGTGAATGCAGTGCCTCTTTACAGAGGAAGTAATCAACTTAGATAATGTTACATGATTATTAATGGTAGGAGTACTGACAAAATTTGAGTTTTCTGCCTGGAACAATCTTTACTGTTTAATGCTGAAAGTCTACCACTGGAAACTATGATTGTGATCCTCCGTGTTCTACCCTCTCCTGCCTTCTGTCCAATCTCATTCACAGATCCTTCCTTCATACTCAGAAGTAAAAGGCCAACAGCATTGAACATTACTTCTCTCAGTGAAATTTGCATTTTTCAAAGGACCAAAATCCTAAGATGGAAAAAGGAAACCTTAATGGTACAAGTTCCAGGCCTACTTTAGAACATTCTTAACATTTAGGCTGGACAATTGTGATGGGAGACTTTCCTGTGCATTGTAGGATATTTAATAGCATTTCTGGCTTCAACCCACTTGTTTGCAGTGCAATACCCCTCCTTCTCAGTTATGACAACTAAAAATATCTTTAGACATTGCCACATGTCTCCTGGGGAGAAAAATCACTCACAGTTGAAAACTATTGTTCTATAGGATTCTATGGGGAGGGGAGATCTTCACCAGGATATATTAAAATGGCATTATGTATCATAAGTGTAACATGTCTTCAGGAATCAGACAGAAATGAAGTGAAAATGCAAGGAATCAGAAAAATAATGAGTGGTGAGGTTTGTGGAAAACTGGAAAGTGTATGCCACACCTAAAGGCATTCAAAAGATATAAAATAAAAAAACTCTGTGAACCAGACAAAGTACATGTTGAGGATTGAAACAGACTGCTGGTTTGAAGCTTGAGATGTAGGCTGTTCACTCAAGATGGCTCATCTCTGGCACATGCTATCTTCATTTGAACTAGTGATCTTTCACCCCAACTTCTGTTCTTCCTCTCTCCCTTTCTGCTTTCAAAATAAGAATGTTCCTAAATAATCAAAGCATACCAAGTCAACCTAAAACAAAAAATAATTTTAAACTTCACTAAAATTTTAAAAATGTGCTATTCAAATGAACACATTTGAAAAATTATCCGATAATTTGAAACTACCTATATGTTTTCCATGGAAAGGACAATAATGTAAGAACAATAAAGGCAGGAAAAAAAAGAAATCACAAAAAAACACCAGGAAAACATAGATTAAAATATTAGCAGGTATTGTGTCTACGTGGATTTTTTCTCTCTAATTTTTGTTTTCCTATATTTTAATTTTTTAAAAAAAGGCTAATGTTATAGTATGAAAAGCCTATACTTGAAAAGAGAGCTTTATGGCATCTAGTACTTGACCAGGTAGGGAAGGCATCACAAAATCAAAATAAATAAGATTCTAATGGCTAAGCTAGCCCTCCCATCCCTGCCTTGTCAGAGGCATCATGTCTGATGAATCATAAGAGAACCTGGAGTTCCCTGAGTGTGGTTATTAACATTATTAATAATTGGAATACTAATCTCTGCCTGCTGCGTTCTGTTCTCTGGTTGCTTTCTGCTGCTTTTTAATGACGCACTTTTGCTTTTCCCCATGTACTCCACATTATACACATGCTGTACTGCTCTACCTTCCCTCGATTTATGCATGTCTCTAGCAGATGGTTGGGCTAGTCCACCTCTGGTGCTTATTTAGCATAACAGAGAGATCAACTACTGGGGCCACTCACAAAGTTCAGCATGCGTATCTGGATCCTGGTGGGTAAACACATAAAGTAAGGGCCAGCACTTGCCATTTCTGACCTACCTTCACAGCAATTAAGGTTGGGTTTTCCTATTTGTTTTTTCAAGAATTGTTTATCCTCTCTGCTTTTATTCTACTGTACCCCATCCTTTTCCTTGTTCCACCCTAGATTTCTGTAAGACTTCCTATGAGAAGTGATGATAAGGACAGGGAATTTTCAATGAAAATTAATGCCATATTGAAAATTCAAAATTGTGAGTCCCTGTCTAATTTCTGTTTTTGGTGACTTAGTCTTCATGAAGGATTGGCAGGTCATCCCTTACCCATTCATTTCCCAATCTAGAGAAAATGTGCCACATCAACCATCCAGTATCCTCAGTATGGTAGGGCTTTTGAGCACATGAGGACATGAGTCATTAAAGAAATTGAGATTGACTTCAAATAACACACTTCCAGTCTCTTGAAGCCCATAGCATAGTTCAAATCACCTCCCAGGAGCTTGGTGTTCTGGCTGCTTCAATTCAGAGCTACATTTCTCCCCATACTCTTAGCATGGTGATTTAAAACTCCTGTGAGTATAAGGAGTACTTATGGATGCTTACTATGGCAAAACAAGTTGCTTTTTAAAAAAAAAATCTGATCTGGGTCCTAAGATGTAGCCTTGGTAAGGACTTCTAAGGAGTTGAAGGTTGTTGTTGTTCTAGGATGCTACAAGTTTTGCCTTAACAATTAAAGACGTACACAGGTTGAGATGGGACAGCTATAAAGTGCCAGCTGAAAGTTTACCATAATATGTTATTTCCATGTGGATGGGAAAAATCAATTTCTAATTCATAAAATATAACTCCAGATGCCAGTCATTATGTACTTCTCCAGTTTCAGCTTAAAAGTACTCTGTGCAGTGTATTCACAGAAGGCAGAAAAGGGGGGTTGCTTTCTTCTTACCCCAGGTGAAGAAGGAAAAAAATGGAATTTTGTGGAGAGGAAACCAAGAAAACAGTTGGTGTGGTGTGATTGTTGGAGGAGGAGCCTGGATAAATGGTGGTCTCCATATATTTTCAGGACATCCCTTTTCTCTCCAGAGCTGGAGGAAAATCAATATCTTGTTTTCAGATGGGTAAATGGAGTCGTCTCTTTAAAGTGCCCGGGTCAGTTCACCACACGTCGGGCAGCTGCTGCTTTCCAGACTGCCCCGCGATTCCCAGGCTAGGAGGATTGACAAGGCGATGATAAACTAATGTGCCCCCTCAGCTCTGGGTGTGTGCCATTGTTCCCACAGCTGAGACCCTCTGCTGCTATTTGCTTTCTCCCACATACATTATTCAACAGCCCAGGAAAAGGCCAAGAACCTCTTTCATTCAGGAATTCTGTATTAAAATAATCAATTTCAAACTGAAGCCGGGAAGGCCAGCTTGCTACAGGGAGAGCCTATTAATAAGCCACCAGTCTTTTCCATTTGCATTGAATTCATGCCTGTATTGTGATAATATGGGATTATTTTTTTTCCAGTTTCCTCCCAGAAACTAAACATCATACTGGTTCTCCTGCTCTTTCATAAAAACCGTGTAGAAGAGCTTCTTCATTTGATCCCATCATTAATAGAACACTAGAGGCCATATTTGTGCCTGCTACTCTACACTGGCTAATTCTGATTTTGAAAGTACTTTTAAAAAGCCATTAACTCTCCATGAAATGTAGCAGGAAGAAAAGTTTTCAAGTGTTTTGTTTTCCATTCATTGGCCTTATATTTCTTGTCTTGCTTCTCCTGCCCCCTGCCTAACCCTCCCCCACCATGTGCAACACACACACACACACACACACACACACACACACACACACACACACACTGTGATATTACAACACCAAGTTGAAAAATTAGAAACCTTACATATACATCAGAATAAGTTTTAAGTGCATTCTAACAGCACCATGAGATGCTTTCCCAAATGGGTAAACTTTTTCTACTTGGTTAATAAAAGCTAATCAGAAATTCCTTTTTTTGTGGCTGCCTTTTTTTTCAAAATTCTTTCTAAGTTTACATCAGTCATTTTTTTGTGTTTTTAAACAATTCAGTGACCAAAAAGTAACTTAATAATCACCATCATGTAATCAGTTCAACTAACATTTATTGAATGCCAACTGTGAATACAGGAAATCCTTAGTGAAATACAGGAAGTGCCTTGTGAAACATAGATCTTTAATAGGGTTGCCAGGTTTAGCAAATAAAAAGCCCTTAGGTAAATTTGAATTTTCAAGAAATAACAACTAATTGCTTAGTATAAGTATGTTCCATGCAATATTTGGGACATATGTATACTAAAAATTTCATTCTGTATCTGAAATTAAAATGTAACTGGGAGTCCTATGTTATATCTGGACACCTTACTTTTTAAAGGAATAATTGACATGATCTTGAGGTTTTTGATGTTGGTATTTTCTACTTCCCCCCTTAACTCTAAGAAGAGAGACTGATTCACTGAAAGCTTAGTTTGTAGGGTTCAAGTTAATTAAAATTTAACTTTCTCATGTAAGAAGAAGGTTTTCAACTAATTTATAGAGGGATCTTTTTTTTTCTCTTTTTTTGTTCCACAGGTGGCATAGACCAGATTCCCCCCCCCCCAAATTTTTGTGATAAATTATTAAAAGGAATAATCTATTCTAAAGTAATTCTAAAATTCATAAAAATAAACATTCCTATCCCAGTAGTGGATTGGTTTAATAAAAATAAAGAAATGTTACCCAAAATAATTAAGTGTATCCCATACTGTGCCAAGGGCTGCTAAACATTAGAGAGATAATACAGAAGTGAATGTATCCATGAAAATAGCCAGTGAATGAATACTCAGTGAAAAATAGCAACAGCTGACTGTTAACATTGTCATAGCACAGGAGAGACACAGAGGAGCAGACACTTGCAACCAATGGCAGGGGTCCATTCTAGAAGGGAGAGAGAGGGAGAGAGAGAGAGGGGGGGAGGAGAGAGAGAGGGGGGAGGAGAGAGAGAGGGGGGAGAGAGAAATACAGAAGGCTATAAATAGAGGGGATGCTTGAATAAATTGGAAATACATCAGTGCAATGGAATATTATGAAGACATCAACAAGAATGAAACAGAGCTCTATCAGCTGATTTAGAAAGATTGCCATTATGGTTGCTTAATATGAAAATAAGATGCAGAAAATTGTGTTTAATTTTTATAAAATACATATTTTAAAGTTTTCATTACTATATAATTATTTTTCCATGAAGAAAAATATGGAAAGGTACATACTGAGTTGTGAGTATAGGTTAGAAGGGTAGAATGGCAGATATGGGGCAGATGTAGATGGAAGAGTAAACCCTGTTAAGTGTGGGGGGGGGAGTACAAAGATTGCACTTGAAGTAAAATCACACATGTGTATGTATTTTTCTTCTTAAAGTAAAGTTAAGGATTTTTTCCCCCCTGCAACTTCTTTTCTGTGTAGCCCCAAAGAAAGTAATCATTGTTAAATCTATTGCTGGTGACTGCAGCTGTCAGTATGTGCACAAGGCAAGCTCCCTTGTTGAGGAAGAAAATTCCAATTGCTGTGAAGTGGAACCTTCACTAGAACACAGAGACCATGACATTGCCTAAGACCATGAAAATTCAGAGGATGCATCAACTTTAAATAATACTTTTAAAAGCTTAACTTCTAGTTAGCGAGAGTTGCTAGCAAAAATGGGAAGCTCCCTCAATGCCACTTATTGCAGTAAAATCCATCTCTGGGCCATGTCATTAATTAATGAATTGATTTGAGGGTTGTTCCTCTCAGTCTCTGTGCTAAAATTGCTCTGACCCCCAATTCTGTTTTCTCAAATTTCCTCTGGCTGACAACATTCCATTTCTGTGATAAGCTTTTGGAAACTCTATGGGTTATATAAGATGGGGCAAAAGATTTACAGTTGTGAGTACCCAAAACACAGAGATTATTCTTGTACTATAATTTACTTATTATTGTATTTATTTCCATAGGGACAACAGTAAGACTACAATTTGCCCCACCTTGTGTTTTAAATAAAATTTAAATAAGAAAATATATCCTGGAAGAGTTGTAATATATCTATGCTATATTTCTAATAAGGTGCTTGTAGTGGTTCTACAGCCAGGAATGAGATCCATTCCACCAAAACAACAACAACAACAAAATAATCCAATATATAGGTGCTGGATGCAGCCTTCCTCATCTCTGCAGAAAAAAAATGATAAGAACCTGAGCTGAGGTTCTGACAGTGGGTGTGGAAAACACAGTCTGTTTTGCAATGTCATGTGAGTATTTTAAAGGGGAACTTAGTCTACCACTTATGGTAATAGACAGTCTGGAAGAAAAGTAGTAGGTTTGGGTAGGTGAGAGTTATTTGGCTGTCCATATGTGGTAAAGGTTGACTTGGAAATGTAAATTTAGGAGACAGGTAAAGTCTGAGAGAGGTGAAAATAAAAGACTGAATCACTGAGAAAGTCTAAAGATAAAAGAGAGGAGGGGAAAGGACCTCATTTTAGGAATGGCCAGAGGAAGGAGAGCTGGAAAAAAGATAAATGTGTTGGGAAAGGTGGGAGAGGGAAACAGAAACAGAAAGGGGCAATATTCATTACTAAAGCCATGGTTTCATGAAAGAGAGCTTGATTAGCAGTGGTGAGTGTTGCCCAGAGCATAAAGATGTTAAGGACTGATAGGAAGCACTTGTAGCCAGCAATTAGCAGTAGTGATTTTTAGGAGATCATGTCAGCAGAGTAATTGATTTGAAAGTGATTGTGAAGGTTTAAGGAGTAATTAGTAAAGAGGCAAAGACAACATGGATGAACCTAGAGGATATTCTGTTAAGTGAAATAGGTCAGACAGAGAAAGATAAATACCACATGATTTTACTTACATGTGGAATATAAAGAACAAAATAAATGAACAAACAAAACAGAAACAAACTCATAGATACAGAGAACAAAGTGATGGTTGCCAGAGTAGGGGCTTTGGAGGACTGGGTGATAAGAGTGAAGAAATTGTGTACAGATTGGTAGTTACAAAATAGTCACAGGGAAGTAAAGTATAGCATAAGAAATATAGTCAATAATATTGTAACAACTATGTATGGTGCTAGGTGGGTACTGGAAATATTATGGGGCGTCACATTATCCTATCTTATAAAGAGAGGATATACTAATTGTCCCTCACACCATTGCAAAGATGCCGGCATCCACAGCCAATAAGGAGGGGGTATGCTAATTGCTGCCCCACCCTCAAAGATGGCAGCACCTACAGCCACAAGATAGTAGTACTCAGTCCCCTCAGCCCCATTAGGGTGGCAGGCTCACGGCAAGGTTGGGCCTATTCTCAGGTAGGCCCAGCTGCTCTCCACACCTGCTTCTGGAGTCCCCCAGTCCCTTCATCCCCCCAGCTACCCAGGGCCGGCCTGAGGCACAGGCAAGCCTCAGAGGGTAGCTGCCCAGCTGCCCATGGTTGCACAAGGCTCAGGTAACCAGGGACAGCTGAGGCTTGTGCTGCCTGCAGTGGCAGCAGCAGAGGTCTTATGGGGCTTTGCCTTCCCCTGATAGCCAGGTTGCCTCCTGTCCCTAAGGGTTCCTGGATTGTGAGATGGGGCAGGCCGGGCTGAGGGAATGAATTTTCATGCACTGGGCCTCTAGTAAATTATATAATTGCATAACCACTATGCTATACACCTGAAACTAATACAAAATAATATTGAGTGTCAACTATAATATATATATGGTTAAGTGTCCATATGACCAGTAGCTATGATGCGCACTGACCATCAGGGGGCATATGCTCAATGCAGGAGTTGCCATGACTCACACTCGCCATTTAAAAATAAGCAGGCATGGAGAATCAAAGATGGTGGCATAAGTAAACACCTGAACTTGCTGCCTCACATAACCACTTCAAAACTGCAACTAAAATACAAAACAGATACCATCCAGAACCATGGGAAGGCTGGCTGAGTGGAATTTATATACAGCTGGAAGGAAAGAGAAAAGCACACTGAGACTGGAAGGAGGTGCAGAAGTGAAGTGTGGAGGTACATGCAAGGAAAGGAGCTGATAACTGAGTACACTGTTGTCTTTCTCAACCAGGAGGGAGATATAAGATCCTGACTGCTCTGAACTCCAGTTCTGGGAGACACTCTGGGGACCCAGATTCATTTGAGGAGAAACTGGACTGACTGACTTGGGTGGCTTTCTCCCAGAGGTGCTTGCAGCCATCATTGTTCCTGCACAGTGCCACCAGACACAGAGACCCAGAAACTTCTTTGGGGCAGGGAAGACAGTCAGCCATTGTTGTTTGCTCTATCATAGTGATTCCCCAAAACCCTGCCCCACCCAATTTATAACCGGACCCAAGCTGTGCACAGAGGCTTTTGCATATGAATGGCCTGGCCTGAAATCTAAAACTTAACATACTGCAGCTGAGTCAGAGAGCTACAGAGCCTCCAAAAGAAGGTCCAAAGCTGGACAGCAGCTTGCATTGCTTCACAGCTGGGCTTCATCCGGTCACACCCAAACCCCAAGCAAAGAGGAGGGATCTGCAGATCTCTCTGTAGCTCCTGCTGGGTGGACTCAGGCAGTGGCTGACTTTGCACCTCCTTGAAGATCCAAGATCCAGTGTACCAAGTGGTCAGAATGAGACCATCCAAACTACAACTCTTCACATCAATTAGTTGCCTCCTGTATGCACCAGGAATCAAGCGGCAACTGGTACATGCCCTTGACAAGAATTGAACGCAGGACCCTTCAGTCACCAGGCTCTATCCACTGAGCTAAACCAGCCAGGGCCCATACACACATTTTGTAATAAGACTTTTCCAGTTGCTTTAAATGTGTTATTGCTGCTGAGAATGGAGTTTATTTGTATTATTTTCTAACAGGATACTGTTGATAGACTAGGAAGCTCTTGCTTTTTGTATATTTACTTAGTGCCTGAATGTTTTGTTAAGCTCTTAATATTTCTAATAGGTTCTTGGTTGATTTGGTGCCTGGGAATTATGGTTCTAGGTTTTATATAGAGCAGATGTATGAAAAAACAAAGAAGAAGCCTTGGCTATCTCAGAGAGTGTTGCTTGCATTCTGCTTTGAAGATGGTTCCTTGTTTCTGTCATCATAACTCATTGGGCTTATTTCCAAACCAATCTTGGTGGCATAGCTGTTCGTGCTGAATTCAAATCTCCAGTAGCATATACTAGCTGTGTGATCTAAACCCATGTGAACTAAATTTTATTGAGCTTATTTTTTCATTGGGGAGTGAAAATAATTTTATCTACTATAGAGATTAGTAGAAAGATTAAGTGAGATATTGTATGTAAAACACTTCCCTGGGAGTTAGAACAAAGAATAAGCTCAATAAATATCAAGTATTCTTCTTCTTAATATTTTATTGATATGTAAATGACATATAGCATATTAGTTTCAGAAGTACAACATAATGATTCAATCTATGTATATATTGCAAAATGATCACCACAATAAGTCTAGTTAACATCCATCACCACACAAAGCTACAATTTTTTCTTG
The DNA here is from genome assembly GCF_014108245.1 of Pipistrellus kuhlii. Taxonomy (NCBI): domain Eukaryota; kingdom Metazoa; phylum Chordata; class Mammalia; order Chiroptera; family Vespertilionidae; genus Pipistrellus; species Pipistrellus kuhlii. The sequence goes on along the minus strand of NW_023425504.1, from coordinate 4,928,417 downwards.
TGATTACTTTTAAGATTTACTTTCTTAGCAACTTTCAAATGTACAATACAGTATTATCCTATCTAATAAAAGAGTAATATGCAAATTAACCATCACTTCACTACATCCACAAGCCACACCCACCAGCCAATCAGAAGAAAATATGCAAATAAACCCAAGCAAGATGGCTACAGCCACAGAGAGCAGGAGGGAGGCTTGGGTTTTCCCTGCAATGGAGGAAGCTAAGCTTTCCACCTGCCCTTGCTGGCCTAGGCCTCCACTCAAGGCTACAAAGTTTCAATGATAGAAGATACATAAATCTAAACAGAAATGGCAACAGCAGCCACAGAGCTGGAAAGAGCAGGAGGCTAGGATTGCCCCCGGCAATGGAGGAATCCAAGCTTTCCACACAACCTTGCCGGCCTAGGCCTTCACTTAAGGCTACAAAGTTTCAATTATAGAAGATAAATAAACCCCAGATACCAGGGCCCCACGCCCCAAGGGAACCTCCACCCTGATCCAGGACATCCTTCAGGGCAAACCAGCCTGCCCCAACCCGTACACCAGGCCTCTATCCTATTTAATAAAAGAGTAATATGCAGATTGACCATCACTCCAACACACAAGATGGCTGCCCCCATGTGGACACAGAATGGCTACCATAAGATGGCCAGCGGGGGAAAGCAGGTGGCAGGGACCAGGCCTGAAAGAGAGGGCAGTTAGGGGTGACCAAGCTGCCAGAGGAGGGAAGTTGGGAGCAACCAGGTCTGCAGGGAAGGTCAATTGGGAGAGACCCAGGCCTGCAGGGGAGAATAGTTGAGAGGGACCAGGCCTGCAGGGGAGGGCAGTTAGGGGTGACCAGGCCTGCAGTGGAGGGCAGTTAGGGGCAAACAGGCTGGCAGGGGAGTGGTTAGGGGGTTATCAGGCTGTCAGGCAGAAGCGGTTAGGGACAATCAGGAAGGCAGGCAGACAAGCAGTTGGGAGCCAGCAGTCCTGGATTGTGAGAGGAATGTCCGACTGCCTGGTGGGATCGGGCCTAAACGGGCAGTCAGACATCTCTCCAGGGGTCCCAGATTGGAGAGGGTGCAGGCTGGACTGAAGGACACCCCCACCCCCTCGTACATAAATTTTGTGCTTCTAGTTAACTATAATCACCATATTGTATATTCCATCCCCAGAACTTAATCATATTATTACTGATAGTTTGTACCCTTTGACTGCCTTCACCCATTTCCTATACCCTATTCCACCCTTGGCATTCACCAATCTACTCTGTTTCTGAGTTCTTTTTTTCTTTTTCTTTTTTATTAGATTCCATATATATTTGAGATCAAATGTTATTTGTCTTTATCTCTCTGACTTATCTCAGCCTAATGGCTTTAAAATACATCCATGATATTGCAAATGGCAAGATTTCCTTATATTATGGCTGAATAATATTCCAATGTGTGTGCATTAAAAGAAAAACAGAAATTTATATCACATTTTATTTAGCTTTTATTACTTTTAAATTATTACTTCTTTTCTGACTTAACTAAAATGCTTTGGAACCCACTTGTGTTTTTCTTAAGGACACTTTGTCAGGACTAGGGAAGTTAATTGGGATATATTGCTGGTTTTAAATCTTCTGTACGTATCTCTTTATCTATTTTTTCATGTATTTAAGTAAGGAAGGTGGCTTCCATTTTAATACAAAAATCAATAAGATGAAATTTTGATCTGGAAAGAAGGGTGTGGCATATATATGTCTTCTCTATATTTTCCTATATTTATTTGATTGACAAGTCCTGTGAGCCCAATTCTCCAGTATCCACCATTCCCCTTCCCCCTCCATACCCTTTGTCTTACATCTGGACCTCAGCTTTTGTTTGAACCTCTGTAATAGTTTCTAAACACATTTCTGTCTCTCCTCTCTCACTGCCATCACCTAACCCTTGCACCAGAGTTTCTTCTAAACCACAGAAAAGAATCTTGTTTTTTCCTTCTTTTAAAAAAACACCATTTGGCTGAGACCGGTTTGGCTCAATGGATAGAGCGTCGGCTTGGGGACTGAAGGGTCCCGGGTTCAATTCCGGTCAAGGGCATGTACCTTGGTTGCGGGCATATCCCTAGTGGGGGGTGTGCAAGAGGCAGCTGATTGCTGACTCTCTCTCATCGATGTTTCTGACTATCTCTCTCCCTTCCTCTCTGTACAAAATCAATAAAATATATTTAAAAAAAAACAAACAAAAAAACAACCCACCATTTGTATCTTTTTTTTTCTTTAAAGGATTCTGACTAAACTCTGAAAACAATAATGAATACACTATCTTCTGTTCACAAATGAACTTTCCAGACGCATTTCTAATTGTCATCAACACTGAACTCTCAGTTCCCCAACACACCTCTCATTATTGCTAATATCATTAGCATCTTCACCTCTAAACACACCCACTTATTGCCCATTCCCCAAATATATCATGTGCTTTTCTGCCTCCATGTGTACTTATGTTGTTCCTAGTCTAAAATTCTCTCCCCATTCTATTTCCACCTTTAAAACCATGTTCATCATCACATATCATGCCTTCATGAAACCCTTCTTGATTTTTCTTTTCTCACCCTTTCCCTCAGAATCATGTTGAATAATTTCTTATTTTATGTCTGTTTGCATTTCTGTCCTTATATTGAGTTCTTTTTTTTCTTCTCAGAAGTAGAGTAGATATCTGTATACTGAAAGTTTCTCAAGCACAAGAGTCGTGTCTTAAGCATCCAGATAAACTTTAGAGTATCTACACATTATTGCATTTGCCTGCTTGTCTTTCATCCTTTTCCACATTAGCCTCACATGTTTGAAGAGGTTGAGAAACGCATTTTGTTCATCACTATATCTCTGGTGCCTGACACAGGGTCTGGCACATAGTAGGTTTTCAACAAAAGCTTGTGGAAGCAAATAATGGCCATCTCATTTCATTGACCTCTTTAGTCCCATGATTTGGACCTCCTGTTTACTTCATCAACCACTACTATCACCTCTTAGATCCTGAACTCTGAAATGCCTTCCATCTTTTTTAAAAATAGATATTTTATTGATTTTTTTTTTTTTTTTTACAGAGAGGAAGAGAGAAGGCTAAAGAGCTAGAAACATTAATGAGAGAGAAACATCAAACAGCCGCCTCTTGCACACCCCCTACTGGGGATGTGCCCACAACCAAGGCACATGCCCCTGACGGGAATCAAACCTGGGACCCATCAGTCCACGGGCAGATGCTCTATCCACTAAGCCAAACTGGTTTTGGCAAACATTCCATCTTTTTCAACCTCATTGCTATGACTGATGGCTCTCAGACCTCTCTCTATTGTTCCAAGTCATTGCCCCTCTGACTTTCCTCACCTCTCTACCCAATTCAACACTTTTTCTGTTATTTCCGGAACCCTGGCTATGATGGGGTTACCTGGACACAGAAATTTATAGGGCACAACATTTTTCTCCCACCACTTCTCTGGTCTCTGTTGGAAGCCTCACCCTGGCCCCAGGCCAGCCCCCTTGGCAGTCTCCAAGATGGATGGAGCAAGAGGCCTGAGGTCAAGGGCTGGGAGTGTACCAGCCAGAGGACCTTTTGTATGCGAGTTGCCCCTCCCCCTATCAAGAGCAGTTTCCACTGAAGAGAAGGCCAGTTTCATGCTGCTTGCCCTGAGCACCAAAAATGCTAGTTCCAGTTCTGGTGCTTTGGTTCTGTCCTTCCTTCCCTCACCCCTTGACACTGTGCCAATCTCCACAATGCTTTCCCTGCATCAGAGCTATAGCAAGCTCTGTCTCTGGACTTTCTAGGACTACCACTAGTTTTAGCTGCCTGCCCTTGATGAATGCTTGGTGAATGCTCGGCCATATTTTTAACTGCCAGATGTTGAGTCAAGGGGAATATTAGTATTGAGGGAATATTTCTGTTGTAGGATGTAGCATACACATATACACGCTGAGAGGAAGAGGGAGAAGAAAAAGGAGGAGGAGGAGGAGGAGGAGGAGGAGGAGGAGGAGGAGGAGGAGGAGGAGGAGGAGGAAGAGGAGGAGGAGGAAGGCAGGGGAGGGAGGGAGGGAAGGAGAGAGAGAGAGAGAGAGAGAGAGAGAGAGAGAGAGAGAGGGAATAGAAACTTGAAGCTGAACTTTATAAGACTGATAGAATAGGCAACAAGTCCCTTCACCTCTCTAAGCCTCTGTTACTTCATCTGTAAAATGAGTATGGTAATAGTATCTATCTTATCATGTTTTTCTAAGGAATAAAATGCAAAGCAGAATGTCTGGTACATGCAATAAGTATTTAATAGATGTAGGTACCCCAAGTGTTGAATTATTCTCCTATGTTTTCTCTTTCCAAGATTGTGGTGAGGATTACATAAGAAAACTAGTAAATATGTCTGTTATAAGGGAGTTAGTCAATGTTAGTTAAGACCAACTCCAGAGGCCAGGCAGTAGCTCTTCCTCTTAGTATCCTCCACTGAACCTCTCCCATCAGTGTGATCTGAAAGGCTGAAGGGCTCTGAAGAGAATTTCCCATTCAGGATATAGAAACACAAAACTTTTGAGCTGGTGCCAAGAATGTTCACTATAATCTACTTTGTCTATCATAAAGAGGCCAGCCTAGGGTTTCAAATTCTGCCACTGAATATTGGTCCCCTCCTTGAGTGCAGTGGGAGATTTAAGTACAGTTGAAATCAAAGCCAGTTATTTCTTTCTATCAGTGGGCTTTAAAGACTCAGGGGCATTCTTATCTACGTTTTTGAAATTGCAACCAAGTATATAGTCAGAATTGCAAAAAGAGAGAGGCTTCTTGAAGTCCTTCACTTAACTTTTACCCAAATGAGTTTCTTTTCCAAAGCATGTCATTCTATATGCATGTTCATTATATGTTGTTTCCAGTTCACTTACTCTTTAGAAAAGTCATAGCCACAGGAAATGCATGCCCTGGAAGTGACTCAGGTGCTACAATAGCACACATCCTGCACACTTAGTCTCCAAGGAAAGTTGGTCAGTGGACTCATCATTCCACTGAAACTAAACTAAGCAGTCTCTATTTGCTGAACATGGATACACGTGATCATGTTAACATTGTGTTTACTTTTTTAAAAAAATTAGAGAGTGATGTTTTAAGCTAGCTCACAGTATTTTCAGAGCAAAGTATTTTAATTTTGATGAGGTTCATTTTTTTTTCTTTTATAGTTTGTGCTTCTAGAGTCAAGTATAAATACCTCTGGTCCTAAAGATTTTCTCCTATTTTCCCCCTGAATGTCAATATATTTTACTAAGTCTGTGACCTATTTTAGTTCATTTTGTATAAGGTGTGAGCCTTAGGTCAAGGTTCATTCTTTTGTCTATTGATGTCCAATTGCTCTCCTGTCACTTCTTAAAAAGACTATATATTACCTCTGTTGAATTGCCTTAGGAACTTCATGAAACATCAGTTGGACACATTGGTATGAATCTATTCCTGAGTTCTCTATTCTGTTCCATTGATCTGTGTGTCTACCTGTTTGTTGTTTTTTCACTCAATGATATGTTTATTGATTTTTTTAGAGAAAGAAGAAAGGACAGATAGATGATAGATAATAGATAGATAGATAGATAGATAGATAGATGATAGATAGATAGATAGATAGATAGATAGATGATAGATAGATAGATAGATAGAAGAAACATCAATGGGTTACCTCCCAGACATGCCCTGACTAGGAATCAAGCCTGAAACCTAGGCATGTGCCCTGCCTGGGAATTGAATCCACAACCTTTTGGTGTATGGCATGGAACCACCAGCCCAGGGCCTGTGTGTCTATCTTTTAGCCAATATCACAGTCTTGATTACTATAGACATAGAGAAACCCTTAATATCAGGGACAGTGATTTCTTCCACTTTTTTCAATTTTCAAATCAAGATTGTTTTAGCAAATCTAGGGCCTACACCTTTCCATATAAATTTTAGAATAAGTTTGTCTATGTCTATCAAAATCTTTTCTAGAATTTTATATGAACTGCATTAAACATATATGGATCAGTTAGGGGAGAATTAATATCTTTACCATAGTGAGTCTTCCAATCCATCAACACAATATATCCCTCCATTTAGTTAGGTCTTTTTAAAATTTCTTTCATCAACATTTTGTAGCTCTGAGCATATAAATCCTGCATTTGTTTTGTTATATTTGTAGTTATTTTGTTTTTCTTAAAGTGACTGTAATTATATTGTTTTTCATTTTGGTTTCCAGATATTCTTGTTAGCATAAGGAATGCAATTGATATTTATGTGTCTATCTTGTATCTTATGGCCTTGATGAATTAATTTATAAGTTCTAGGAGGTTTTGTGTTAATGCCTTGGGATTTTCTATGTACACAGTCATGCCATCTGCAAATAAGGACAGTTTTATTGTTTCCTTTCCAATCCACATGCATTTTGTTTCTCATTTTTATCTGCTGCAAGGCAAGAATTTCTAGTACTGTGTTTAATAAAAGTAGTAAAAACTAATCATTGCTTTATTTTGGATTTTAGGAGTAAAGCATTCAGACTTTCATCATTATAAATTATGTTAACTGTAGGTTTTTGTGGAAGCTCTTTATCAAGTTGAAGTTATTCCCATTTATTCTTAATTTACTGAGAGGGATTATAAAACTATGAATGTTTCTTTTTATTTATCCACTATTTCATTTTTGGACATTGATTTAGCCAGTCTCACAACTAATTGATATTCTAACACCCACCCTGGGGTACATTACAACTGATGGTAATATAAAGAGTAATGATTTATTTTATTCCTTATAAAGAAAGAGTTCCAGATAATCTGTATATACCTTTGCATGGGTTTGGAGGCTAGACTATGGGAAGGAGGGAGAAAATGGTCACTGGTGAATGTTTTACCCTTTTTCTTAGGCTTTATTGTACCTCAGATGGAGGGCATAAATCATATGAGAAAAAGTTTAGAAATCTGTATGTCTGGTTCAATCCTTATGTATTCCATTAATGTCTTTTTAAGTGGTTGAACAAATTTTGACTCTCCTGCCTCTTATTCTCTAGCTTCTGCTTTTCAGGGGGTTATCTTGGAAGAATATTGTGGCCCTTGCACTCCTGGGGTATCTTATAATACAACCTGAATCTGCAATCAGAAGCCCTAGACTTGCATTGTGTATTTGTATTTATTAGCCATGTGTCCTTAGTTAGGCAGTAGACTGGCTAATAAAGCCAACATTTCTTCAACTATGTACTGAAATTAATAACATTGTTACAGAAATTTAAATAAAATAACATATAAAAATAAAATTATAAGTGGTTGATAATTTTGTCAAATCCCTTTTTTTAAATCAAATAACATGATCATATAATTTTAGTTCTTTAGCCTGTTGATTATATTAATTGATGTTTTCATTATTTGATTTTTGAATATTGAATGATTCTTATTTAAATAATTCCTATATAATCATTGTTTAAATTATTCTTACATTATTGTATATTAGTTGATAATATATTTTTTTTTAGAATTTTTGAGTCAAAGTTCATACTATGTATTGGTTTGCAGTTAGTTTTCTCACTTTCTTTTATTTTTTATTTTTTGTACTCTGTCCAGTTTTGGTATGAGGTAATACTTGCTTCAGAAAACGAGTTGGGAAATGTTTCCTCTTCTATTTTATGAAATAATTTGTGTAATGTTTATGTTAACTCTTTAAATGTTTGCTAGAATTTTCCAGGGAAACCATCTGAATCTGGTTATTTTCTTTTTAGAGGACTTTTTAATTACAAATGCAATTTCTCTCATGGTCATAGGATATTCAGGATGCCTATTTCAATGTGGTTGAGTTTGGGCACTTTGTGGTTTTCAAGGAAATAGTTATATTTTTTTCTAAGTTGTCAAATTTATAAGCATATAGTTATTTGTAGTGTTCTCTTATTTTTCCTTTAACAGATACACGCTCTGTAGTGAAATCCCTGTGTTCAAGCTTGATGGTGTTTATTTGTATCTTCTTTGTTTTCATCTTTTTCAGTCTTTCATTGACTTTTTAAAAAAATATATTTTATTGATTTTCCACAGAGAGGAAGAAAGAGGGATAGAGAGCTAGATACATTGATGAGAGAGACACATCGACCAGCTGCCTCCTGCACACCACCTACCAGGGATGTGCCTGCAACCAATGTACATGCCCTTGACCAGAATGGAACCTGGGACCTTTCAGTCTGCAGACCAACGCTCTATCCACTGAGCCAAACTGGTTTCAGCTTTCATTAACTTTTTCAAAGAACCAACCCTTTGTTTTAATCAGTTTTCTATTTTTAGTTTTAATGATTTTTGCTAACATCTTTATCATTTCTTTCTTACTTCTGACTGGTTTGGGTTTATTTTGCTTTTTTAAAAATAATTTCTTGAGGTAGTAACTTAGATTATTGATTTGAGATCCAACTTTTCTAATGTTAGCATTTTAGTACTATAAATTTGCCTTTCCACACTACTATAGCTGAATCCCACATATTTTAATGTGTTGTATTTTCATTTCCATTCATTTCTCTATATTTTATAATTTTATTTGATTCCTCTTTGACCCATTGATTATTTATAAATATGAAGTTTACTTTCCAGATGCTTGGATATTTTTTGTTATCTTTCTGTTATTGATTAATAGTTTAATTCTATTTTGATTGAGAAATAGAAATAATTCAGTGTGCATACTCTGAATTATTTCAATTCTTTTAAATAGCTCATATATTATAAACAATGAGAAACAGCATTTTGTCATATTTGAAGCATTTGGGGCACTCTGTGCTGCATGAAGAGATGTTCTTTCTGTTGGGGAACAGGAGGTTATCACTTTTTGAGCACATACTGCTCACTCTCTGAGTATTTTATATGCATAATTTCATGTAATTCTCTTAACAATGCCCTGAGTTCTCTACTATTGTTGATCTTATTTAATATATGGGAAACTTGAGGCCAGAGAGTTTAAGTGACTTGCATGATTTCACTTGGCTTAGATGGATTTTGAATTTGGGTCCTTCCAAAGTTCTTTCACTAGAGAATTACAGATGAGAAAATTGATAAGGACATGAGGAATAAAGGGTAGTATGGGACTATTTACTAGAAAAACAACCAGATAACCAATTATTTGATGTCTCTCTTGTCACTGCTGCTCTATGATGGTGTTTATATTTTCAAATTATTATGATGTGATTTAATTTTTTAAATCTTAATTCAGGTGATATGCCACACAATGTCAAATAATTTTTTGAATAAAATTTCACTTCTTAATCTAAGCTTATGGAATAATATGTTTTAATGAAAATATCACTTAATATGGGTCTATACCATTGATATATCTGTACAAGGGAATATTGTAGCTCCGAGAGAGGGACTGAAAGTGTTTTCACCATTAAACACTGTACCAATATATAGAATTAGTATTATAATAATGGAGATGGTGCAAGTGTTTCTCCAGGAGCCAAGGCTGCTGCCTATCATGTAGAACACATAGTTTCAGCCTTGAGGTCACACACCTCATAGGTACAATTCGAGGTTCTCTGAAATTGTATTTAAATCACATGGAAAGGTAATTATGCAGGAGGGAGACTTATATCATCTTCTCAAAAATATTTGGAACTGGCTACCTAAATAATAAGTAAAATGGTAATGTCTGACTGTATGATGTAGGAAATTGCTCACAGCCCTGACTTATACATACTACACCTGACAGGTGGCTCTGTCAGGTGTAGCCAAATTGGAGTGTATTTTATTTCTTATCCCCAGATTTGAGTGGTCTATATGAAACTTCCCATCTGCTCAGAGTTTAGCAAAAAGAATGTGCACAAGAGGGGAAGAAGTGTATATACCTGGATAAGAGGCTTCACAGATTTCATAGATGAAACAATTTCTTGATACCTGCGCCTAAAGGCATCACAACCAATGCTTTATTTGTCTGTGTCTCCACTTCCAGTTTAGGGCATTACCCAAAAAGTAGTAGCAAATTGCTGACCAGAATAAATTCATCTGGTGATGTGCTCACCTGAAATCAGGAGACAAGGGAAAAAAGTACTAGTGCCAATGAAGGCTTGATTACTTTCTGCCTTCATCTTGCATCCTTCTCTTTAAGATTGTCGTTTGCTTCTCCAGCATGAGTAAACCATTGAGAAAGCATTTTAAAGATGGAGCCCTATAAGAACAGATCCAAGAGATAATTTTGAATTGACATCATTTCAAAATGGAAATGGGATGAATTCATTCTTGTGTTCTCCCACTCATAAGGGTAATTTCAAGAAGCTCTTCAATATTAATTAGTGGGCTGTGAATCCAGTTCCATGCAACTATGATGGGCCAGTTTTTGGCATATGAAAGAACTAACTTATCATATTTTTGAATTACTTTCTAGAAGCCTGAATATTTTTGTATTTCCATATTTCTCGAGTAGCACTTAATTTAATCTTAGCCCCATTTCTTTCAATAAACCATTGTTGCATCTCATAAGCAGCACAGCTTCTTCCTCTAACTCATTTCCCCGTGAAATTGGTTTAATGAAGCAGAAAGGTATGAAGTATTAGCAACAGTGGAATCCATGTGGTAGCACTTCATTTTTCACAGGCACTCACATTTCAACCCTAATTTATAAAATCAGCACACAAATGATTTTTATCACGGCCATTACATCAGTATAAATTACTGTCTTTTCTATAGCTCGGCAGTTAGTCAGTGTTGAAATGATATCTATTAGTCAAAAGACGGGGGGAGAGGTAGAAAAGAGTTAGTGAAAATGAGGGCTGATGGTTGTCTTACAGGAACACTAATATTAATTTACCATAATGAACACCGATGGGGTATTTTGAAAACATACAGTTGAAAATTAAATGTACAAAGTGAAGCAAATGGGTCAATTTGTTCAGGACAAAGAAGGGGACCTTCAATAAACAAGCGGTGCTATACAGAGACAGGCAGCGATGCAATTAGTCAGGCACTCCTCCTGTCCAGTGGGCGGGAGCCATTGTTGTTCTCTCCTGCGTGGGTGTCTTCATTTATCTCATTGTAGAAACTGTCATCCTGGTTTTGTGCCCTGCAGCCTCACCATGTCAAATCCATCCTGCCAGAGTGTCATTGGGGATCATTACCCACTGGCATCTCTTCTTTTCACAATTGCCACCTAAGTTGATTAACGTAACCTAGTTGCCCCCCTTTCAAGTTAGGCAAACCTTAGTCATCTGCCCACATTATTATGGCCATGTACTTGTTTGGGTGAGATTGGGTTGATGCTTCCCTTTGCACTATCTGTGAGCAATGGTTTACTAAGCAGTAACTAGTTTGAAACATTTTTGGAGAAAAGATATGGATGGATGGCTATAGGATAAGTTTAATCCTAAAAGAATAAATTATTCATGTACATTAGAAGCAACATTTTAAACATAATTTGTATATAAATTGGAAGTCATTTTTATCTATTTAATAGCTGCTCCTTAGGGCATATCAACCCTGGGTAGATTTCTGTGCTATGAATTCTATGTGACAATAATTAAATAATATTGAAAATTTGTTTCCTTTTTCATACTGGTTTCACTACCATCTACCAATCTAACTTAGTGAGAATATATAAAATCTTTATGGGCAATTCTGAGTTCTATATTTATTCAATAATTTATTCAGTTAAATATTTATCAGGAATGTGATATTGCCAGAGTCTAGGACTGGTGCTTAGGATCCAATTGCAAATGAGCCTTCTAGTGGAGAAACCAATCATTGAATAATAATTCTAAGAAAGTTTCATGGGCTTCCTGAAGTTGGTTGTAATTCCACAGTTTTTCCTATTACTTAGTATTCCTCATTACCCTCAGCCCAGGTGTATTCAGGGTGTACAAATTCATTGATCATAGGCAATGACCATGTCTATTTATATCTTTGCAATTTCTGAAAATTAGGAGTATACTGATTTTTACCAAAATCGGCATACTATTGAATGGTATTGTTAACAGAGGGGAGATGGTGTCATCTCCACCAGTTGCTAGTAGGAATAGATATATTGTGATATCATGCAAAAAGGAATTTTCCGAGACTCACACAGGAGGATGAGATATGATAGAAAATTTTATTTCCATGGAAGTACATCCCAGGGTTTCTAAAGTCTCATTTCCCTTAGTCCAATCATAGAAGTACAGCAAGAGCTTTAGTAGAGCAAAAATCAGAGCCAGTGTTCCAGATGAGAGATGATGGTGGCCTGAGTTAAAGTGCTAACAGTAAGAATGAAGAGGGGCAAGTTAATTAGGAAATAGTGTGTATAAGACTTCATAGCCAACAAGATGAAGAGATTGTGACAGCCATTGAGGACATCTCCATGGTTTTGAGACTGGACAACTAGGCAACAGCAACACCACTGGGATTAAAACCCTTTTTACAGATGCAAAACTGGAGAGCCCATTGGCTTTTTAACTGTCACAGAGTGAGTTAGTAAGAGAAACATCCCAGTACCATTATCCTGTTCTCTTGACTTCTGGTTCAGAAGGATTTGCATATAATACAACAAATATTAGTGGTGAATTAAAAAAAAAAATCACCTGAATATTTTCAAATAACTGTGAAATTGTCATCCTATTTGCCTTCATTTTAATATCCATGTTTGGAATTATAAAGTTTTAGTCATGACCATATTCCAAGGTAGCTACATTTTCCCTTTCCTAGTCCCCAGTGTCTGCCATCTCTCTCTCTATATCCAGCTCTGACAATCCTGAAAGGCCCTCCTCTTATTGAACTCCCCCTTTCCAATAATATAACCTAGGGAACATACTATAGCACTTTCTGTTTCTGAAGCAATATAGTTGTAGGGACTGAATTTCTGTAGCATAATTCCTTTTGGTGTGAAATAGAGCTGAGCCACTCAGAGTACCCCAAATATAGGCATAAGTGAAAGAAGCCTTGGGCTTTGGGTTTGGGGGTAGACATGATGAAGGAGACAAAGCACTAATATGAGGACCTTAGTCCTAGGCTGCAGGCAGCAGTGGGGGTAGTGGGTACAGAAGAACCTCAGCTGCTGGAGAGGAAGAACCAGGATCTTTTGTCTCATAATGTATGGAAGAGTGTGTGTATGTATGTGATGATGATGATTAAATGGTACATAGTATCAGCAAAAATTGTCAGCACCGGTGCTGATTAGGGATACTGAAAAACTAATAGTATGGAAGGAAATTGGAAAAATTGGTCTGAGTGTGGAAAAGTAATACTAATTACAATCATTTATGCGAACTGCTTACCATTTATGACTAATTATCACCCAACACAATAACCATTAGATATATCATTAAATATGTGTCAGATTAACTTTGTTGTCAGTTTTATTTGTGTTTAGAACAGCAAGCTCTGCGTGTATGCTTGTGCTTAATAGTTTGTTGCTCATGCAAGCACGGCTGTCAGCTCACAATTAAAAAACACACAACATTATGTTAGGGCTGGAGCCTGGCAGGCTTTGAATTCCAGGCTAAGTAGTTTATAGTTAATTTAGGAGGCAATGGGGAGCCCTTACAGAATAATTAGCAGTGAAGATACATGATCAGTGATGTATTTTAGGAATCACAGACTGACAGGATTGGAAGATTCCTCAGAAATTGCTCACTCAATCAATGGTCATCAGCCAGGGGGCACTGGTAACCACACTGGGGATCCTGGAGGGATTGTCAAGGTTTCAGAAAGACTTAAGGGAACCATGAATTTCTCTACAATAAAGTTGCACAGATCAACTACAGTGTCAATATTATTTGCTTGGGGATGGAATTAATCAAACTGGGACACTTATTGGAAGCATTGATTGAGAATTATGAAAGTCTGATGATTTTTTAAAATGGGGAAACAAGTTAATTGTTTTTTAACAAATGAATATTTAAACATTAGAAAACTGTTTTCTAATCATGGACCCCATGGGTTAAAAACAAAACAAAAAGGGTCTTAAGTGAAATAAGCCAATCACATAAAGGCAAATATCCATGATCTCACTTATTTTTGAAATTTAATGGGGAAAAAAATGAACTGAGCAACAAAATAAGACCTGAAGCATGGAGTCATAGAGCAGACTAACATATCTCCATGTGGGTGGGTCGAGGAAGAGAGATAAACCAAAGAACTTATACATTTATATGCATAGCCCATGGACAGTGAAGACTGTAGGGGATAGGTGCTAAGTGGAGGGGAGAAAAAAGAGGGAGGGATGAGAGACATCAGTAACATTATCAACAATAAAAATAACTAATAAATAAATAAATAAATAAATAAATAACAAGAAGGGGTCATGGGTGGTGAAAAAATTGGATTACAAAAATTACTTATTGTAATCCAAACAATCCTTTCATTTACAGATAGGGAAACAGAGTCCAGAGATGGATGGAACTTGCCTTCAAAAAAGATGGGTAAAAGTATTGGACAGTACAAATGAAAGATAGGTGAGACTGGAGATCATAATACCAGTTCAGTAGTAAATCAAGATACCTAGATTTTGGTGGTAAAAATGATCTACAAATGAGAATAGCAGATGACAGAAAATGAAAATGCATTACCACATAGGACCACTGGTTAGATGTAGGCATAGAAGAGAAAGAAGTTGAGGATGACTCAGGTCCCCAGTGTGACTGAGTGGGGCAATGATGGAATTATTAGCAGAAATATAAAAAAATGGTGGAATAATTATTTTCTGGGTAGATGAGAGCCATGAATTTGTTTTTATAAATATTGACCATAACTTTTAGGGTTACATATTGAAATATATGAGTATGGCAATACAAATTACAAACACTTGGATTTAAATTCCAACTTGCTTACACTGTGTGACTTGAAAAGGAATTTTTCCTTTGAGTTTCAGTGTTGATATTTGTAGATCTTGGGCAATGATGACTGCTTTATAGAGTTAGTGAGAAGATTAAATGGGGTAATTTTATAAAGTGGCAAGTATTCATTACTCTTCTGTGGAGGAAGCATCAAGAGTATAGAGATAGAAATGGTTAAGAGAAATAAGGTAGCGTTCAGGAGCGATGACAAATCCCAAGCTATATTTTTAGGCTCTAACTGAAAAACTGATAGTACTGTCCCAGGGTTTGTGGAGGATGGAGTCACCAGGGCAGAATATGGGAGAAGCCACACTTACTGAAAATTTGGGAAGGAATCCAGCAAAGGAACCTGAAGGAATGAGCAGAGGATGATAGAAAGTAGACTGTCAATGAAGCCAAGGGAGGCAAAATAACTTGAAAATGGGAGGTGTGGTCCATGGGGTCAAATGCAGCAAAAAGATCTAGACAATAAAGACAGAGATGAGGTCATTAGGACGACACTTTTAGAGACAGCAGAGAATTAGTGATGAATTAAAGAAGAGGCTAAGTAGCCAGTGAAGGTGGAGTAGCAAAGACACTAAAGAAAATGCAATTCTTTCAACATGGACCATGAGAACAGAGGGCCAGATATGATAGTAATTTAAAAGAGTAGCAGCTATAAGGGAAGGTTATTTCAGGCTACTTGAAACCTGACTATATTATATGCCAAGCAAATAATGCCAGTGGAGAGGAATAGACTAATAAAGCAGAAGAGATAGAGGTCATATTTGCAAAGCAGGCTTTCTTAAACTATGCATAGGCAGCCTCAGGCTTTGGTTACTTTGAAGATGTGCTTAACAGAGGAACTAACTTTTAAGCCAGGAGAAGTAATCTGAGGTTAAACAAGAAGTAAGCAATCCCATTGGAGCTGTTTTCTTATACCTGTGAACAAACCACACCAAATAAGGAGCTGCTCTTCTCACTGTGCAAGGTTCATGACATAATTCAGGGACTCTGAGCTTCAAGTATAGTATCCTAAGGCAGAGGGCTCAAAATTCTGTCCCTTGGGGCTTACTGATCCAATTAGGCTTCAATGACTTATAGTCATTAAAATTAAACTTTCTACTTTCTTTCATGTATGGGACAAGACCCAGATGTTTAATATTCCCATTTTATTCTGGACATAGTGGCTGATAAAATTAGACCAGAGAAAAAATAAGAGGTTTTAAAAAATTAAAAGAGAACATCTTAAATGGCTGTGTGACATTCTCCCCAGAAAAACCTACATTTAGTGGGTGAAAAAATATTTTTTAAAAATACACACAAATATTATGCCTTGAAAATTCTCAAGGCATAAAGGAAATAGAGATACATTTACTCAAGAAAGAGTACTAAATCTTTGAACACTGAGAGTCTTTGGCATTTAAGCCAAACCTGCTCCCATTCCCCACCCTACCCCAGGGAAGTGACGGAAGTTCTAATTCAGCAAGGTGTGGCTAAGAAAAGGGGTTCTTCTGCCCCAGCTCATTGTCTAGGGCTACTATTTCATAAATAAAAGGACAGGCTAATAGCATCTCTAATCCCCCCAACTCTATGTTGCAGACCCACTATTTAAGGAGGTGCAACCAAGAGGACTGGTGTCCCCTTCCCCTACTCAGCTCCCACTTGTAGAGCAAGGGATCTTCCCCAGGCATGACAGGCTGAGAATACTGGGGCTCTAATCATCCCTGCCCCAGCTCACTCAAAGGCAAGCAAACAAAAGAGATCAGGAGTTATCACCTCCTCTACAGTGCCTTTAGGGATTCACAAGGAGAGAAACAAATCACTGTTTCACACCCTCAGCTCCAGTGCCATAGTGTGGAGATTCTGCCAACACTATCACTATAGAAGTATCTACTCTTGATATAACATATACATGGATAATATGTAGCTTTTGTGTCTGGCTTTTATCACTTTGCATAATGTTTTCAAGGTCCATACATGCTGTAGCATGTATGAATACTTCGTTCCTGTTTTTTAATGGGGTAAAACATACATATCTCAAAATTGGCCCTTTAATCACTTTAAGTACATTTTAGTGGAATTAAATACATTCAAATTGTGTGCAACCATGACCAGTCTCCAGCTACAGAATTTTTTTATCATCTGTATCCATTAAGCAATAATGCCCTATTCCCCTTTCATTCCAGTCTCTGGTAACCACTATTTTACTTACTGTCACTATAAATTAGACTGTTGTAATTACCTCATATAATTGCAATCATGCAATATTTGTCTTTTTGTGTATGATTCGTTTGGTTGAATCATATACTAGTGTATGGATATACTACATTTTGTTTATCTATCAGTTGATATACACTGAGTGGCCAGATTATTATGATCTCTGAATGCATAATAACCTGGTCACTCAGTGTATGTGTGTGTATGTGTGTGTGTGTGTATATGTGTGTGTGTGTGTGTATACACACACACACACACACACACACACACACACACACACACACACATATATGAATTTGTGCATGGGTGGGTCCAGCCAGCCTGGCCAGGAGGAGGGGACATGGGCAGTTGGCCGGCCTGCCTGCTGGTCGAACTCCTGTTTGAGGGGACAATTTGCATATTAGCCTTTTATTATATAAGATATACATTGAGTGGCCAGATTTTTATGCATTCAGAGATCATAATAATCTGGCCACTCAGTGTATAATTAGAATGCTTTTACCTTTTGGGTATTATGAATAATACTTCTATAAACGTGTACAAATTTTGTGTGGACATATATTTTAATTACTCTTGGGCATATATATAGTAGTGGAATTGTTGGATCACATGATAATTCCATGTTAAATTCTTTTAGGAATTGCCTAACTGTTTTTCAAAATGGCTGTGTCACTTTACATTTCCACCTACAATGTAAGAGGCTTCCAAATTCTGTCATTCTTGCCAATTCTTACTATTGACTTTTTAAAAAATTATATAGTCATTTTAGTGAGTGTAAAATAGTATCTTATTGTGGTTTTGATTTGCATTTCCCTAATGACCAATGTTGTTGAGCATCTTTTCATGTGTTTTTTGGCCATCTATATATCATTCAAGAAATATATATTCAAATGCTTTGTCCATTCTTTAATTGAGTGGTTTTTTTACTGATTTGTAAGAGTTTTTATTTATTTATTTATTTATTTATTTATTTATTTATTTATTTATTATATTTTATTGATTTTGTACAGAGAGGAAGGGAGAGAGATAGCAAATTAGAAACATTGATGAGAGAGAGTCATCGATCAGCTGATTCTTGCACACCCCCCACCGGGGATGTGCCCGCAACCAAGGTACATGCCCTTGACCAGAATCGAACCCGGGACCCTTCAGTACCCAAGCCGACGCTCTATCCACTGAGCCAAACCAGTTTCAGCTGTAAGAGTTTTTAATATGTTGTGGATATAGGTCCCTTGTCATATATATGACTTGCAAATGTTTTCTCCCATATTGTGAAATGTCTTTTCACTTTTTTGATGGTGTTATTGAATCACAAAATTTTTACATTTTGATAGAGTTAAATGTATCTATTTTTTCTATATTTATTTGCACTTTTGGTGTCATGTCTTAGAAACCATTGCCAAATCCAAAGTCACAGAGGTTTATTAGTATATTTTCTTTTTAAAAATATATTTTTATTGATTTCAGAGAAGAATGGAAAGAGCGAGATAGAAACATCAATTATGAAAGAGAATCACTGATTGACTGTCTCCTACATGCCCGCTACTGGGGATCGAGCCCACAACACAGGCATATGTCCTGACCAGGAATCGAACATGACCTCCTGGTTCACAGGTCAGTGCTCAAACATTGAGCACATTGGCCAAGCTATTACTATATTTTCTTATAAATGTTTTATAGTTTTAGAACTAAAAATAAAAAACATAGGATTACCAAGGGTATAATCACTTGAGAAAAGCTATCTAACTATTTAAAAATTGGTAATTGTTTTTTTTTTAATTTCTTTATTGATTAAGGTATCACATATTTGTTTTCTTCCCCCCATTCCCATCCCAAACCCCTCCCCACGCATGCCCCCACCCCCCTGTTGTCCATGACCACTGGTTAGGCTCATATGCATGCACACAAGTCCTTTGGTTGATATCTCCCCCTTATCCCCACCCCCCTACCTTCCCTCTGAGGTCTGACAGTTTGATCTATGTTTCCTTGTCTCCAGGTGTGTTCTTGTTCATCAGTCTATGTTGTTCATCATTTCCCCTAGATGACTGAGATCATGTGATACTGGAAATACACTTAAAAGAACCTAAAATGAGACTAGCAATAATGGTTATGCTGAGAGGCAAATGAATCAGTCTGTAGTGAGTTTCATTCTGGGCCAACAGTTCTTTTGAGTCCCAATTTCAATGTCAAACAGTTCTTTATGTGTACATGTCAGCAATGATATTTCAGTTCTGGATGGTGGACATATGGTGGTAATGAAGGTCCGACTGTCTCTGGTTTGGTCCTGGGCAACCTGCAGCCACACACAGCTGCTGACTGCTAGTATGGCAAGGCATCACCAGGATCTTCCATCTCTGGACTGTTTCTCTTCTGTCTTCTTGGCTGGAGTAGTCCTGTCAATTCCTCTCTGTTGCAGTAATCCACATGGTTTTGTAGTTGTTTTCTGAAAAAATACAAACATATTCTCCACCAAAAGTTGATAAAGGAATATTTTCTATAAATTTGACTTGGGATCCTTTTTCATTTTTTGCCCAAATGATTTTCCTTTGGCTTGTTTTGACACCATGTGTGTTTTTCATGGGTGTCTTGTTGTTAGCATTACAAATGAAAGTTGATTTTCTAAAGTAAAAATTTTCTACATGTAATTTACTTACAGGATATTTTTCCTTACATGATATTCTTCTACTAGCCCCCTTTTTATTTAAATATTAGGAGACTTTTGGAAATTTTATAATGTAGTCTTGATAGCTTTTAAATTCTGTTTTGCACTAACATATGACTTCTTTAGGTTCATTACATGTTATACAATTTTACCATGAGATGAACTACCAATAAAATTTTTAGTTAACACTTTAGAAACAGATTTTTTTCCAGTACAATTAATCTTTCTAGAATATTCACTTATTTCAATTATCCAATATAAATTAGCCTGAAAACTTGACTACTATTTTACTGTCAAATTCAATACTCTGACAACAATCTTATTTTATCCTGTAAATATTAGTGGAAAGGATTATTTGCCTTCTTGAGTAGGACCTGAGCATTTCTGGTGCTAGGCTGGATTTAAATATCAAAAACCCACTTCTCCACACCATGGGTACAAGCAACTCAAACAAGTCTTGTTGCAGTGAGAGGGCAGTTGCTGTCGGCCAAGTCTCTGTCTGTTACCTGTGTCCCAATTTGAGCTGCACATGGTAAGCAAAGCAGCCATGGGGGCAGTTGACCTCCGTCAGAAAAGGTGAGGGTTCAGGCCCCTGCAAAGTTGGGGGAGTGAGGGTCTGTGCTCCACCTCTGCTAACCCCCAAGTTCTCTCCTGATGGACACTCTGCGACTGTGCCTATTTTAGGTTGTTCCTTCCCTGAGGAATCTTACCCATCTCTGGCTAACCAGGCATCCTCCAGGGCCAAGTAGGGTGATGTGAGGTTCATTTCTGTCTCCTTAGTTGCCTATGCCCCTGGGCCTCCACGCTCAGATCCTGCCTTGAGATCATACAATTAATATGGTTAAACAACTTGCTGTATTCATTAAGCAATATATCATTATGTTATGGACATTCTTATATACAAGTAATGCAGATCTACTCACTTTTTGTAATGGCAGCAGTAGTGTTCCAGTGTATGTAGTATAATTTATTTAATCGTTTCCTTACTAATGAATATTTATCTTATTCTCAAATAATGATGCAATGATACTGCCCTTCTGGTATTTTTACACATGTATATGAATATTTTTGTAGGAAATATTTCTAAAAGTGGAATTTTTGAATTAAAGGATATATGCATTGATAATATTGACAGATATGTCTAATTTCCTCTCTAAAGAAGTTGTAGTAATTTATCAGTATATAAGAATGCCATTTTCCCCAGAGATTCAACCACTCTAGATATTTTCTATCTTTAAAAAGTTTCCTGCCTATTAGGCAATAGGTATCATATTAGGATTATAATTTGCATTTTTCTGATTACTCTTGTAGTTGAGCATATTTTCATATGTATGTAGGTCATTTGCATTTCTTTGTCTATGAATTGCTTGCTCAAGTCTTTGTGAGTTATTAACTTTTTTATTTATATTTTGTTGTATTTAAGAAGAGATACATGTTTGGTATACTTTAACTTACTTTGAAACCTATTTTTTTATCATACTAGCAGAGGAAGCATTTACTCTATCCAAAATAAGGGAATAGATATATATAAATTCAGCTTAGCATCATGTATAATCTTGAGTCCACCAATGAGCAAGTATTTACTTTGACCGTAATTAGTAGCAAGGGAATGTTATTTCAGAAAACAAGTTTAGACTATTAGGATTCCAGGACTTAAAGATCATCTAATCTAATCCTCTGCTAGCCTTCAACATCCCTTCCAGGTTTCCCTCTGTTCCTTAGCTTCCACCAAGTGGGATATTCTTTGTGAAGGAGAGGGCAACAAATGTAATTGCTTAATTCTGCTTTTCTCAACTTAATATTAATATGATACCCTATGCCTCCACAATTGGAAGGCACTATTTCATAACTTCAAATTCATCATGAACCTCTAACACATTTGTCTAAGTGACTCAAGTCTAAACTCTTAAAATTTAACTCAGTAGTTCCATAGTTTTTGTTGTTGTTGTTGTTGTTGTTTTGTAAGCCATCTTTGAGGTGTATCCAGAAGGAAGTGGAGGGCTGCAGAGTTATTTGATATATTTTGGCCCATTGTAATGCTCCATTCTAACTGGTCAGTCAGAGGCAGATGTGTGTGTGCGTGTGTGTGTGTGTGTGTGTGTGTGTGTGTGTGTGTGTTTGAGAATTCTTTCATAATGATCTATAATTTAGCTGCCTGATAGGCTCAGTGTTGAACAACAATGAGTTTTTGAACAGTGAGAAGGATATGTTCTGAAACAGAGGTAAATAGTACCAATTATTTACAATGCTGCACATCAAGGACATCTAAACTAGAATAGCTAGAAATGCTCCTGTGATTATAGCTTGGAATGGCCATAGCAAAGAGTCCAGAGTGGCAATATCTAATGTTTTCTAATTGTACTTATTTTCATTTTTCTTTACATGAATAACATGTTAATTTTTAGGTACCAGATAAGCTAGCACAAGTTGATTAAAAGCTGGCTTAGTGACCATTTCATTCAGTTACATTTCTCCTAAGTGATACTTCCATTGTTTAAGGCCAAAAAAAGGCATGTAGATACTTTCTGACATTTTAGTTCAGTGTCTTGAATATCAAATTCAGTTTAGCATCATGTATAATCTTGGGTCCACCAGTGAGCAAGTATTTACTTTGACCAGAATTAGTAGCAAGGGAATGCTATTTCAGAAAACAAGTTTAGACTATTAGGATCCTATAACTTAAAGATCATCTCATTTAATCTTCTTCCAGTTTTCAATATCCCTTCCAGGTTTCTCTCTGTTTCTTAGTTTCCACCAAGTGGAGAGGTAGCCTCAGCCCTGCTTGAATCAGTGACATAAAAATCACTCTTATATGAGGCAGCCCAATCCATCTTGAATAGCTCTAATAGAAAGATTTTATTGAACTGAATTTTTCTCCAGTATATTCAACCTATTAATCCAATGAGAGTCCAGAGGTGCTTTCTCGAACAGGTTTAATCTCTTTTACACATCATAGATCTGTAAATATTTGAAGATCTTCCTCTTTCCATAGCTCCAACACATTCCACCTTTCCCACCATTAAATCTAAATGTTCCCAACTTCTGTGATTTTTTTCATAAGGACCTCTTGGCTTCTTTTCTAACTTAATCTCCTCCTCCCTGCCTATGCCAAATGGCCTCCTCCTATTCCTCAAACATGTATAGCATATTCCTGTCTCAGGTCTCTATACCTTTTCTTCCCACTACCACAAATGCTCTTCCTTTAAATAATCACAATGTTTGCTTATTCCATTTTTAGCTCAAATATCAGCTCCTCAGAGAGGCCTTCCCTGACTACTGTATCTAAAATAACCACCCCAATCTTTATCACTACCTTTTGGCCTTGATATATTTTTCTTTATAGTACACATAACTCCTTGAAAGATGACAATATCTGTTTATAAGCTTGTCTGTCTTTCCAGCTAAATGTAAGTGTCATGAGGTCAAGGACTGTACATGTTTTGTCTAGCACATAGTAGATTGCTCAGTAAACATTTGTTGCTCAACTCAATAGGATGTAGTTTTTATATTCCTTTTACTATTTGGTCACTCTCTTGAATTTATACATATCTCTCTCAAAGTGCAGTGGCCAGACTTGATCATGAAAATTAGCTATGAGCTGAATAGGGCAGAATAAAGCATAATAACCACATTATGTAGTCAATGAGTAGATACCATGCAGGAGACACCATGCAAGATCATGGACATATGACAGTATAGAGAGATAGAAACATCCATGAGAGAGAAACACCATCTATTGGCTGCCTCCTGCACACTTCCTACTGGGAATTGAGCCCACTGCCTGGGCATGTCTCCTGACCAGGAATCGAACCAACAACCACTTGGCTTATGGGTTGACACTCAACCACTGGGCTACACTGGTTGATCCACAGCTAATCTTTTAGTAGCCATCTCACACATCACACTGGAGTATTTAAGAATTAATTAAAACTCGCAGATCCTTATCATGAGTGATTTTAGTGGTCAAATCAAAATCACTTGGTTGCTCTATTAAATTTCATTGAGTAAAATTCTCTCCATCAAGTTATTAAGTCAAATTATTTTGGAATCAAAATTCAGTCAACCAATAGATTTATTAGCCTTCTCAGCTTTGTGTCATATTCAAATCTACCAAGTGGGGCTTCTGTATATGCAAGTCTTCAATAAAATCATTGCACAAGACAGACCCTTGTTGCACACCACCAAAAGACTACTTCCAGCTCAATACCAAGTGACAGCATCTCCAAATGCCTTGATGCTGTCTAGATTTTCTGCCTAATGTGATTAAATATTTAGCAATCTGGAAACCTTATCAAAGAAGGAATTAAGGTTAGTCAGATATGTCTTGTTCCTAGTGAACTCAGGTTGGAAACCAGTACAAATCCCATTAGGCACACCTAAACAATTCCTTTAATATTCCATTTGATAATCTTATTTGATAGTAACATAAAACTCACAAGTTTGTGTTGTTTAGAATATAACATTTTGCAATTTTTTTGAAAATCAAAGTAATTATATATTTTCTTGATTACAGATTCCCTCCTATTTGCTGAGATTCCTCAAACTCTTTCATGATAGTATTTCCTCTCTCTCTCTCTCTCTCTCTCTCTCTCTCTCTCTCTCTCTCTCTCATTCACACACACACACACACACACACACACACACACACACACTTCCCCCCCCAAAAAAACTCTCTCCATTGAGGACACAGTCCCTTGGATAAGAAAATCCAGTCACCTGTGTGTTCTCTTAACACTCTCGTCTCAATTTTGGGCTTCTTCTGCCTCTCCCTGAGATTCTAACCTTTTCATTCCAAAGCTCATTGTATTTTTCAGAGAATATAACAAATTTGATTTGGAGTTCTGCTGTTCCTGTCTTCCATCAACATTACTTCTTTAGTCCTAAGCAGCATACCTCTCTGATGACTTTGTTCTTGCTTAGAACATAACTAATGAAGCCTCATGCTTTCATCTTAGACATTTACTCCTAGCCCTAGCTCATTGGAGACTTTCCCCTTCCTGACATTATTCATATCAGCTAATGATCCTTTTAAGTTCATCCTTAATTTCATTTCCTACCACCCTCTCCACACTCAAAATACAGCCACAAGGGTCCCCTTGTAGTTCCTTAAATATGCTAAGTATACCCTCAAATTAGGGCCTTTGCATTTCCTGAACCCTCCTAGAATAATCTTAATACAGATATTTTCATGACTTTCTTCTCACTTTATTTAGGCCTCTACCTAATTATCTTCTCATTAGAGAGGTCATACTAACACAATTGCTGAAACAACACACACATATACCCAACCTTGTGATCACTCTTTGCCCTTTACCCTGCTTTATTTTTCTTCTTGGCAATTATTTGTATCTAAAATATTTTTTTGATTACTGTCTTGTCCCACTAGAAAATAAGTTGAGTGGAGACAAAATTCTTTGTTTTTGTCTAGTGCTACAACAGTGCTTGGATCATAGCAACTGCTTAATAAATATATTAAAACTTAATGATGCCTAGGTACTTCTCTTAGAACATTATTCCATAAGACCTACATAGGCTTTTTCTATCTGCAAGATGATTCTGAAGGCACTATCTACACTAATAAAAGAGTAAGATGCAAATTGACCATACCTTCACAACTCCCACCACCCAATCAGGAGTGAGTATGCAAATTAAACCAACAAAGATGGCAGGTTAATTTACATATGCAAGCACCAAGGAGCTGGGAGTGGGGCAGGACACTTGTGTCATCACTATGTTGACTATGTAGGCATTCCACACTGCCCCAGCTTCTCTGGGCCTCTGGGAAGCATGGGAAGGTGGAAAGGCCACTCCAGCTGTAGCAAAGGAGGTGCCAGCAGCCAGGGGAAGGAAGGCCCATTCTTGCATGAATCTTCATGCATAGAGCCTTTAGTCAACAAATAATATAGCAGAGAGAATAACAATTGAAAGGTGTCTATAAATAAAACTAAGATCCTACAATTTCTATGACTTTATCCATGTAATATGCAAAGCCAACCTGAAGGTCTAATGGAGGGCAATACATACAGAGTCACAATGCTCACTAATATTTAGACAAGCCTAAAGCTTAATTCCTTTAGTTTGTTTCTGAATTGTTTGGTGTTCTTATAAAACAATAGCTGTATAGCATTTCCCAAAAACAATGGAGTTTACTTTTTAAAAGTGTTCACAAAGAACTAGGAAAGTTTATTTCTGGAGAGTAATGGGAGAACTGGTAAATAATGAGGAATATTCAATTTTCACTCAATTTGCATTTAAACTATTGTAGTTGATTTTATACAATGTGCATGGGCTTGGAAGTCCTGGAATCTGTGAGTAGATATATACAGTAGGTACTTTGTGTGGTATATTATAGGTCACCTGACCAGAGAATAGCTGAAAAGTTATTAAAATTGTGCTGACAATTTCCTAAGCCTAGAGAAAACAACTAGAGAAACTATGGCTTTACACCTAATTCTGACTAACAGGGGGCATTGTTTGGGAAGAAAAAGTGATAAAAACCTAAAGAGGGAGTGAGCAAAGGACCATAGAAATCTTTGACCTTCAGAAGGAGAATGGCTGGAAAAAGTCAGGTCCAAGATCATAACACGAAACTCTACAAGAGAAGACAATTCAAGAGTATTAAGAAGCTCTCTGAAATGTCACTCTGGTTATAACTACATACGACCTAGATAGAGGAAAATGTGGGAAATTTCTTAAGGAAGCCAGAGATTTTGTATTAGGAAGTCTCAGAGAAACTCTGATTTTTAAACCTGAATTTTTAAGTAAAAGAAGCTTTTTTTGAGGGGGGCTAGGAGATAGTGAAACAAACCATAACCAAAGAAATATGCCATATCACGATAATTGATAAGAAGACTGAATCAGAGTAAGGGAGCAGAGTGTAGCCAACAAGAGTGGTTATAAGGGTGTGCTCTTTCTTCTGTGATGTCAAGGAGACAATTGGAAAGAAGTCTAAATTAAGTGAGAGAGCAAGCTCTGCAAATGTCTGGGCATTCCAGACAGAGAGTTCAGAAAATACAAAAGCTCTGGTGTGTAGATATGCCTGGCATCTTTAAGTAATAACAAGGAGGTGAGCAGAGCTAGTTCAGAATGCCAGGAAATTGTTAGGAGATCAGCTCATAAAGTGGCGCGGGGGGGGGGGGGCAGATCATATAGGGCCTAATAGGCTATAACAAGAACTTTGAATTTTATTATTAATCACTAGAGTCCCAGTGCATGAAATGTGTGCATGTGGGAGAAGGGGTGGTGGTGTCTGTCAGCCCAGCCTGCACCCTCTCCAATCTGGGACCCCTCAGGATCCAGCCTAAATGAGCAGTTGTACATCCCTCTCATAATCCAGAACTGCTGGCTTCCAACTGCTCACTTGCCTGCCTTCCTGATTGTCCCTAACTTCTACCTGCCAGCCTGATCACCCCCTAACCACTCCCATGCCAGTCTGATTGGTGCCTAACTGCTCCCCTGCCGGCCTGTTTGTCCCCAATTTCCCTCCTCTGCCGGCCTGGTTACCCCTAACTGCTCTCCCCTGCAGGGATGATCACCCGCAACTGCCCTCCCTTGCTTGCCAGATCACCCACAACTGCCCTCCATTGCAGTTCTGGTTCCTCCAAACTGCCCTCCCCTGCTGACCATATTGTGGTAGGCATCCTGTGTCCACATAGGGGCAGAATCTTTGACCACATAGAGGGCAGCCATCTTGTGTGTTGGAGTGATGGTCAATCTGCATATTACTATTTTATTAGATAGGATAGAGGCCTGGTGCATGGGTGGAGGCCAGCTGGTTTGCCCTGAAAGATGTCCCAGATCAGGGTGAGGGTACCCTTGGGATGTGAGGTGGCCTGGGCAGGGGACTTGTGGTGGTTTACAGGCCAGCCACGTCCCCCCCACACCACCCCGGTGACCCAAGCAGAGGCCCTGGTATCTGGAAATTATTTGCCTTCTACACTTGAAACTTTGTAGCCTGGAGCTGAGCCAAGCTTTCTGCTTGCTCTGTGGCTGCTGCCATTTCTGTTTGGATTTGTTTACCTTTTATCATTGAAACTTTGTACCCTTGAGTGGAGGCTTAGGCTGGCTAGGGCAGGCAGAAAGCTTGGCTTCTTCCATTGCCAGAGAAACCAAAGCCTCCCTGCTGCTCTCTGTGGCCACAGCTATTTTGGCTGGGGTTAATTTGCATACTCACTGTGATTGGTTAGAGGGCATGGCAGAGGTATGGTCAATTTGCATATTACCCTTTTATTAGATAAAAGGAGTGGCATGAACTAATATATCACTTATCAAGATTACTCTGTTGCTGTGTTGAATAGAAAATATGAGAGCCAGAATGCAAGCAAGAGGGCACTATTTATGAGGTCGCTCCAGTAATAAAGATAAGAGACGCTGGTGGCTTAGACTGAAGTATCAGAGACAGGGCTGGGAGACAGTGGTACATTCCAGATATGTATTGAAGGCCAAGTCAATAAGATTTCTGATGGGGTAGATGAAGGAAGCTAGAAAAAAAGAGAAAAGTCAAGGATAATTCTAAGATATTTGTTCTAGGCAAACAGGCAAAAGTTTATCCCATTAATTGAGATGGGAATAATTGAAAGAGGATCATGTCTTAGATGGTGGAGCTCAAAGACTGAGTTTTGTATATATTGAGTGTAAGATATTGATTAGATATTCAAGTGGAGATGTTGATTTGTAGGTATATACCTGAGTGTGGAATTTAGGAGAGTAGATATTGTCAGGGATTAGATTTAGGTGTTCTCAGCATAAAGATTATTTAAAGCTAGGGGATTAGAGAAACAAGTAAAAAAAATTATGCTAATTAGGCATTTTTTAAAACCACCATTCTCTTTCCTTTTCTCCTGCCTCCCTCTCATCTGCTTCCCCTGTGCCTGGACCTAAGGATTCCTGATTACTGGGGCATATCTCATGCACCTTTTCAGTATGCTCTGCTTAGAGACCTCTGGACCAGAGAATAGAGTATCTCTACTGTTTGGCCTTAATATGACAATGAATAAATAAATAAATAAATAAATATAAATAAATAAGGTGGGGTAGGCAAAAGAACAGGTATTAAATACAAGCAAAGTAAGCAGCACTTCCAAGATATGAATTCCAAGGTTCTCAGAAAATCTGTTATCCCCCAAACTCACAATAGCTCCCTTTGCTGCTGGCAGAATCCCCCAATCATTCCCTTAAGCTGGGAGTGGGGACATTTTTGTTATTGTTGAGAACTTATGACCTCTAGAGGGAAAACTTTGCAGGCTGCTTCATAAATAAGCACCTTGCAGAGGAAACAAAAACAAAAACAAAAACATGTTCAACTAATCTGCTTTTTAAATTGAGGAAACCTTATTGAATAACCACAGAAAATATTAAAATTATGTTTCACTATCTTATAATGATTAGTTTTAGAAGGATAGAGAAAGTGACACCTTCCACACACTAAGCAGAAACAAAGGTGGGGTGTCATACTGCACTTCTATTATACACCAAGCACTGTGCTAGACTCTGTACTTGTCTTAGCTCCATAATTAATCCTCCCAACAATTCTGTGAGGTATCAAGTCTTGGGCCCAGCTTACAGATGAGGAAAGTGAGGCCCAGTTTGTCACTTGTCCAGATTCGTATATCTGGTTAGCAAGTGATATAGGCAGTGATCCAGCCTTGTGTCCCCCTAGATTCCAAAGCTCATGTGTAGAGAAGTGCAGGAAGTGAGTGTTACTCAGAGGTCACATCCTGGGGCACTTTATTCACAGTATTTATTACCTGTTACTCACCTCTTTGATATGTTGATTAGCTGTTGTTTCCAGCTTATTAAGGGCTTTCATCCTTAAACCTTTAAAGGTTTTTTTTTTTTTCTTTTTTTTTTTTCTTTCTAAATGGGGCTACCACCATTTCACACCAATCTATAAACTATTTTCTACCTCAGGCCAAATTAGCAGTCACCCAAGGTTTAGATAAAGCCCAGCCTACAGCGCACCTCTATTCTCCAAGTGATAAAAGTTTGAATTCTAGTTAAAATGAAGATGCCCCTGATGAATTGTTTACCTTTTCCAAGGTCGGGTACATATGGGGTGAAATCATATTCATACCAGAGACCACAAGTACCTTGGAAGCAGGTTCTCCCCATTCAGGAGAGCATACTCATTCACTTGTGCACATCCTCACCATCAAGTGGATGTAAGGCAGTTTTAAGAGGAGATGACTTCAATTTAGCAACAAGGGACCAGTGCCACATCTTACAGATTGTTGGCTATTTGGCTGGTGGTTGGACATCAGGGAGCTGGAGCTGGATCTTTCTTCTAATGGGTAAAGCAGAACTGCTTATTCTGGGGTTTGTTGGGCCCTAAGGAATTGTCTTATACATTCCTCACCTGGGACCAATTCACTGTATTAAAGTGGAACTTGGGTGTCCAGGTCAACCCAGAGGCACAATCTGAATACAGGCAGAATAGTTTTAAGTTTTGATGTCATTCTTTTCTTCTGAAGTTGTTAGAGTAAAACAGTGTCTCATATTTATCCCCTTCCCACTCCCAAGAAAGCTCTTCTTATGTTTGCAATTGGAGTTAATTTCCCCTCCTCCTACTCCCAAATCCCTGTTTTATTCCTGTGTTCCCCAGGGTCATCCTTAATAGTGTTATTTATGTGCATGTTTGTTCCCTCTTCCAGATCATGAGCTCCTAGAGTGATAGATCCTCCCTCCCCCCAACTGATGGTCAGAGTATGACATAAATTTTGTCTGCTGCTGGGACATCCCCCGAGACAATGAACCACCAATCAGCACGTGCCGAGTGCCCTGGGTCCCATCCCTTCCTGTTCCTCCCCTCAAAAGGCCTCTTCACTGCTCCATGTGTTGCTATCTCTCCCAGTCTGAGAGGCAGTCTGGCTCCTCCTTCTTCTCTCCCCCACCCCCTTCTAATCCCGGTTTCTTTACCTCCTATATAATGAATCTCTCTCATTAGTGCAGAATAAACTTCCTCCTTTAACTCGTCTTGGTCTCTGACTCCAGTTTCCTGCCCCTCTAACATTGCATCGAGGGTAGAAACTGCAGTTTATTCATCTCTATCCACCATGGACTGCATGCAGGGCCTTGCACAGTGTAACTACTCAATAACAGCTTGTTGAATTAAATTACTACTTTCTGCCACTGTTGTTGTGATTGGCATTCATTCATTTAGTGCATTTGTACCTTAAGAATGTCCTGCCAAGATTAAAAAGTAAAGACGCACAAATACAAAAAAAACATGTTTTAAACAGTTGATGGGTTTGTTTTTTTTTTTGTGTTTT
The DNA here is from genome assembly GCF_014108245.1 of Pipistrellus kuhlii. Classification (NCBI taxonomy): domain Eukaryota; kingdom Metazoa; phylum Chordata; class Mammalia; order Chiroptera; family Vespertilionidae; genus Pipistrellus; species Pipistrellus kuhlii. Next base: position 4,897,523 of record NW_023425504.1, on the reverse strand, counting down.
TTTTTGGATGTTTTATTTTAAACAGGCCCAAATAAAAAGAAACATTTCCTTACATCTTGCCAGCCAGACAGAAAAGGTTATCAGCAGATTAAGAGGAGTGTTCTCAAACAGCATCAAGTGTCTTTCAGTGTGTCCAATGGGTGAAGAGCTTTCTGTGGCCATGAAAGTTGGCTGGAAGGCTACTTGGATTCATTCTGACACATGTCATATTTTCAAGAGAGGTGTTGAAAGGAGAGTCAAGCAAACAGCCAGTCAAAGTGCCGCTCAGCACACTGGAATTGGCATTACATGAAAGTGTTAGTGAGCACCTCAGTGAACAAGGTTGCCCCCAGGTTTTCCCCGGGAGCTACTTGAAAAGTTGAGAAGTGTACAGGAGTTCTCATCACATAGCCACATTCCCCCCATTCCACACCATGTAGCTGGCCTCCCAAACACTTTGTACTGACTACATTCTAGCTGTCAGGTTGAGTTTATCGTCAACCTGTTGATGGTATCAGTTGAAAACAGCACACCTTTATAGACTGACACATTTAGGAAACTCCATGGCATATAAATTATGTAATTTATATTTGCTGTGCTGAGAGAATTGGACTTGGAGAGGAACAATTTAGTATCTGTAGCACCAAAGAGCGAATTATTTACTATGCACTCACTATATGCCTGATGCTGGGCTAGTGGCAACCTAAATAGACATAGTGCCAGCCCTTGTAGTATTTACAGCTCTTGGGTAGAAGTGGAAAAGGGGTGGGGAAGGGTCTAGAATGAACATTAAATAAGTAAATACATATGTCATGAGCTAATTGCACATATAATAGAAGTTCTGGTGGAGATGCTAAGAGAGCATGTAGGAGAAAATTAGGACCAAGTCCAAAGGGTCAGGGAAAGCTTTAATGAGGGAATATATTTTAAACAGATCTGGAGGATGAGTAGAAATTAACCAAATGAAATGCACATGTTCCTGTTTAGGGGGTAGTGTTTAGGAAAAGGGGACAGCATTTTCAATAGCTCTGCAGCTGACTAGATACTGACACTTTTGAGGATTCAAAAGAAGGCCAATATGCTTGTAGCATGGGGAATGAGAGGGTTTCAGGAATTGTTAGAGATGAATTCAGAGAAGATAGCAGCAGCTGGATTGTGCAGGGCCTCACATCTGGTACTTTTTATTCTGAGGGGTTGGGTGTATGAACTAAGAAATAGCTTTCAAAGACTATTAAGCAATTAAAAGAAATAGACTACTGATATATATGCTACAGCCATAATATATTATATTAAATGAAGAAAACCAGTCAGAAAAAAACATATATTATATGATTCCATTCATATGAAATGTTTAGAAACAGCAAATCCACAGAGAAAGAAAAGTATATTAGTGGTTGCCTGGGCATGAGACTGAAGAATGACGGTAAATGAACATAAGTGGTATTTTAGGGGTGACAGGAAGATTCTAAAATTGAATCTTGGTGATAATTGTACAACTCTCACTGTATTAAAAATCATTGATGTGTACACTTAAAATTAATTGAAAGTTATAAAAATAAAAATGAGCCTTCTACTCTCCTACGAGAGAAATATAAGACATGTTAAATAGAGAGAAAAATCCTTCCTCCCATACAGCCTAAATTACCCCGAGGGCTATGCGGGTCTCAGACCCTAATCCTAGTCTCTATGGGCAAATATATGTACCTGCTTATTTACTTGGTACACTTTGCTCCATGTGGAAAGTGGGTACAAACATAATATCTGCAGAATTATGAATTGGTCACACAGTGGGAGTGGTTATTATGCAAGAGATGGCTGTCATTCTTGTAGCTAAGACAACAGAAGTTGTGACCAGCCATTGTAAAAGAGTTATTAGAGCCCACTGAACAGCTCTGATTCCCAGAAGGCACACTCTTATGTTGGTTCCTGGCCAGAGAGACAAGGGAAGCTGGGACTCATAAGAATTATGAGCCAACTGCCCATCCAGATGTTGCGGGGCGGGGGGGGGGTGGCGCAAGGGAGAGGGCTATCATTAACGGGCCTCCGTAGTCCCTTGGACTCTTCCAAGGGCAGCCTATGTCTGCTAAGTCTCAGCAACTTAAATGGCAGTAGTCACTTAATTGAGGAATTGAGAGTGAAATCAGGGGGAAACCTGTGGCTCATTCATTAGAATAGTGATTTTTATGTACCTCAATTGAGAGACAAAAGTTTATAACTGATTACCCGCTCTTCCCAAGGGAACAGTTTGTAATAGTCTAAAGCAATCATGCCACAGAATGAATTGACTTTCAAATCCAAAACCCTTGGGGAAAGTCCTATTAAAGGCTACCAAGTAGTTATATTTGTATAACAAATATTTGTCCTATTTGTATAAATACAACACGTTCATCAATTTGATAAGGACAGTGTTGTCTGCTGCCTTTGCAATCTATAAACCACCTCTCTTCTCTGGCTGTGTTGACTGTTTATGAGTAACACAATAGGTTTGTTGCCGAAACCGGTTTGGCTCAGTGGATAGAGCGTCAGCCTGTGGACTGAAAGGTCCCAGGTTCGATTCCGGTAAAGGTCATGTACCTTGGTTGTGGGCACATCCCCAGTGGGGGGGAGGGGGTGTGCAAGAGGCAGCTGATAGATGTTTCTCTCTCATTGATATTTCTAGCTCTCTCTTCCTCTATCTAAAAAATCAATATATATATATATATATATATATATATATATATATATATATATCATTGATTTTTTAAATATAAAATATATATATATATTTTTAAGACAATAGGTTTGTCCACATCTGGCTTTCTAACCAATAGAATATTTCATGAAAATCATGGAAGGACAAGAATGGAGTTGAAGGAAGTGATAGAAATGCCATGGGGAATCACCTCAAGTGAGTGAGTTTCTTAATTGCAGGCACTTTCTGTAGCCAGACTGTGACTTGAGGAAAGACTTTCCTTGTGCCTTTTGATGGAATTCATGTTAATTTGAAGAAACATACCCTCTTCTTTAACTTTGCTAAAGTTAACAATGCTGGCCACAAAAAAAAAAATAGTATGGTTGGATAAGACCACCATCTGTGGCTGGTAAGACGTCACACACAGAGTCCCTGTTCCTCTACTGAGGCACTCTTTGTGAAACTTCGATTTGACTGACTTTTAGGTACTATGCTGGCTCTGGCTCTGCCAGTCTATCCCCTCCCCATTTTGTTAATAGCAGAACTACACCTTTTGTATTTACTGACTCCTCATTCTTCTTGTCTTCTTTCTGGCTATTGGAAGAATGCAAAGAAGGAGAGATTTCTTTTCAGGATTTGCATATAATACCAAAATTTAAGAGCCAGAACCTGGCAGAAGATAAAGCACTTCCTAGTAGTATGACCTTGGGGAAGTTACTCAACCTCTGTAAGCCTTCCTTTCTTAAAAAAAAATAATTTTTTAAATTGATTTCAGAGAGGAAGGGGGAGGGGAGAGGGAGGGAGGGAGGGAGGGAGAGAGGGAGGGAGAGAGAGAGAGAGAGAGAGAGAGAGATCAATGATGAGAGAGAACCATTTGATGGGCTGCCTCCTGCACGTCCCCTACTGCATGCACAACCCAGGCATGTGACCCTGACTGGAATTGAACCTGGGATCCTTCAGTCCTCAGGCCCACACTCTATCCACTGAGCCAAGCCGGCTAGAGAAAGCCTTTCTTTCTTTATTTGTAAAATTAAAATAATAGAATCAACCTTACAGCACTGCTGTGAGACTAAAAGTAGTTTGAAACCTGTAAAGTACTTAAAATACTGACTATACCATACAGTCAAAAAAAACAAAACAAACAAAAAAAACAAAACACTGAAATAACATAAAATATCATTCTCTAAGAAGCCACTGAATTCAGTATCTAGTGTTCACAGGCAGTGCTGTGGGGCATATGGTAGATTATGTAGAGGTAATAAGAGTGTATGAAAGATAAGAGTGTGGAAAGAGCATGAACTTGGAGTCAGCAATCAAATTACCGCTTTGCTTCTTGCTGTATGTCCTTCGGCAATTTACATGAACTCTGATCCTGTTTATTCATCTGCCTGATGTAAATGATGACATCTTTTATGGTTGTTCTGGTAATTAAGTGAGTGAAGAGATAGGAGAGCCTCACAAATTTATACTAAGTTTTCCTGTAGCCTAGTACATAAGGAATGATACATGTGAGACTCATTTTTACTTCTTCAGTAGGCATAAACCCTGAACCTCAATCAAACTTCATGTATTTTGGGATGTTACTCTAACATTCTAGATATCTTGAAGATTGCTGAACTAATATTCTGTGTTAATGCATTATTAAAATGTCATATTTTGGAGATATCAAAAAAATCTTATGATGAATCCAGAAAAACAAATTGTAAATTTTGGAAAAAAGTTCAGCCAATTCTGCCACTCAGAAGATAAGTGGCTTAGGCAAGTCACTTCACCTCTCACTGCTAAACTTTTCTCCTGTTTGTAAGATAGAAATAATTCTAGAATTTACCCCATAAGTTGGCTGAAGGGGGGGGGGGGCGGGTGTTCACTGAAATAAAATAAAGTGTACTTCACCCAATGTCTTCCACTTATAGAAGATCAATAAATGATAGCTAGTATTAGTATTCAGAGAAGGAAATCAGGATAAAATATCAAGTGTGTGTTTTTTCTAATTGGCTGTCATTATCTAAGATTAGGTCCCTTTATGTTAGGAAGGAATAATGTGCTAATTTGAAGTATATTACTAATCTTTGGAACTTGACATCTGGAAAAAACAAACAAACAAAAAACAAACAAACAAATAAAAAAAAACAGCCATGTCCTCTCATAAAATTCAACATTATATCTAAGACAAAGACAGACTTGAAGTTGCCTTTTCTTGTAATTATATCCTTTTACATAAATTACAAAGTCCCTTACACCTTATTTTACATGTGGAGATACTAGAGGTACAAGAATGTTACTGAGACGTAATGGCAGGTAAGGTTTTGAAATGATCAATTCCTGTCCCCTCTAATTCTGCCTCTTTATACCCAATGAATCAAGGTAAAAAGTGAATTATCACTTACTTTGCAAAAAAAATGCATGATAATTATTTTCTGTCCCTGCAATATGTCTGAAATAGCAATTAATCTAAATGTTTTTCATTTTTATATTTATCTTTTCTCTGCTCATAGCTTATTGGAGCACTCTGGTTTCTCCCTTTGATGAGGGGCTTGAGTAATGAGACCCTCAAAAGTTCCTTTTAGCTTTGACCTTATGCATTTTTAGGGATGTCCCTGGGATTTTCAAGAATGCATGCAATGGTTTTCCTTAGTAAAGGTCCTGGTAAAAGAAGGTTATGTCCACCTTTTCTTGTATAATCCTATTGGAAACTTTGGGAAATCACTAGGAATAATTAATGCATTCTGAGTGATGCGTGCTTAGCTAATTGGGCTGAAACATAGGGTTGGTTAGCAACTTGGCGGAGTTCCAGGTAGCAGGTGTTTGCATAGAGTCAGTACTGATTCTTTTTTCAAAGAATGGAAGAAGGCTTATACATGTTTTGTTTTTGAGAAAGTTTGCCTAAGTTTTGTCCTACTCTCACCCTCATCTGAAAGTCCTGAGAGCAAAATAAAACCAGGTTTATTAGCATTAAAATGAAGATTATTTCTTTTTAATGTGGTTTTGTTTCTTTTCACAATTTTTAATGTGGTTGTTAAAAGGTCACTGCATCTTTCTAGGTGTCTTTATTTACCTCTTATTTTGATTAGAGGCACACAACCAGAATCATTTTACAAGATTTTGCTTTGAGATCAATTGTACCGGTGCTTTTTATATGGAGATCACATTTCTCCATATATTCCCAATTGTTTAATGTTTTACATTTCTAAGTCCATATACAATTTTCACCATTAGGAGAAAGAGAGAAAAACATCAATCTGCTGCCTCCTGTTGTTTCACTCTTCAAACAACAAATTTACATTATATTTGCTTTCCTCCATATAAATATTATAACATTTCTATTCATCAGAAACCCTTCAAATGAAGATTAAGGATGTTCAATGATGACTACATGGATATTTAAGCAGAATTTCTGAATTTTGTAGGTGGGGGGACACTATTATGTGCATGCCACTAATAAATAAACATATCTGAATATGTATCTGAATCCCTGTCATTGGATAAACAGATACTTGAGTCTAAGGAAGGAAGACTTTCTTCAGCCTGAGCAATTTGGGCTAGAGAAACTTTCCCGTGAATTTCTGGCATCTTGCTGTAAATAATAGAAACTCATTGGAGCTAGCATTGTAAGAATTCTAGGAGCCTCACAGACTGCTGGTGAAGGAAGTGGAAAGCCATCAGGAAGCAAGGCAACCATTCTTTTTCTCTCTGTCTTTTCAGCATTTCCCTGCACATATACATCTATCTCTACTTCTAGTAGGGCTTTCTAGGCATTCTCCCTGGTCTATTTAAAATTTCTCCCACTGTTCAAAAGGCCTCAGGCCATTGTGTAAAGAGAAATGATGTAATTTTAGAAGAGCAGTTGGTGGCATTGATTACTTTTAGAAAGAAAACAGAGAGGGGATCAGCTGATGTCTTCCAACCCTTCCAGTTTGACTTCTTAGGGTCCTGATGTACACCTCTGGACATCTGTTAGAAGATATCCTAACTATTAACTATAATATATCCTCAAATATTTTATCAGTTTCTCAAACTTCTTGAATCACACTGAGCATTAGGCAGTAATTGCAAATAACTCAATCCTCTATAAGCAGGATGAAAAAATTGTGGCACATGGGAAACACCATAGTTCTTTCACCAAGTGCCTTGGCAGATATCCACAGCCACAGCTCTCTTCCCTGCTGCTCTCAGAGTTGGCCTCAAAACCCTTCTCAGAATTGGTGAATCACTAAACAAAATGTGGCATACATATGTCATAGAATATTATCCAGCCATAAAGACGAGTGAAGAAAAAAAGGAAATGAATTACCAATACATGCCTCATTGTGGATGAACCTTGACAATATTATGCTGAGGGAAAGAAGCCAAACACAATAAGACCACATATTGTATGATTCTATCTATGTAAAATATCAAGAATAGGCAAATCCATAGAGACAAAGAGGGCACTGGTGATTGCCAAAGACTGGGAGGAGGTGGGAATGGGGAGTGACTGCATAATAAGGGGTTTATTGGGAGGGTAATGAAAATGTCTTGAAATTAGATTGTAGTTATAGATGTATAACTCAGTTACTATGATATACTAAAGCCATTAAATTGCACACTTTAAAAGGAAAGATTTTATTTTATATAAATTATGTCTCAATTTTTTAAAATGTTATTCCTAGTACAAACCTCCAGGAAATGACCACAAGTGGAATTAGCATGTCATAAATTTTGAAGTTTTGCTATTTATCTTTTTAATTTCATTTGTGCTTGGGCTGAGAGCCAATCTAGCTACATGCCATATGTTTACAGACCTCTGGACCTTTGTTTCTATGAGAATCTTATTGACATTTCTCATCCCTACTTCCAGTAGAAATGCCTCTAGTCCAAATGGAGCCCCATCTGTGAAGAAGCCTTTCCTAACTCCTTCTATCTCTACTCTCACCCTAGAATAGGGGTGTCGAACGCAATCAGAGAAGGGGCCAAAATCTAAAATCCAGCCTAAATCGCGGGCCAAATGGTTTACTGAACAGTCATAAACTGTCATTGTGATGGAAACGCAGCGGAGTGCAGTGATGACAGCGCGGTGCGGGCCACATTGCAAGGCCTGGCCCGCGGGCCTTGTGTTTGACACATGTGCCCTAGAACAATTAAATGTTCTCTTAGCTATAGTTAATAGCACTCTACACATCCCTCTATCCCAGTCAGTATTACACTGTATTGTTTGCAGAAAGTTTTTTTTTTCTTTATTGATTTTTTAGAGAGAGAGGAAGGGAGAGGGAAAGAGAGAGAAACTTCAATCAACAGCTTCCTGCATGCCCCCAATTGGGGATTGAGCTGGAAACCCAGGCATGTGCCTGACCAGGAATCAACCTGGTGACCTTTTGGTACATGGGACTATATTCAACCAACTGAGCAACACCACACAAGGTAGAGAAACTTGTTTAATTCCAAATAACAGGTAACATTTAAAATACAAGTATATAATTTTTTTTTATTTTGACTAGATTTTGCATGGAAATCACCCCAGTATATTACCACCAAAGTGAGAATGATGCTTCTGCCAAAAAGTCAGAAAAGTGGTAGTAACTTCCCGCAGAATCAATGCCATAAGCCTAAGGCTAGCAAAATTCATATATTTACTGAAATAATACAATTATAAACTGCATTAATCACACTAGGATGTGAACACTGGCCTTCCTTCCAGGTATATGGAATACAAAATGGATACTTACTAGAATAGAGGAAGACAACCTTAACAAGAAGCTCTGTGAAGGTTCAGAAGTATGTCTTGATGAACTGCAAATATTATAGCTGAATATTAAGATCAGAGTTTCTTGGGATATTGTACAGTACTAGAAACATTCTGAAATGCTATATAAATTGGCCGACTGGGATGTCTTAGTGGTTGAACATCAACCTATGAACCAGGAGGTCACAGTTCAATTCTTGGTCAGGGTACAGGCCCAGGTTGTGGGCTTGATTCCCATTGGGGGCCATGCAGGAGGCAGCCAATCAATGATTCTTTCTCCTCTTGATGTTTCTTCTCTCTCATTCTCCTTTTCTGTCTAAAATCAATAAAAGTGTTTTAAATAAGTAATACTGTGAGAGCTTAGCTTTTCAATGGCTCAATAATGGCAAGTCTCAATGCCAGAGGTGCTAGTCAATGAGAGATTGAAGTAGACTTCAGGATATCTGCCTGAAATCCATTCACTCTACAATCATTTATTGGAAGCCACTATGTATCAGGTATTTCAGGCATTGAGGAATACATTAATGAACAAAACTTAAATATATCTGCCCTTTTGGAGCTTGCATTCCAATGGAGGGAGAGAGACAATCTATACTGATATTTATGCTAATTAGACCAGGTCAACTGAACATCTTCCGGATGTCCAACTTCCTCCTGGACAGTTAGGGGACAACCAGGCTGGCAGGGCTGGGCAGTTAGTGGACGGCCAGGCTGGAAGGAGATCAGTTAGGGGGCAACCAGGTTGGCAGGGGGATAATTAGGGGGTGATGAGGCCAACAAGCAAAGGCAGTTAGGAGTAATCAGGCAGGAAGGTAGAGTGATTAGGGGAAATCAGGCAGGCAGGTAGAGTGCTTATGGGTGATTAGGCAGGCAGGTAGAGTGATTAGGAGTTATCAGGCAGACAAGTAGGTGAGCGATTAGGAGCAGTGGTTCTGGATTGCGAGAGGGATGTCCGGCTGCCAGCTTAGGCCCAATCCTTGTAAACCAGCAGTCACACATCCCCCGAGGGGTCCTGGATTGGAGAGGGTGCAGGCCAGGCTGAGGAAATATCCCCATGCACAAATTTTGTGCACCAGGCCTCTAGTAAAATAATAAGTGAAATATATAGTATGTTAGATAGTGATACATGCTACAGAGAAAAATAAAACAGAGAAGGGAGATGGTTAAGATGATAAGGGGAAATTTCACTGAATAAGTGGCATTTCAATATAAAGCCGTAAAGATGCTATGGAATAAACCACATGATAATTGGGAGAAATGTGTTCCAAATAGGAGAAACAAGTATAAAGATCTTGAGACAGGAGTATTTCTGGTAGTTCTGAGAAACAACAAGGAGGCAGATGCGGCTGGAGCACAGTGAATTAAATGAAGAGTAGTATGAGAGATCAGAGAGTTAATAATAAAGGGTAAGGACTTTGGCTGTAACTCCAAATGGGATGAGAAGTCATTAGAGAGGTTTGGACAGTACAGTAGCATAATCTGGCTTATGTATTAGTAGGATCATTCTGGCTTTTGGGTAGAATAGATTGAGGTGGGTGGCAAGAACAGAAGTTGAGAGACCAGTTAAGAAGTTACCAGTTCAGCCAGCTGGAATTGTTAAGTGGATTCAGGGTCATCCCATGCACCAGGAGGTCACTCATTCGATTCTGGTCAGGGAACATGCCTGGGTTGTGAGGACAATCCTCAGTAGGGGGCATTCAGGAGGCAACCTAACAATGTTTCTGTAACATTGTTATTTCCTCCTCTCTCTCATCCTTCCTCTCTCTAAAAAATATCAATAAAAACTTAAATTTAAAAAAAGAAGCTACCAGTGTGATAAAAAAAAGTTGGTAGCAGTGGAGGTTGAATGGTTTAATAACAGTGGAGGTGGTAGAAAATATTCATATTATGGGTATATTTTGAGGATTATACCAAGATTTTTTTTTATGGAATGAATGGAGATATGTTAAAAATCAAGGTGTTGCCCTAGCCACTTTGGCTTAGTGGATAGAGCATTGGCTTGTGTACTGAAGGGTCCTAGGTTCGATTCCAGCCAAGGGCACATGCCCAGGTTGCAGGCTTGATCCCTCGTGGGGGGCATGCAGGAGGCAGCTGATCAATGATTCTCATCATTGATGTTTTTATCTCTCTCTCCCTCTCTGAAATCAATAAAAATATATTTTTAAAAAATTAAGGTGTCAACATAGATACAGAGAACAAACTGATTGTTGCCAGATGGGAAGGGGGTTGGGGGCATGTAGGAAAAGGTGAAGGGATTGAAAAGTATAGATTAGTAATTACAAAGGAGTAATAAGGATGGAAATATAGTCAATAATAATGTAATTACTATGTATAGTGCAAGATGGGTACTGGAAATATCAGGGGGAATACTTTGTAAAGTATATGATTGTCTAATTAGTATGCTGTTCACCTGAGATTGATGCAAACTGTTATTGAAAAAATAAATAATGTATTTTTAAAAGTAAGGAGTTAAGGGAGACTTCAAGTATTTGTTGACCTAAACCTGTGGTCTGCAAACTGTGGCTCAAGAGCCACATGCAACTCTTCGGCCCCTTGAGTGTGGCTCTTCCACAAAATGTCACGGCCTGGGCAAGTCTATTTTGAAGAAGTGGCGTTAGAACAAGTTTAAGTTTAAAAAATTTGGATCGCAAAAGAAATTTCAATAATTGTACTGTTGATATTTGGCTCTGTTGACTAATGAGTTTGCCAACCACTGGCCTAAACAATTAAGATGGAGTTGTCATTGTTGAAATATCTGTTGTTCACTCACCACCCTAAGTCCCCCTTTGCCCACTTTGCCCTGACCCCAGCCCCTTTTTCCTCTGGTAACCATTATTCTATTGTCTGTATCTATGAGTTTATTCTTCTTTGTTAGTTCACTTGTTACTTTTTGTTTTATATTTCATATATGAGAAATCATACTGTTTTTGCCCTTTTCCATCTGACTTATTTCACTTAACATAATAATATCAAGATCCTTTCATGTTGTTGCTTAATGGCAATATTTAATCTGTTCATGGCTGAGTAATATTCCATTGTATATACGTACCACATCTTCTTTATACAATTATCCATTGGTGCACACTTAGGTTGTTTCCATGTCTTGGCTGTTGTAAATAATGCTGCAATGAATATAGGGACACACATATATTTTCAAATAAATGTGTTCATATTTTTCAGCTAAATAGCCAGAAGATGAATTGCTGAATTATATGGTAGGTCTATTCTTAATTGTTTGAAGAATCTCCATACTGTTTTCCATAGTTGCTATATTAATTTATATTCTCACAGTGTTCAAGGGTTCCCTTTTTTCCACATGTTCTCCAACACATTTCTTTAAAAAAAATTTTCAATTTCAGTTTGTATTCAATATTATTTTGTATTAATTTCAGGTGTACAGCATAGTGGTCAGACAATCATATACACTGAGTGGCCAGATTATTACGATATCTGAGTGCATAATAATCTGGCCACTCAGTATATATATATATTAGAGGCCCAGTGCATGAATTAGTGCATGGGTGGGGTCCGGCCAGCCTGGCCCAAGGGAAGGGACATAGGTGGTTGGCTGGCCTGCCTGCTGGTCAAACTCCTGGTCGAGGGGAAAATTTGCATATTAACCTTTTATTATATAGGATATACACTGAGTAGCTAGATTATTATGCATTCAGAGATCATAATAATCTGGCCACTCAGTGTAACTTACATAGTGATCCCCCTGATATTTCAAGTACCCCCCTGGCAGTATATTTAGTTATTATAATTTTATTTACTATACCCCCTATACTGTATTTTACATCCCCATGACAATTGTGGTTTTGGTTTGCATGCCCCTGATATTTAGTGATGTTGAACATGGTTTCATACGTCTGTTGGCCATCTGCATATCTTCCTTGGAAACATGTCCTCTGTCCATTTTTTAATTGAATTGTCTGTGTTTTTGTTGTTGTTTCTGGGGTTATATGAGTTCTTCATATATTTTGTATATTAACACTTTATCAGAAGTATCATTTGCAAATATTTTTCCCCATTTGATTTACAAATGCCTGATTCATTGCTAACATTCCTGGAACTCTTCTATTTCAAAAGAAATCTTTTATAGGTATATTCACCTCTTTTATTGGTGTGAAAATGATGTTTTGTGAGTGTATCAAGGTTGAAAGGTCTTCTTTGTCTTAATGACTTTCAAAGAAGGCAGTGTTCTATAATGCAAAGAACACTCACTGGCTTTGCAGACAAATAGAAAAAATGGCCGTTGATCTCGTTGATCTCAGCTCTCTCACTGACAAGCTGTGTTGCATAAAAGAAGTTACTTAACTTTTCTGATCCCATTTTCTATTTAAGAGTAATAATGCCTACATGAAGGTAAATATTTTAAAGTTGAAATGAGATTAGTATCATATAAAGATACCTGGCACATAGTGAGAGCTCAATAAAAGTTAATTCTTTTCCCTTTAGGATTATCCACTGAAAAAACATTACTTCTTGATTAATTTATTTTTAAATGGCATTTCCTGGGCTACCTATTTAGTTTTGTCTTCAGGTAACTTATAGTTTCTATTTACACTTCAAATTCACCCTTCAAATATGTAGTTTGTCACCATCACAGACATTCTCAAGAATACCATCTGAACTCTGGAGCTGATCCCCTAAAAAGGGTTTTTAAAATGTTTTTGATAGTGGTAGCATCACTGAGATAATTGACTAGATCCCTATGGGCTGGCTAGTTTCACATACATTTGCTGAAAGTTCAACAGTAGCATCCCGGCTTATGATTTTCCAAGCATATCTTTAGATACATCACGGTCATTTTGGAATGAATACAACTTGCCTCATTCTTTACCAAAGCATCTTTGACTATAACTGCCTTTGTGGGGAACATTACAGGAGCAAAGACCCTATAGAGACTAGCTCTTGGTAAGCCCTGTAACCTGTTTACAAGACTAGTTCATGCTTTAGGATCATCTTGAATTCAGGAGTGGCCTTAAGGTTAAAAGACAAAAGCAAACTTTAGACGAGTTAGTGAATGAATGAATGCATGATGGAAAATGTTTCCCTTGGGCTAGAACTCCAGTTGATTCCTTATATATTCCCAGTCCCTGAGTCCTAGAAGCTTCTAGTCACATATGACAAATGGCTGAACATCCAAGTGAAGTGACCTGCCATTCAACAACCCATATCTCAGCCAATTTAGAAGATAGCTCATTTTCTTTTAAGGATATCTTCTTCCTTCATCTCTATGAACATCCCAAATGTGATCCACTGAGGCCTTTACCCCTGCTGAGGGAAGAAAAGCTCCTCTAACCTTCCTGCAGGATCTTTCTTCCTTGTAGAAAGATCTTGGAAGGGCTCTGAAGGTTTTATTGCTTCAAGTTAGGTATGCTTGGCCAAATTACTCACAAGTTCTGAATCCTCTTAGGGGTGTCTGCCTGAGAGAAGGAGATCTATTCAGATGGGGGCCTGCATTGAAGCTGCCGACAAAGACCAATTAGTCTTGATTGTGCTGGCTGCATTTAGAGGGTGACTGCCCTCAGACCACCAACTCGTGCCACAAAAGTACTCATCCCACCCAGGAGTCAGCTGCTTTCCCTCATTTCCCAATCAAGCTTCACATGACCCCTGGGTCAAATGCTTCTCTTTTGCCCTTGCTTTAGCTCCTGCCAGGTTGTGGATAGTGCTCTTCATCACAACTGCATTCTTTTGCCACTCTGTCATAAAACTGACCATGTTTCTTGATTGTCATGATAAATTAAGCAATCTAACTTTCCCCATAGAAAATTCACATAACTTCATTCTCATCTATTTTGTCTCTTTCTGGCCCAGACTATAAACTTTATTTGGAGAAATTCAGGTCTGAGTTTTAGATTATTCAGCCATTTATAAGGTTAAATATTTCTATGACTGGATGTCACAGTCACAACAGTGAGATGATATATTTTATTCAGTCAAACATCTTTTATTAAGCACCTACAAAATGCAATGTAATGTGAGGATTTTGCAATATAAGATATAACTCCTCCTTTTCTCTCCAATACCTTGTTGCCAATAAAGAATGAGAACCATGCACATAAATGACAATGATATCAATTGCTTATTTTATTTATGCATTTAGTAAGCTGCCACTGTGTTACAGATATTTCCTTTAATCCTTATGCGTCCTTATGCACAATTTTAAAATAACAAATCTTTAAAAATCCAAAGTTGATTCATATCACTTTTTCATAACTAATTTGACAGCAAAAGCTGACCTGAACTTTTTCATGAACTGGCATGTGGCTATTTCTTATTTTATCCCATTTTGGGTAATTATTCTTTTGTTTCATTGAATACTGAGGTATTTGCTTTCAAGCCACATCCCAGACCACTGGGAATATTTTGCAGAATACAAAATGTATGCTATACTTTTTAAAATTCAAAATTTTCTGACTTCTAAAATTCTCATGGCCTTATAATTTTAAGACACTATTATAGTGTCCATTTTATAAATGCTGAGGTTGAGGCTCAGAGAAGTGAGGCAACTTTCCCATAATACATCATTAGAAACTGGTAGTACCAGGATTCAAACCCATTTTTTTCTGGTTCCAGAGACAGCGTGCTTAACCACTGAGAAATACCAATAACTTTTCAGAAAACACACTCTAACATCTATAATGAAAAAGGCTCAGACTGAGGGCTATAGATAATTTGAGGAGAAAAAAAGGGACCTCCCTTTGGGAATTTAGTCAAAGCTCTAAGGGGGGTACATATGGAACAGTACTTTGAAGGAAAGAGGAAAATGTGAAAGAGGGAAGTAAGTTTCTCAAGGAGTGCTTGGGTAAATAGCAAGCAGCTCTGACCAGGGAGAGGAGTAACTGAAAATCAGAATGAGAAGGTAGATCAGGACCAGAGTATGAAGGGCCCTGGTTTAGTTACCAAGGAGTTTTTAATGAGAACCAATTATGTTCTCCTTGAAGATCCCAAAGCATTTATTGGGCATCATGTCATTCAGCTTCCATCCTACTTTAGAGTAGCAAAGAGCAGATATGAACATCCCCATATATTGTTGCTAATTTTATTTTACTTCCTATTTTTTATTAAGCAGATTAGCACTGTGTGTCAAAAAGACAGCCAAAGAAAGTGAGGTAGTCAAGAAGAGCAACAGCCATAAACATCTACAGTAGAAGTATCTGTGCTGGGCTTTGTTGCCTCTTTTTCAGCGGAGAGTTAAAATTTAACCAGGGCATTCCTGCTTTATTGCAGCTGGCAGGGATTCAGTGACAACATAGCCTGCACCCCCATGATAACCCTCAACACCCCCTTCTGTACTTAAACAACAGTTCCCTCCTCTTTTTCCTCCTCCTCCTCCTCCTCTTTCTTTTCTTCCTCCTCGTTTCCCTCCTCCTCTTAGGAATCCCAGTAAAGGTCTTAGGGGGATATATTCATTACCAAGAATTTAAACCTAGAATCTAAATATGTTCTCTTTTGTCATGAATAATTAAAATTCTAAATTGATATTTTAGAAATCAGGTCCAGTTCATGAGTAGTGAATTGAGTGTGTCTAATTACATTTAGCAGCTGCTAATAATGTAATTTTGTGTTATGCCTGATTTGCACTGAATTACTTTAATGACACACATTGTATTTATTTTCCTTTGATGTAATAGTAATCAAACACTGAAGAATCAACTTAGGCATAGTAAAAACAATTTATTATTTTTTTAAGTTTGAAGATAAGTGATTTTTTAAAAAGAAAATAATAAATCATATAAAAATAATAGTTTAACACTGATGCATGCATTTATTTTCTCTGGTATTTATTTTTATAAAAATTATTTAATGAGCACAATACAACTGTTTTTTATTCAAGTCTATATTGTTTGCAAATACACATTTCATTGATAAGCTAATGAGATTCTCCCTCCCCCCAAACCCCCTAAATATCCTTCTGGGGGGAAAAAAGCCAGATTCCTAATTTTCTGGTATATGAGTTAAAGAAGCAAAGCATCCATTTAAGTAGACTCCCAGTGGAAACTTGTATTTCCAAAGTAAAACTAGAGGAGAGAAGCAGTGTAAAAATAGGAACAAATTCAGCTTTAAGAGAAAAAAAAAAAAAACATGCAAAGAAAATAGGCATATATTTCTCCCACAGGTCAGAAGAAAGCCCTACATGAGATCTTTATTAGGGTGAAAATAAAGTTGAATTTTGGACCAAAAAACAATGGCCAAATAATTAGAATGGTACATTATGAAATGACAGCTCTGTATTTTTCTAGGAAGAGTTAGATCCTTCAGGTCTTCCAGGGAGCTGCCAAACTGGGTAGTCTTAGACAGTGAAACCTCGCTGCTACTGCAAACACTCTGGGGTAGTCAGTGCCAGAACAGAAACCAAGCCATCTTGAAGAACAGAACTGCTTGAGACTAGGATCCTAGCCTCACCAACACAAAATCCGGTCTCAGACACAAACTGGTAACCTACAGTCACTTGGAACAAAGACCTGCGACTACACCTGCAGACACACAGACACCAAAACTCCAGATATCCCAGCCACAGGCTTCTGTGAATCGTAGAGCCCATCCCACTCCCTGCCAGCCCGCTACATCAGCATAGGAACTTCTAGACCCACTCTACACAAGCAGGCCTCCTGCCCACACAGGGCAACTGCACTACCTGACTTTGAGCCTGAGTGCACAGACACAGGGATTCTGTTTCTTGCAGTGCACACTTGTGGGAACAGACCCCACGCCCACACAGGGCAGCTGTGCCACATGACTTTGATTCTGGATGAGCACACACAGAAATCTGTTTCCCACAGTGCAGGAGTGACCTCCTGCTTATTCAGGGCAGCTATTCAACCTGATCCCCCAAGAAGACTGGGGACACTGATTCCCCATGCTAGATACAGCACTGAGCACCAGTGACTCATCGCGCGCACATGGCATCCCTGATTCCCAGTGCATGCACACTAAGAGCCAGTGACTCCAATTCTCGGTGCATGTGCACACAGGAACCCTGATTCTCAGCGCAAGGCTGCACCAAGCCACAGAGACTCTTATACTCAATTCTCAGTGCAGGCACAGAGGGTCTTTGACTCCTAGCATGCACTAGGGGACTCTGATTTTCAGCACACACTAGCTGAGTATCTTTTTTTCAATGTAGCACAGGTGGTGTTCATGATTCTAGGTGCACGCATGAGGCTGCATTGAGCACCTATGACTCTGATTCTGGGCAAGTGTGTCTTCCACCGACCCACAGCAGCCACAAGTCTTGGTGTGGAGCTCTTCAGTGACACTCAGGTGGCTTAAAGCTCCCACTGCACATGGCCCAGGCCCCCACAACTCATCATTTGGACCTGCTGGTGATAGTTAGAATGGGGAGACAATGAAACAATACCCAGAGGAAAGAAAAAGAGGAATCTCCAAGAAAGGATATAATTGAAATGGTGTCATACAATATGACATAAAAAGAATTTAGAGTAATGGTTGTACAGTTCATAAACCAGATGAATGAGAAAATCAACAACCTATCAGGAAGAAATCAACAGTGATATAGCTACAATGAAAAATGCCATGGAAGGTTTCAACAGTAGACTAGAATAAGCAGAGGACCAAATTAGTGAGTTGGAAGATAAGGTAGAGAAACCAGCACAATCTGAACAGCAACTGGAGAAAAAATAAATAAAAAAAAGCATGAAGAGAGCCTAAGGGAACTTTGGGAAATGAAGTAATATGCATATAATATGAGTGCCAGAAGGACAAGAAGAGCAGTAAGAATTAGCTAATCTATTTGAGAAATAATGACAGAAAACTTCCCGGATATGGGGGAGAAAAGTTACACAAGATGAATCCCAAAAGACCCACACCAAGACACGTCATAATTATAATGGCAAATGTTAATGACAAAGAGAGAATCTTAAACTCTGCGAGAGAGACAGAGAGTTACTTACAAAGATTCCCATCAGATTATCAAGTGATTTCTTAATAGAAACACATCAAGCTAGAAGGGAATGGAATGAAGTATACAAAGTGATGCAAAGCAAAGGATTGAACCCAAGAATACTATATCCAGAAAGACTATCAATCAAAATTGAAGAAAAATCAGGAGCTTTACAGGCAAAAAAAAAAAAAAAAAAAAAAAAAAAAAAAAGGCTAAGGGTGTTTATTACCACCAAGCCAGTAATGCAGTAAATCTAAGGGGAATCCTATAAAAAAGAAGAAATAGAAAGGGAGGAAGGAGCACAGGAATAAAGTACAGAAATGGCTACAAACAAGTACTTATCAATAATAACATTAAACATAAATGGATTAAATGCTCCAATCAAAATACATCAAGTGACTGAATGGATAAGAAAACATTACCCATGTATATGCTGTCTATATGAGACCTAGCTCAGAACAAGGGATTCACACAGACTGAAAGTGAAGGGATGGAAAAATATCTACCAGGCAAATAGAAATGAAGAAAAAATCTGGGGTAGCAATACTTATATCTGACAAAATGACAAAATAGGCCTCAAAGTGGAGACCATAGCAAGAGACAAGGAAGGCCACTTCATAATTCTAAAGGGATCAATACAACAAGAGGATATAACTCTGGTAAACATTTATGCACCCAATGCAGGAGCACACAAATACATAAAAAAAAAAAAAAAAAAAAAAAAAAAAAAAAAAAAAACTTCTGGAAGATATCAGGGGAGAGATTGACAGCAACACAATCATAGTAGAAGACTTTAATACCCCATTAACATCACAGGAGAAATCCTCTATACACACAATAGGGTTTGTTCACTTCTCTTGCTCTGAAAACATCAGCCTTCATAGCTACATTGCACTAATAGTGGGCTGCTAAAGATGAGAACCATTGTTGTGAAATGCCTATAGTTGACTAATGGTCACTGCTTGAGATGGTCAGGATGGTCCAGGCTGTGAATTACCATGATGGAAAAATATTGTCCTGACTTACCAAATCCTTATCCCAGTACGGAGTTCAGAATGTCAGTCACTTATCACTGAGTATCTCTGAATAGCCTTAATTATGATATCCAGCCTCTCTCCCTACAAAGCAGATCCCCGGAGCAAAGTCTGTGTCACACCAAGCTCAAGGTTGTCCAACTTTTCCTGTTGAAAATACCCTATTTGGGAACTTAGGCTAGTAGAAGTCTTTCAACCTGTCATTGGTAAGGAAGAACTCCTGCACTATAAAATATCATTACTTTAGACAATGATGATAACTGTCATCTCTAAAATGTGGTCTTGTGTGCGTTGTCCAGACTCAGAGTCAACATTGCTGTGCTGAGTGAAACCAGACTTCCTGTTGAAGGGCAGCCCCTGAGAAGGATTCCAGCTGCAGTTTTCCTTGTAGAGATCTCCACCCTCAAGCATGAAGGCTATCAGGTGTTGGCTTTACAATTGGACAATCACTTGTCTCAAAACTCCCCAACTTGCTGAGAGGTATTAGTGACCTTCTGGTGACCCCACACCTACCCTTCAAACTCAATCCCAGTGCTCCTGACTTAGCATAATGACTAGAAATGGTGAGAAAGAGCAAATAGATCTAGATGAAGGTAGTGTCAACAGAGAACAAGCTGATTGTCAGGAAGAGACTTTGCCCAGGAAAGAAAGTCATCTGGTCTCTCAGGAGTGAAAGCAAGAATATACCTGGGTTTCTCCCCCTTACCAAATATTGCAAGCAGTACATGTTACTAATTCCATCGTCTGCCTACTAGTTAAGGCAAATGGCAATTGGATGTAAACACATTTTTAGCAGCATTACCAGTTCGTAATGCTTGTCAATGGAATCAACAGAACACTACGGTAACCAAAACCTTTGAGGATTCAAGTTCTATCCGGATAAATACCTCATTTCTGACCCCAAAGTTTAGAAAACAGTCACTAACTTGGACAAAGAAGGGGAAGAGAAAGAGAACTGTCCTACACAAATGTATAAATGGTCTGAATTGTAGAATACTTTAATAATATTGAAGAGTATATGAGCTTGGAATAAAGGAAAAGGAAATATAAATCGATTAGGTGGGTAGTGACTTTGAAAGCAGAGATCCTGAATTATAATCCTGGCACTACCATTGATCACCTTTGGCATCTTGGAACAGTAACTTGCAGTCAAAGTTCCAACATCAAAAACCAGTGAACTAACTCTATATTTCCTCAACCAATTTTGATATGAACCTAAAACTTCTCTAAAAAGAAAATCTAGTAAAAGATGAACCCAATAATAACTTTAGTACCAGCCTCAAAGGAATATTGTGGAGATCATGGGTGTCAGTTACTAGAGTTTTGTTGTTTATTCTGAAACCTATCAATCTATGCTTTCTCTTGTGATGCCTAGCCTGGGGTCTCACAGACTACATTTCTTGTCTTCCAACTGGTTTCCTGTTAAGCTCTACCAATGGAGTCACTAGCAGGGGTGGGGAAAGTCTGGCCCACAGGCCATATAAAGCCTGTGAAATCATTTGATCTGACCTGCCAAGGCATTAAGGGTGAGTTAATTAAATGTTTGGCCAAATATAACAGGATAATTTTTAAGTTGATAATTTTTGTGGCCCACAAATTATGTCATACATTCCCAAATGAACCATTGTAAAATAAAGGTTCCCCACCCCAGAACTCAAGGAAGATTACAAGGCTTGAAGAGGAAGAACTTTCTCCTAGCTGTTTCCTTCCGACAGGATTCATCTTCCTATACATATCATCCTAGCAACACTACTTTACTCCAGCAATGTCAGTTCCTACAAGAAGCGATAGCAGAATCAGTTTTTCATTTCTCCAGGACTTATAGAACCAGACTTATGACACTCTTCTCATAGACACCAGCTCTAGCCTCCTGGAAAGTCTGGCTCATTACTTTGCAGGTCCATTCCTCCAAGCTTAGATTCAACACAATTAGCTGAGCAGTACCCTCATCTCAGAGGTCTGACTTTCATTTCAACGAGGCCCCTCCTCTAAGCTTCTAAGTCTTAATAATTTAAACTTCTTCTCTTTGTTCTCACAGGGATGGTGCTGCTTCTTAAAGTTGCTAATTCTTCGAGTTTTCTCTTTACCTTTTCAGTGACCCAGGGAACAAGTTTATTATGTGTAGTTATCAATCCTTTATACCAAAATCTGTTTATTCATGAAACTGGTGTGGTATCTATCTTTGACTGGACCTTAGCATACTATATAAAAAATGTTTACTGAGTACTACTATGAGATAGACCTGTTATAAGTATTTTATGTGTTTTAACTAATTTAATCTTACTCCTAATCACTATACTAAGGCATATGAATGGAATAACATAGTGCTGGGCCCACAGTAAGTGCTCATTTAGTGTTTGCCACTCTTTTAATTTGGGTTCCATATAAACCAGACTATAAAATAAGAACTACTAGGTTTTAGGTGGTTCATTTGGGAGGTAGCATAAGTGATGAATTTGGAAAAGTGAGGCAGGGAGGAATAAAAGCCAGTAACATGTGCATTAATGAGCAGGATACTGCTGTGGACAAGTGGGGCTCAAACCTAGATAGATGATAGATGATGATGATAGATAGATAGATAGATAGATAGATAGATAGATCGATCTTGCATTACATATATAAATATATATCATATATGTGTATATGATATATATATATATATATATACATTTATACTGATATATACACACACATATATTATGTGTGTGTATATCTTACTTAGAAGGAAGGATGCATAGATAGCTAGATTCTATATTATGTATATGAATATATATCATGTATGTGTATATGACATCTAAGAAACTAGAAACACCAATCAGAAAGGATATATGAACCCCTATGTTCATAGCAGCACAATCTACAATAGCCAGAATTTGGAAACAGCCTAGGTGCCCGTCAGCAGATGATTGGATCCAAAAACCATGGTACATCTACACAATGGAATACTATGCTGCCATAAAAAAGAAGGAATTCTCATCATTTGCAGCAACCTGGATGGAATTGGAGAACATCATGCTGAGTGAAATAAGCCAATCAATGAAAGAGAAACACCACATGACCTCACTCATTTGTGGATAATAAAGATCATTATAAACTGATGAACCAAAAGATAGATACAGAGACAGTAAAGCAACAAGCAGATTGTCAAATTTCAGTGGGGAGGGGAGGGGGATCTGGGGGAGATAATAGATCAACTGAAGGACTTGTATACATGCATATAAGTACAACCAATGGACATAAAGCTCTGGGGAGGGAGGGGATGGGTGGGAGGGAGGGAGGGGGGAAATAAAATAAAATTAAAAAAATAATAAATAAAAAAAGAGAGAAAAATACTAATTGTACCTTTGCTATGTTCACAGCCGATCAGAGTGAGTATGCAAATTAACCCAACAAAGATGGTGGTTAATTTGCATACACTGAGGGAGGGAGGAGTGAAGACTGAAGATAGCATAGAAGGAAAAGGGAGGGAAAGTGGAAAGCAAGGCAGCTGCTGGAGGGAAAGCACGGGTGGCATGCGGATGTGGAATATAATGATCAACATAATTTGATGAACAAGAACTGCAAAGGGGGGTTAGAGAGCAATCAAATGACTTGTATGCATACATATTAGCATAATCAATGGACACAGACCCTGGGGCGGTGGGGGCTTGCCAAGGGTGGGAATGGCTGGGGTGGGGGTCAATTGTGGACAAAGGAGACATATGTAAAACTTTAGAAAATAAATAAATAAAAGGCTGAATGTGAAGGAGAATGAGGACGGAGGTAACAGAATAGTAGTTTTAAAGAAAATGGTGAAAGTCAGTGAGATGGTAAAATAAGAGGTCTCCTGTTCATCTTCCTGCTCAGTGAAAATAATTTGGTAGCATACATGGACAAAAATGTCTTTGTGGGAGCTTTGAGGGATCCAGCCACAGACCAGGAAAAGTCTTGCCCTCACAAGAACCCAACAGGAGTCATGTCCATCTGTGACCTTAGTTGTAGGCCTGCTAACTTCTGTTGCACTGAAAATCTCAAAAAGTCCCTGTAATTCACCTCTAATCCCTCCTGGAAGAAGATGCAGTCAAGTTAGCCCAGAGCAAGAGACTTACTCATTATGACTGCAGATCTTGAAGCAGCCCTGCATCCAGCTTCAACCTCTCCCAGCCATAATTTAGGGGTTCTCTTGCCCACCCAGGGACCTGCCAGGAGACAAGTGTGTCATTTCCAGAAGAGATAGGCCTGCTGAACTGTGTCAATTGTGGAGCAAGTGGTCCTGTTACTCGTTCTCATGTTCTCTTTGGGATAATCTATTCCTACACAACCCATCAAAATAGCTAGCTTCTGTCTCCTTCCAAAAGCAGTTCCCACATTAGACTCATTTTAGTAGTAATGTCAGTCATTGTCCTAAGTACCTTTATAAACCCATTTAATCCCATAAATCAAACCTGTGAGACTACACAGTAGTGTCTGCATTTACCAGATGAGGAATCTCAAAGTGATTCTTTCCCTTGCCCAATTTTATACAGCACATGTGTCAAACACAAGGCCAGCGGGCCAAATCCGTCCCGCCAGGCCTTGCAATGTGGCCCGCACCGCGCTGTCATCACTGCACTCCGCTGCGTTTCCATCACAATGACAGTTTATGACTGTTCAGTAAACCATTCGGCCCGCGATTTAGGCTGGATTTTAGATTTTGGCCCCTTCTCTGATTGAGTTCGACACCCCTATTATACAGGTCATAAAATGACATTGCTGTGATTTGAACACAGGCCTGTCATGTTCTAAGTAAAGCCAACACTCCCTCTACCACACTACCCTGAACTAGTGCTGCCAGCTTGGAGGACTGAGAACATATTTCTAGGACTTTCCCTTAGGTCCCATCCTGAAGGCTGGAGCACTGCTGCTAGCCATCAGCCTATGCTAATGCAGATGCTCTTTCCATTAGAGTGCCCTCTCACCTAAAATTGAACATGTTCTTTTAATATTTATTTCCCCAAGAGAACAGGACGAGTTTAAAACTCTAGTCCCTCCCAGGTAGTCTTGTTCCATTGCATTCAATGGGTCCCTGCTGACCATGTCCTAGCATATGACATAGCTGGGCCGATGTTTTGTCTATTACATGAATAGAGCAATTACTGTTAAGTGAATAGAGCAATTACTGCTACCTTTGCTGTCATCCTTGGGTGCCTCTGCAAAGGCAGAAAGCTAGAACCATGTTAGTCTTAGCATGCTGTCAAGAAGATCCTTCCTCCCCCACCCCAGAACTGCCTTATGCCATATCCAAGCCAATGAGGGGATTTTTGGGGACAGCATTCTGAAACAAGTACAGTGCCAGCAAGGAGGAGACAAGTTTAAAGAACTAGTGCAGGTGAGAGTAAGCCTCTAGAATTGCTGAGCACTAGGAATCATATAGGAAGAGCTGGAGGAAACAATAGAAGGGAGGAAAGTAAGAAGATCAATATCAAACCAGATGGGAGGTGCAACAAGGACTTGCAAGTTCTGCTTGAGGTTTGAACCCCAGGAACTTTGAGTTCTTTGTGGGAGCTTCATGTAATTTCACCAAATGGAGCAGATCTACTAAAGCAAGAACAACCTGGGTCCATCCATGGAATTCCTCAAGGCTTCAAGCATGTCTCTCACCCCAGATAGGCTGTGTGCTTCCTAAGCACACTCAAAGCTGCAGCCTTCAGATATCTACTCTAACATCTGGTCTTAGCATGATGTACCAGGGCTCTCTTACAAACAGGCACAGTGTTTTCCTTGTAAATACATCATAGACCCGTAGATCTTGGGATCCTTGAATCTTCCACTAGACATTCATTGGCTGTGGATTCTGGCAGCAAGGACCCAGACTAGGCAATAGTCCAGAGCAGGCAGTGCTGGCTAGAGTCCCAGTTCCCTGACCTGGCTCTCTGCCCTCCTTGACTATCAAACAAGGTTTGCAGAGCTTGCAGACATCTGAACAGCTAGGGAGCTGTAGGGTCTAGATACATAAGAGGGTCTCCTTTGTCTCCTTCTGTCCTCATTAGTGACCTAAGTCCCTTTCCAGGATAGCAGCTGGAGGATTAGCCTTTGATGAGAGGAATTCAAGGCTGCCCTTAAAGTGGCAGTCCAGCTGTTGAGTGAACACAGATGCACATGGGTGGCTCTGACCCTTACCTCTTGGCAGAGGTGAAGGCTGTGGGCCAGGCAAAAGTGACCATGCCCACATTTTTGGAGTGCATGCCAAATTTGCTGCAAATCCTGTGTCATTGCTAAGATGTGAGCCTTGGCAGGCATAGCCTCCTCAGGACTTCCATTGAATTCTTCGCATGACTCAGTGAAACTTACACATGGCATCCACCTGTTGGGTATGCCTACCCACATAGACAGTACTCCCAAGTGTCTTTGAACTCTTCCCCTTATACTCATTTTATCTGCTTGCTCCTTCCCTTGGAAAATTCTCTCAGGCACACCACACCACCCCTTACTCTCTCCATTTTCTGTACCAACCCTACATTCTAGTCTCCCAACACACACACACACACACACACACACACACACACACACACACACACACACAGAGTTTACCCCAATACCAGTAGAGTTGGGATATTTTGCTCCATGCCTTTTGGGAGCAATTTCTATTCCCCATTGCCTTCATCTGACATTGGCTGTGGCGATGTCACTACAGTTTTGCACTTCCCCACTCCAATTATTGTGGAAGATTTAAGATATAATATTCCCTCTCCCAACCAATCACAGATTCAGCCCTACAGTAAAGGAAATAACCTTCAGACATATGTTTCACCTGCCCATGTGCCTCACAATATGATTTGGTATCATCAGCAGGGCAGCTTGAATTGGTACATTTCATAGAGGAAGAAAGTGACTGAGAGGGATTAAGGGATTTGCCCACAGAGTTAGTGTCACTGAAAACTGCAGCCTCCCGATGTCAGTTTCTAACATCTGGCCTCAGTATGAGATACCAGGGCCCTCTTACAAATAGGCACAGTGTTTTTCCCATGAAGACATCATAGACCTGGCAAGCACTAGATATACCTGGACAGAAATAGATATCAAACCCTGATCTAGTACTTTTTCTTCTCTACTTTTATAATATATTTCTTCTCTAAAGACAACACTAACAAAAGTATGGGCCAAGGACTTGGTGGTGGTGATCCTATAACTATTTGTTACTGGTCCAAGATGAAATGATGAGCCTGTGCCAGAATGTAAATCAATACATTGCTTGCTTCATCAAAGCATTCCTGCTATGATAAAAACATCAGATGAACTAAATAGCATGCTTAGTGACATAGTCAACTGACATTGGCACAAACGCTCTAGCTCAGTGCCATCACTGTGCCAGCAGCACTGGTGCTGATGGTTGTCCAGCATGAAAATGGATCTATTACAGGAATGTGCCTCACTTCCTGTGTAAGGGGAATGTATTGCAATAAAGCTAGAGTCATAGATAACATAGTTGTGGAATAGTTACAGACCTTCGAGGTGAAAATGGCTCTATGTAGCCCAAACTATTTCTCGTCTGCCGAAGCCCAACCTTATAGACCAGGGCTATTTGAAGAGCTAGTTTGAAAATGGTTTGTTGCTTTTGCTTACATAGTGCATTCACTTGTAATAAAGTTTATTCAGCAGTCCTGGGCCTGTTGTTCCTCAAAACCATTTTTAGATTTTTTGCTGCTTTGCTCTGTATGGCATGAGATCTGATCTCTGCAGGATGTTTCCCAGAATGACTTTCCACTAGGTCCAACCAATTACTTTCCGCTAGGTCCAACCATTGGGGGGTGGGCGGAAGGATTGCCTGGAGTCAAAGAGGAAAGAGGAAAGAAAGAAGAAACCATGGAATTCCTTTGGTTTTCTTCTCTTTGTCCAAGGATGACCAATTTGCCCTAGTTTGTGCAGGACACTCCTAGTTTCAGCACTGAAGGTCCCATGTTTCAGGAAACCCTGCAGTTCTGTGAAACCCAGGAGTGTCAATCACCCAGTGTCTGCTCCAAACAGTTTCTCTTCCAGAGACTGGATTACTTGTGTCAGAGATGGCCAATGTGGTTTCAGCTTCCACTGGGTGACCCCTGACCCTGGGCTATGTAGCACTCTTCCCTCCTTCTATTCTTTCAGTTCCTGCTGCTGCTAATATCCAGATGCTTCTTCATCCCTTCTGGTTTCTCAGCTCTTCCCTCGCCTGTGTTACCAATGCCTTCCATTAAATTCCCAATGGTGTTTACACTCCAAGTGGTTACTGTTTTACTGCTTAGACCCTGACCAATGCAAAGGGGACAAAAGTAGTTTACAGTGTCCTCGTGAGGATTGAATTAGTTAAATAAACCACTTAGAGAAGCTCTTGGCACATGGTAATTGCTTGTTAAATGTGAGCTGTTATTTTTATTAGTGTAGTGTGAAATAACACTATGCTAATCACTTCACGCTTATTATTTAAGCCTTAACATGTTCTTGAGTTAATTGCTTGGTAAACCTGTTTGTATTTCACACCTAGCAGTCCCCAGGTTCTTTTGAATCATTCACCTTCATGAAACCAACTATATTGTTTATTTATTCAGTACTCTCTTAAGACACGAAGAGAGATGAGATAGTAACTTGCACAGGATGGGCACAGACTAGTTGAGGAGACTTGTGTGTCCATCAGTTGATCATTCTAGCACCATGTGGGCAGTGTGACAGAGTAGGAGAGAGTGAGTGGGCTCTGGAGCTGGACTGTCTGTGTATGGGTCTAGGATCTGTCATTTTCTTTTTCTATGGCCACCTACTATAAGGGAGAAAAGTCCTTTTTAACCCTCTCTGCCTCCATTTTCTTATATGGTAAGAGTACTA
The DNA here is from genome assembly GCF_014108245.1 of Pipistrellus kuhlii. Taxonomy (NCBI): domain Eukaryota; kingdom Metazoa; phylum Chordata; class Mammalia; order Chiroptera; family Vespertilionidae; genus Pipistrellus; species Pipistrellus kuhlii. The sequence goes on along the minus strand of NW_023425504.1, from coordinate 4,869,396 downwards.
TTTTTATGGCACTTATCTCATAGGGGTCATTTTGAAGATTAAATGAGTTAATATTTTTAAAGTACTTGGAGATAGGGAGCCATAAACACAGATGTCCATTACAAAGTTGTTGCCTCCAACAGAGACTGGACCTCTTTTAAGTGTTGCCAGGTGACTCCAATATTATGCTTCTAGCTGTACAAATGGCTGGTTTGCACCATCATTCTGTGTTTTTGAAATCCAAGTCTCAAATATTTTAAACATTGCTGTAAGGAAGGACAGAAGGGACTAGGATTTGCGACGGAAGTCAAGGGAGAGTTTATCCTTATCTATAATAGTGTATCTTTACAAGAAGAAAGTATTTTGATGTTTCTTGTATATTTAACATGACCAGAAAAAAAAGGCAGAGCTCTGTCTTGTTATTATATGATGATTTAAAGTGCTGGATATTATTTAACTAGGATTGATCATTACTAGGCCTGAGTTAGTTTTAATGTTTGCATTAGTTTAGTGCCTTCTTGATTGATCCTTGTAACTCCTCTATGAGGTAGACTGATGGTGTTGGGGACAATATGCAGATGACGAGCCTGAGGATCCTAGAAGTTAAATGAGTGACACTGGTAAAACAATCGTTTGGTAGAAAACCACTGTCATCACCCTAGTCCAATGGTCTGCAAACTCATTAGTCAGCAGTACAACAATTGAAATTTGTTGAGTCAAATATCTACAGTACAACAATTGAAATTTCTTTTGAGGTGAGAAACAAAGATGGCAGCATAGGTAAGCACCTAAATTGCTGCCTCGCAGAACAATTTCAAAACTACAACTAAAAGACAGAATGGACATCATTCAGAACCACAAGAAAACAAGCTGAGTGTAAATTTTACAACTATAAGGAAAGAGAAAAGCTCACAAAGAATCAGAGGAGTTGCAAAGGGCTGAGGTATGGAGACACATCTGCATAAAGGAAGGGCAGCTGAATGACTGACTGGCTTTCTCTGGCGGGAGAGAGAAGGAAGCGACCAACTGCACTGAAAGCCAGTTCCGGGTGAAACCCCCATGGAACCAGGCTCATACAGGGGGACTCTGGACTGTCAGGTACAGAGAAAGGCACACAAAGACCCAGAGACTCGGGGGAGCCACGGTGTGCAAGAATCTGGGGGCACACACACGCATATGCGCCTGCGCACAAATGTGTGAAGAGAAGACTGACTACAGAGATTGCCACTGGCTTTCCCTAGCAGAAGGGAGTCGGAAGCTCCTGACTGCACTGAACCACACTTTTGACGGCATGGAACCCCAATTCTGGGTGAACCCCTGGGTACCCACACTCGTACAGGGGGAAACTGGGTTGTCATGTGGAAACTCAAGGGAGCCACAGAAGGCAGAGGTCTGGAGGCATGTGTGCAAAGGCAGGGCTGACAGGAAGCCAAGACTGTCTGCTCAGCCTTGAGACTCTGCCCTGAGACTCTGCCCCATCCAAGCTGAGCACAGAGGCTTTTGCAATTTTGAAAGTCTGGTCCCATAAGGCTGTCTCCAGCACAGAAGGTCTCCTGGCTTAAACACATCTGATCCTTACAGCCAAATGGCCTGGAGGTAAATTCCTCCCAGTGATACCAACAACAATTAAGACTTAACTACAACAAGGCTGTACACACAGTCCACAAAGGGGTGCACCAAGAGTGTCCACCTCAGATAACTGGGGAGGCTGACCCACTGGGCCATATAGGACACCTAGCACACAAAGCTATCCTACCAACTCAGGGAAGCAGTGAAAATGCGGAGACAAAGAAACAGATTACAAACAAAAGAAATGGAGTAGAACAAACGACTGGATATAGAATTCAAAACCATGGTTTTAAGGTTTTCCAAGAATTTCCTAGAAAAGGCTGATAAATTTAGTGAGACACTCGAGGATATGAAAAAGGACCAACTAGAAATTAAACATACACTTACTGAAAAAAAAAATACACACACACACACAAACACACACACACACACACACACACACACAGAGAGAGAGAGAGAGAGAGAGAGAGAGAGAGAGAGAGAGAGAGAGAGAGAGAGAGAGAGAGACCCAACAGAAGACTAGAGGAACACAAGAATCAAGTCAAATATTTGAAAAGCAAAAAACTCTCAAAAAGAAAAAAGAATTTAAAAAGTTGAAGATAGTGTAAGAAGCCTCTGGGACAACTTCAAGCATACCAACATCAGAATTATGAAAGTGCCAGAAGAAGAGAGAGAGCAAGATACTGAAAACCTATTTGAAGAAACAATGACTGAAAACTTCCCCCACCTGGTGAAAGAAATAGACTTACAAGTCCAGGAAGCACACAGAACCCCAACAAAAGGAATCCAAAGTGGATCACACCAAGCCACATCATAATTAAAATGGCAAGAGCAAAAGACAAAGAGAGAATATTAAAAGCAGCAAAAGAAAAACAGTTAATTACCTACAAGGGAGCACCCATATGATTGTCAGCTGATTTCTCAATAGAAACTATACAGGCCAGATGGGAGTGGCAAGAAATGTTTAAAGTGATGAATAGCAAGAACCAAAAACCAAGATTATCCTACCCAGCAAAGTCATCATTCAGAATGGAAGGTCAGATAAAGAGCTTCACAGATAAGAAAAATCTAAAAGAGTTCATCACCACCAAACCAGTATTAAATGAAATGCTTAAAGGTATTCTTTAAGAAGAAGAGGAAGAAGAAGAAAAAAGTAAAAATAAAAATTATGGACAGGAAATACATATATATCAACAAGTGAACCTAAAAACCAGGTGAATTAAAAATCTGAGGAGTAGAATAAATTGGTGAATATAATAGAATCAGGGGCGTAGAAAGGGAGTGGACTGATAATTCTCAGGGGGAAATGGGTGTGGGGGGTGCAGAAAGATACTGGACAAAAATTATACAACTGAAAAGAGACAAGATGGCGACCGAACAGATGGACTTGTTCTGACCCTGGTCCCAGAACAGATAAAAGCAGAGTTTGAGTCACTCAGGGAATATTGATTGGCAGCTAAGGGGCTGCGGAACTCTAAAGGAAGGTAAGGAAGGGTCCGCTGGACAGGATTTCCTCACCAAGCAGCCAGCACTGTAGTGGCGGTGGAGACCTCTCCTTGAGCTATGGGCTCAGAGGGAAGGCTGCGCCATCTTACCAGGAAAGGAGGATCTTCTCTGAGGCCTGGAAAACCAACAGCAGAGGAGACCATAGAGCAGCTGTGACGTCCCAATCGGCGCAAACAGGTGGATTCAAGGGAGTTCTTCGATCACCCACGGAAAGGAGAAGGAACACCACATAACCAGACATCCAGAAAAGAGAGACCATGGGGAGACAAAGAAATAGCCTGGACATGAAAGAAAAGCAGGCGTCACCAGAAAAGGAAGTAAACGAGTTAGAGGCAAGCAACTTACCAGAGCACGAATTCAGAGTAATGATCATAGGATGGCTAAAAAGAATGGAAGAGAAATTTGACAATAACCAAGAAGAAAAGAGGAAGAATCATGAGGAACTGAAGAAGAACCAAGAGGAATTGAAGAAGAACCAAGAAGAAATGAAAAATGACATCGCTACCATGAAGAACTCAATAGAAAGCATCAAGAGTAGACTAGATGAAGCAGAGGACCACATCCGTGAACTAAAACACAAGATGGAAAAAAAAATACCCAATTAGAGCAGCTTCTAGGAAAAAAAAAATTAAAAAGCAGGAGGAGAGCCTACAGGAGTTGTGGGACAATACAAAACAAAACAATATTCGAATAATAGGGGTTCCAGAAGGAAAAGAAACTGAGGTAGACATGGGAAAAGTATTTCAAGAAATAATGACAGAAAACTTTCCTGAGATAGTGAAGAAAAAACCCACACAAATCCAAGATGCTCGCAGAGTCCCAAGCAAAATGAATCCCAGAAGACAGACGCCAAGGCACATTATAATTAAATTGGCAAACAACAACGACAAAGTAAGAATCTTAAAAGCAGCCAGAGAGAGACAGAAAGTTACATACAAAGGAACCTCCATCAGATAAGCAACTGATTTCTCAACAGACACTTATCAGGCCAGAAGGGAATGGGATGAAATATACATAGTCATGCAAAGGAAGGGTCTGAATCCAAGAATACTGTACCCAGCAAGGCTATCAATCAAAATTAAAGGGGAAATCAGGAGCTTCACAGACAAAAAAAGACTGAAGGAATTTATCTCCACCAAACCAGCAATGCAAGAAATGTTAAAGGGTCTACTGTAAAAATAAAAAAATAGGAAGTGACTAAGGAACACAGCTATAGAATAAAAATAGCATCAAATGAGTACCTATCAATAATAACTTTAAATGTAAATGAATTAAATGCTCCAATCAAAAGACATAGGGTAACAGATTGGATAAGAAAACAAGACCTATACATCTGTTGTCTACAAGAAACCCACCTAAGAAAAAAAGACACACACAGACTGAGGGTGAAGGGATGGAAAAAGGTTTTCCAGGCAAATGGAAATGAAAAAAAAGCTGGGGTAGCAATACTTATATCTGACAAATTAGATCTCAGAGTGAAGGACATAACAAGAGATAATGAAGGCCACTTCATAATACTAAAGGGAGCAATCCAACAAGAAGAAATAACTCTGGTAAATATATATGCACCCAATATGGGAGCACCCAAATACATAAAAAAAACTGCTGGAAGACATTAAGGGAGAGATTAATAGCAATACAATCATAGTAGGAGATTTGAATACCCCACTGTCACCCTTCAACAAATCATCTAAACAAAAAATCAGCAAAGAAATATCAATCCTAAATGACTCACTAGACCAGATGGAATTAATCGACATCTTCAGAATATTCCACCCCAAAGCCATAGAATATACATTCTTCTCAAGTGCACATGGGACATTCACAAAGATAGACCACATTTTGGGACATAGGCAAAGTCTCTTCAAGTTCAAGAAGATAGAAATCATATCAAGCATCTTCTTAGATCATAGTGGCATGAAACTGGATATTAACTACAATAAAAATAACCCAAAGAAAGCAAACACATGGAGACTAAACAGCATGTTATTAAACAAGAACTTGGTTACCAGAGAAATCAAGGAAGAAATTAAAAACATCCTGGAAACAAATGACAATGAAAACACAACAATCCAAAATCTATAGGACACTGCAAAAGCAGTTTTGAGAGGGAAGTACATATCCCTACAAGCCTATTGCAAAAAACAAGAAAAAAAAATGGTAACAAATTATCTAAACCCACAACTCAAAGAGTTAGAAAAAGAGCAACAAGAAAAGCCCAGTGTAAGCAGAAGGAAGGAAAGAACAATAATCAGAGCAGAGAAAAACGACATAAGAGAACAAAGAAACAATACATAAGATCAACAAAACCAAGAGCTGGTTCTTTGAAAGAATAAACAAGATAGATGAACCTCTACCCAGGCTAACCAAGAAACAAAGAGAGAGGACTCAAATAAAATCAGAAATGAAAGAGGTGAAATAACAACAGACCCCACCGAAATACAACGGATTGTTACAAAATACTATTGTACAAACAACTCTATTCCAACAAACTGAACAACCTGGAGGAAATGGACAGATTCCTAGAAACATACAAACTTCCAAAACTCAATCAGGAAGAATCTAAAAATCTCAATAGACCGGTGACTTGGGAAGAAATTGAAACAGTCATCAAAAAGCTTCCAACAAACAAAAACCCAGGGCCAGATGGCTTCACAGGAGAGTTTTACCAAACATTCAAGGAAGAACTAAAACCTATCCTCCTCAGACTATTCCAAAAAATTCAAGAGGAAGGAACACTTCCAAATTCCTTCTATGAAGCCAGCATCACCCTAATACCAAAACCAGATAATGACAACTCAATGAAAGAGAATTACAGGCCAATATCCCTCATGAACATAGATGCCAAAATCCTCAACAAAATTCTAGCAAATCGGCTCCAGCAGAGCATCACAAAGATCATACACCATGACCAAGTAGGATTTATTCCAGGAATGCAAGGATGGTACAATATCCGCAAATCAATAAATGTGATACATCACATAAACAAATTGAAAGATAAATATCATATAGTCATATCAATTGATGCAGAAAAAGCATTTGATAAAATCCAACACGCTTTCCTGATAAAAACTCTCAACAAGGTGGGAGTACAAGGATCATACCTCAACATAATAAAAACTATATATGATAAACCCACAGCCAGCATTATACTCAATGGGCAAAAACTAAAACCATTCCCTCTAAGAACAGGAACAAGACAGGGATGCCCACTCTCACCACTCCTGTTTGACATAGTACTGGAAGTACTAGGCATTGCAATTAGACAAGAGGAGGAAATAAAAGGCATCCACATTGGAAAAGAAGAAGTAAAGTTATCCTTATTTGCAGATGACATGATATTGTACATAAAAAAGCCAAAAAAACTCCATTAGAAAAGTAATTGACTTAATAAATGAATTTGGCAATGTAGCAGGATACAAAATTAACACCAAGAAATCCACAGCATTTATATACACCAACAGTTAAATTACAGAAACAGAGACTAAAAAAGTAATCCCATTTACCATTGCACCAAAAACATTAAAATACCTAGGAGTAAATTTAAGTAAGTAAAGGACCTATATGCGGAAAACTACACGACACTGAAAAAAGAGATAGAGGAGATGGAAGAATATACCATGTTCATGGATTGGTAGAATCAACATCATCAAAATGTCCATACTTCCTAAAGCAATCTATAGGTTCAATGCACTCCCCATTAAAATACCAACGGCATATTTCACTGACCTAGAAAGAACTTTCCAAAAGTTCATTTGGAACAATAAAAGACACCGAATAGCCACAGCAATCCTGAGAAAGAAGGGTAAAGTAGGAGGGATATCAATACCAGACTTCAAACTGTATTAGAAAGCCACTGTTCTCAAAACAGCCTGGTACTGGCACAAGAACAGACATATAGATCAATGGAATAGAATCAAGAACCCAGATATCAACCCAAATCACTATGCTCAATTAATATTTGACAAAGGAGGCATGAATATACAATGGAGTCAAGACAGTTTCTTCAATAAATGGCGTTGGGAAAATAGGACAGACACATGCAAAAGAATGAAACTAGATCACCAACTTACACCATTCACAAAAATAAACTCAAAATGGATACAGGACTTAAACATCAGATGGGAAACCATAAAAATACTAGAAGCATCCACAGGCAGCAAAATCTCAGATGTATGTTAGAAGAACTTATTCACTGATACTGCCCCTAGGGCAATGGAATCTAAAGAGAAAATAAACAAATGGGACTCCATCAAAATAAAAAGTGTTTTTACAGCCAAAGAAACCATCAATTAAACAACAAGAAAGCCCACTGTGTGGGAGAACATATTTGCAAATAATACCACTGATAAAGGCTTAATCTCCAACATTTACAGACTGCTTATACAGCTAAATAAAAGGAAGATGAATGATCTAGTTAAAAAATGGGCAATGGACCTAAATAGAATATTTCCAAAAGAAGACAGAAGGAAAGCCAAAAGGCATATGAAACATGCTCTAAGTCACTAATTGTCTGAGAGATGCAAATCAAAACAACAATGCAGTACCATCTCACACCTGTCAAAATGGCCAACATCAACAAATCAACAAATGACAAGTGTTGGCGAGGTTGTGGAGAAAAAGGAACCCTCGTGCACTGCTGGTGGGAATGCAGACTGGTGCATTCCAGTCTGTGGAGAACAGTGTGGAGTTTCCTCAAAAAACTGAAAATGGAACTTCCATTTGACCCAGTAATCCCACTTCTAGGAATATATCCCAAGAAACTAGAAACACCAATCAGAAAGGATATATGCACCCCTATGTTCATAGCAGCACAATCTACAATAGCCAGAATTTGGAAACAGCCTAGGTGCCCGTCAGCAGATGATTGGATCCAAAAACCATGGTACATCTACACAATGGAATACTATGCTGCCATAAAAAAGAAGGAATTCTCATCATTTGCAGCAACCTGGATGGAATTGGAGAACATCATGCTGAATGAAATAAGCCAATCAATGAAAGAGAAACACCACATGACCTCACTCATTTATGGATAATAAAGAACATTATAAACTGATGAACCAAAAGATAGATATAGAGACAGTAAAGCAACAAGCAGACTGTCAAATTACTGCGGGGAGGGGAGGGAGATCTGGGGGAGATAATAGATCAACTGAAGGACTTTTATACATGCATATAAGTACAACCAATGGACATAAAACTCTGGGGAGGGAGGGTATATATGGGAGGGAGGGGGGCAAAAAAAATCAGTAAAATATATATTTTTTAAAATCATACAACTATGCATGAGGACAGTGGGGGGGGAGGTTTAGCAGAGGGTGTGGTGGGAACCCGGTAGAGGGGAGCTATGGAGGGTGAGGGGGAAGAGAAACAATTGTAATAATATGATCAATAAAGATTTATTAAATTAAAAAATAATTTGTTTTGCGAGTCAAATTTTTTAAACTTAAACATCTTCTAATGCCACTTCTTCAAAATAGACTCTCCCAGGCCATGCTATTTTGTGGAAGAGCCACACTCAAGGGGCCAAAGATCTGCATGTGTCTCATGAGCTGCAGTTTGCAGACCACGACCCTAGTCCAAGCCTCCATTATCTCTTGCTTGAACAACTACAGTAATTTACTGGTTAATCTCAGGTTTTCTTAATGGTTCCTAATAAGTTCTCCATACAGAAGCTAGAGTGATATTTTAAGAATTCCCTGTTACTTTTTGGCTTAATAAACTCATCAATTGCTTCCTATTGATCTAAGGGTAATGATTCAAATCACCAGCTTGGATTACTAGGCCCATCATTGCCAGACTCCATATTCATACCTCTGTAGCCCCATCATGGTGTGAAATGACTCCATCTCGCACCATATTCCTCCTTGTTCTTTATGCATGAGCCACACTGCACACCATATTCCTCCTTGTTCTTTATGCTTGAGCCACACTGAGTTTGTATTCCCTGAAACATGCCATACCCCGTTCTACCACATGGGCTTGGCATATATTATTCCCTTTAATATGTATGGATGCTTTTTCCTTCCTCTCTTTGCCAAATTATCTACTATCCATCATTGAGATTCCAATCAATAGTTGCCTCCTCAGGGAAGCCTGCATTGATCTCCCTGAGTTAAGTTCACCCATGAAAGTTGCTTAGAGAACCATTCTCTCTTGTCATTACAGGTCTCTCCACAGTTGTGATTTGCTACTGATTTGTTTCATTTATTTATTATTTGTCTCTCTTACTAGAATGGAAGTTCTGTGAAGACAGGAATTTCATCTTGTTTACTACTCTTTCCCTTAGCACAGTGCCTAGCAGATTGTAAGAACTAGATGCATATCTGGTGACTCCATGCAGGAATAAATATATCATGAAGTCAGTATACCCTGGGTCCAGCAGGGGTGGAGATCTGTCTATATTTGTTTAAATATGGACAAGTCCCCTCCTCTCTGAACACCAATTTCTCCATTTATACCATGAAATAGTTGGACCAACTGATCTCTGAAATCTCTTTCAGTGCTAGGTAATTCTTAAACTCAGAGTCAGGTAGATAACTTCACTATTTTATTCCTGATGCTGTGTGCTCCTGCTATAAAAATTAGATGGGATATTCTAAAACTTTTTTAGTTTGGATAACTTTCTGTGCCTCCAACAAGTACCTATTTCTAGGTGGATTTAGCCAAGTAAAGAGCCTTATTCTCCTTGTATTTCTTCAGTGTTGTTCCAGTTTGAACCTATTTTAGTCTTTTCAAGGGAAAAAATAATTCCAAAGGCATTTTTTACAGATATGCAAAAAACTGATAGAATAATTTATAAAATATCATTATTATACAGACACCCATCAGCTCAGACCTAAAATTCACAATTTTGAATCTACCATTTGACTTTATTTATTTATTTACTTTGCAATATTTTAATATCTCATGAAAAACAATTTTAAATATAATATTATATACAATAAACATTAATATTTCCAGAAAAAATGATATTACCAAAACTGTACTAATGTAGTATGGTATCAAAAAATTTGTAGGAAATATTAAAAATCTGCAAATAACAGGATTACTTAGATTATATTCTAAAATATTTTTTCCTCTGGCTCTATTTTTGTTCATCACCTTATGTTGTTCAATATATTCCACAAGTTATTTAGATAATGTGGTCTTTTACTTCCACTGACTGGCTTATTTTGCTTAACATGATGTTCTCCAGTTCCATCCATGCTGTTGCAAAAGATAAGAGTTCCTTCTTTTTTACAACAGCGTAGTATTCCATTGTGTAGATGTACCACAGTTTTCTTATCCGCTCTTCTACTGATGGCACTTAGGCTGTTTCCAAATCTTAGCTATTGTAAATTGTGCTGATAAGAACATAGGGGTGTATATCTCCTTTCTGATTGGTGTTTTGGGTTTCTTAGTATATATTCCTAGAAGTGTGGTTATTGGGTCAAATGAGAGTACCATTTTTAATTTTTTGCAGAAACTCTATACTGTTTTCCACAGTAGTTGCAACAGTCTGCATTCACACTAACAGTGCAATAGAGTTCCTTTTTCTCTGCATCCTTGCCAGCACTTGTTTGTTGAATTGTTGATGATAACCATTCTGACAGGTGTGAGATGATACCTCAATTGTTGTTTTGATTTGCATCTTTGGGGTGATTAGTGACTTTGACCATGCTTTCATATGTCTCTGGGCCTTATTTATCTCATCTTTCAAATGTGTCTATTTAGATTCTATTTAAGTTCTTTGCCCATTTTTTTATTGGATTGTTTATCTTTCTTTTGTTAAGTTGTGTGAGGTCCCTGTAAATTTTGAAGATTAAACCTTTATCAGTGATAGCATTGGCAAATATGTTCTCCCATGCAGTGGGCTTTCTTGTTTTGTTGATGGTTTCTTTTGCTGTGCAGAAGCTTTTTATTTTGATGTAGTCCCATTTGTTTATTTTGTCTTTAGTTTCCATTGCACTAGGAGCTGTACCAATGAAGATATTTCTAAGACATATGACTGATATTTTGCTGCCTATGGATTATTCTAAGATTTTTATGGTTTCCTGTCTTACGTTTAAGTTATTTATCCATTTTGAGTTGATGGTATATCACCATTTATTGATGAGACTATCTTATCTCCATTGAATGCTCTTGCCTCCTTTGTCAAATGTTCATTGAGCATAATGGCTTGGGTTGATTTCCGGGTTCTGTGTTCTGTTCTATTGGTCTATATGTCTGTTCTTGAGCCATACCAGACAATTTTGAGAACTGTGGCTTGGTAATTTAGCTTGATATCTGGTATTGTGATCCCTCCAACTTGGTTATTCTTTCTCAGGATTGCTGCAGCTTTTTGGGGTCTATTTTATTCCAGATGAATTTTTGGAAAGTTTGTTCTAGGGCTGTTAAGTATTCCTTTGGTATCTTCATGTGGATTCCTTGGAATCTATAGATTGTTTTGTATAGTATGGACATTTTAATGATATTGACTCTACCAATCTGTAAATATTCCTCTCCTCTCCATGTCTAGTGGGCTAGAGAGTGGTCCAGTTCCCGAGTAGGTATGGCTGGGAATTGAGAAAATGAAAGAAAGAGACAGACCCAGAGATGGAAAGAAAAAGCTGGGGCTGAGTGAGAATGCTGTCCTCTGATGGAGAGACAGGGACAGAGACCCAGAGCCAATACAGTATGTTTATTTTATACAGCAAAAAACAGGAAGTTTTACTAAAAGTCAAGACAAAGGAGATTATGTGCATTCTTGGGTGGGCCTGAGTCATATTCTTTCCAGGTGCTTGGCTGGATTTAAATAACAAAACCCACCCCTGGCACCTGGGCTGACGATCAAGCTGACAACACTCCTGCCTCTGGCAAAGCATGCTTCCAGGAAGTGACTTTGCCAACCCACTAGATTCAGAGGACAATAATTAAATAAATGCTCATGTGCCCTCCCAGGTGTTCTCTACATCAATCCATGAACATGGTATATTCTTCCATTTATTTATGTCTCCCTCTATCTCTTTTTTCAATGTCCTGTAGTTTTCTGAATACAGGTCTTTTACCTCCTTATTCCTAGGTATCTTAAATTTTTTTGGTGCAATGGTAAATGGGATTATTTTTTTCTTTCTCTTTCTGTGAGTTCATTATTAGTGTATAAAAAGCCATAGATTTCTGGGTGTTAATTTTGTATCCTGCTACATTACTGAATTCATTTATTAAGTCTAGTAGTTTTTTTATGAAATCTATTAAATCCATCTGATCCAGAGTATCCTTTAGAGTCTCTATTTCCTTTTTAAGTTTATTTCTTTCTTTCTGGAATATCTGTCCAGTGAAATTATAGGGGTATTCAAGTCCTCTACTATGACTGTATTGTTATCAATCTCTCCATTAAAGTCCTCTAGAAGTTTTTTTTATATATTTAGATCACATATATTGGGTGCATATATGCTTGAGGGTTATATCCTCTTGTTGGATTGATCCTTTTAGTATGATGTGGTGAGCTTTGTTATCTCCTATGATGGCCTTCATTTTAAAGTCTATTTTGTTGGATATGAGTATTGCTACTCTAGGTTTTTTGTTGTTGTTTGTTTGTTTGTTTTTCCTTTTTTATTTGCATGGAAAAATTTTTTCCATTCCTTCACTTTCATCTTGTGTGTGTCTTTTGTTTTGAGGTGGGTCTCTTGTAGACAGCATATAATTGGGTCATGTTTTTATATCCATTCAGCTATCCTATGTCTTTTGATTTTAGCATCTAATCCATTTACATTTAGGGTTATTATTGAGAGGTATTTATTTATAGCCATTTTAATTTGGTATGGCTCGGTTTCCTCTCTGTTCCTTCTTCTCAGCAATCCCTTATAACAATCCCTTTAGCATTTCTTGTAATACTGGCTTGGTTATGATGAGCTTCTATAGTTTTTTGTTAGTTTGTTTGTTTGCTTGTGTTTGTTTTTTTTCTGGGAAGCTCTTTATGTGACCATCTATTTTGAAAGATAGCCTTGCTGGATATAGTAATCTTTGTCTCAGATCCTTGCTTTCCATTACTTCGAGTACTTCATGCCATTCCCTTCTGGCCTATAGAGTTTCTGATGAGAAATCAGGTGTCAGCTTTATGGAAAATCCTTTGTAGGTAACAGTTTCTTTTCTATTGCTGCCTTTAAGATTATCTCTTGCTTTAATTTTTGGCATTTTTATTAATAATGTGTCTGGGCATGGGCCTGTTTGGATTCTTCTTGTTTAGTGTTCTCTCTGCCTCCCAAGCTTGAGTGACTTTTTCCTTTACACGGTTAAGGAAGTTTTCTACCATTATTTATTCAAACACCTTCTTTATTCCTTTCTCCCTTTTTGCTTTTTCTGTCACACCTGCTATATTACTATTGTTATATTTCATGTTGCCCCACAGCTCCCTTAAGCTGTACTACTGTTTGTTTTTTTTAAATTTTTTTTTCTTTTTTGGTTTCCTGATTGAGTGATATTTTCAACTCTGTCTTCTAATTTATTGATTTGATCCTCAGTTTTCCCTAATCTGCTGTGTATTCCTTTCAATGTGTTTTTTATTTGTGTTATGTCATTCTTTATCTCAGAATGTTCTTTTTTCATAGTTACTATTGATATATATTTTTTATATTGTTTAGCATTTTTACCATCATTACTCTGAACTCTGTTTCAGATAAATTTCTTATCTCTTCTTTATTAATCTCTTCTTCCAAAGAATTCTCAAATTCTTTCATTTGAGGGTTGTTTTTTTGTCTCCTCATTTTAGTTGCCTATTTGGGTTTGTGACTATGTTTTAGATAGATCCTCTATACCTCTCAATCTCTAGTGTAGGGCAGTGTTAAAGGCTGTTCTGACTAATTGAATCAGGCAAAGACTCAAAGCCTCCAGAGACTGCCTCTGTCAACAGACTAAAAGGATTGTGATTTGAATAGCCCCAGGCAATTGTCCTCAGGTGTGGCAGGTTTTTTTTTCAACAGGGTGGGGCAGTTGCTTCTCCCTACAGGGTAATTGTTACTTTTAATCTCTTCAGTGGCTTCAGAGCAAAGTGTTTTCCAATAGGGTGTGTCAATTTTCTTCCCCCCAGGCAAGGTAAATGTGTATGTAGGAAATAAGTCCACTGCTGCTTGAAGGAATGACTCAGCCCAGGTACCTTGGGGTGTCTGCCTTCTGAGCTGTATCCCGGAGTCCAGTCCTGGCTTATACTGTCACATTTCTATTCAACTTCATCCTCTCTCTCTCTGCCAGAGCACAAGATGGGTGACTCCACTGGGAATATTTTTTGTTGGCCCTTCAAGTAGGTGCACGAACTTTTAGCTGCCACTCCCTGGCAGACATCACCCTACAACTTTTCACAGCTAGATGTCATGTGGGTACCCTCTTCAGTTTCGTGCTCTTTGCTGGGGAGCCCAGCTTGGGGATTAGATCCCAGAATTTTGTGGACACCTGGCCAGCCCTTTCACTCCACCACCCCTCTTTCCAGTCTCTATGTGGTCTCCACCTTTGGTCCTTGTGTATCAGGGTTCTCTCCTGTGAAGCCTTTCCATATTTCAGTTGTAATTCCCACTTGTTCATGGGGGCATGTCCATGCAGCATCCACCTACTGTGCTGCAATTTTTTAATCTTCTCAAAGGGTGTTTAAATAACATAAAGCAAGCGACTGCCCATTAACATGAAAGGCAATTTTTGGAAAATAAAAGGCCATCATTTGAAGAAATGTATAATTAAAACATAATTAGTAATAATAAAAGGCAATATCACTTAATCAATGTTTTGGAGAATAAGCATTAGCTTCAAAAAGCCTTGGCTCTACCAAGTCCTCACTGGCTGTGTGACATTGGACAAGTGACTTCATTTACTGAGTTTCCCCTGCTGTAAAATGGATACAATAGCAGAACCCACAAGAGAAGATGGTTGTGAGGCGCCAATGAAAAGATGCATTTAATAACTTGGTTAAGTACCATAAATCTTCAACAAAGTATGTCTACTCTAATCATAATTATTACATGACCACACCTAAAAAGTTTCTTCAACTCTCCTTATGAAGACAACTGGCAAAAGCACAAGAGTGCATGGCATGTTTAGGAATGGAAAATAATTTCTTGAATGAACTAAAAGATAAGAGATTCCACTATTTAAGTAATGGGAACTGAGGACTTATACCTTAGGGCTTAGGAGCAAGCTTCTTAGTCTCTGATCCTTAGCTTCCTTGTAAAAAAAAAAAAAAAAAAAAAAAAAAAAAAGAGGCCCTAATCTCCATAGCACCGGGTTGTTGTAAATTAAGTAAATGTTACCATGCTTGTAAAGCACTTAGCATGATACCTGGCACATTGTAAGTAGTCAATAAATGGTAGCTGGTGTTGCCGCCAGCTATGTTGCTGCATTTATTTATTTATTTATTTATTTATTTATTTATTTAGAGCCACACTTTTTCAGTCATTAGTGGCTATTGTGCAGGCTACTGAGGTTAGAGCTCTGGGGGTATCATCCAAAGCAGTTCTCAAGCCTCTAAACTCTGGGCCTGAGAAATTCTGGGCCATTTAAAACACAAAAGGAGGCGAAGGCGCCCCTAAATGACCCAGCTTTTCAAAGGGAACCCCTGCGCCTGGAAGAAGTCATGATTCTGGGGCATCTGGATGGTGTAAATGGGGAATCCCCAACTCTGGCCTGCTATATCGCGGGTTGGTGCTGGGTGAGGTGGAGGCCTGCTCAGTGGGGACTCAGGCAGCTGGGCATCCACTCACTCTGTCCCTGGAGGTGTTACCAGGTACCCATGCCTCCCAGCGTTTTTGAGTGTTAGCTGTTAAGCTTGAAAAGGACCCGCTGCTGGGCCGGGAGTTTTGTGTTTGCCAAACAAAGCATGAAGGGAGAGTGAGCAAAGGGGGCGGGTCGGGTGCAGCACAAAGGCCAGGGGCGGATCGGGGCTGGGGAAATACAGTTCAGTGGGTTTGAATTGATATGCTCTGCCCCTAAAGCCCCAGGCTGGGCGATCACAGGGTAGAAGGCCTAGCAAAGAGCACTCCACTGCATTGATCCAATCCCAAACCAACAAGCCAGTGAGTGAAAGGCTGACTAGGGGAGGGATACAAAGGTGGGAGGGGAAAGGAAGGGGGGAGGGGTGCGAGGGTCTGTAAGGGCTGACAGCCACAGATTAGGCACTTTTCTTAGAA
The DNA here is from genome assembly GCF_014108245.1 of Pipistrellus kuhlii. NCBI lineage: Eukaryota > Metazoa > Chordata > Mammalia > Chiroptera > Vespertilionidae > Pipistrellus > Pipistrellus kuhlii. The sequence continues at coordinate 4,853,209 of NW_023425504.1, read as the reverse complement.
ATGGAGGAATCTCCAGGTTTGAGTAAGGGCCCTCCAGATGAAAAGGAGCCCTCGAATCCATTGGTTCTCCAGTCTGTGGGTAGCAGGCATGCTGCAGGGACAGCCAACAAAGTGTTCTCTGCTTCTTTTCTGGGGAGCAGTTGTGGGTCAGGGGATGCAAATGATTTTGGTGCTACACTATGCCATGCAATGCCATGCCATGCTCCTCGCAGACCCAGAACCTACCTACAGTGTCTGACACTGGAAGGGGCAGAAATTGAATGGACATGGAAAGGAGGCATGCATAGATGTGTGGTTCAACCAGATGGGTTTCTGTTCCTGCTTAGGCAATTGTCTAATGAGTATTTTTGACTGTGTGGCATTGTCTCTTATTATGAGTGTTTTAAATTTTTACTTATTTTTCCTCTTTGCACCTTTTTGTGTTTTCCAGATCACTGAATAGGGTCACAAATTATTTATATACTTAGAGACATCAACAGACATTGTTCAAAATAGAAATAAGACAAACTGAGGAAACTGAAGAGGGAAGTTTCAGAGACACAGATGATGAAATGTAATGATGAGGATACCTCACCTAACACCAGTAAGTTATCTTCTCACATACATGGCTCGCATGCATTGTTTATCACAACCACCCAATACTTAACACAGGACCCGGTACAAGGTATTGAATAAATAAATGGTTGGATCTGCAGCTGATGGATTCCAATGCCATTGAACAAACAAATTAGCTGAGATTCAGAGGGGCTAAATGTTACAGAACCAGAACTAAAATGTGTCAAATACAAATCCAGGCTCCTTCCCCTACACCCTATAGAATCCTGGAGGGCTTCTTCAAATACAGGCTATTTCATTTCAGTCCTCTGTGTTCATTTCATGACGATGAGGCCCCAGATTTCCTTTCTGAAGACACAAGGTTTTGTTTGTTTTTGTCATAATGACACACTAGGCACCATTAAGTGTTCATGAAGATGAATCTTTAAGTTGCATTAGAAACATGGTTTGTGGCCACTGAAAAAGCCTTGGGAAACCAAGGTTTCCTGGCAGGATGAGGCAGACAGCTAATAGAAAAGGCTTTCTGGGAGTGGGGTTTTTGCATTCTCTTAGAACCCACTTGAGCATTATTGCTAAGGAAAAACTTAAACAATGTCTGAATGGCACTGTGATTTGTAAGTGTAAACAGTTCAAATCTAAGCAAAGGGGTTCTTACCCAGAAAAAGAATTTCCTATCCATACCTGTTTCCCTGACTTTGTAAATTGAAACTGATACAAAATACTTTAAACTTTGTTTTGACTTGAAATTTACTGAAAAAAGCATGCAAGTAATTGAACAAGAGTATACTTTCTGATGTTAAGTCATTATTGTTTAAACCATTTTATATGAAATCTTTGAAACAGGTTTGCAATATAATGTGTTGCAATTCCTTTTGAAAAAGTTCATTTATGTTGATGTTATTTGCCTTGCTTGAAAATATCCTTTGCCAGTGTTTTGTTTTTACTCTGAAGCATTCATCATAATAATATAAATCTACTACTTTATTTTAAAATTTCATTCTTACATGTGATTTTGTGACATTCTTATACCTCATTTGAGAATTTTTCTTAACAATTCATCTTGCAAATCTTCACTAATTTAATCCACCTGTTTTGATGACAAATTTCTTGGTTTTAGTAGAAAAGATGGCATGAATAGTTCCTTACAATATTTTTCCCTTACTGAAAAACCTATGAATGAAATAAGACCTCAGGATTGCAGTAGATAATTTACATACTAATTATGTAGCACAATGTAAAAGAGAAATAGGGAGGAAAATATAGATAGAAACTCTGAAAGGTAGCAGACAAGGGTTCCATGACTTCAAAGCAGTGTGATTCTGAGCAAGTTGCTTTACTGATTTACACTTTACACTCCCTGGAGTTATTAAGAGAATAAAATTATATATATATATATATATATATATATATATATATATGAGAGAGAGAGAGAGAGAGAGAGAGAGAGAGAGAGAGAGAGAGAGAGAGAGAGACTGTCACAGTAGGTGCTCAAGAAATGCTCATTTTACTACTCACAACAACCCTCAGTTTCTTCCTTTATAAAAAAAAATAACCAGTTTCCTCAACTATAATATGTGGATAATGACACTTAAAATAAAGGTTTATAGTATAGGATATTTATGAAAAAGAGCATGGACTCTAGACTCAGACAGTCTGAGTTCAAATTTCAGCCCCACTACTGGCTGTGTGACTTCCGTTTCTCCATTATACTCCTGTGTAAAGAGTGGGTGATCAGGGGTTGGTACTAGTACCCATCACTGAAGGTGGTTGTGAGTACTCAGTGAATTAATGCAGCATAGATCTTTCCTAACCTTTTTATGCCTGGCTTCATTTGGCAGTCTGCTATCCCCTCTGGACCCCTTATCAGAATACTACTTTTTGAAATTAAATTTTATTGGGATGACATTGGTCAACATGAACATATAGGCTTCATGTGAGGATTTCTAAGTTACAAAATCTGTATATAGCACCATGTATCCATCACCCAAAGTCAAATCTCCTGTCACCTCACATTAGGACCACTTTCTTCCCCCACAACCCGGCAACTACCAGGAACACAATACTTTATATTACAAATGGGAAACTAGTTATAATCACATCAAGTTATTAATGTATTTTTTAAAATAAATTTAAAGAAAAATTAATGACAGTCCTTCTCAAACTCTTCCAAAAAATTAAAGAGGAAGGAACATTTTTATACTCACTTTATAAGGCCAGCATTACCCTGATGTCAAAGCCAGACAAACATCACAACAAAAGAAAACTGATATAGACACAAAAATCCTCAACAAGAGCTTACAGGCACTATGGTGGCCTTTAAACACATCCTAAAGTAGCTCTAGAAGCTGAAAGACATCACAGAGATTACATGATCAAGCAGAAAAAGAAAAAAGGACAAAGACAAGCCAAAACTCTTGGAAGCATGGGGATGAGCAAAGAGAATGAGAAGAAGAGGCATGGCCTGGACAGGCAGACTCCAGCCCAGGAGGCCTTTGAGAAGAGGCAAGACAAGCAGTAAATGGAAATGATCCTGAAGATCCCATAAGCAAAGAGTGGACAACTTCAACAGATGACTGGACACACTCATGAAACACTATGACATTCGCAAAGGCAGCTGGACAAAGTAGCCTCTCCACCTGGAGTATGGAGTGGCACCAAGGGGAAATGAGACGCCAGATTTGGGTTATGTTTGATACCTTTGGTATTTTCTAGAAACATTCTTTTACACACACCCTTGAGTTTTCTGCTGAGATAGTGCTTTTCAAAGCAGTGTGCCCTCATTCTGGAACTTGATTAAAGTAAGACTATCATTTTACTCTATTTTAGCTTCTCAGTAGCATATTAAAATCCATATAAAACTTTTTTAGTTTGGACTACAAATTATTGAGAGTTTACCTAGAGATTAAGGTTATTTCTATGTAAATACCATGGAAGTGTTTTATACCCAAGTTGCATCTAACTCATTTTGACAACCATTCAGCTATCTTTCCTGGATGAAACTTCCTCCAGAGGAGAAGCCCCAATGTGCAGATCCCCTTGGGGCCTTGCATAGGCTGCCTTTCCAAGCTCCCTCTAGCTTGGGCTTATGCTGTTCTATCTAGGGCTTGTGGAAGCCACTTTCAGCTTTGTGGCCTTCAGACTGACACCTGGCCAGGAAGAATAATCACCCAAGGCAAGGATGGAATGAATGCCTTGCCCCTTTCTGAGCTGAGCTGGTGATTGGCATGAAGCCTGCTCTTTCAATATCCCCATTCCACACATGTCAAGTGGGTGTTGCTATGGCAGACTTTGCCAGATAAGCACCACATTCTTTGTAATGGAACCCAGACATTGCCTGCCTCACTAGCAACACCCCTGGGCTCTAGGTAGTTCCCTGATGTTTATTCAGAATTGACACATACATGGAACATGTTTGGTATTCCTGGCCTTAGGACACCTCAGGGTCTTGGGACCAGGACAGAACCCCAGCACAGACAGAATTGGTGCAATCCAAGAGGAGGACCTAGGTTCCAGTGCTGGAGAGTCAGGGTCTTGAGGCTCTGTGTGTCCCCACCACATGAGGATCAGACTGCATATGCTACTGGGGAAAATGGGCTCTGTTGACATAGATCTAAAAAACAAAAAATTCAGAGGAGAAAAATCTAAGTGTTGGGTTTATGGGTATCATATGTTAACCGCAAAATAAAGCAAAATCAGTTATTAAAAAAATCATCAATAAAATAGTAGCAAACCAAATCTAACAGCACATTAAAAGTTATATAAACCAAGACCAAGTGAGATTTGTTCATGGGCTTCAAGGATGTTTCAACACATAAAAATCAGTTAATGTGATTCACCACAGCAATAGAATAAAGGATGAAAATCACATAATCACCTCAATAGATGCAGACAAAGTAATTGACAAAATTCAATACCCTTTCATGATAAAAACTCTCAACAAAGGTGAGAAGGAATGTACCTCAACATAATAAATACTATATGTGACAAGCCCACAGCTAATATTCTACTCAATTGTGAAAAGTTGAAATCTTTACTTCTAAAATCAGGAGTAAGGCAAGAATCTTCACTCTTACTATTGTAGGTAGTACTGGAAGTCTTAGCTAGAGAGATTAGGCAAGAAAAAGAAATAAAAGGCATACAAATAACAGAAGACAAACTTAAATTTTCTGCCTTTGTAGATGACATGATCTTACATATAGAAAATCCTAAAGACTTCATAAAAGTTGGTAGAACAAATAAACAAATTAAGTAAAGTTGCCAAATATAAAATCAACACTAAAAAAATCAGTTGCATTACTATACACTAATAATGAACTATCTGAAAGAAAATTAGAAAAATTATCCCTTTTACAATAGCACCAAAAAGAATAAAATACTTAGGGATAACTTAACTAAGGTGATTAAAAAAACTATAATACATTCATGAAAGAAGTTAAGACACAGCTAGTAGAAGGACATTAATATTGTTAAAATGTCCATACTACCAAAGTGATCTATAGTTTTAATGTAATCACTATCAAAATCCCAAAGTTATTTTTTGCAGAAATAAGAAAAACAATAAAATTTATATAGAACCAGAAAAGACCATAAACACTCATATCAATCTTGAAAAAGGAGAGCAAAGTTGCTTACTTCAAAATATATTATAAAATCTCAGTAATCAAAACAGTATGGTACTGACATAAAGACAGACAGATCAATGGAAAAGAATAGAAAGTCCAGAAATAATTCCATGAGTATACCATCAACTATATTTTGGTAAAGGTGCTAAAAATTAACAGTAGGGAAAGAATAATGGATTAAAGACTTAAATTTAAGACAGGAAACGATAAAACTCCTTGAAGAAAATATAGGGGAAAATCTTCGTGACATTGTTTTTTTAATAATTACATGGATATGACAACAAAGAGACAGGCAAAAAAATAAAAAAGAAACAAGTGGGATTGCATCAAACTAAAATGTTTTGGACAGCAAAAACAAACAAAATGAACAAAAAACAAGGAAAATAGGCAACCTATGCAATGGGGAAAATATTTCTAAACCATATATCTAATACTGGGTTAATCTCCAAAATATTCAAGAAATACCAAATATACAAATAAAAAGTAAACAACAATAGCCCTAGCGGGTTTGGGTCAGTGGATAGAGCATCAGCCTGTGGACTGAAGCGTCCGGGGTTCAATTCCAATCAAGGGCACATGCCCAGGTTGTGGGCTTGATCCCCAGTAGGGGTAGTGTAGAAGGCAGCCAATCAATGATTCTCTTTTATCATCGGTGTTTCTATCTTTCTCCCTCTCCCTTCCTATCTGAAATAAATAAAAATATATATTTAAAAACAAAAAGCAAAATATGCTATACCTCCCCTATGAAAATGATGGTAAGAGAAATAGTAGTAATAGTAATATTAGTTCTCATTTATTGAGTGCTTATTATATGCCAAGCACTTTGCTAAGGGTTTTGCATGCATTGCCTCATTTAATCTTAATAACAGCTTCAGCTCCTTTCTCTCTAGGGCCTCAATTTCTTCTGTAAGGTAGCAGGACACAACCCAGTGTTGGGCAGAGTGATGAGGAGGAAGCAGCCAAGAACTACAGCAGGAAGGCACCCTGCTCCCCAGGAACTTTTGACTGATTTGTCTTCTAGTGCTGAAGGGAGAAGCATTAAAAATATATCATTGACCTATTCGATGCTATCAAAAGGAAATCTATCCATTTTTTATTTAGCATATTAGAATTGCTTTAAATATCATCCTCATGAGAAATTATATTCCAATAGGAAAGTATTAATAGAATAAATGTAGGTACTACCAGTTGGGCTGTTTAAGTCTCCCTACGAGGAGATATATATTGACATGTGGATGATTTCTCCAGCCCAGGAGCCTGACTGGCAGATGCTAGGTAGATAGTCACCCTGTCTTCTCCCTCCCTTTTTAGGCTCTTTGCAGAGAGGAAGGTGTGCTAGATATGTCATAGAAACTTCCCTCTTAAACCTGCCCATGTTTGTCTACTTGAGCCTCAAGGGTATTTACCTTATTGTGAGAGCTATTCACAAACTAAGCCCTTGTCTTTCACTTTTAGCATCTGATGAATTACTTTTTGAGGCACCATCTTTTGTTACTTCTAATTTGATTACTGTTCCTTTTAATTTTCTTTATTTCCCAAAGCTTGATCATAATCCTTATAGGAACCAAGGCAAGTTGGAAGCTAGGAATTTGGGATTTAATAAGTCACCTGCAAAACCCAGCATGTCAAATAGCCAGTGGGATTAGGTTCCTTAGCTTCATTTGAAACTTGGTGCAGCTGACCTGAATAATGAAATAGGGAGCCCAAAGTTATATATCCCCTCTGAGCATTGCTTCATTAGAATCCCCTTATAAAAAAAGAAATGGGACTCATCTCATCAGCTCAATTTTATGGCATCTGATTAGACCACTATTTTCTCAGCGGGTCCCTTTTCTTTAAACAGTTAAGTATCGATGTTCTGCTGAATAGAATGAACTTTGGACCACTAAATTGCAGCATTATGGTTATTTAGTGTAATTTATGAAAAACGACAGAACCCATGATCACTTACTTCTTGTTGCTAATGATATCTCCACTTATCTGAACAGGTATGGGTTTGGAATATTTCTTCCATCCCTATATGCATCCTGGAACACTTGCCAATTAGTAACCCAAAAAAAGTTATTTGGAAGTACAAACTCTACAGATGATAAATTCAAAGTGAATAGCACCTGTGCACAGCCTTAGAAACATCTATGATCAACAGCCTTTCAGGAAATATATGTATTTAACTGTGTTTACCTAATAAGTCCCTTCAAATCAGTGTTTGACTTATGATTCAACAAATTTGGTAGCAGGCTAAATGAGCCTTCATTAGTGTATCATCATCTTTGTTTTGAGATTTGAGAGGAGGTGTTGAAATTATGTAGTATTTATTTCAAGCATGTGATGATTAAAGTGTTACAACATGTCACTCTTCTGATTAGTGGGAAATTAACAGTCACAACTGCATTGCAAATGTAAAAGCTGTCTTAAAACAATTGAGGCCTGAATTGGTAAGCTCCTGAATATTGACTAGATGTGGTTCTCTCAAGTATGCAATAACCAGGGAACTAGTGTGATGGAGTAGTAAGCAAGGACATGCATTTTAAAGTGAGCCAGAGCTGGTTTTGTATACTTGATCTATCAGTGATGACCTTGTGACCTTGGGTAAGTTTTTACTCTTCTTGAGTTTTACTCACCTTGAGTGGAAAATGAGGATGTCAATGTAACTTCATTGGGTGACTTCAAAGGTTAAAGAAATGACACATGTAAAGTGCACAACTCAGCTTGATTCATAGTGGAAACACAACAAATGTCAGTGCACTTCCCTTCTAGGGGAACAAAGTCCAGATTTAAGGCCCAATCCCACTTTACAGTGTCTGTGGTCATGAAAGGAAATCCCAAGACATTTTCCAAACAAAAAAAAAGTTTTATTTAACCTTCACTTTAGAAATTAATATCAGAGATAGAACATCTAGGGGGTGGATGAGATAGATTGGGTACCAAACAAACTCGGACATCCCAAAGTCCAAACCACACAGGAGTTTTCTCTCTGACAAAGCTTTTATTTCAGTAATGATCTACACTGCAACATTGGACCAGCATCTTTGTTTCAAAGTGAAAGTGGCATGGGCCTGCTGAAATAAATAATATTTTCCTTTGGCACTGGCTCATTTGGGAGGGATGACAAAGATTGCTTGCCTTTGTGCCTTTGTGTGAGCTGACAAATATAATAGCAGCACTGGCAAATATTCAGTACTAGTATGTCTTTGTTTTCACATTAACGGCACTGAAAAATGGTCAATTTTTTGTCGTAGTTCTAACAGACTCCTATAATTTTGTTTTTGATCATGTGCTAAAATTGTGGCTTTGATAAAGAAGAGCAAGGTACATGAAAGAATGAGTATGGGAGAGGAGACATTTTATATTTTACCAACACTGAACCGTGGCACTCTTTCATGATTCTGTGGATTAATTGCTAATTAACCACATATTTACTCCTTTAAAAGCCAATTTTTAAAATTAAGTGTGGTTACAATTGCTGCCCATACTGCAATGACCAGTCAAATTCTCAGCACAGCCCTCTGGAACAGTTTTACATTCTCTCTCTAGATTCTGTCTTTATCTCTAACTTCTTAGTAATTGCCAAAAAAGAAAATCCCTTCCAAAGACTTTCTGTGGCAACAACTGGATCATACCAAAAGTTGAGTGCCCAAATTTTAATCTAGCTTAGTTGGTAACCATTGTTGGTGGGATTCTCCATTTTCTGGCCTTGTATTTGTATTGGGGAGGGGGACTTCTGCTAGAATGACACTTGCAATTTCTCCACGCTCCATCTGGTTGGTACAGTGGGACAGAATAACTACACATGCCCAATGCAGTCTTTTCTTTTACATCTGCTGGCCTACCCATACGTTACTTTCTGCAATGCATACTGGGTAAGCTATGCACCAAAAATTCAGCAGTTAGCAAGACCTGAGCTCTTCCTTCCAAGAGCTAATACTATTTATTGAGGAGTTAGACAAGTAAGTAAACAACAAAATGACAGTGATAATCCTAGTGGTAGAGGAACAGTCTGGGAGCATGAAGGAGGTGCATCTGACCAACTGTATCATCAAGTGTCTAGGGTCAGGGAGTTTAAATTAAATAAACATTGACTGAGCAACAACTTGGGGGTTGCTCTTGTAGCACATATATTCAGCATCCCCTCTGGGTAAAGCCCTGCGCTAGGGGCTGAAGATATAAGGAAAAATAAGACACAATCCATATCCTTAAGGAGCCCACATCTAATGGGAAAAACCTCCAAGTAAGCTAAGACTTTTAGTGCAGTGCAGAGATGGGGTCATGCACAAATAACTGTTGGAAAATAGAGAAGGGGACATGAATGCAGCCCAGGGGTCAGGAAAGGTTTCCCAGAGGAAATAACTCCTGAGCTGATTCTGAAGGAATATACAGGATTTAGTGCGTTGAAAAATATGGGCAAGTCCAATACAGACAGAAGGAACAGCATAGTCAAGTATATAGAGATTGGCCTGAGCATGTAGTGTTGTGGGATGAATTTTGGAGGATAAATAGGGGTCAGATAATAAAGGGCCTTATATGCCATAGAAAGAAACTAGAAAACTTGGATTTGATCCTCTGTAAAAGACAAATCAGATGGGGATAAGTCTAGAGGTAGGAGTATAAGCTAGAATGGTTTTGGGCTATGAACATCCAAGGAAAAATTGATGAGGGCCTGAGCTATCTCAGTAAGAGATCAGATATATGTGGTATTATTTGGGAGGTAGACTGATAAATGATTGTTTGAATGCATGGCTGAGAGGGAAGGATTTATCTATGATGACTCTCAGTTTTCTGATTTGTGTCCTCCCAAAATTAGGGTAAGTAGCAGGAGTGGTGGAGGTGGGAAGGAGATGATGATTTTAATTTTGGACACATTGAATTAGAGATATCTCTGTGTCACCAGGTGTAACAGTGACTTCCAAAGAAATACATTTTGTGAAAGAGGTTATGCTTGCTACTTTCTCTCCTTTTCTGATCTAAATTTGGGGTGTCTAATATGGTAATCTTAAATATATATAGAAGAGACATCAAAGCAGGTCTGGGATTCTACCAGGTATAGGATGAAAAAAAGTGAACTTCATCACACCCTTCCAACCTACTCTGTGTCTCCCTATTTGGTGTTCCCGCTATTTCAATGCTTAAGGTGTCTAAGTAACTATGCCACAAAATATTCTGGGAGGGAGATTAAATTGGCAATATTGTTACAAAATCTACTTTTATTTTGATAAATATTGTGGTCTCTGTGGTAAATGAAAACAGAATAAACCATAAACACAAAGAATCGCAGGCCCATGTTCTTCTAAAATGACTTTTTAGGGGAGGAAATATGTGTTGGTTTTGCTCTTATTTGTGTCACTTTAAATATTAAGTTTATTGAGATATAACTCACATACCATACAATCAAAGCCTCTCTGTTAGTTCTAAGATGGCACAACTTGGGCATGAACACAGTCACCTTGTGATAACAGTGGTTTATCATGGATCTCTTTGTCTCTCTCCTTGATATTTCTATTAAGTTGTCTGCCTCCTATTATTAGGCTTCACTAATTTCTGGCTGATTTCTCTATTGTTTCCAACAATTCCTGGGGGATGCAAATTGCTGTATAGTTTGATTAAATTTAATTCAGGTAGAATTCCTATAAGTGCAAGTCTTTGAACTTTAATTCCAGGAGGGCTCTTCTTAGTTGGTTTATCTGTTAAATAATATGGCCTATGTTTTAGCTTGTTGCTCTCAAAGAATTACCAGCTTCCTCTTATTTGCTCACTATAAAAAACTCCACTGTTTTCTAGAGAACCCTTAGCTTGGGATTTCCACATACTGTTTCATAAAGTCAGTTTCTTTTGGGAGCGCTTCAGAGCTTTCTGTTCTTTTGGATAGACACTCCCTCTGAGTCATTACTTCAAGCATTGGATGGGAATGGTTGACTCTGGTCTCCTCAATTTACCTCTTCCACTGTGGAACCTCTGTCTTACAAGCCAGAGTACCCCAGTATTCTCTCCAAACTACATAAAGTACTCAAACAACTCAATAGTAAAAATACAAAAAATCCAATTTTACAAATGAGCAGAAGACCTAAGTAGACATTTTTTTCCAAAGAAGATACACAGATGGTCCCACAGTACATAAAAAGGTGCCAAACATTACTAATTACGACAGAGATGCAAATCAACATCACAAATGAGATATCAGCTCACACCTGTTAGAATGGCTATCATACAAAAATACAAGAAATAATGTGTTGGCAAGGATGTGGAGAAAAGGGTACCCTGGTGCACTGCTGGCTGGAAATGTAAATACTAAAATTACTATAGAAAATAATAATATAGACATCCTTAGAAAAATTAAGAATAGAGCTGTCATATGATCCAAAAAATTCACTTCTGGGTACTTATTCAAAAGAAACAAAAATATTTACTTGAAAAGATATATCCACTCCCATGTTCATTGCAGCATTATTTATAACATGGCAATAACCTAAGTTTTTATCAATGGATTAATGGATAAAGAAAAAATACACATACACTGTAGAATATTAACCACAAAAAGTAAGGAAATCTTGACACTGGGACAGCATGGATGGACCTGAGGGCATTATGCTAAATTAAAAAAGTGAGACAGAGAAAGACAAATACTATATGATTTCACTTATATGAGCAATCTAAAAAACAAACAGAGGACAACCAAGATGGCAGCATAGGGTAGACACCCGAATGCAGCCTACCACAACAAGTTTGAATTTAGAACTGAAAAACAGGGGAAACATCACCCTGAAGCGCCGGATGGCTGGCTGAAGGGAGGCTCTACCATCTGGGAAGGAGAGAGAAGGTGAGCTGAACCTCAGGAACTGTGAAGGTATGGAAAACTGCACATGAAAAAGCTGCCGCAGAGTTCGCTGACAGCTTGCTTGCGGAGAGGGCGGGCCGAGTTCGCTACCGGCTTACTCCCTGCATGAGGAGAGGGCGGTCAGCATTAGCGGCTGGCTTTCTTGTTCGGGAGGAAAACAGAACCACCCTATTACGCTGATAGACGGGCCCCAGACAGGGAGAAGCCAGTCTGTCGCGCAGTGGGCAGAGATCTCTCAGAGGTGTGTGAAGCTAGCGGCCATTACTGCGGGACTCAGAAACCAGGCCCTCATAGGGAGGGGCTGAATAAAGCTTGTCTGCACCACCAGAGACTACGCCCCATCCAAGCGGAGCACAGAGGCCCTTCCAGTGGCTAGCTTCCTCATTCGCTGCCAATAGGACTCTCCTAGGGAGGGGCAGACAGGAATCTAAAACTTGTCTGCTCCTATACCAAAGAGGTGCGCCTGCCTGCAACCAATTGTACCGGATTCAACAAAGCTTGTCTGTGGCACCCCGAGACTCCGCCCATCCAAGCAGAATACAGAAACCCTCCTAGCTGAGACACTTCTGATCCTCATAGCCAATTGGCTTGGAGATCAATGCTTCCCAGTGATATCAACAACAAGCAAGGCTTAACAACAAGACTGCACACACAGCCCACAAAGGGCTACACCAAGACTGGCCACCTCAGGTAACTGGGAGGCTGACTCACTGAACCATATAGGACACCTTAGCACACAAAGCCACCCTACCAACTCAGGGAAGCTGTGAAAATGCCAAGACAAGGAATTAGATCACAAACAAAAGAAATGGAGGAAAAGAAGAGACTGGATATAGAGTTCAAAACCATGCTTATAAGGTTTTTTAAGAATTTCCTAGAAAAGGTCGATAAGACCTATGAGGAGATGAAAAGGGATCAACAAGAACTAATAAGGGATCAACAAGAAATAATAAGGGATCTACAAGAAATAAAGAATACATTGTCTGAAATAAAAAATATTATACATAGTCCTAAAATCAAAATGGAAGATCACAAGAATCATGTCAAAGATTTGGAACATAAAGAGCCAGAAGATACTCCTCCACAGAAGCAAGAAGACAAGAGAATCCAGAAAGTTGAAGATGATTTAAGAAACCTCTGGGACAACTTCAAGTGAACCAACATCAGAATTATGGGGGTCCCAGAAGATGAGAGAGAGAGCAAGATATCGAAAACATACTAAAAGAAATAGTGACAGAAAACTTCCCCCACCTGGTGAAAGAATTAGACTTACAAGTCCAGGAAGCGCACAGAACTCCAAACAAAAGGAATCCAGAGAAGACCACACCAAGACACATCATAATTAAAATTCCAAGAGTAAAAGACAAAGAGAGAATATTAAAAGCAGCAAGAGAAAAGATGGTAGTTACCTATAAAGGAGCACCCATACGATTGTCAGCTGATTTCTCAACAGAAACCATGCAGGCCAGATGAGAATGGCAAGAAATATTCAAGTTAATGAATAGCAAGAACCTACAGCCAAAAATAATCTACCCAGCAAAGCTATCACTCAGAATCGAAGGCCAGATAAAGAGCTTCACCAATAAAATAAAATAAAAAAAGCTAAAGGAGTTCATCAACACCAAACCAGAATTATATGAATTGCTGAAGGGGGTTCTTTCAGATGAGAAAGTAAATAAAGATAAAAACTATGAACAACAAATATGTAACTATCAACAAGTGAATCTAAAAACCAAGGGAATTAAAAAAAATCTTATGAACACTAGTAACTGGTGAATATAATAGAATCGGAGGTATAGAAGGGGAGTGGACTGACGATTCTTGGGGAAAAGGGGAGGGGAGATGTGGGAAGAGACTGAACATAAACTGTGCACCTATGGATGAGGACAATGGGGGGTGGGGAAAGGGCAGAGGGTGGGGTGGGAACCTGGTGGAGGGGGAAAAATGAGGAACTTTTGTAATAATATGAACAATAAGATTTATTTTTTAAAAATTAATAAATAAATAAATAAATAAATAAATAAATAAATAAATTAGCCAATCGCAAAAGACTGTGCGCCAGAGCTCCAATCAAGAGTGAGGGACAGGTCACATGTGACATGGATTTTAATGCCGAGCAGACTGCCTGCTCAGTGTGCATGTGCTTCCAGACCATGTGTGCACACCCTTTTAAAGATATTTGCCTTGCTGAAAAAAAAAAATTTTAAATTAAAATTAAAAAAACAAAACAAAAAAAAACAAAAAACAAAAACAGAACCTCATAGATACAGAGAGCAGATTGCTGATTGCCAGAGGCAGAGGGTGGTGGGTTAGCAAATTGGGTAAAGGAGGTCAAAAGGAATAAACTTCCAGTTATAAAACAAATAAGTCATGGGGATATAGTGTACAGTATGATGACTGTAGTTGATAATACTAAATTGCGTATTTATAAGTTGCCAAGAGAGTAGATCTTAAAAATTCCCACCACAAGAAAAAAAATGTTTAATTTGTAGTAATATATATTAACAGGACTTTTTGTAGTGATCATTTCACAATCTATTCAATTATCCAATCATTATGCTGTACCCATGAAACAAATATATCAATAATATTATGTGTCTATTATTTTGATTTTTAAAAATTAACAATAAAACAAAAAAATAAAAATAATAGAGAAAAATATGGAAAAAGCATATGGACTACATGGATTTTCATGTTTACTGAAAAACACAAAATGCGATCTCACAGATGACCAAGTTCCAACCTGCATGATCCCCTTTATGCCATGAAGCATAAATAATAAATTGATTCCAAATATTTTAGAATAATTTTGCACCTTAAAAGCTATTATCCTTTCCAGAGATACTAGTTAACAATATAATTTTTCACAAATATAGCAAAATAAATCAAGTTCTCTCAGAAGTGGTCAGCTGCTTTGATATGAAGCTGAATAGTAACACTGGCTACTAGAAACTCATTGAAATGGACAATGAATGCAAATTTTATACTTTTTATGAGATGTGTATGGCCAAGAAGTTACTCCTGAAATTCTGGGTAGATAATGGAAGGATTATGTGATTCAAGTCAGTGGTGGAAACAACAAACAAAGTTTCCCCATGAAGAAGGTCAAAGAAAAATACCAGAAACAGATTGCCAAGAGAGTTAGGCTGTCCTATCTAAAAGTGTCTACCTCTAAATCTGAGTGCAAAAAAAAAAAAAAAAATCAAGTTCAATTTATGCCCAAGGAAGGAGACAGGTAGAAGGGAAAATGTTGCTATATTACTTAGTAACTTATGGTCAAGTTATTTAATGACTCTGGGCTTCAGTTACCTCATCTGCATCACTTGAAATAATTTACAAGAAAATGCTTATGAATATTTTATAAGAAATAAAACCTAGAAAGCTATGGGGAATTTCAAATATCTTGAAATGGGTTTATTTTATGGAGATGATATACTGATACCTCAGGGATAAAAGGAAGCTGCTTTTTGCCTAACAAATTGAGCTTAACTGTATGAAATACTTCGACATAACAAGGAACTCAATTACTTTTAATCAAAGTTAGGCTAATAATTCCTAACTAAGATGTTTCCTTTCTAAAACTCAATCAAAAGGCAATGTTGCTTGATTTAGCAGAAACATGCCTAGATTTATACTTGACTGCTTGAGTTCAGAACCTGGATCATCCACTTCCTATTTGCTGACTGAGAGTCTGAGCAAATCACATATCTTCTTCATTCCTCAGTAAAACTAAGTAATAGCTTATGGATTGTTGTAGGTGTTCACTAATTAAAAGACATAAAAATGCATACAGCAGTGCATGGCACAGAGTAAGCACCTTGTGAGAGAGATGAAGATGATAATGTAAGCTTGGAGATTGTCCTTTTTGAAAGTTATCATCCTGCCCAAATGAATTATTTTAAATTTCCTATAAAAACAACCGTTCTTTTCTCAGAGAGGCTTTGTGGAAAGACTTTGGAGAAAAATATTTCCAATGCAAAGCCATTGGTCATCATGACCAATGTGAGAAAAGGCAAGTCAGTTGTTCTGGGCATCAAGTCCCTAGAAATGTTGGAACTGACAGCATGTCTGATCAAGTGATGCCATTCAAGATATTTAGCCAAGGGTGATGCTCTAGGATGAAATTAAAAGGAAAATGACAAATAAACTGTGGCAAATAATCAATATTTGGCCCAGTATGGAAGCTAACAGTCCATTTCAAGAACAGGATCTGGCTTTTGCAAAGTCTGCCTTTTTGTGATAAGAATTGGGTTTTGTTGTAATTGTGTTAAGAATTATAGAATTTAGTGCCCTGAAGTCATTGACATTGCACTATATATATTTCTTTCTTTTGAGTTCCTTAATAGTAGTTGGAAAATGTATGAATGATAGCTAGATAGCTAGATAGATGATAGAGATATATAGATGATAGATAGATAGATAGAGATATAGAAAGAAGATAGATATACAAACAGTTGTTATCTTAGTGATCCTATTTCAATAGTGCAATGTAAGAAATTAATTTGAAATTAAACTGAAATGTTAAAACATGGACAGAGAGACAGAAAAAAACGTTGTCAGAGCTATATGTGGATTCCATATTGAATATAAAAGCAAAAGTATATGTTTTTATCTTCTGATTTACCCACCTGGAAATAATTATTTCTGATATGGTTCTTAGGCTCAGATCCTCAGTCTAGTATCCTCTTACAAGCATTACATTCTCTTTGGCACACAATCTCCACAATTTCATATTTTACTTAAAAACTGATTTTGTGACATCAGTAATCTCTAGAAGGGATTAATAAATGTCTGCCACTGTCTTTAAGTCAGACTGCCAGCCCCTTGAACAAGCACCTGTGGGGTAAGTGTTGGGGTATAGAGCACAGGGCTGGGGAGCTGAGGCACTAGCTCAGGGGTTGCCAAACCTGAGTGGGCCAGATTTGGCTCATGGGCCAAATCTGGCCCACTGCCTGATTTTGTAATTGGAGTTTTATTGGCATACAGCCATGCCCATTCATTACATATTTGCCATGACTGCTTTCACACTACAATAGCAGGGTTGAGTATTTACAAAAGAGAACATATGGTCTACAAACCCTAAAATATTTATCTAGCTCTTTACAGAAAAAGTTTGCCAACCCTTCCACTAGATGGTTGTTTAAAATTTTAAATATTCTAAAATGTTTAAAGTTCCTGGGCAGGAATCTAAAATAAAGCCAGCTATATTTTCTACCTTGATTCATTTTCTTATAGTCTACTCTGAACAGGTATGGCATAAATTAATTAAAGGGCATTTCTAGAAAGCATCCTGAGAGTATTTCCCTCTGACCTTTGCTTCTGCGATCCTTCTTCCTGGAATATCCACCCCCATTACACATCCTCTCTTCTTTCCTTCCCACCTCCTGTTGGGCTTCAGGATTCTACCCAAATCAAACCTCTTTTGTGAAACCTTCCCTCACCCCCCCCCCCCCAGATCATAGGCACAAAGGTAGCATTCTCTCCTCTAGTTTCCAGAGCTCATATACATAAGTCTGCCACAGCTGGCTCAAATGGAACTGTTGGTCCCATCTACTGCACTGTGAGCAGCAATGTTGTATTTGTCTCTATAATCAAGCCTTATAGTCATTTGTTAAATCGAGGCACATATTTTTCCCAAGTGGTTTAAGACATTGTCCCCACACTGCCCGCCTATCACTTGTCTCCCTGTTTTCACATTTACCCTCTCCAGTCTGCAAATAAGATGGAATTCTCATGGAGGAATTCAGGTTATGTTACTGCTCTGCCCAAAACCCAACACTGCTTTAGACTTGGAATCAAATCCAAAGGCTGACCATACCCTGCAGTGTCCTGCATGACCTAATTCCCTTCCTGCATCTCCATCATCTATTTCTTTCAGCTCTTCTCCTTGCAAGTTGCATTCCCCTCGTTTTCTTGCTGTTCCTCAACCATGCCAACCATGCTCCTGCCATAAGATCTTGGCATTGGCTGTTCTATTCTTCCTGGAAGTCTTCTTCTAGATATCTAACTTCATAATTTATTCAGGTCACTTCTCTGATATAACTTATTCAAAGATGTCTGCCTTCTTTAAGAAATAAAATAGCCCCTTTTGTAACTTTCTGTCCCCTTAATTTTATATTGCTTTATAGTACTTATCACTTCCTGATATTACATACATATCTCCTTATGTGTTTATTGCCTGCCTTCTTTACCAGGTTAATGGCTCTCTGAGAGTAAGGGCACTGTCTTATTTACTCTCTATCTCCAATATTTTTAATAAAGCCTGGAATCTAGTAGGTGCCCAATAACCACTCATAAAAATACAAATGAATGGAAGAAGTTAGTCTGTTTATTCTGGTACCAGTACCACAGTGTTTTAATTATTGTAGTGTCAATGTATGCTAATACTTTTTAATGAATGAGAAAATGTGATAGGAAAAGCTTGAGTTTTAGAACAGACAGATCTTAATTCAAATTCTAGTTCTACCAAGTAGTGGTTCCATGATATCTCCGGGCCTTAATTTCCTTCAATTTAATAAGGAGATAATTATACAACACAGGGTTATTGTGAGGAATAAATTATATAATGTGTATTCTAACGTTTTTTAGAAGGCAGACTACAAAATATTATGAATGGTATAATTCCATTTCTTCAAATATGTGTTTGTGTTTAGAAAAATATCTGTAAGAGTGTAGCTCAGAATGTTGGCAGTGGTCATGGGTGGTGGGCTTAGGAGTGATTTTTTTTCTTTTTTATACTTACGCAGTATTTTTTTTTTTTTTTACAACTAAGTACATTGTTTGAATTATCAGAGGGGAAAAGCCATCTTAATTTTTAAAAACTAAAATGAAAATAAAACCATACCCTTCTCACCATACCATGCTGCCCATCTACTTCAGTACTAAACAAACAAAACAGAAACACATTCATAGATACAGAAAACAGACTGATAGTTGCAGAAAAAAAAGGGGTTCGGACACTGGGTGAAAAGGTGAATGGATTAAGAAGTACAAATTGGTAGTCACAAAATAGTCATGGGGATATAAAGTACAACATGGTAAATATAGCAGGGATAAAAATCTTAATGAGTGGGTTGACAGGGGAGGGTGTGCAGGAAAGGAGAGTAGGCAATAACTGTGAGAACAGAATTAGAATAGAAAAAAATTCATTATCTTTTGTAGACCATTCTTCTTGCTTAGAAGAAGTTGATAAGAGGAGCACTGAACCCTATGTTCTTTGTCATGCCCTGGAGTAGTGTGAAAAGGATCAAATGAGACCATGTGTCTATGGCCAATAAAGTGTACAGTGGTTAGAACCTCAGTTCTGGAGTCTGATAACTTGAGTTCAGATCTTAGCTCCCTCCTTACTAACTGATGGCTTTACATTTTCTGAACCTCTGTTTCCTTACCTCTAAAGTAGGGAGAATACTTTAAACCTGGCAAATTTACTGTGAAGACTCAAGGAGTAAATGGCCTGCTGGTCTCCTATTCACCTTGTGTCCTACTTTCTAACCAGCCCCTGTTCCTCACCCCTCAGGATGGAGAATGAAGGGGGAATAGTACCTCTCCTAAATCCAGACACATTTTCATGGGCCTTGTTTCTAAGCAGTGGAAAGCCATGAAGGAGAGTTTAGGAAATAGGCATGAGTCATCACCAAGTGATTCCCTTTGTGTTGTTTAGAACAAATGTGGGAGGGAAGCCATGGCCCTGTCATCCCACTACCACTCGAACAGCCACTGTACAACAAGACACACTTGAGTGCCTGGTGGAGAGTAAATAATATAGATGGCAAAGACAGGATGTCCAACATGAGCCAGCTGTGCAGTGGTAGCAGGAGAGCAACCGTGCAGAGTCCTAATGCATTATATAGCCTGTGTACATCTGACCTCCAGAGCTCACTGGGATGAGCGTTGTGTCCCTTGGCCTCCCAGCTTACATCCCTCCAGAACAATAGAAGCCAGGAACTGCTCATTAAGTTGAAGTGGATTTTATTGTTGTGAATGTTGTTAAGCACAAATCACAGAGGGAGCAGAGGCAGGAAAGTTGCCATGTTCCCTTTTTGTAGTATTAAATGTTTTGAGTTGTGATAAAGAAGTTATCAGGGTGAATGAGAATTATCTACTTCCTTCCTTCCTTCTATAACAGAATATTGAGCCCTGCAGTGTACTGGGCTCCAGGGATGCAGAGATGAATGCACTCCATGACCTGCCATAGAGGAACAGTCGAGTGGTAGAGCCAGGCATGGTCCAGGCAGTTAGAGGGCTCTGTAGTTAGGGTATACCCCAAAGGGAACAGTGATATCAGAATGTAAACAGCTTATTTCCCACTGGAGGCATGAGCTACTTCCTAAAGAAAGTCAAGGATTTTGTTCAGGGTAAAGACCATTTCATAATACTGGTTTGGTGGTGACGAACTCCTTTAGCTTTTTTTTTTTTTTTTTTTTTTTTTTTTTTTTTTTTTTTTAATCTGTGAAGTTCTTTATCTGCCATTCAATTCTGAATGATAACTTTGCTGGGTAGAATAATCTTGGTTGTAGGTTTTTGATATTTATCACTTTGAATATGTCTTGCCTCGCCCTTCTGGTCTGCATAGTTTCTGTTGAGAAATCAGCTAATAATAGTATGAGTGCTCCCTTATAGGTAACACACTGTTTTTCTCTTGCTGCTTTTAAGATTCTCTCTTTGTCTTTTACCTTTGGCATTTTAATTATGATGTGTCTTGGTGTGGTCCCTTTTATTTGGGGTTCTGTGTGCTTCCTGGACTTGTAAGTCTATTTCTTTTACCAGGTGGGGGATGTTTTCCGTCATTATTTCTTCAAATAGGTATTCAGTATCTTGCTGTCTCTTTTCTTCTGGCACCCCCATAATTCTGATGTTGGCATATTTTAAGTTGTCCCAGAGGCTTCTTAAACTATCTTCAACTTTCTTGATTCTCTTTTCTTCTTCTTGCTTCTCCGGAGGAGTGTCCTTTGCCTCTTTTTATTTCAAATCTTTGACTTGATTCTTGTGTTCCTCTAGCCTGCTGTTGGGTCTCTGTATGATATTTTTTATTTCAATCAGTGTAGGGACTATTGTTAATGCTTGTATTGCCCCTCCCCAATTTAGTGAGATGAAAATGGTAGGTGCTCTATAAAGTTTGACCAGACCTTGAATCATTGCCTTGAAGATAATAGGGCAATTCTGGGTGCTCCAAAGTACAGATCTGATTGGCTGATCTAACATGCAGCATAACCCTAAGAGCATAAGGACCATATAATACCTACACTAAACAGCCCCTTGAGTTGAGGACCCCCTTGAGGGGGTGTATGTATATGTGGGGGAAAAAAGGATTATTTTTAGGCCACTATCAAAATACTTGGATTGAACTAGTGTAACTAGTGAATTTATTTCCTAGAGCAGTCAAGTGAAGTGCCCATGAATAGGTTAAAAGAACACTCCACGTATCTTGAAGAAATGACAAAGGAAATTAGTCATTGTGATCTGCTGGAAACAGGCCAAGGAACCATTGGGGAGAGGGTATACATAGAGGGACAACCCAAAACTTCTGCTGAGAACTATAGGGAGTCTTGGTGAGGAGGGTGGCATGGCTAATGCTGGTGTTATTTTAAACCTCACCTGAGTATCTATGTTGCTTTGTATTGAGTTGAAGAAGGCAAACAGAAGAGGGTTAGCCACCTCCATGTGTCATGTCTGGTCACATTTTATTAGGCTTGACTTTCCCGTGGAATAGAGTTTTGATACTCTTATTAGCTCCTGTTTCTAATTTACTTCACCACCGTTGTTTTATCTCTGCCTCAGCTTTCTCATCTACATTTTCCCCATTGAAGTTAAAATATCCCTGGGAATTATCATGACTCTTTAAAAAAAAAATACACAATCTCATTTGGTGCTTAAAACACTCTTGTGACTTATCTATGATTTTGGCCAAAATCAAAAGGCTTGTATTTTCTGAAGCCAAGGCCAATGGACTTTCTACCAATGAATAACTATGATAGTTTAGCCCTTACTGTGCGTCAGTAACACTGAGCAAGGTGCCAGATATTGTGAAGTGCTAAAAAAAAAAAAAAAAAAAAGTCTATTTGTCCTGTGGGATAAGTGTTGCCATCAGCACTGACCTACAGGTGAAAAATCTGATGCCCATTAAACTTAGGTAACCAGATGCAGTCACACAGCAGAGCAAGTAGCAGAACCGTGCTTGTTTGATCAGCACCTGACAAAAGTAGAGAGCTCACTAGTAAGGGTGCTATAGGCCAGATCCTGCCATTAACTTAGTCCACTGTTCTTAAAGTCCCATGAGTAGTGAGTAGGAAATCACAACACTATTAACAACTAACCTTCCTTGACCACCAACCAGGTGCCAGGCACCAGCTAAATCCTTGACTTTTATTATTTCAGTTAATCCTTACAGTAATCCTCTGAGGCAAGTACTAATTTGCTCCCTTTTCTCACTTCATTCCATCTCCGTAGGTGATCTCATCCAAGCCCACAGCTACAGTAAGTACCCTTCTTAAGGTGGATAACAAACATCTTTACATAGCCCAGACTTCTCTGAGCATTCTAGAACAGTATTTCCAATTGCCTACTTGACTTGTTACTTAAATTAATTTGTGCATTCATTTGACAAATATTTATTGAGTACCTACCTATATCAAGATGCTGAGGATTATGACAATATATATAATAAAATAGGTAAAACTCCTTTTTTTCATGGAGTTTCCATTGTGGTGGGGGAAACACAATAAACAAGATGAATAGAAACTAAAAAGTAAGAAGAACTAAGGTACAAAAATAAAGCAAAGAAGATATGAAATGTTGACAGAGTGTTGAATTTTTAAATAGTATTTGATTATGTATAGTATTAGAATAAGGGAGATGAGAGAAGCCTCTAAATCACCTGTAAATCAGCAGGTCCAAAACTCAACCCATAATTTCTGCTCAAAACCTAATATTTTTCCAGTGATCTCACTCTCAACAAATAACCTTACCAACTATTGAGTCGGTTAAGACAGAAACACAGGAGTCACCCCTGACTCCTACTCTTTCTTCTTCCCCACACCCTTATCACCATATCCAATCCATCACCAAATTCTAAATGCTTCTTTTGAGGCTATAAGATTTCCACCTATCTCCATTATTACCACTGTGATCCAAGCCCCAGTTAGCTCTGTCCTGAACCAATGCAATGGCCTTCTAACTGGTCTCCTTGCTTCTACTCTGGCCCCCATCTAATTTATGCTCCTCAAAGAAGCCAGATGAACTTTACAAAACTCAAATCTGATCATGCTGGCACCTTGCTTAAAGCTTACCATGGCATCACATATTTTTTATGTGTAGGACATAGACCAACTTGATGACCTGTATGTGGTCTGACACCAATGTTCTTCTCCAGCCTCATTTTATACCAGTATTGTCTCTCCCCAAACACACACACACACACACACACACACACACACACACACACACACCAGCCACACTAGCTTTATTTTAGAATCTTAAATAAGTCATGTAATGCCATGATAAAGCTTTTTTACATGCTGTTTCCCTTCCTAGAATGTCCTTTTTAATCTATTTCAAGCCATCTTCTAAGTACCACCCTTTAAAAGTCCAGCCTTCTCTGATCTTGACTATATCAAATTCTCTTGTTACAGGCTGTTCTGACCCCATGGACTTTACTTTCTAGCACTTTTTAAAAATTAAATATTTATTGTTGGAAGTGTTACATATGTCCCTTTTTTCCATATCCTTGCCAACACTTGTCATTTGTTGATCTGTTTATGATAACCATTCTGACAGGTGTGATGAGATGCCTCATTGTCATTTTAATTTGCATCTCTCTGATTATCAATGACTTCAAGAACTTTTTCATATATCTCTTGGCCATCTGTATGTCTGCTATGGAGAATGTATATTTAGGTCCTTTGACCATTTTTAATTGGATTTCTTTTTTGTATTCCTTTAGTTAAGTTGTAGGAGTGCCTTATATATTTTGGATATTAACTCTTTATCCTGTGTATCATTGCCAAATATGTTCTCTCATACAGTAGACTTATTTTTCATTTTGTTGATAGTTTCTTTTGGTGTTCAGAAGCTTTTTATTGTGATATAGTCTCATTTGTTTATTTTCTTCTTAGTTTCCTTTACCCTAGGAGCTGTATCTGTAAATATACAATATTAAGAGAGATGTCTGAGATTTTTCTGCCTATGGATTCTTCTAGGATTTTCATTATTTCATGGCTTACATTTAAGTCTTTTAACCATTTTGAGTTTATTCTTGTATATGATGAACATTGGTGGTCTAGTTTCATTTTTTTTTTTTCATGTATCAGCCCAATTCTCCCAACACCATTTATTGAAGAGACTGTCTTGACTCCATTCATATTCTTGCCTCATTTGTGAAGTATTAATTGAGGATAATGGCTTGTGTTAATTTCTGGGGTCTCTATTCTATTCCATTGATCTTTTCCAGCACTTTCACACATGCAATTTTACGCTGATTTGTCTGATTATTTAACTACTGTCTACCTGCCCTGCTAAATTGTAGCTCCATGAGGACAGAGGTTTATATACTCACCATTGGATCCCTAGTGCCTAGAACAGTGCTTGACACTCAAGTAGGTGCTCAGCAAATGTTTGGTGAGTTAGTGAAAGAACAAATGAATGAAACACTAGTTCACAGAGAGTATCACTTGAGACCGCACAGCTACTGGGTAGCAGAGTAGGGACTTGAATCTATATTTGTTAGATTCCATCTCCCACAAGCTTTCTTATGTTTCTTCCAGTCTTTTAAATTTTATAAATTTAACTTCACAATTTACATGTGAATACATTTATTCTGTAAAAATTCAAACCATAAAGAATTTTTTAGAGTAAATTATATCATTCCCCTGGCCTGCCCTCTCCTGAGATGTACCACTATTAACATTTTGCTATCTATATTTCTAAGGCTCATTCTCTGCTTGAACTATATCTATATCTATATAACATATAGATATATAGATACATAGATATATAGATATATAGATATGGATATACATAGTTTTATTAGGGTTTATTTTTTATATTGACAGATCATACTAGGTACATTCTTCAGATAGTCGTTTCATTAATATTATGCCATAGAAACCTTTTGATGTCAGTACATCAGCCTGGCATACTTCTTTGCATACATGAAGAAATGCTAAATATTAAATAAGTTATGTATAAAATGTACAAATGTCATTAAGTAGTTATTTTGTTATCAGAAGATAGTCAGGTAACTTCATTTTGGTGCAATTCCTTATTATATATTGCTGTGCTACATTTTCGAGATACCCAGATGAGGAAGACAGTTCTAGCCAGCAGAGATGGAGCTATGAGGCATGAGATAGCATAGCATACTTAGGACAACAAAAGTAGCTCTGGTCATTATTCACCGATGACATGATACTGTACATAGAAAGCCCTACACTCCATAAAAAAATTATTAGACTTAATATAGGAATTCAGCAATGTAGAAGGATACAAAATTAATGCCAAGAAACCTATGGAATTTCTATACACCAATAGTGAATTTACAGAAAGAGATTTTTTAAAATCTCATTTACCATTGTACCAAAAATAAAAATAAAATAGCTAGGAATAAACTTAATTAAGGAGGTAAAAGACCTGTACTCAGAAAACTACAGGACTGAAAAGAGAGATAGAGGAAGACATAAACAGATGGAAGAACTCACCATGTTCATGGATTAGTAGAATCAACATCATTATAATGTTCATACTACCCAAAGCAATCTATAGATTCAGTGCACTCTCCAGTGGTATATTAAAATACCAACAGCATATTTTAAGAACAAACTCTCCAAAAATTCATCTGGAATAAAAAAATACCACCAATAGCTGCAGCAATCCTGAGAAAGAAGAAAAAAGTAGGAGGGATCTCCATACCAGATAACAAGCTGTATTACAAAGTCATTGTTTTCAAAACTGCCTGGTACTATACCATACACAAAAATAAACTCATAATGGATAAAGGGCTTCAACATAAGATGGGAAACCATAGAAATATTAGAGGAATCCACAGGCAGCAAAGTCTCAGACATATGTTGAAGCAATTTCTTCATGGGTACTGATCCTAGGGCAATAGAAACTAAAAAGAAAATAACCAAATGGGACTACATCAAAATAAAAAGCAAAAGCACAGCAAAAGAAACCATCAACAAAACAACAAGAAAGCCTGCTGCATGGGAGAACATATTTGCCAATGTTATCACAGATAAAGGTTTAATCTCTAACATTTACAGGGAATTCATACAACTTAACAAAAGGAAGATAAACAACCTAATCAAAAAATGGGCAACAGACCTAAATAGATACTTTTTTATACTTTTGTAAAGGACAAGCCCATCTAGACATCTACTTACATCTATGTGTGACTTTATAAGTAACCTTGCCAATTAATGTTAGTCCTCCTTTACATGAATTACCCAATCTCATGACGACCTCTAGGCCCTCAATCACTATTAAACCAAGGGGTTCCCAAACAGCAAACTCTACTGATAACAGCATAAGAATCTACAATTTAAATAAATATCTCTGATTACTCTCACTGACCTAAGGGTCATTAAAGAAGACTAGACAGAACACACACAAAAAGAATTAGAGAGATACAAGGAACACTTCTTCCAGAAGGGGCCACTCACTAGGGAAACATATAAGCATGAAACAACCTTGATTCTGCACACAGGTATCCACCCACTCACCCATCTATTTATATAGCCACTCATCTTGGATAAAACTATATTTTTCAGAGTAAGATAAGATAAGACTGAGTTCTGATACAAAGCCATGGGGAAACCTAACATCTTAGATAGGAAAGTGGCATCATCAGATTCATCAAATGACTCTTATTTCTACTGCCTCAAACTCAAGCTTCTTCCTTGATCTTGTTTCAAAGATGGTAAAATCTGTTGTCATCTTCCCTTAACTAAACACATGTATACACAATCATTCATCTGGCAAATTCTTATTGATCACTTACTATGTGTTGAACATTTTACTAGGTTCCAAAGATATAACGATGAACAAGCTAGCCAAAAACCCTGTTCTCATGGAGTCTCTCTGTTGTCCGCTATCTTCCTTGTATTGCCATATCCCTATGCAGGTCTAAGAAAGAACCCAACATCCACAACAGAAGTCTAGGAGTGTAAATCAGTTCTGATACCTGGTGAAGTGAATTTGGGGATGATTAGACTAGGAGGTCACTTCTAGGAATCAGACCCTAACCTCACATGTGCTAGCATAATTTAAAAAACAAACAAACATATTTTATTGATTTTTTACAGAGAGGAAGAGAGGGAGATAGAGTTAGAAATATTGATCAGCTGTCTCTTACACAGTCCCTATTGGGGATGTGCCAGCAACCAAGGTACATGCCCTTGACCAGAATCAAACCTGGGACCTTTCAGTACACAGACCAATGCTCTATCCACTGAGCCAAACCAGTTTTGGCTGTGCTAGCACAATTTTTAAGATGATGTAGTTAGTGTGGCAAATACTGCTAGTTGTTACACAATATTTATTCACTACTTTTTCCATAATCTTACCTAATAATACAGAAACATGTAAATTAACCATACCATTTCTACACCTACTCAGCACCCAGGTCACTCCAAGTCAGCCATTGGAGGGGCAGGGCAGGGGATTGCTTCCCAAGCCTAAAGCCTGGGGCTTGAGAAGGGGCTGAGCTTGTGACCAAATGCAGACAATCCGGAAGTTAGCGCTGGGTTGGCCAGCTGCAGCCTGGAAACCCAACACTGACTGCTCAGGTAGCTGAGACCCAGAAAGTGAGTCAGGGTCTGATCTGCAGCCTCAGTGGAAGCTGTTGATCAGTGTACTTACTTCTTTCTTTCTCTCCCTCTTTCTTTCTGATCTTCACCAGCAGCCAGGCCTTTCTTTCTCCCCCAGCCTCAGTGGGGGCTGCTGTTAAGCCCCACCTCTTTGATCAGACCCAGAGATAGGCCTAGAGATACTGACTGGCATAGGAACTAACCAATCAGAACTAAAGGTGGGTGCTGTGGGGTACCAATGGCTGCCTAAGAGGCGGAGCTTTTGATGCTGACAGGCATAGGAACCAACCAGTCAGAACCGAAGGTGGGTGCTATGGGGAGCCAATGGCTGTCTAGGAGGTGGAGCTTTTGACACTACTGGTATAGGAACCGACCAATGAGAACCAAAGGTGGGTGCTGTGGGGAGCCAATGGCTGCCTAAGAGGCAGAGCTTCTGACAGTATCTGGCATAGGAACCAAACAATGAGAACCAAATCTGGGTGCGGTAGGGAGCCAATGGCTGCCAAGGAGATGAAGCTTTTGATGCTGGCATAGGAACTGACCAATCAGAACCAAATTGGCCAACAGAGGAGAGCAGTTGGGGGTGACATCAGGCCTGCAGGAGAGAGCAGTTAGCGGTGATCAGACTGGCAGGCAGGTGAGCAGTTAGGAGCCTGTGGTCCCAGAGAAGGATGTCTGGATGCCAGTTTAGGCCTGATCTCTGGGATCAGGCCTAAACTGGCAGCCAGACATCCTGTAAAGGGTCCCCAGTTGGAGAATGTGCAGGCTAAGTTGAGAGAATCCTCCTTCCATTCACAAATTTCATGCACCAGGCCTCTAGTAAAATAATATTAATCCAGGCACATGGCCACCTTGAATGAAGACTAAATTTTGAGCATTGTAATGTGGACAGAAGTGATGTGTGCGGTATCTGGGTTTTTGCTTTAAATGGGAAAGATATTTCTTACCCTTTTCTTTTTACTGGCTGGATATGGTGAATCATCTTTGACATACTTATAGGATAATATCCTAGGGAAGGCAGAGTATAATGGTAGAAGGAGCTTGGATTTCTGGATAATTCATTGAGTACTGTCACTATACAGGCCCTTGGCTAACTACTTCCAGATAATTAAAGGTGAAGTCAACTTCCAACTTGTGTAATCCACTTTTCTCTCAGATTTTCTGTTACAGTAACAGAAACTGCATCTTAACTATTACTGTGTACAATAATAAATTAGTTAGTTACCTGAATGACAATAGATTCTGTGGACTGGTGAGGGCATAGAAATGATAAGCATAGACAGTGTTTAAGAAGTTCATCTATAAAATGAAAGACATCTAGGGAAGTAGTCAGAGTGGATGTTGGACCAAGAGAAGGATTTTATTTTGGTGTTAGGATGATAAGAGAAATTTGATCATATTTCCAAGATTATGGAAAGGCTCTGATAGAGAAGATGAGATTGGAATATAAAAGGGATGAGGAGAGCTGATGGAAAGAAGCCCCTAAGGAGTCAGGAAGATTGAGATCCAAAGCCCAGGTTAGAAAAAGGAGAACCAGTTCTTCTGAGAAGGAAATTATAAGGAAAGATGAGTGTGGGATCAAATTAACTGAGGGCTGGTCAGACATCTCAGGGATATTCCCTATAAGAGAGTAGGCAAGGTCATCTGCGGAGAGTGTGAAACAGGGCAGTTATTAATCTGAATTTCAGGGATTACATTTGAGTGGTGATGTTTTGTACAATTGGGTGAGATAGAAACTTGACCAAAGACAAAGGAATTTCAGGCTGGAATTGTGGGCTCAGACTATTTTGCAATACATTAATCTACACTGACTTTTCTCTGGAAGAGACTAATTATAAAAACAACAAAAAAGTTGAAAAGATGTACATTGCACAAGAGTGGATAAGAAGTTCTAAAAACCCAAGCCAGTCCATTACATTAATAAAGAGAAGAATTAGAAAGCTAAAGGACTCATTTGTAAAGATAGGCAGATTGCTGGCCTTACGTAATGAAAGTTCATACAACTCTCACTATAGCACAGGGAGCTAGGTATCACTGCCTGGGTCAGGTTACACTGATAGTGAACTATGAAGTATGGAATTCATCCCCATTTATTTTCTGATATTAAATTTCATGCTTATGTTACCCCCACTATGCTGCCCTAGCAGACCTTCCCTGGATGCTAGAAAATGATGATGTATTTGAGAGGCTATTTTCAGCATAGTGCAACTATCTTTTATGTGCAATTTCTTTTAGACTGGCTTTTGAAGGCCCACCTGAATAGTTTCTGCTTGTTTGCTGTTGTTTTTTCTTTCAAATTCACTCTGACCTAAGTTGAAATGGATAACTTGTTGCCAGAATATCTCTTTAATAATCAGACTGAAAAGTAAACAATAGCAAACCACCACATTCATGTGCTGCCTGCATTTTTTTTTTTTTATTAAGCCTGTTTTTTTTTTGTTGTTTTTTTTCCAAAATTTTCTTTGGGTTGATCTAGAGAAGAGGAAATGCTATTAACAATCACTATTCTTCATATGAAATTTATTTGTATTATTTTCAATTATTGCTCCCAGACATTTCAGCACCCAGTCTACATCCCATTAGGTTAAACTGATGGTAACTACATGGCCAGATAAATAGCAATTTTAACGGTGTGCAGAATTGAAACTGACACAAACCTTTACAAAATTACTAATTTTCCAAATGATAAAAAATTTTGTGAAATCAATTCTTGTCCTCTGAAAAGCCAAATGAGAAATCGCTGATTCTCAGATATTTTCTCACACAATCCCACAGTGAATTTGTAGAGTAAGTACTATGATTATATCCATTTTACAGATAAGGAAACAGAAGCCCAGATAGGTGAAATGACTAATGTAAGGTCACACAAATAATGAGTGATAGAACCATGATTTAAACACATTCTAACTTATAATAGAGTAATATGCAAATTAACCATCACTCCAAGACAAAATAGCGGCCCCCATAGCCATAAGATAGTGGCACCCAGTCCCCTCAACTCTGCTGCTGGAGTATCCGGCCTGTCCACAGGAGCAGCGAGGCTGGATCTGCCTCTGGAGGGGTTTTTGATCCACCCCCGACATGGCAGTCAGAGCCTGGACAGCAGGGCATGCAGGTTTCCTTACCAAAGCGGCAGCAGAGAAGCCCCAGGCCCAGCAAACAGAGCCCGGACAGCAGGGCTCGGGGGCTTCCTTAGCACAGAGGCAGAGGAAACACCCCCAGGCCCAGCAGACAGAGACTAGACAGCAGGGATTGGGGGCTTCCTTAGCAATGTGGCTTCAGGAACACCCCCAGCCCCCACAGACAGAGCCAGGACTGCAGGGCATGGGGGCTTCCTTAGTGTGTCAGTGTCTGTGAAGTCCCCAGGCCTGGCAGACAGAGCACACTGCAGGGCATTGGGGCTTCCTTCACATGGCGCATGGTGAGGCAGTCAGAGAGTGGTCCTAAGGTAAACATGGTCATCATTTTTTTAACAAGGGCATGATGGGGTGGCTTATCTCCTAGTCTGCTATGCTGTTTCATAGTCTAGGCCTTTCAAAACTCCCCAAATGAACTGCAATTGAAGTGTTGACAAGCTTGAAGAAAGTGGTCAAAAGTAGATTGAAACTCTGTCAACAAGAATGTTTTTGCATGGGCTGAGTCGAGGAACATCTAAGAGTTTAGACAGCAGGAATTGCTCTGAGTCAACAAATTTAAATCCCCTGGGAAATGGTCTTTTGACCTCTTGTCCTTGAGACATGTCTATCAAAGACTTGCTGTGGTTCTGTGTCTTGTTCTACAAATTAGTACTCCCTCTAGACACAGTAGTGCTAGTTTGTTCACCAGAGAAAACATTCTCTGGATAGAGAATTTATGCAGGTGACATGATCTTCTAATTTCTGGGAATAACTTAAAAAAAAAATTTTTTTTCTATATCTTTAGAAACTTTCTTTCCCATCCTTCCTAGCCTTTTTTATTCCAAATAAATTATTTTTTAGTGGCCATGTTTTTACAATAAAGACAAAAAAGTGTGCTTTGTAAGAATGGTGCAATTAGGGTTCTTCTTTCAGACAAAGTAAGTATCAATTTTTTTCACACTGTAGGAAAGTCATGGAACTACAGTTGATCTACTGAGACATAGCTAAAACTAGTTTTTTCAATTGCCATTTTTTTGTTTACTTCTTTACTCTGCTGGTTAAAATCTGTCTTAAAGGTATGAATAGCATCGGTATCACAAAATCTGGAACATGGTTGAAAATGGGCTGGGGGAAAAAAAGTGGTTCTCCATTCTATAGCAATACCACTTAATGAGTGAGTCAACCAACATGCCTTTAAGACCCTGTTAGAAACACATGAGGCCTTAGAGATCATCTAGTCCTATCCCCTCATTTATACCTGAGGCCCAGAATGGGACTGACTAAGCTAAGTTCACAAAGGCTAATGAAGAGCAGACTGCTATTCAAGTTACCCAAAGGCCTGCTAATTATTCTTTCTGCTGTGCAACCAAACACACCAATGTAAATAAATTATACATTTGCAATAGAGTAGGCCAATGACTCTATCCAGTTTTATGGTTTAAATAATAACAGTCACTGTTCATTGAGTACTTTATGTGGGATATCTCATTTATTGAGCCACAACCTGTAATAAAGAAGTCTGACTCCATTTTTTGAATATGGCAGCTTTTAATGCTCACCATCTCCTCCATCCCATAATTCCCTACATTTGGGCAAGCTGATAAAGCTTGGGTGCATACTCCTATATTGCTGGCAGGAGATTCAAATCATACAAACTCTTGGCCCTGTGTGGGAACTCTCACTTCTACCCACTGACTAACCTAAATAAAGCCCCTGCCCAATCTCCATTCCTTGCTCTGTAAAGCCGTTTTGGACCAGCTTGGGAGGCTCTTCCTGCTCTTCCCAGAAAAAGGAAAAAAAAGAAAAGAAAAAAAAGACATAAAGTAATTACAAACCTTTTATACCCTCTTAGTGTGTTTGGCATCATCAGTCTTGGCAAGGGAACCAAATTTGGAGTAGATGACTACAACACAACTCTGAAGTAAGTGCTGTTATAATCAGCATGTTACAGATGAGGAAATTGAGCACTAGAGAGGTCAAAGTAATGCACAAGTGCCACAAAAGAGGCTTGCAAGGTTACAGAAACCACTTCTGAAAATAAATATAATGCTAAGATTTCAATGCAGAACCTAAGAATACTATGGCTAAGGATAGTATTCTATGGCTACTGTGTGCTATTGAAATGTAAGCAAGGGATTTAAGAAGAATCATAATTTATAGGCAGAGTTCTTTTTCAAGGTCACACACCTACCGTGTTTCCCCGAAAATAAGACATCCTCCGAAAATAAGACCTAGGGCATGGAAAGATAAGACATCCCTTGAAAATAAGACCTAGCGCAACTTTGGGAGAAAAAATTAATATAAGACACTGTCTTATTTTCGGGAAAACAGGGTAATACATCATGGAACTGATTGATACTCAGGCACTAGGACTCTAGAATCTATATTCTAAACTCCTCAAGCTGAAATCTGTCTTATTGGAAAGCTTGAATTCTTTCCACTGTGGCAGGAAAGTAAACTTTGGTTGATGAAGTTGTAGAAAGGCTATGCATATTTAAAAGTAATAATAAATACTAAGCACTGTACTGTTTTAAATTTAATCTTTATTACAATTCTGAACTGAATACCATTTTTATCCTCATTTTACAGATAAGGATATTGAAGGCTCAGAGAGTTTAAGAAACTTGCGAAGGTCACACAGCTAGTAAGGAATGTAACTGGCTTGGAAAGCTTTGTGATTTGATGTATTAGAGATCATAATCTAATGTTCATTTGTAATATAGGCATTTTGGGTTCTCCCAGGTCTGTAATAATAAAGGTAATATTTCTCCCTATAGAGCAGTAAGCCATTTATAAGCATTGTCCTATTTAAATTTAGAGCTATGTTATAATATAATTACTACTTTTATCACCATTTTTATAGAAGAACCACTTGAGTTTCAGAGAGGTTAACAAAACATGTTGAAGGAAAGCCAACTAATGTATAAACCTTGGACAGAGCTGTGATTTGAAGTCTGATTATAATGCCCAAACTCTGAAAGCCTTGCTTGCTGGTTTTATAGTTGACTCCTAATTCTCTTCTCTGCCCACTGAAAGGACACACTATCTATCAAGGACCTGGCCATATCTTTAGGATTTTAAAGCACAACCAGCTGCACTGCCACGGCCCTCCCCACATCAGCACCTCTTGAGCTGTTGCAGCATATTCCTCCTCAGCACCTCTTGTCAGATTCCTCATTCCTGCTGATTTCAGGGGCTGGATTGTCACTGGAATTGCCATTGCTGCTGTAGCTACTCAGGCAGCACATGCTGCAAGTCCTTGTTATCTCAGGACAGCTCTTTTTGGTATGCTAAGGATTTATTCAGTATAAAAGGAAGAAGGAAAGGAGAACCTTCTGCTGCCCATACTTTTCTCTTCAGGAATATCCCAGAGTTTGTAGCTCTGGAAAAGGAACTGAAAATTTACATACAGAAAATGAACCTACAGAAAATGGATAAGAATGTACCTACTAGGAGTGGCTCAAGAATGGTCCTCATAGACCCATAAGCCCTGCAAACAAATGTAGCCTTACAAAAAGATCCAAAAAGTGGACATAATTCCTTCAGTTTTCTTTCCCCAAGATTAGAATATGATTATCACTACGTTACCATAAAGGAAGTTCATGCTCATACATGATGGAGACAGTGCACTAGGACTTATGTGGACCCAAAAAGGAATGGAGACGCATCATCTGTAGAATTAAGCTTCTGTTTTTCCCACCTTCAGAAAAGTATAGATTTCAGGGTAGTGGGCAACAGGCAACATAGAAGCAATGAAGGTACTTTTATAGTAGTAGAAAGAGCCCTTGAGTTGATGTGAGGCAGGTCTAAGTTGTTTCAGCTCTGCCCTTGTATAGCAGTATGACCTTGGACAATCCCTCTCCTTTCTCTTCTCAGGCCTTCAAGTACTTCCTTATTGGAAATTCAGTGATCTATGCTCTTATTTTCTCTTTTTCAAAATTTATTGCAGCTATAGTATTATTTGATTTTATTTAAGAAGGTGACAAACTTTCCTCAGGTGCCTCAGAGGATGTTCCTGGTACTGTGCAAGTTCCTCAAATACAGCTACATGCAAAGAATCCAGGGAACACAAAGGCAGGGAGAGTCAGGGTAGGCGTCTAAGAAGAGGTGTCTCTGAATCTATGCCATGGAGCACATGTATCAAACACAAGGCCCGCGGGCCAAATCCGTCCCGCCAAGCCTTGCAATTTGGCCCGCACCGCGCTGTCATCACTGCACTCCGCTGCGTTTCCATCACAATGACAGTTTATGACTGTTCAGTAAACCATTCGGCCCGCGATTTAGGCTGGATTTTAGATTTTGGCCCCTTCTCTGATTGAGTTCGACACCCCTACCATGGAGGATGAGGGGCAGCAAAAGAACACAAGCTCTTCTGAATCATCTGAAGTTGTGGAAGGGCCAACAAGTACATGGCTCATTTCTAGGAACCTGGGAACTACAAGAGAAATTTGGTATTGCTGTAGGTAGGTGTGTGGTGGTAGGAAATGAGGTTAGAGAGCTAAGAAGTCAAGACCAAGTCATGGATGAAGTTGAATGGCTTGTCAAGGAGTTTGAACTTTGTTCTGTGGGAAGAACAGGTTGCCAACAAAGGTTTTCTAGAAGTGCAATTGCATAATAGGATTTTTTCCCCCCTGCAAGAACATCATTCAGTTCTCAGTATGGAGGATGAACTATAGTGAGGAGAATATGGAGGTCAGGAAGCTAGTTAGGATGCTAGTTGTATTGCAGAGAAAGGACAAGGGCCCTCTGGTGGACAATTATCTCCATTTCCTGATATATGATATATATAATATATTCATACTCTTGTTTAACCCTCTCCCCTTGAGTACAGGTTGGACCCAGGGTCTCACTCTTAACAACAGGATGATGTTACTTCCAAGATTAGATTATTGAAAGACTGTGACTTTCGAAGCCAGCTGCCATGTTGTAACCTTCCTATGGAGAGGTTCGAAGCCAGCTGCCATGTTGTAACCTTCCAAATAGCAAATAAATAATGTCCCTGGTCAAAAGCTAGCTAGGACCAGAGACCTGTTCACAGCCACTTGAGCAAACTGGGAAGTCGGTCTTCTGAGGCAAATCAACAGCCATATCAGTAACCTTGGAAACAGATCCTATTTCAATGGAGCTTTGAGACAACTGTACTCCCAGCCAAACCCTTGACTGCAGTCTTGTGAAAGACACTGAGCCAACTACACCATGCCTGGATTCCCACAGAAATTGTGAGATAGTAAGAATCATTTTATGTTGCTAACATTTGAGGTAATTTCTTAGAAAGAAATGGATAAATAATACTAGCCCCAACTAAGTCAACGGAAATGAAGAATAGATAAATTCTGAAAATGGAAGCAAACTTAGTTGGAGTGTGAGAGGGAACGAAATGTGTGGGTAGACATGGATGATGTTTAAATTAGGTGGAAAATAGAGTAGATGTTGCTTTTTTGAGGAAAACAATGAGCTAGTTTGGTCCACTCAATGTCTGTGAGCCTGTAGGACATACTAATAAATATATTCAAGAGGCAGTTGAATCCAAAGGTCTGAGGCTCAGAAAAACCATATATATGGACTGGATTCTTTTATCATCAGATAATGTGTGTTCTCTCTCTCTCTCTCTCTCTCTCTCTCTCTCTCTCTCTCTCTCTCTCTCTCTCTCTCTCCCCTCCGTGTATCTTCTCCCAAGTAATTACCTCCCATTCTAAAACACTTTTCCTTCACTTTGTAGCCATATTTGTGTCCCAGTTTTACCTGATAACTCCAAATATCAGTGACTCTCTCTCCACCTTTCAAATTTACATGAGCCTTATCCAAATGGGATAAATTCCAGTGGGAAGAACACTCTGCAAACCTGCCATTGGCTTCTACTTGTAACCATTGGCAAAATCTCTAGAGTTCATATGTAGTTTATACACACAACCAAATTTTTCTTGGAAAAATAAATCATATAAAGTAATAAAGCAGGAGAGCTTGTTACAGAAAGAAATCCAGTACATGGAGAGTCTAGAAAATGTCAAGTTGACCCAAAGATCTTTTTCAGGAGTTGGTGGTGGTAAGGGTGTTTCTGTCTAACCTGCAAAATGTAAACAGAGCCTGCAGACAGACTGAAAGACAGCTCTATCAGCTCTGCTGGAGGTGTTGACACCACTATCCTACCCAGGGTGTGAGCACAGAAGTTTGTTACCATTCTAATTTTGCTGAACTGTTTTGGGCTTTGGACATTACAGATATCCTGTTCTTGTACAGAGACTCAGAAAAATCTTAAAGCTAGAAGGCAGCTTAGAGGTATTTTTAGAACAGTCCATAAAATAATTCTGGATATTTAAAGCTATGTACTTGCAAATAAACAATTGTATTTCAATTGAACAATTAATAAAGCAACAAATTGAATTATTTTCAGTTGAACATATCAGTAGATGGAATTAAATTTTATTGTATATAAAACCACCTTAAATATGATGGAGCAATAGTTCATTTGAATAAAAATGATGTGTATGTGTATGATTGTGGTTATGTACAGAATCGTATAATACCAAACTGAAGTCCCATATAAAAATCCATTCTCTTCACCTTAAAAAAGCCAGGGTCTGTGTTCTCTATATATCTATTAATGTTGCCTCCCTCTCTATGCACTCCCACACAAGGTGAAACAGAGAATCCTATCTCTAAATCCTACCACTTCTCATTTTCATTGTTACTACCCCAAATCAGGTCTTTCTTACCTGAACCAAAATGAAACAGCCTCTTGGCCAATTCCCCCACCTCCAGGCTCTTCTAGCTCCAATTTATCATTCACACTGCAGTCAGCTCAAGTTTGATAAAGCACCGACCAAAATCCTTTTGTGGTTCCCACTGAGTACAGAATTAAAGTTCAACACCTTCGTGTATCATTTAAGCAGAATCTTTCCTATCAATCCAGTTTAATATCCTTAACATCTCGCTACCCCCTTTCTCTGCAGCCATGCTATTTAACCACATGAAGTTCTCTGACTCCAACATATATGACTGAATCTTTTTCATGCCATTCTATTAGCCTTAAATGTCCACTACTTCTCTTCCTATAAAAGTTCTACACTCCCATTTGACCCAATGATCTCACTTTTAGGAATATATCACAAGAAACTAGAAACACCAATCAGAAAGGATATATGCACCACTACGTTCATAGCAGCACAATTTACAATAGCTAAGATTTAGAAACAGCCTAAGGGCCCATCATCAGATGAGTGGATTAAAAAACTGTGGTATATCTACACAATGGAATATTATGCTGCAGTAAAAAAAGGAGTCCTTACCATTTGCAACAGCATGGATGGAGATAGAGAGCATTATGATAAGTGAAATAAGCCAGACAGAGAAAGATAAATACCACATGATCTCACTCATTTGTGGAATATAATGAACAACATAAACTGAAGAACAAGGACAGATCCAGAGACAGTGAAGAATCCATCAGACTTCCAAATCTCAGAGGGAAGATAGGGGAGGGTGGGGGAAAGGAAGAGAGATCAACCAAAGGACTTGTATGCATGAATATAAGCCTAAACAATGGACACGAACACCAGGGGGGTGAGAGCATGAGTGGGGGGACTGTTGGAAAGTTAATGGAGGGATGAGGACACATATGTAATACCTTAATTAATAAAGAAAAAAATTTTTTAAAGTCTTACATACTGTATAGGATTGAGATTAAATTGTATCTTCACTACCCTTTGGGACAGTGCAGATGGACCTGAAAATATTATGCTAACTGAAATAAGCCAATCTGAGAAAGACAAATATAACATAACTAGAGGCCCGGTACATGAAATTCATGCACGGGGGTGTGTGTCCCTCAGCCTAGCCTGCACCTTCTCCACTCTGCGACCCTTTAAGGCAGGCGTCCTCAAATTTTTTAAAGTGGGGGCCAGATCACGGTCCCTCAGAGAGCTGGAGGGCCGGACTATATGAACTACTAATTCCTACTGTAACACCTCAGCTGTGCTCACTGCCCAAAAAACCTGGCGGGCCGGATCAGACTCCTCTGCGGGCCGCATGTGGCCCGCGGGCCGTAGTTTGAAGACACCTGCTTTAAGCGATGTCCAACTGCCTTAGCAGTTGGATATCCCTCTCACAATCCAGGACTGCTGGCTCCCAACTGCTCACCTACCTGCCTTCCTGATTGCCCCTAACTGCTACAGCCTGCCAGCCTGATCACCCCCTAACCACTCCCCTGCCAACCTAATAGATGCCTAACTGCTCCTCTGCCAGCCTGTTTGCCCCTAACTGCCCTCCCCTGCAAGCCTGATCCCCCCCAACTGCTCTCCCCTGCAGGCCTGGGTCCCCCCATCTTCCCTTCCCTGCAGGCTTGGTTGCCCCTAACTGTCCTCCTCTGTTGGCCTGACCTCCCACAACTGCCCTCCCTTGCAGACCTAGTCCCTCCCAACTGCCCTACCTTGCTGGCCATCTTGTGGTGGCCATCTTGTGTCCACATGGGGGCAGCCATCTTGTGTGCTGGAGTGATAGTCAATTTGCATATTATTCTTTTATTAAATAGGATTAGATAGGATAGAGGCCTGGTGCATGGGTGGGATCCAGCTGGTTTGTCCTGAAGGGTTTCCTGGATCACTGTGAGGATTCCCTTGGGGCATGGAGTGGCCTGGGCAAGGGCCCTGTGGTGGTTTTCAGTCTGGCCAGACCCCCTAGCAACCCAAGGGAAGCCCTGATATCTGGTATTTATTTATCTTTTATAATTGAAACTTTGTAGCCTTGAGCGGAGCCAAGCCTCCTGCTTGCTCTGTGGCTGCAGCCATTTCTGTTGGGATTTATTTAAAATCTATAATTGTAGCCTTAAGCAGAGGCCAAGGCAGGCCAGGGCAGGCAGAAAGCTTGCTTCCTCTCTTGCTGAGGAAACCCAAGCCTCCTGCTCTCTCCATGGCCGCAGCCATTTGGTTGGATTAATTTGGATAGACGCTCCTGATTGGCTAGTGGGCATGCCTTGTGGGTGTAGCAGAGG
Organism: Pipistrellus kuhlii; assembly: GCF_014108245.1. NCBI lineage: Eukaryota > Metazoa > Chordata > Mammalia > Chiroptera > Vespertilionidae > Pipistrellus > Pipistrellus kuhlii. The sequence goes on along the minus strand of NW_023425504.1, from coordinate 4,813,298 downwards.
TATGGTCAATTTGCATATTACTGTTTTATTAGATAGGATATCACTTATTTGTGGAATCTAATTAGCAGATTTAATTGAACAACAAAATAAGATCTGAAACACACAGGCGTGGAAAAGACTGACATACCTCAAGGTGAGTTGGGGAATGTGATGAAATGAACCAAAGAATTTATATACTTACTAGAGGCCCAGTGCACAAATTTGTAAATGTGTGAGGTCCTTTGGAGTGGCCTGTGGAGATTGGGCTGAAACCATCAGTTCAACACTGCCTGCCACTCCTGCCTGATGCTCCCTTATCCTGGCCCTGCTGCACCTGCCACAGGCTAGCTCACAATCAGCCTCAATCAAGAGAGGCTCATGCTGCAGTTGGGGTACTCACCAGCCATGAGCCCTGTGTCTGACACCCATCCTGAGGGGGATGGGGAAAGCCAGGACTCCATCAGCCCTCCAGATGGGTGGACTCCCTTGCCCGCCCAGGATCCAGATCCATCCACTGACATTCGAGCCCAGTTGTCAGAGCCCTGGCAGCTGATTTTATATCATTTCTTCCTTGTGGAGCATCTAGGGACTTTTAGAAGGCCTGTTGAGCTGTCAGGATTGTGATGGTGGCACAAGTCTTTTGGTGCCTGGCTCATTCTCTGGAGATTGGATCTGCAGGACTACTGAGGGAGGGAGTGGCTGCCTCTAGGCTGGTGGGCTGCCGGAGGGGTTGGTCAGCTGAGCAGTGCTCCCACTGTGGAAGCCCACTGACCACCAGGGGGCAGCTCCTGCATTAAGAATCTGCTGCTTGGTGATCAGTGCATGTCATACCAACTGGTCATTTCACTGTTCGGTCTATTTGCATATTAGCCTTTTATTATATAGGACTAGAGGCCTGGTGCACAAAATTCATGCACTTGGAGGGATGGGTCCCTCAGCCCAGCCTGTGCTCTCTTGCAGTCCAGGAACCCTCAGGGGATGTCTGACTGACATGGAGGACTAGTGGCCTGGTGCATGAAATCTGTGCACATTAAAAGGGAATTAATTAGAGGAAATATTTTAATATTGCTATTTGCCCTTTCTCTATAATAGAAGTGTCAGAGATGAAATTAGTAAAATGTATGTGAAAATTTTCCTCCTATCAGAGTATAGGGCATGCTGCTGGACCAGAGTCAAGTCCCTGCCCACCCGCATGTGCCTAGAAATCACACAACACCCAGGCCCGGCTGGTCCCACCCTCATTGGGCAAGATCCAGACCCAGCCAACCCCACCTCTGTCAAGCCCAAGCAGGCAGAGGATGCAGCCTCAGGTCCTCCAGTGAACTCTCAGGTCCCCTGGCCTGGTGTGGGCTGGGAGGTGAGGCCCGAGGTCCCTTAGCTCAGCACCAGGGTAGGCAGCATGGCCTGAGGTCCCCTGGCCTGGCAACAGGGTGAGGGGCGTGAACTGAGGTCTCCCGTCAAGCCCCACGAGGCAGGGGGGCACAGCCTCAGAGCCCCCATCAAACACCACCTGGAGGGCACAGCCTCAGGTCCCCCATCAAGCCTGACTTGGTGGGGGGCACATCCTCAGGTCCTCTGTCCAGCACTTTGTGGGGAGCACAGCCTCAGGTCCCCCAGCACAGGGCAGGGGGAGCAGCCTAAGGTCCCCTGGCCCAGCATTAGGGTAGAGCACGCCTTGAAATCCCCCATCAAGCCCTGCCAGGCAGGGTGTATGGCCTGAGGTCCCCTGTTAAGCCCTGCCAGACTGGAGGCACAGCTTCAGGTCCCCCAGTGCCGAGGTGGGGTGTGTGGCCTGAGGTCCCCCAGCCTGGGGTGGGGGTGTGTGGCCTGAGTTCCCCTGGCCTGAGGTGAGAGGAGAAGCCTGAGGTCTCCCAGCCCAGCACCAGGGCAGGTGGCACACCTTGAGGGCCCACGTTAAGCTCTGCCAGGCGGGGGGTGCAGCTACAGGTCCCCCAACCAAGCACCAGGGCAGAGGGTGCACCTTGAGATGCCCTGTCAAGCCCCGATGGGATGGGGCCATGGCCTGAGGTCCGCTGGCCTGACAACTGGGCAGGAGGTGCAGCTCAATGTCCCCTGTCAAGCCCCACCCAGCAGGTCCCCTGCCTAGGCCCAGTGCCACACAGTCTCAGGTCCCTGCTGATTGCTCCTTAAGGCTCCTTACAGGAACTCAGCCTCCACTGTGGGTACAGCCATGTTGTGTTACCAAAACCATGCCTCCGCTGTGGGGGCTGTCAACTTTGTGATGCTGTCATGGTCAATTTGCATATTCCCTTTTTATTAGATAGAATAGGCATAGCCCCTGGACACAGACAATAGGGTAGTAAAGACATGGGGGAGTAATTAGGGACTGGGAAGATGAGGGGAAGGGAGAGGAAATGGGAAACATCTATAATACTATCAATAATAAAAGGTATATATTTTTTAAATTTTATCTTCTCTAGGAACACTTTTCTTCAGCTTTCTCACAGACCCTGGCTCTATTTTAGAATGACTTCCATTTTATTCAGTCGCCAGACAGAGTCCCTTATTGACCTTCTATCTCCAACCCTCTGTGCTTCCTGTTGAAACACACTTACTGACACATAGATACCTTAAAATTTTTATGGAATAAAAAATCTTGTGCATTGGCAAAGCTTTTCAAACTGATTTCAAAAGTCTCTGATGGCTTAACATTTAAATAAAGTTAAATTTCAGTAAAATTTTAAAATTATGTCTACTAAGTATTATACATTTGTTTTTTTCTTATTAGGGATTTTCAAGATCCACATATAAAAGCATACTAATAATATCTAAGGGTAATATATGTATGGTAATTTAAACTTCTGGTAATTTTTGTTGATATTTCCATAGAGAATAACATTTTAAAAGTAAATGAACTCTTTTAAAAATATATATATTTTATTGATTTTTTTTTACAGAGAGGAAGATAAAGAGTCAGAAACATCAATGAGAGAGAAACATTGATCAGCTACCTCCTGCCCACCCCCCACTGAGGATGTGCCCACAACCAAGGAACATGCCCTTGACCATAATCGAACCTGGGACCCTTCAATCAGCAGGCTGACACTCTATTCACTGAGCCAAACTGGTTAGGGCTAAATGAGCTCTTACTTTTTTAACAGGACATTTTTTTGTCTGTGAAGATTTCTTTAACAAAGTATACATTTTTTTTTTCTGTTAAAAAGAGAAATCTTTATTCTCTTGGCATTTCCTGGTAACCTGGACTGGAAAAATTAGATTAGAAGTCATAATTACTTCTTTGCTAGAAGTATGTGCAGTCTAACAAATTGGATGTCCTTAAATAGATTATATTTAATTCAATTTTGTTTTTTAATTTTCTATTACACTTGACATTCAATGTTATATTAGGTTCAGTTGTACAGCATAGTGGTTAGACATTTATATAACTCATGAAGTGATTCCCTCAATAAGTCTAGAACACACCTGGCACTGTACAATATTATTGACTATATTCCCTATGCTGTAATTTGCAACCCCATGACTGTTTTGTAACTACTGATTTGTACTTACTTAATCCCTTCACTTTTTTCACCATTACATCCAATCTACCACTTTTCTGGCAACCTACAGTTTGTTCTCTTTATCTATTAGTCTCTTTCTGTTTTGTGTGTTCATTTATTTTGTTCTTTAGGTTTTACATGTAAGTGAAATACATGGTATTTATCTTTCTCTATCTGATTTATTTAACTTGGCATAATATTCTCTAGTTCCTTCATGTTGTCACAAATAAGATTTCATTCATTTTATGACTGAGTAATATTCTATTGTATACATGTACCATCTTTTTTTCTAATCATCTATTGATGGGCTCTTGAATTACTTCCATAACTTAACTATTATAAGTAACTGAAATCCCGGTGTATAAAATCCATGCACAGGGGGAGTATCCCCTCAGTCCAGCCTGTACCGTTTTCAATCCAGGACCCCTCAGGGGATGCCCTAGCTAGGGATTGGGCCTAAACCAGCAGTCGTACATCCCTCTCACAATCTGGGACCACTGGCTCCTAATTGCTCACCTGGTTGCCTGCTTGATCATCCCTAACTGCCCCCCTGCTGGGCTGGTCACCCCCAATAGCACCCTCTGACAGGCCTTGTCACCCCTTACTGGCCCCTCCTGCTGGACTGGTCACCCCCAACTGCCCTTCCTGTGGGACTGGTCACCCCATGCAGCCTGCTGCTTGGTAGTTTAATCACCCCTCACTAACATCCCTGCTGGCCTGGTCGCCCCATGCAGCCTATTAGGTCACCCATTCAGTTGTGATGGTCACTTAGGCTTTTATATATAGAGATTTGTAATAAACATAATGATGCAAATATATTTTCAAATTACTGTTTTGTATTTCTTTGAATATATACCAAGAAATATAAATACAGGGTCATATAATACTTTTATTTTCATTTTTTGAGGAACCTCAATACTGTTTTCCATAGTGGTTGCACCAATCTGAAATCAGGGATATCTGCTTTCTGAGCTCTAACCACTATATCCCCAATCTGGCTTTTGCTCACACAGCACCAGTCCACCCTGTCCTCCCTCTGCCAAAGCACAAGATGGGTGACTCCACTGGGAATTTTGTGCATTGGCCCTTTAAGAGGGTGCCTGAATTTCCAGCCATCTCTCCCTGACAGACAGCAATGTTGCTGCTTTTCACAGTTCTGGTGTTCTCTGCTGGGTGGCCCAGTTTGGGGATTAGACCCCAGAGCTCTCAGTGGCAAACCCCCACAGCTGAGATATCTCTTTGGAACTTCAGTTGCTGTCAGGGGGTGACTGGCCAGCCCTTTCATCCCTCCTATCAGTCTCTATTTGGTTTCCATTTTTGGTCTCAAGTATCAGGGTTCTCTGCAGTGAGTCTTCCATTGATTATTTAGGAAGTTTTTCTGTATTTTAGTTATAATTCCAGTTTGTCCCTTGGAGTGTGTCCATGCAGCATCCACTTACTCTCCAAAGTACTCATTTTTAAACTGAGTTCTAAGTGTAGTTGCTACCACAAGAGTGATTTTTTTTTTGTAGTTTGAATCCAGGTTTTCAGTAATTAAATAGTTTATTGAGTGCTCAGTGTGCCTTCGAGCCTAAGGACTTCCCAGTGATCAGATCCTTGGACTTTCCTCACAGCATGGCCCCCAAACGCCAGCCCTCGCTCCCACTTCAAAAGAAGAAAGCGAAACTGGATCCAGCCCCCAAGCCAGAAAAGAAGCCGACCCCTCCAAAAGGACATGCCGAAGGGAGAAAAAGAACAGCAAGAAGCAATTGAACATATTGATGAAATACAAAATAAAATAGATAGACTGAACAAGCCAGTGAGGAGATTTTGAAAGTAGAACAGAAATATTGAATATAACAAACTCAGCGTAAAGAGTTTTCAGAAGAGGTCAGAATTGATTGCCAAAATCCCAAATTTTGGGATAACAACATTTGTCAACCATTCACAAGTGTCTACACTGCTTGGGGAAGAGGATGAAGAGGTGCTGCATTATTTGACAAGAGTTGAAGTGACAAAATTTGAAGATATTAAATCAGGTTACAGAATAGATTTTTATTTTGATGAAAATCCTCACTTCGAAAATAAAGTTCTCTCCAAAGAGTTTCATCTGAATGAGAGTGGTGATCCATCTTCAAAGTCCACTGAAATCAAATGGAAATCTGGAAAGGACTTAAACGTTCAAGTCAAACACAGAATAAAGCCAGCAGGAAGAGACAGCATGAGGAACCAGAGAGCTTCTTTACCTGGTTTACTGACCATTCTGCTGCAGGTGCAGATGAGTTAGAAGTCATCAAAGATGACATTTAGCCAAATCCTTTACAGTACTACTTGGTTCCTGACATGGATAATGAAGAAGGGGAGGGAGAAGGAGAAGGAGGAGGAGGAGGAGGAGGAGGAGAAAGAGGAGGAGGAGGAGGAAGAGGAGGAGGAGGAGAAGGAGGAGGAGGAGGAGAAGGGGAAGTGTTGGAAGATATTGATGAGGAAGGGGATGAGGATGAAGGTAAAGAAGATGAAGATGATGATGAGGGGGAAGAAGGAGAGGAAGAAGGAGGAGAAGATGTCTAATGAACACTGATGGATTCCAACCTTTTTTAATTTTCTCCAGTCCCTGGGAGCAAATTGCAGTTTTGTGTTTTGTTTTTGTTTTTTTCTTTTTCTTTTCTCCCCCTCTTGTGCTCAGTTGCTCTGTTTTTGAGGTCTCTTTTTCTCTCCTTTACACCATGGTTCTCATCTTATTTGAGGTGGATGTACCTTGAGCAGAGTACAGTGGGAAAAGAATCTTTGCCCCTTTCTATTCCAAATTCATTTTTATCCCTTCTGTCTCAAGAAAAACTTAATGGAATAACCACCGTGCTCTGTGGGAAAAAAGAAAAACCTACTGCTCCCTTAGCTCTGCTGGGAGCTGGAGGTTGCTAGGCCTGTGTGTAGTAGTACATAGAATTTTAGCTTTTTTTCCTCCTTTCTCTGTATATTGGGCTCAGAGATTACACTGTGTCTCTATGTGAATATGGACAGTTAGCATTTGCCAAGATGTATCTGTCTACTTTCTCTTGTTTTAAAAAATAAAAAAATAAAAAAATAAAAAACTTAAAAAAAGGGGTTTATATAAGGTAAGCAAAGGGTGGGTTTGAGATATTTGGGTGGGTTAAGTGGGAATTTTGACAACATGGCTTCTCCTTTGGCATGTTTAATTGTGATGTTTAATGTCATCCTTGCAGTCTAAGATGACACTTTTAAAATAAAATTCTCTCCTAATGATGACTTGAACCCTGCCACTTGATGGGAGAATCAGCAGAACTTGTAGGATCTTATTCAGAATTGACATTTCTCTATTGTAATTTTGTTTCTGTTTATTTTTAAATTTTCTTTTTGTTTCACTGGAAAGAAAAGATGTTGAGTTTTAAGCATTAAAAGTGTACAAGTTGCTTTGTTACAATAAAACTAAATGTGTACACACCAAAAAAGGCTTATTTAGTTGTCCTTTTGGTAATGGTTTGCCATTTTCCACCTACCCTCCCTCCCACTTAGAAGGGATTTTTTGGTGGAGGTGAATAAAAACATAATTTCCTTATTAAAGGCAGCTTGGAGGTAGTTGTAAGAAATCATTGAACAGAAAGGCAGGATACACAAGTTCTAGTTCACTGATTCTGGCATTAACAAGTACCACCTTGGTATATGTAAAACTCGTAGCCCACTGCATGATATCGCGTGTAGTAGGCTACGCGGGAGCTGGCGGGAATTGCAGTGCACTGCTAAGAGCTGCGCTGCTTCCATGGGAGCCGGGAAGAACCTGCACCAATTCTGGGGGAGGTAGGAGGGACCCGTGCTGCTTCCATGGGAGTCAGGCCCACTGTCTCCTCTCTGGGCCTGCGCTCTGCCATGGAGGCTGCTGGCCGGCCTCCCTGTCCCCTCGAAGCCCCCGTGGCTGGGGCTTTGCAGCAGTGATGAAACAAGAGTTCCACTACCCAGAGGCCCTTCGTCACCATGGCAATGAAGCAAGCATTCCACCAGGCTGCTCACGCAGCAAATCCCCCAGGACTGGGAGACTCCAGTGAGGCTGAGGGGACCAGGCACCGTCATCTTGTGACTATGGACACCACCATATTTTGTGATGGAGTGATGGTTAATTTGCATATTACACTTATATTAGATAGGACTAGAGGCCCAGTGCATGAAAACTCATGCATTGGAGGTGGGTCCCTCAGCCCAGCCTGCTTTCTCTCTGAGTCCAGGAGCCCTCAGGTGCCGGAGGCGAGCCAGTGATCAGTGGAAGGTGACGCTCCCATCACAACTCTGCTGCTGCCACAGCCAGCAGCACAAGCCTCGGCTGGCCCTGGGTACCTGAGCCTTGGGTGGCCCTAGGTGTCTGGGTAGCCACCATCCAAGGCTTTCCTGGCCCTAGGGCATCAGTTGGGCAGCTTCCATTCGAGGCTTGCCTGTGCCTCAGGTCAGCCCTGGGCAGCTGAGGGACTAAGGGGACTGGGGGACTCTGAAGGCAAGCATGTGGAGCAGCTGGGCCTGCCTGGGGGTGGTCCTAACCATGCTGCATGCCTGCCACCCCAGTACAGCTGATGGGACTGAGTACCACCATCTTGTGATTGTGTGTGCCACCATCTTTGAGGGCATAGCAGTCAATTAGCATATTCCCCCCTTATTAGCTGTGGGCACTGCCTCTTTGTGAGGGTGTGACAGTCAATTAGCATATTCCCTCTTTATTATATGGGATGAGGGTGCATGCTGGACTAGATGATTTCTGAAGATTCTTCCTGCTCAAATAACCTAGGTTAGGAAAAATGCATTTGAGTTTGAAGTAGCACCTGGTATGGGTAGCAGCCTCTAGAACTTGACAGTTTGCCTCCCAAACACCTCTCCTACCGCAATAGCTACTTTATTGAGATATAATTTAATCATAAAATTGATCCATGTATAAGTCAATGATTTTTAGTATATTTAAAGAGTTGTGCAACCCTCATCACAATTAATTTTTGAACATTTTACTCATTCCCCAAAGAAACCCTGTACTGAGTTGCAGTTATTCACCGTTACTTCTCCAACTCCTCCAGCCCAAGGCAAACGCTAATCTACTTTCTGTCTTTATGGATTTGCCTATTCTGGGCTTTACCATAAATGGAATTATACAATATGTGCTCCTTTATGACTGCATAATGTTTTCAATTTTCATCCATGTTGTGTAGTATGTATCAGTACTTCATTTATTTTTTAAAAAGCAAATTTACATTTTAGAAGTTATATATTTACCAAAAACTGGGAAGATACTTACAGAAAGTTCCCATATATTGTTATACCCAGTTTCCCTAACTATTAACATCTTTCATTATTATGGTACAAGTATTACATTAATTAACCAATATTAATATATTAATTCTAAACTCTATATCTTATTCAGATTTTCTTTTCTTTTTTAAAAATATATATTTTATTGATTTTTTACAGAGAGGAAGAGAGAGGGATAGAGAGTTAGAAACATCGATGAGAGAGAATCATCGATCAGCTGATTCTTGCACACCCCCTACTGGAGATGTGCCCGCAACCAAGGTACATGCCCTTGACCAGAATCGAACCTGGGACCTTTCAGTCCGCAGGCTGATGATCTATCCACTGAGCCAAACCGGTTTTGGCTATTCAGATTTTCTTAAAGTCCTTTTATTTCTCCAACATCTTATCTAGAATACCACATTACATTTAGTGGTCATGTATCCTTAGGCTACTCTTGACTATGACAGTTTCTCAGGCTTTCCTGTTTTTTTTTTATGGCCTTGATAATTTTGAGAGTTGCTGGTCAAATATTTTGTAAAATGTCCCTCAATTGGAATTTGTTTGATGTTCGTCTCTTGACTAGACAGACTGACAATGGGTTTGGGGGAGGAAGACCACAAAGAAAAAAATGTCATTTTTATCACAGCATATCAAGGTACATACTATCAATATGACTTATCACTGTTGATGTTGACTTCGCTGACATAGTGTTTGTCAGATTTCTCCACTGCAAACTTTCTCATTTAACTCTTTCCCTACTATTCTCTTCAGAAGGTAGTCACTATGAGAAGCCAGAGTATTTATGTAAATTATTTATATTTCTTCCACACAGAAGATTTGTCTATTCTCCCCTCATTTATGTATTTACTTAATTGTTTATTTCAGTGTGAATGCATAGATATTTGTTGTATACTTGGGGTTATAATCCCATATTAATTTATTCATTTTGTTACTCAAATTGTTCCCAATTTTGGTCATTGGAGCTCTTTTAGTTGGCACCTGTGACCCTTTGGCACACCCCCATAATTGCAGGTGTTCCTTCCTTTCATCCTTCCTTGCCTTCTTTCTTACCTTTTCTTATTTCTGGCACTACAGGATGTTCCAGACTCATTTTGTTTATTTCTGTCCCCTGTCCTAGAATATCCCTTTTCACAAATAGCCCTGTTTCCTTTTATTGAAGAATGATGTTAAAAACTAAGATCTGGATGCTGTGTGTGCTCATTGCTTTTTGGATAAGATTGCTTCATATATACTAACCTTTATATAAAAAGTACTCAATTTCTTTTTACTGATGAATAATATTACATTGTATGGATAGATCACATTTTATTTATTCTTAAGTTATTATAAATTAGGTTGTTTTGACTTTTTGCTATTATAAATAATGCTTCTATGAACATTAGTGTACAAATATTTATGTGGACATATGTTTTTATTTATCTTGGTTATTCTTATTAGTAGAATTTCTGGGTCATATGATCAATGTTTAACTTTTTGAGGAACTGCCAGACTATATTCTAAAGTGGTTTTATTATTTTACATTCCCACTAGCAATATATAAAGATTACATTTTCTCCACATCCTCATCAATACTTGTTATTGCATACTTTAAAATTATTATTATTATAGTCATCCTAGCTGAAGTAAAGTGGTTTTGATTTGCATTTCTCTGATGACTAATGATGTTGAGCATTTTTTCATGTGCTTGTTGGCCATTTGTATATTATCTTTGGAAAAATTCTGATTCAAGTCCTTTGCTCATTTTTAATTGGGTATATTATTATTATTATTACATTTATGACTTTACATATGAGCCTCTTATAAGATATATAATTTGTGCATATTTTTCCTATTCCATGAGTTGTCTCTTCACTTCCTTCATGTCATTTGAAGCAAAAATTTTGACAATGTCCTATTTACCTATTTTTAATTTTATGTTTTTGCTTTTGGTGTCATATGGTTTATTCCTTTTTAATTGTGATGTTTTATTTTGCTTTCTTTCTAGCAAGAGAACTATTGCTTGGGAATTACAGAATCTGACCAGAGAGCATTAGCTCCTCCCTGAAGAATCAGCAGATGTTGTTAAGAAAGAGGACCATCACAACTAATATATATTGCATAATGGCTTTGTGCCAGAAACTATGCTCAGCTCTGAAAGCATTGAGGTTACATATTTTTGAGAACCTAATATAGTATAAGTATTTCTGAAAAAAATCAGACACAAACTTCGTCCTTATGGAACTTACAGACTAGGTGAGAGACCAACAATAGGCAGAATCATATAAGTAAACATAAAATGACCACTGGGATCAGTGCTGTGAAAAGGTACCCAGTGCTATGAGAGCTGATAACAAAGAGATTTGTCCTGTTCTGAAGGTGGACATTATGGAAGACTTCTCCAAATTGACACTTGAACTGACAACCTTACAAGAGCCCCGATCTATAAAACAGATTAAGGAGGACACTGGAGAATTTGTTGGGAAGTGCTTAGGAAAGAACATCCAAGAAAAGGGAACCACAAATTCAAAAACCCTTGAGACAGGAAAGAAATAATGTATTTTTGCTAATAAGTTTTATTATTTGTTAGAAAATCTGTGCTTGATGTGTAGATCTTGGGAAATCCCACTGATGTAAACTAAAACATGTGCTGTGCCAAATAATTAGTATCTGAGACAATTAATGAACTATAAATTGTATTTAGACATGAAACCTTGGGAACCATAACATATTTAGCAAACATTTGTCAAAAAAAAATCTTGCTGGGGTTGAAATAAGGAAGAGTAAAAGTGCAAGGAGTTGAGCCCAGAGAGATGGGAAGAGCTGGATCAAGCACAGCTTTGGAGCAGTTGGGAGATTTTCCCAAGACCAATCAAAAGTAACCTCTAGAAGGTTAATAAAAAGGGAAGTAACAATGATAAGTTATATATTTACAAAGTGGAGGGAACACTATAGGAAGAATAGTTGATGGGGAGCAGGTGGGAAGCCATGGTAGTGGTCCAGCAGAAAAGACAGTGGAGTGGCTGAGGATGGTGATGATGGGGAGAAGGGACATAACATATTATGTTTCATTCAGCTGGTGGTGGGTGCTCACCTAGCCCCTCCTCCTCCTGTCCTGGGACCCAATCCCTGGGCTTGTTCTCCCCTCCCCATCTCAAGAGGGCAATGAGGGTTACTCAGCCCTTGGGTTTATGTGCCCTCTGGGTCCTTGGTGGCCACTGCTTCCCACTGTTGATCTTGGCTTTTAAAGAGGTCTTTTTCTTCAGTGAGTGGGTCTGAAGAAAGACTGAGTCCTCACTAATCTGCTCCTGCTCCTGCTTGCTGAAGAGGGCACTTGGCAGAAGAGGCGGGTGTTCCTCTAGTCATGGTCGGCAAACTGCAGCTTGAGAGCCACATGTGGCTCTTTGGCCCCTTGAGTGTGTCTCTTCCACAAAATGTCACGGCCTGGGCAAATCTATTTTGAAGAAGTGGAGTTAGAAGAAGTTTAAGTTTAAAAAATTGGGCTCCAAAAAGAAATTTCAGTCATTGTACTGTTGATATTTGGCTCTGTTCATGAATGAGTTTGCCAATCACTGCTCTAGTGTGCTTGTCCAACTTGTGTTCACTGCCCAAGCTGAGGAAAGCTGAAGGATTACTGCTCCTGTGGCTCCCTGCTCCCTCCTCGTTCAAAACAAATGAAGGGAAAGCTGGAACTTTTCTTTCACAGGGAGACACATTTTTCTGTCTTTGTAATAGGGAGGAAATATATTTTTAAAATGCCTTTTCTGGCGATGACAGAAATAAAATCTTATCAGAGACAATTGAAAAATACAAGAATATATAAGGAAGACTAACCAGTATTCATATACTACCCTGCATTTTTGCATATTTTTTCAGTCATGCATACTTATTTTTAAATAGGTCATACATAGCGAATATACTTGTGTCTCTCACTCTTTTCACTTTGTGGTTTAAGCATTTCCCTATGTGATGAAAATCTCTCCACAAACAATTTTTAATCTGCAAAGTAGCCTTTTTTTGAAAACAATTATTTGCATAATGTTTTCCTATTTGGGCTGTCTGTGATGAGCATCTTTGTTTATATATCTCTGCCTGTATTTTGGGTGGCCTCTCCCCCTCTAAAATTCTAGAAGGGGAATTAGTAAGGGAGTTGTGTAGACCTGACAGGAAAGAAAATCACTATGTAGGATAATTCCCACCAAAAGGTAACCCTGCTCCTGTTAGTGGAAAGATAAAAGATAGGGGCTGGTGTTTTCCACTTTGTAAGACCCTGTGACCCCACATCACTTCATTGTTCACCAAGCGGTGGCTACTTGGTTTCTGTGTTAGGAATTATCTCTTTTCTCCAGAGACCTGCAGGATTGTGAGCTTGGGAGGCAGCTAAGACTGGATTTCATCCATTTCTCTTCATCTTGTGGTGCAGCAGAGATCCCTCTATGCCTAGGCTGCCATAGAACCAGCTAAGAAACCTTGAGCACTTAGGGGCCAGCTTCTTCATATGTATAAGAGAGAGGGGTGTTTAGGTGTGACCAGATTTTGTTATTGTGGACACTTAAGCAGTAGAACCCTTATTTCGAATTAAAAACTTTACAAGAGCCCCGATCTATAAAACAAATTAAGGAGCAGTTCAGTTGTCCCTGTTAGAGGTGTGTAAAGAAGAGTGTGTGTGTGTGTGTGTGTGTGTGTGTGTGTGTGTGTGTGTGTGTGTAGGGGAGTGCTCCGGTTTGAAACTCTGGCTTAGAGGATAGAAGTTTCACTGCAGTTGCTGAAGTTTTTTTTTTTTTTTTTTTTAATTCTCTTTCATCTATATTTAAATCCTCCAAATGTGCTGATTGATGAAATCTTTTCTCTTACTGACAATTTGGAAATCAGACAAAGTGGAGCACAAAGCCATGGATGTTTGGAGAGGGATTGAGCAGTATGTGAGACCCGCTGAAAGGGTGACCCTGGCACTTCTAAGAAGGCAACTACACAATGGACTCTTCCAGAAAAGCAGTGTCAGTTTATCCCAGGTTGCCACCGCCCCCTCAACGGGTTGGAATTGCTTGTTTTCACCCTCCCTTTCTCCGAGTCATTTCAGACCAAACTTGAGCCCACATGCTCAAAATTTGAACCCAGAGTAACCTACAAACAGGTACTTTATTGAGACCCAAACACTGTGAAAGATATGAATAGGGGAGTGAATATGACAAGACAGATCCCTCCAGACCCTGGGACACTGAAGCACAGGGAGGAGGTTGAGTCTCAGCATCCTGACAGTCTGTTAGGTTAGCTCCAATCCCTGCAGCACAAACCAGCCTGGAGGGACCAATGTCTGTGGCCCCCGGGTAGGAAAAGAGGGAGTAGCATGGGACAGGACAGACACGGAGGCCTTGCCTGAGCTCAGCAGGGATGCAGCCGGCCAGGAAGGAGCAAGGGGTGGAGGGCAACGAGCTGGAATCTGTAAATTCACCACCAGGAGCCCTCCCACCCCTTGCTGCACAGTGTGAGGTAGGATGCTATAGGTGAGGGGATGAAGGTGCCAGTGTCCTCCAAGGAGGGATGGCGCTGCTTATCCTAGGAGACCGGACTTCTCCCTGAGAGGCATGGTGAGCTTAGTCTTCAGGATCCTCAGTGATGTGTAAAAAGCTGGAACGACCCCTGAAATTGCTGAAAACCCCTTCCCCTCCCCCTGAAACCCGCCTCCGCCAGCAGGTGAAAGGCTGGCCCGCACAAAGAAGCTGGTTGGAAATGTGGAATTCGAACCAATTTACGGGAGATTGTCGCCCAGATTCCCAGCAGACTTCGAGCAAACAAACCTGTGGCTAGGAGGAGATGAGGTTAAAACCAGTGCACCAGGCCAAGCTTATTGGAAAGTCCTAGTTTAGTTATACTGGGATAGCAAAGTAACAGGATTAAAGGGATTAAGGAAATCACCTCAAACAGCTGAGGAAGCAGGAAAAAAACACTGGTTCTATTTGTTTTCTTCCTAGACTCCATACAGATACACTGGGGCCGTGTGGCCAGAGCGAAACGAAAGGGCTTTCAGGGGACACAGTGGCATGGCCAAGGGTCAGGGATTGAGGGAAGTCGGTGGGGGAGGAGTAGAAAGTGGGCTCCAGGCTTGGAATGAGAGGGAGCCTCTTTTAGAAAATAAGTATGCGGACTGGGTTGACAAGTCAAAAAGAAAAGGCCATTCGGGGAGTTTTAGAGACCCTTTAGATCTTTTTTTTTTTTTAGAGATCTAACATGCACTTTGCAAAACCAAACCTTCTGTTCTTTGAATGCTGATTCTCCAACTTCGGCCACCACGGTAAGAATATATTTATTTCCTCCTAAGGATTCCTGTAATCTATTTATTTTTAATAAGACCATTGAGATTTCCGAAGGGTTTTATTTTGTAAATATTTCAGCTCGGCTCAACTGTCTTCCCCGACCAAGTGCACAAAGGTAGAGGTGCCCCTTTTTACTGGTTCCCTTGGCCACTCAGAGCTATCAACAAGTGCGTGGCCACGGGAAGTTCGCTTCACCTACACTGTCCGTCTCCCGCAAAGACGAACTACTTTCTCCTCAGAGTTTCAGTTGAAAATATTGGCAGCTGCTGTATTTTGGTTGACCAGTAGGTAAAAAGAAACCATTTCAGATCACTCTTCGTCCCCCAGGTGCCTCCTACCCCCCGACAGGACCCGGGTTGCAATCTCCCAACCGGCATCTAAAGTTTCAGGCTCATAAAATTATCAGGACTCCATGATGTTGGTTATAAAATTTATTGATCTCTCATTTAAGAATTACGAGTAAACCCTTGAAAAACATGAAACAAAATAGCCCCTTCCCCACGACACAAACTAAATCTGAAAACATTAGCGCGACAAAGTATCAAATATTGATCACGGCCGAAATCACAACGCAACAAACTAAATGCGGACTGGACAAGCAGTCCCGCGGCCAAGGACTGTGAGGCGGGAAACACACGCACACTTGGCTATAAATTAACATCGGATTTAGCTGCCGCACCCCTCCGCGTGGTCAGCCCCCCCAAAAAACCCTTGAGGAAAAACAGATGCAAAGAGACTGGAGGAGGGAGCATTGTAGGTTTCAGGCCAGCTTCACTGGAGAGCACGAGTCCAGTTCCTCCCATTCACTCACTCCATCACTAACAGCAAACTAAGGAGACAACATTTTCCAATAAAACCGGGAAAACCCGGGCACCCCGCAGGAGGAGGGGGGCTGCTTTTTCTTTTGCCAACATCACAGCGATCCCAGCCTACAAAAGGGGAGGAAAGGGAAGAAGAGCTCTAGAAAGTCCTATCTCAGCTGCCCCAGACTTCTTTTACTTTTGCACAAACCAGGACGGCTAGGGCAAAACTTTCTGTCCTCCCCTTCACAGGTACAAGGCAACAGACCCAGGCAAGCAAAGCTAAACGACAAGGCGTCCCGACGTGGGGGTGCGGGGGGTGGGTCGGGGGTGCAGGGGCGGCTCTCAGATGTGGGTCAGCGGCACGGTTCCGTTGACTGCAGTCCCCGCGCCTTGGTAGTGCTGGTGCACGGTGTGCAGGCGGCCGCCTGGCAGCGGCGAGGAGGCATCTGCCGCGTCCCCGCTGGGCGGCAGGTACATGCTGATCATGTCGCGCAGGTCGCCGAGGCACGCGCGCTGCGAGTGCGAGGTGATGGCGGGCGGAGGCGAGCTGGGCTCTGTCTTCACCACTGTGCCCATGGGCCCCAGGCTCATGGCGGCGGCGGCCGCTGCAGCTGCGGCGGTGGCGGGCTGCTGCCCGTAGGCGGCGGCGGCTGCAGCGGCGGCCGAGGGCGCCATCCCCCCGTAGCCCGAGGCGGCGGCGGCGGCGGCGGCCGCGTTCATGTAGCTCTGGGCCCCTGGGGGCATCATGGGGCTGTACTGCAGGCCTGCCATGTCGTAGCGGTGCATCTGGGGCAGGGCGGGCGGCGGCGGGCTGCTCATGGTGGCGGGCTGCGCATAGCCCAGCTGCTCCTGCACCAGCGAGTACGCGCCGTTGGCCCAGCCGTTCACGTGCGTGTACGAGTCCAGGCGCTGGCCCACGCCCACCGGGGTGCTGGCGGCAGCCGCGACGGCAGCAGCCGCGGCGGCCGCGGCAGCGCCGGGGGGCAGGAGGCCCCCGGGCAGGGAGTACTTGTCCTTCTTGAGCAACGTCTTGGTCTTGCGACGCGGCCGGTACTTGTAGTCCGGGTACTCTTTCATGTGCACGGCGCGCAGCCGCTTGGCCTCGTCGATGAACGGCCGCTTCTCGGCGTCGGTCAGCAGCTTCCAGTCGGCGCCCAGTCGCTTGCTGATCTCCGAGTTGTGCATCTTAGGGTTCTCCAGGGCCATCTTGCGCCGCTGCCCGCGGGACCACACCATGAAGGCGTTCATGGGCCGCTTCACGCGGTCCTGATCGCTGGCCCCCCCGCCGCCGCCGCCGCTCGCGCCGCCACCACTGCCGCCGCCGCCCGCGTTCACGTTGCTGCCTGCGTTCGAGCCGCTCTTGCCCGCACCGCCCGGGGCCGCGGGGCCACCGGCTACTGTCCCAGGAGTGGATGGCCCCACGGGATTCTTGAGTTCAGTCTCCAGCAGGCTGTACATGGCCGGAGCGGGAAGAAGGTGCGCCAGAGTGGCGGGAGGAGAAGGCGCTCCGGGGGCTGGAGCGGCCGCGGTAAAAAGGCCTGGGGGCTCCGTCGGAGGGGCACTTGGGGGCCGGTGGGCCAGCGGGTCGGGAGGGAAGGATAGGCTTGCCGAAGCGCTCCGCGCCAGGTCTACAGGCACCCGGGGGCCACTCTCACCTGCTGTGTCACCCGGAGCCGGTCGCATTCGCGGTCTGGCCGGGCAATTGCCAGGCCCCTTATATACCTGCTCCAATTCCCCTCGGGTTGGGCTCGGTCCACCCCTCGCCTGCGGGAGCCCCAGTGATTGACAGGTTTGCAGTGATGCACTCTGGCCAATCACCATGGAGCCCCTGATCGTCCCCCACAGGAAAAAAAAAAAAGTTCGGGGAGCCCTTTCGTTCACCTCCACGCCCCTCTCGGGCCCGGTGACGTGATGAGAGTTATTCAGGAGGCGGGAGTCTTGGAGAGCCACTCAGAGACCATCAATTAGGGTCTCCAAAAGTTTGAAAGAAGGAAACTCTAGGAGGTGACAGAGGGGGAGGGGACGCAAGAGCAGGATGGGGGGGGGGGAGCAGAAGGGCGTCCGTGGGGTTCAATCAACAACTTTGCAGCCCCATCCAGGACCACTGGTGACAGGGGCCACCGTGCAAAGCTTTGCGCCATATGCGCAAAAGTCCTCAAACCGCTTCTGCTTCCAGTTGCTTGGACACAGGGCATTGCCAGCATCCTGGTGAGCTTGGGGCTCAGGGTGCAAACGAGCTACACTGGCCTGTAGCTCTGAAAAGCCCTCGCTGGAACTAGCCCCTGTCCAAGCGGACAGAGCAGGGGTCAGGAACCCATGCGCAGGAGACAGGCTTAGGGATGGGACCGCGGAGCGCACAGCCACTGTGAGACTCCGCGAAGGTTGGTTGTGAATGAAAGCGGACAGCTGCATGCGCTGGGCCCGGGCGCTCACAGGCAGCGGTGTGGGTGGGGGCAGGGGGGTGTGGGTGGGGGAGCAGAAGGGGGTGGACTGGTTTCGGCTCTCTCTCTCCAGGCCCCCGCTTAGCGGCCCCTTTTTGTCTCTGCTCTCTGGCCATTTCGGTTTTCCAGTCCGATGCCCCTTAGGGGGAGGGTCAGGCCCCTTGGAAAATCCGTTTTCATGGCAACACGGAGCCTCTCAAAGTAAAAGAAAAGTTTCTTGGCGGGGGGGGGGGGGGGGGGGAGGAGTAGGGTTGAGGGGGGAGACGGTGGCCGGAGAGGAGCCGAGGAGGTCTTCAGGCGGACCAAAGGGCCCCCTCCACTGGCCTCGCACCTGCCAGGGCCACTGAGTACTGCTGTCCCCCAGCAGCCATGCCGCCTCCCCAGGAAGCGGACTCTGCTAACGGAATCCACCCTTCTTTCTTTTTGTTTCAGAGCCTTCCTGACCCGAACTTCCAGACTCGGAGCGGGACACTCACCCGTTTGTCGGGTTGTCTGCCTACAAGTATTGGCCCCAACAATTGCCTAGGACAACCCAAGCAAGTG
Source organism: Pipistrellus kuhlii (assembly GCF_014108245.1). NCBI lineage: Eukaryota > Metazoa > Chordata > Mammalia > Chiroptera > Vespertilionidae > Pipistrellus > Pipistrellus kuhlii. Next base: position 4,794,441 of record NW_023425504.1, on the reverse strand, counting down.
GCACAGATTTTAAAACTCCCGGAGCAGCCCTAGGCGATGGGGTGGAAAGGAGAAACCAGCCGGGCAGAAGTGGCAGAGGCTGAAATAAGGTGTCCGCGCATTGTGGAAGCCCCTCCCCCGCCCTAGCCCGTGGAAAGGTGGGGAACTAAAAAGAAAGACTTAAATCCAAAGTGTGAAACAGAAACAGACAAACAATAACAAAAAACCTAGGCTTTTAGTGTCTTAGCGCTAATGCAAGACCGGGTGATCCTTCACCGCCTGCCTGCACGCCGCTGGGAGTTTCCCCCTATTCCTGCAGAAATTGCAGGCCAGCCCCCTCTGGGGCCGGCAGACCGCTGGCACCAGAATCCCGGCTCCCTCCTGGCATTATCTCCTGGAAGCTTGGGTCTCCAAATTTGCCCCTGAAGACTGGGTTCCCTCTGGTCCAGGTCTTCTTATTCTTCAGGAGGGAAGGAAGCACAGGTCCACAGCCAAGGGCTGCGATAATTTGAATGGATGCACGGATGGATACAGGGTTTTAAAGTAAAGTATCATCTGAAATGTTTCTGTATGTGGATTTTATTTTGTGTGTGTGTGTGTGCGCGCGCGCGAGCCCCTGACTGCGTTTGTATGCAGGCACGCAAGCACGTGCATGGGAGTGCACACTTAAGCTGACACTGAGTGAAAGGCGCGGCTCAGAAAATGGAATGATCTCGCAAAACGGAATGATTTCGCAATCCCCACCTGCCTTCTGTTTTCTGACAATCCAGTTTTCTACTTGTCTTGCCCTCTTGCCACCTTTTTCAGATGCCCTCCTGGGTTCTCTGGGCCTCCTGGGCTGTTGCTAAGTGAAGCGCCTTTTAGGAAACCACCCAACCAACGCGGGCCTGGCATCCAGTAGCCTAACAGATGCCAGGATTCCTTCCAAGTTTGAGGACTCCGTTGTGGTGACAGCGCCCGGGCTTCCCAGGCAAGGGATGCAGTATTGGGACTGAACTCTCAGCAGCAGATTAACTGGGGATCTAATCACTGCCACAGTCAGTTGTCCTTTGATCACGCCTTGCCCAAGGCTTAGGTGAGTTCATTTGCAAGCTGCATCCTTCTGCCACATTCACAGCAGTCTTTTGTCAGGTCCAACACCCTTTGCCACACCTGGCTTCCTTCCGAGGCCTTCATAAAACCTCTCTCTCTGCCTGGAGACTCTGGAATGGTCTGTCTGCACAGCCACAAGTAAGAGTCAAGCCGAATTTGTTTCGAACTTTTCCCCAGGAAACGTCCTCAACCCCAAGTAGCATTTCAACAGCCAAACAAGGTTATCTTTGCGAGGCGGGGAGTGTGAGGGGAAGGCTGGAAGGAAACTGTTCTCTCAGCCCAGCGGCATTGCAGCCACAGGCACCAGCCCAGCGGCGCCCTTCGCTGAGGGTCAGGAGAAGTGTGGGTGCAGGAGGAGGGGTGGCTGCGGGGAGGCAAGGGGACCTATGGAGCACCAATTAGTGTCTCCGACATGCACCCTGCACCCAGCGCAGAAAGCAGAGGGACACTGTGCGATTCAGGACCAGTCTTTTCCAACCTTTCCTAGAGAGCACGCTCTGCAGCTCTCTTGCTCTTCAGGACCTCCAGGAGCCAGTGGGCAGCATAGAGTCCTAGGTGCCAGGTTGGGACCTGGCCAAGCGCCCCTTCTGGTCCCTCCCCCCACCCCTGCCCCTTCAGCCCAAGAGAGCGCAGGCTCTCTCCAACAGGGGCTGGGCCTGGGGTTTCCAGGACCCAGGGCGCAGCAACAGCGCCGCTTGTTGGCTTCTGATGGAAACTTCACCCAGAGGTGCCCTTCCAGCACTCAGGGATTTGGAGATCACCACACTGCAGAGAGAGGTAGATGGCTTTGCCCCCAGACGTAAATGCTCATCCTTAGAGCGGGGAATAGTGCGCAAAACTCGGGGTGGGGGCTGAGGTTCTAGCGTGGTTGGCCCTGCGGGCTCCGGGTGCATAGGGCGCCCCCATTCTGCCTTCCCCAGGTTTCAAGCCTTGGCCAAAAATCAGGTGCCCCCAGGGCTTCCTATGTGCAAAGCACACTTTTAGCAGCTGTGCCTCGTAGCTACTGGCAGAGAGTAGAGCAAGAAAGTGGTTGTCCTACCGCTGGTGGGGAGGTGCCCTCTGTTGATACTTTCTCAGCAACTGCTCATGGGGAACCTTTCTCAGATTCTCCTGCTGGATTATGTCCCAAACTCTTAGATGAGATGCCCTTTCCTGGAATAGGGTGGATGTGTGTTGCTGCAGGCTGAGATCTGACCTTAGGGTGCAGAGATCGCCTTTGCATGTGCATTGGAACCGGAGAGAGATCTGGATTAGAGTAATTTTGAAAAACTTATCCTGGAGTCTCTGAAATGCTTTGCTTTACAGTAGAAAAAAAACATTTTTTTTTTCTTATCCAAAGGCAGTAATTCCTATTTCTTCTCTGAGAACATCCTTGGACTATTTACTCTGGCTCCTAGCCAAGATTGTCTATTTAGGCCAGAGGTTGAAGGCCTTAATCAAGAAATCAGAGGTGGAGGTCTGTTGCAGAACCAACCTTCTCTTGGAAGAGGTCAGAAAGGTCACCAGCACTTTTAACAGGGTGAAGGAGACAGCTCCTTCTGGTTCTCAGAGCATTCAGTTTGCTGTCTCTCCCTCAACACACAGCACTGCCCTCCTCCCCCACCCCACCCCACCCCACCCTCAATGAAACCCATTACAGGTTTGGGAAGGAGCTGAAGACTCTAGTCTGGCCGGTGCTGGTTGCAAATAACCTAGCTGATGCTCTCTAAAGAAATGTTACTAGGGACTACTAAAGTGTGTGATGACATGGTCCACGAGGCACCAAAAGGTCTCTTTTGGGAAATACAATTGTATTCTGTTGCATTTTGGTGTCGCTCTTTCTTGGAGGAAGGGAGCACTTTTACAAGTGAATTTCCCAATTTGATTCACTTGGTTAGGTGATCTGTTCCTAGTAGATAACTGGGAATCCCGGTGGCCCACGCCTCAGTTGCTTAGTTGCTAAGATTTCTTTCACAGACAGGGCATTAAGATATTCATAACCAGCTCTTGTTTTCCTAGGTGCAGAGCAACTATGAGGAAATTGACAATATTTGCCTTTAGAGCTCCCTTGCCTTCCTCACAACCCAAATACCACCGCAGACACTGCCACCTCCCTAGAGGAAGGAAGGCTCTACCAGGAACTGGGTCCCACTTCCAGGGGGTCTTCCGGGTCATGATCCTCGACTTCTTTGTCTCTCTCTCCTCCCCAACACCCTCCCCCTCCCCCAACTCTCCAAGTTGACAAACAGCTCACCTCTGCTGACCATCCTCTCCTGGAATTCGGCACCCTATCGCTAGGGCCTGCCTTTCCATTTGGGACTGTAGCCTTTTCCTCTTCCTACTGTGGCTGCAAAAACATAACCCTCAACAGCGCCCAAGTGGCTTGCCAGAAGCCCTGGCCAGGAAGATCATCTAAAAATCGTTATAGTATGTAATGTTGTTTGAATAATTTCATGTCCTTAGAATTCAGACAGCGGGAGCATGGGGGGGGGGGGGACGCGGGGGGGGGGGAGGAGAGTGCTGGAAAGTAGCAAAGGTCCAGCTGGCCTAGCAGTGCCCCCGTCCCCCTCCCCAGGGAAGGATACTTGTAAGATCACGTGACCTCTAGGCACCTGCAGTGTGACCAGGCAAGAACATTGGTCCTGGGCTCCAGAAGGCGGCTCAAGGCAGCATCTTCCCCACCCCTTCTTTTTCTTTTTCTTTTTCAAAAGTCACTTTTTCGTTTTCCTTTAAGAGAGTGGAGAGCCATTGAATCCGATGCGCGGAATATCTATGTCTTTTTGTTTTGTTTTGTTGGTTTTTTTTTTTTTTTGCCACTTTTCGACCATCGTTTATTTTCGTTTTTTGCTAAATCTTGGCATACACCTACTGTTTGCTGTGTTAGGCTCCAGGTATGGCAGGAGACCCCGCTCCTTCGCATTCCGCAGAAGTGGGGGGGGGGGAGGGGTATCGGGAGGTGAGGGGAAGGGAAAGCTCAGGAAGGCGGGAGACTAGGGGTGTCTGGGCAGGTAGAGGCCAAGCGGGTTCGCAGCCCCACACGCGCTTTTCCCTGCTGCTGCAAAGAGCAGGGCTGCGGAGCCCGCAGGATGCAGGATGCTAGGATATCAGGAGCCCCAGCCACTGCGCGCCCCAGCAGGGCTCTATGAGTGGCAGGCAAGCGGGGCTCTGGGGCTGCTGCTCTTGACTGAGAGCTGGGCAGAGGAATAGCTGCCATGCCGCTTGCCAGGCACCTAGGATGCCTATCCTCAGGCCGACCTTTTCTGCAGGGATCGTGACCAGACGGTGCAAAAAAGAGAGAGGTCTGTCCGGAGGCCTAGCTGCGCTCTTTTGGGCGCCTAGGCAGAGATCACCCCAATTTCATTTTATCCGTGGCCAGGTTGTGACCTCGAAGCTTTGCTAATGTGATGTTTATGTAATTAACACCGCCTCCCCTTTTTGTGAACATATTTTCTCCCCCAGCCCAGCCAAGCTTTCATTTGAAAACGCTACAGGAAGAACGTTAAATACCCCTTTCTAATGGGAAAAAAACTGCCCCTTTTGTGGAATGGTCTCTTTACAAAGCCAATAACCAATCTTATTTTCTAGTTCCAATGGCTCTCCCTTTATGAGTTATATTATTAAAGAAATTCGACACTAATTGCGCCGATTTAACTTGTTAATTAGTTCCAAATAAACTATTCATTAGTGGTAAAATAAAATACAACCCATGTGCCTAGATATGATTCCACAGTCACATATTGTGGTGTCTGCATAGCATAGGCATACTAAATTGAGTTCCTAAAAGATTTCTCCTCAGGATAAATAATTAAAATATATTCTACTTTAATTGACATTATAGAGGACATAAATGAGGTTTTCTTTTTAGAAAGAAATAGCCATTTCTAAATAAAGCTTGCAGTCTGGAGAATGGAGGCTTCAGCCAAATGAATAGTCATTACTACCTTTTCAACGACGTGGGCCTTTTGATCAGAAAAGAAATTAGCTCTAAAAACAGACAATGGAAGCCTGCCCTGCAATAGGAAGAAAATTAGACGGCCAAGGCTCTTCACAACACCTATTTCTATAAACCATAGAGCTCCTTGCTTTTCAATTACAGCTGTTCATTTCATATAAGGAAAGGGGGAAAACAGGCCCCTAATGTAAACTCGCTTTTACCATAAAGCCTGGCTCCTGGCGCACAGCCAGGCTGACTACTTACTATTGTTTTTAGTCCTCTCATCAATTAGCTAATACTATATATTTTAAATGACTCTGAGGGTATTCACAGACTCCCTCCCCTCTCCCCCACCCAGACAAAACCCAAGCTGGACTCCCATGAAAGGGCTACCATTCTGTGCACAGACACTTACATGTATAAAGTTTAATGTCTTTATTGTCCCCCAGAGAAAAACCATATTGAAAACCATGCTTTGTATATATATATATATATATATATATATATATATATATATATATATATATATATTTCTTAGTCCATTATTGAAAGGCCCAGATGAGGGGATGACAGGGGAGGGACATAAATGAGCAGCTTTCAGTATTGTTTCAAATTGTTCACAGAGATAAATCCATCTCCAGATAATTTTTCTGTGCCCTTTAGACCATAATTTGGCTTACACATCTTTGTGTTTTAAAAATATGAATTTTGAAATTTGCTAATCCCATTGGATTGGTGTCATTAGAGATAATTTCATTTAAAAAAATGAATAACTCTTCACCATTTTGGTGAAATTAGCTTGCAAGAAGAAAAAATCCTGTTTGTATTGTCTGCTGGAAAATAAAACCTTCAACATACATAAAGCAATAATATGAGAAAATATTCAGTAATTACCAGAGAGTCATAGTAAGCCATTAGATACCTGTTCTAGAAACATCAAAATAGAGTTATAGGCTGGGAAAGCTTTACTTCCTTTCAAAGAAGAATACTTACTTATCTATCTGATCTTTATAAATCACTAATAAAATTAGAGGGACTAAACAATGGTACAGCCCTATAGAGTTGGCCGGATAATTTAATCATTGGAGTTGTGCTAGTAAAAGGACTTAGAATCATATTTTAAAAAAATCAATTAATGATATTTGATTTAGCTCTGGAGGTGTGGCTTGGTCAGGCATTGTCTCGTGTCCCTAAAGGTTGCCAGTTTGATTCCTGGTTAGGACACATACCCAGTTTTGGGTTCAATGCCTGGTGGGGGGTGTGCGGAAGGCAGGGGCCCATGCTTTGCTTTCTCATGGATGTTTCTCTCTCCCTTCTTTCTCTGCCTCTCCCTTCATCTCTCTCCCAAATCAATTTTGAAATTCTTTTTTAAACAGATTGGATTTGCCGAAACCAGTTTGGCTCAGTGAATACAGCATTGGTCTGCAGACTGAAGGGTCCCAGGTTCGATTCCCTTCAAGGGCATGTACCTTGGCTGTGGGCACATCCCCGGTAGAGGGTGTGCAAGAGGCAGCTGGTTGATGTTTCTCTGTCATCGACGTTTCTAGCTCTCTATCCCTCTTCCTTCTTCTCTGTAAAAATCAATAAAATATATTTTAAAAAAATAAATAAAAAGATTAGATTTATTCACCAAATAAAAACATTTCTCAAGGGGTCCCAGATTGGAGAGGGTGCAGGCTGGGCTGAGGGACACCACCACCCCCTCCCCCCCCCCTTGTGCACAAATTTCATGCACCAGGCCTCTAGTAAAATAATAACCATGGACTTGTCCTTCAGATGTGTCATGGACTTGTCCTTCAGATGTGTCATGCTCTTTATTCTTTAAACAACTTCCATCTTAGGAGGAAGGAATGGACAAGAGTGGAACCATTATGATGGCTGCTTAAAGTGCTCCGAAAGAACAATGACAAAGAATTGTTTCCAAAATGATTCTTAGGCTCCTGTTTTCATCATGCATTCCTTGTTTCCATTTGGGGGCTTCCCAACATATTTTTGATATGCAGTAAATTAGTATGCTTCATTTTTGCTATTGAGCATTAATTTCTTTGCTGCTTTATTCCAATAGATGTCAGAATAAAATTACCAACAACATTTTGCCAAAGAGCACAGAGTTGCTACATCCACAATAAAGTTCCTTGATTTTCTCCAATAGAGAATGCAGTTTTATCAATACACAAATATGAAATTGTTGCTCTGGTCTATTGCCTATTTTCAGAAAGTATTCTACAGAAGTTGGGGAAAACTGCCACCTTCCCAAGTAAGGTTTAGTACCAGAGGTCAGTAAAGTGCAGTTGCAGGTCAGTAACCTGAAAGTTATTCAGACTGACTGGGAGCTGCATGAGTATTTTGTTTGGTCTGATTTTATTACAGCACTTAACTTTCAAGTTGGAAGGAGGAATCAGGAGTGTGATATTGTGGGCAGTTGAATTTAAATTTGGTAAGAGTACCAAAAACTGCTAGCAAAGAGACACAAATCTTTAACTGCAGCTTTGGAAGGAGACAATATATTCAGTAGAAGATTAGAAAGAAATGTTTCTCAGGATGTTGACATGAAGTGATGCCTGGGTGTTTATACTATATTTATAAATTAGGTAAATTTTTTAAAGTATAATTGGCATATAACATTATATTAGTTTCAGGTGTACAATATTCCATACTTGTTTATATTTTGAGATTATCACCAGAACAAGTCTAGTTTACCTCCATACCACACATAGTTAGACATTTATTTTTCTTGTAATATATACTTTCAAAATCTATTCACTTAGCAACTTTTAAATATGCAATGCAGTATTACCAATATATTAGGCAAGTTTTTAATCCCCTTGAAATTCAATTTTCTCATCTGAACGAGGTGGATAACCTGGCCTTCACTGGATTAGGATAGAAACACAATGAGGTAATATAGTTGAAAGCACCTGGCACTCTATTTAGCACAGAGCATACTCAATTAAGGGTTGTCTTATTTTTAACGAGGCTTTCTTTTTCACCTAAAACAGGGTTGAAAATTCCTTTAGTGTGGGAGAGAAGGGGCCATGTCTCTTTTCTTACCCCTTACATGGCTATGCACAGATGTTTGTGGAATGAATCATAGTCCTTGAGAAAGTCCTTTTGGAAGAAAGAAAAAATGAACTAATTACTCCACGATTCCAATTTTGTATCACACTCTCCACATTCAGCAAGTCACTTGAGATTGTTTCTGTCAAGGCTCTCTAGAAAGCACTTACTGAGGTGCCTCTTGTGTTTAGGTCTGAGATAACATAAAATATCCTTTAAAATAGAGACATGCGTGCTGATTAATTCATGCCATATGAATCTTATATCCTTTATTTTTTTCTTAAAATGTAAGTTTTCTTTCTTTCTTTCAGATCTCAGTAGAAAATATATTCTTTCTACAGATTGTATCAGGAATCATGTTGGATTAGGAGCAAAGTCTTGTTCAGATTTCATAACTTTTCTGTTTACTCTGAGGTCTCAGAAATAGGCACAATTAACCAAGCCAAATAAAAAAAGAAGTTATATTAATCACCTGCAGAGATTAAAGTCTTATCGTTCTTCACAGTCTTCTAAAAAGACTTAGAAAATTACAAAACCATTTTTAAATAAAGTAGAGAGAGGTCAGTTCAGATCGAGCAATTCTGTGGTTAGTCTGTGTCATTGCATTTGAAGGAAAATATCTGACATGAAACTTTGACTCCTAGATGAAATTTTTGCTGAAAGACTAGGCAGGATACTGATGCAAAAAATGCAGCACATTGGGAGAGAACCAAGATAGCAACATAGGTAAACACCTGTACTTTCTGCTTCCTACAACCACATAAAAATTACAACTAAAATACATAACAACTTTCATCTCCCTCAGGAGAACTGGCTGAGTGGAAATACTACAACTAAAGAGGTAAAGAAGAAAGCACATTGAAACTGGTAGGAGGTGTGGAGGTACAGAATGGGCTGGCATCTGGGTGTGCCACATTTTTAATTGGGAGGGAGATACAAGCTCCCACTTGCTCTGAGCTCCAGTGCCTGGAAAGACTTAGGGAGACCTAGACACATATAGGGAGAAACTGGACTATCTGGCATTGGGGTAGTTATGCAGTGCAGCTTTATTTCAGATGGAGGTGCTCACAAGGTCATTGTTCCTGTGGTGAGACCTCCCTAGTGCAGGGCTGACTGACAGCCATTGCTGTTTGCTCTGCCCTGGAGATTCCCTGAGACCCTGCCCTACCCAATTTACAACTCCACCCAACCTGTGTGCAGTGGCTTTTGCATGTGAATGGCCTGTCCTTTACCAGCCTAAAAAACTGTCAAACAAGCTGCAGCTGGGTCAGGGAACCCCAAAGCTATCAAAAGAAGATCCAAGGCCAGAAAACAGTACTGGCCTGCCTTGCTTCACAGCTGGATCTCATCTGGGCACTTCCAAACCTGATACAAAGAGGAGGAATCTGAAGATCTCTCTGTAGCTCTTGCTTGGTGGCCCCAGATAGTAGCTGACTTTGTACCTCTTTGGAGACCCAAGAGCCAGTGTACCCAGTGGTCATTCAGACCATACCAGATTACAACTCTTCACTTCCATAAATGACACACTCAAGGGGCAGACTCAGTGAGCACCAAAGCCCCATTGAAGCAAGTCCTGACCCATAAGAGTGTCTCCTATTCAGCAGCTCTTCCATTGTAGACACAGCTGGTCCTCACAGCCAATTGGCCTGGAGGTAAACTTCTCCCAGTGATACCAAGAGCAATCAAGGCTCAACTACAACAAGACTGTGCACACAGCCCACAAAGAGATGCACCAAGAGCATCCACCTCAGGTGACTGTGGAGGCTGAGCCACTGGGCCCTATAGGACACTTACTACACAAGGCTACTCTATCAACTGAAGGAGACTTAGCAGCTACCCAATACATAGAAACAAACATAGGGAAGCAGCCAAAATCCAGAGACATATATATCTCACACAAATGAAAGAAATGGAAGAAAGCAAACTACTGGATATAGAGTTCAAAACCACAGTTACAAACTTACTCAAGAATCTTCTAGAAACATCCAAGGAACTTAGTGAGACCTTCAAGGATCTTAGAGAGAACACACAAACACACACACACACACACACACACACACACACAAATTGGAAAAGGACTAGTCAAAAATTAAGCATACACTGACTGAAATAAAGAATAATATACAGAGATTCAACAGTAGACTAGAGGATCCCAAGAATCAAGCAAACAATTTGAAATAGGAGGAAGCAAAAAACACCCAACTGGAAGAGCAAAAAGAAAAAAGAATCCAAAAATATGAAGATAGTGTAAGGAGCCTCTGAGACAACTTCAAGTGTATTAATATCAGAATTATGAGGGTGCCAGAAGGAGAGAGAACAAGTTATTGAAAACCTATTTGAAGAAATAATGACAGAAAACTTCCCCTACCTGGTGAAAGAAATAGACTTACAAGTCCAGGAAGCGCAAAGGACCACACTAAGACACATCATAATTAAAATGCCAAGGGCAAAAGACAAAGAGAAAATCTTAAAAGCAGCAAGAGAAAAACAGTTGGTTACCTGCAACTAATTTCTAATGACTATCATCTAATTTCTCAACAGAAACTATGCAGGCCAGATGGAGTGGCAAGAAATATTCAAAGTGATGAATAGCAAGAACCTGCAACCAAGATTACTCTACACAGCAAAGCTATCATTTAGAATTGAAGGTAAGATAAAGAGCTTCATAGACAAGAAAAAGCTAAAGGAGTTCATCAACACCAAAACAGTATTATATGAAATACTAAAGGCTATTCTTTAAGAAGAGGAAGAAGAAGAAAAAGGTAAAGATAAAAAATTATGAACAACAAAGTGATAACAAATATACATCTATCAACAAGTGAATCTAAAAATCAAATTAATAAAAAATCTGATGAAAAGAATAAACTGATGAATGTAATAGAATCAGGGGCATGGAAAAGGAGTGGACTGACAATTCTAGAGGGGGGCAGGGCTGGAGGTAGGTGTGGGAAGAGATTAGACAAAGATCTTATATGCATGTATGCAGTACCTATGGATGGGACCGTGGGGTGGCGAGGGCCTGGAGTGGGGTGGGAACCTGGTGGAGGAGAGCTATGGGGGAAATAAAGAGGGACATCTATAATAATCTGAACAATAAGGATTTAAAAAAATGCAGCACAGTGAAAAATTTAAAAGCCCAGACCTGCCCTCTGCCCTTCATTAAAGTTAGCTAATTTCTTTGAGCTATATTTTCATCTATATAAATGGGAGTTAATGATATCCCTTAAGGTGATTGTGGGAAATAAATGATATTTTATAATAAAATAATAAATACTGATTTCAGTGCCTGATATAAAGTCATAGGACTTTGTAAATGTTAGGTTGTCATCATCATCATCATCATCATCATCTCTGTAGAAAACTTTTGAGCTATGTAGCACAGATGGGGGCAAAGTTATTTCTATTTTAACAGATAAGAAAATAGGTTTAAGCCCTAGCTGGTTTGGCTCAGTGAATGGAGTGTCCACTTGCAGACTGAAGGATCTCATGTTCGATTCTGGTCCGGGGCACATGCCCAGGTTGTGGCCTTGATCCCCAGTGGGGGTTGTGCAGGAGACAACCAATGGGTGATTCTCTCTCATCATTGATGTTTCTCTTTCTCTCTCCCTCTTCCTCTCTCTCTGAAATCAATAAAAAAAAATTTAAAAAAGAAAAGAAAATGGGCTTAGAAGAATTATGTGATTTGTCCAAAATGGTGGAGCTTATTCTTAGCAAAATCAGTCATGGAAAGGACCTCTCCTGACTCTTTGTCCAGTTATCTTTCCACCAAAATATAGTTTGTTTGTACTTTGGCAATAACTGTATTTCTCATTGAGTTGCACAGCCTACTATGTTATTGATACTCTGCCATATTGAGAAGCATGTAATTATTTCTTTCTATAGTTAAGTAAAGCTCCTAATGATACTCAGGTATTTTAAAGAACAGTGACAAATGGCAGATAAAAAATGAGGAGGGAGCCTAATCCCCTAAGTTGTTCCAATAGAAGAGGGCCGGAGAGATACTGCCAGTTCCCAAAATGCACCAATTATAAACATTAAAATAGACATTGAGCCATAGCCAGTGTGGCTCAGTGGATAGAGCGTCAACCTGTGGACTGAAGGGTCCCAGGTTCAATTCAGGTCAAGAGCATGTACCTTGGTTGTAGGCACATCCCCAGTAAGGGGTGTGCAGGAGGCAGCTGATCTTTGTTTCTCTCTTATAGATATTTCTAACTCTATCCCTCTCCCTTCCTCTCTATAAAAAAAAAAAATCAATGAAATATATTTTTTAAAAATGAAATAAAATTGACATTGAGTTAGATTCAGGATTAAATAGGTAAACCAATATGCTATTGTGAGCTTTTCAGTGCACACAAATCTCTCAAGATGCTTGTTTCCTTTCATTCTTAGGAGTCAAAAGAATTCTATGTTTTTTTTCATCAGCACTGCCAGGTGGGCTTCACACTGAATGTTATAGCAAAGCAGTCTGATGGCCCAGCCTCCAATTCACCCGCAGTGACTTCTCACTTTTCCCAGTCCTCAACTTAATTTCTTGTCTTATGTAATACACTAGAGGCCCATTGCATGATATTCATGCAAGAATAGGCCCCTGGCTTCACTCCCAGCCACCTGAGAGCCAGCAAGGGGAGGGCAGGATTGGGGTAGGGAGTGGGGATTTGAGTATTCTGGATTCAAATTTTACCCAATATATCATTTAAATCTCAGTTTTCAGGTTTGCAAAGTAGATCTGTTGGTGGAGGGGTGTGTGTGTCCAAACCTTAGCTTCAATGCTATGGCCTCCCATGGCAGAGGATCATCTTGAATAAATGTGTCTTAATGTGTTATAAGCCTTTGATCAACCTTCAGAGTCTTAAAATGAGTGTCTTTGCTAATTTTGACTAGTTTAATAGATGCATCTCCAGAAGAGAGACTTCTCCAAACCATTCCCCAAAGTCACTAAATCTATCAATACTTATATATATATTATGTTATCGATTTTCTACAGAGAGAAAGGGAGAGGGATAGAGAGCTAGAAACATTGATGAGAGAGAGAAACATCGATCAGCTGCCTCCTGCACACCTCCTACTGGGGATATATCTGCAACCAAGGTACATGCCCCTGACCGGAATCGGAATCGAACCGGGACCCTTCAATCCTCAGGCCTACACTACATCCACTGAGCCAAACCGGTCAGGGCACTAAATCTCTTTAAAGAGTTTTAGCAGGAGGTGGTTTTTATCAGGGGGTGGGGCTGTGACTTGGTCCGATTTGTGGATTGGAAAGCTCATTTTGGCTTGTTGAGTATTTCTCCCAGGGAGATTTGTGCATATGAGATATATGTGAAACCCTTGGTATATTGTTGTTACTCAATTGATGTTTATTGTTTTGGTTGTTAAATTGCTTCTTAATAGCTCAAGTGTGACTTTAGAGGAATCACTTCCTGCCCCTGGATCTTGGTTTCTCCAACTACTATTATAAAATTCAGGTAAGCTGTCCAGTGTTGTTTGTTAGCTTTTATATCATGTCATTCATTGTAACCTTAGGTTGTTTCCTTTCTCAGTGACCCTTAACTCAGAAAACCTGGGTTCTCGTTCAGTCTATTTGATTAAAGCTTTAATATCTTTCACCTGACATAATTTTCATTTCAGTTTGGATTTCAATTAGATTTTTAAAATACCATGAAAAATAAATAAAATAAAATACATGCTGGTATTCTTGGAAAAGAGGCAGTTATATTGGTGACCTCCAGGAAGAACTGTGTAAATAAGAAAGCAAACTCTATTTTAATAGCCTTTGTGGTTGCTTTTGTCCTCATTTTGGTAAGTTATCTCTTTAAGGGACTAGAGGACACTTAATAAAGAAGGGTATAGTCAAGATCACCTAGAGATTAGACATATTATCTGATATCAATAAAATTTCATATCAGTAGGAAGGAAATAATTAATTGCTCAAACATTTACAGTTGTATTAGGTCAAGAAGCTAGGCTGATACTAGTTATTCTGCCTTGTACAGTGTGAAAGAAACAGATGCTTATTTCCAGGAACTCAGTATATGAAAAGACAAACTGAAACAACAGCCTCCCCTCAGGATATTTGCAAATGTGTCAGGTGCTGTAGGAGCCATTTTGTCTGTGATGGTTTAAAACGGATTCTTGGAGAAGGTGGACTGAGTTGTGAGCCGTGCCTTAAAAGACACAGATGGAAAAGATTCCTACAGAAGAAGCAGCTAGCACAAAGATCCATGGGTAAGTTTTTTTGAGGCATGTTTGGGAAATGGTGAGATCATTGTGGCTAAGAACTAGAAGGCACTGCAGAGTAAGGTGGGAGTTGGGGTTCAATTGTGGAGGACATTCAAGGTCAAGCTGAATACTTTGACTTCATTATCTGTGCAGTGAAATGACAGCAGTTCTCTCCCGCTACCTCAGGTAAGATTTGCACACAGTGTATCAGTGTTCATATTCAGAATCAGTTATTCGTTGTGATTGAGAAATATGGTCTTTTATCAAGTTTTGTGAAACATCAATCCCAAAAGAAAAATGCTTTGGTAGTTGTTAGTGCATAATAGAGTCATTGTGGAAAGCTGTGAGGTGCTAGAGCAGAAAATCCTGGGACCAGAGCTTGAGTACTGGCTTGGTGGTGTGACCACCCAAGGCAAAGTCACTTGCCCCTTGTGAACATTCTGGTGCTCACCTGTGAAAGATGGTTGGCCATTGTCTTCTCAGATGGTTATGTTAATGAAATGATATGAGTGGGAAACTATTTTTGTAAACAGTAAAATGCTATCTCTAAGTAAATCACTTGTTGTTTTAAGAAACAAAGCTTCAGTGACACTGCATTCAAAAGGAGAGATTTCCACAGGCTTTCAGCCCATGTAGCCTAGGGCCAATGGGGTGAGGAGTTCTCTTCCCATTTCACATTCCATCCTAAGCCCCCATGCCTCCTATTTTAAAAATTTTATACTCCTCACAATCAACCAAACATTAACATTTTTAAAAGAAAAATCAATCTTTGAGCCTAACTGTATGCACCTTTGAACCAATGGGCTATAGAGCCTTAATTAATTAACTACAAATGTTACTACCATATGCCAGATACTCTTCTGGACTCTTGGAAGACTTCAGGCAACAAAATAAAAATCCCTTGGTTTGTGGAACTTCCATTTTATTGTACCAGTATGTGCATGAAGGGCAAGCAATAAATAATTAAACATAATAAAAATGTGTATGAGATGATGAATACTCTGTAAAAAAAAAAAAAAAAAAAAAAAAAAAAAAGCCGGATGAGGAAGTTTGGGTGTGCTGCATGTGAGAGAAGTCTACAACTTAAATGAGAAAAAAAAGGTAAAAGAACATTGCAAATTGAAAAACCCTAAACAAATGTTAGAGATTTATATTTTTAGAAAAGTTGGAAACTTCCAAAGTTATCTGTATATTTTTGCAGGATTGTCTCACTTTAAGAAAATTCATTCATTCATTCATTCATTCAATATTTATTGACTGCCTGCTTGACCAAGTGAATAAATGCTGATGATAATAGCTATTATTATGGAGTGTCTGCTATGTGGTGAGCATTATTTACTATTATCTCATTTAATGCTTGTAACAACTCACTAATGTAGACATATGTCTCAAGTGAGCAAAACTCTAGAATATAGGCAGTGAATCTGATTAAGGGAACCCTTCTGTCTAAAAAGTAAAAATTGGAAGAAAATGGCTTTGATGGAGATTACTATGTCTTTCAAATAGTTGCTTATCAAATTCTGGCATTGTCTTCTTTTCCATTACCTTCGGTTCTTTATCAAGTCTTCATTGGATTCAAGATGTGGCTATTTTAAAGAAGTTTTCTTACCAGCTGCTATAGTAGTCAGGTTGATGTGGTTGGTAGTCAAATTTTATCATACAAAATTGAGGACCCCATATATTAAAATCCTCAATTCCGTTCAGTGCATTCATGTGACCCTTCATTATAATGGAATGATATTAAGGAAATTATGAGAGTGCTTGTACCTTTTAGATTTTTTCTATTATAGCTACTGAGTAAATAACAAGCAGAGTATTATGTTCTGGTTGGAAGCACTGAGGAAGGAAATTCTCAGTCTCCAGATTGCATAGCAAGTACCTAATCAGCTAAAAGGGAATGAGGATGAGGGGACTTGGAAAATTTAGAATTGGAAACCAAGAAGAAAGGCAGATGAGAAGTCCTGGTCACACTTCCAGGCCAGAATGACATGGGCTCATGAGAAAGACCCAGTTGTCACTCTATCCCTCCCTTGCTCTTCTCTTACTCCTTAGCTCAGGTGCTACAATTCAATAAGTGCCTGGCTATTGTTGATGTATAGGTCCAGCTAGAAATGGACTCTGTGCTTTCTGCTGGAGAAACACCAAATAACCAGAGAGAATGCTATCAAAACCTGCCTGTTCTGCTGTTTCAACTGATAGCTTTTAAATTAAACCATGGCTTCCCTTCTATACCTCAAGCTATTACCTCACCACCTCTTTACTGGTTTATTTAAATAGCTTCTGAAATTCTAAGCTTTCCAACATCCAGATTTGACCGTGTCAATTACCTATTTTGAATGTAAAGGTTTTCGTGATCTGACCTTTGCCTGCCTCTTTCTCCCTTCCCTCCTATTATATTTCAATCCAAGCTTTACCTCCTCCATCCAGGAAATCATCCCTGATTCCTTGGCATAGTACTGTGTTCCTACCACTGTGGATCTTGTATACAATTTTCCTCTAATTACATATTTCATAATTGTTTGCTTGCTTTTCCTTCTCTGTACCATGATTAGAATCACTTGAGACAAGCATTATTCATTTTGCGTCCCAACTATTTTGTTTCTTAGTCACCACATCTAACGACATAACTTAGCCTTCTTATCTCCACTAACACATCCTGCTTCTCTCTGGCACACATAATTTATTTCTCCTTCTCTTGCATTCTTTTTTCAATTCAATTCATACATTTTACCAGGCAGTATGGTAGTTTTGGGAAATAGGAAAGTAAGAAGGTATGGTTGCTGTTTGTAGGTCTCACAGTCCAGTGGGGAGACTGCTGGGGACAGAAATTCTTTTGTGCAGTCTTTAGAGACCGCAAAGCCTTTGGAGTGGCCTCAGGGAATGCCTTTGCTCCAACTCCTCAACAGGCGCAGCACTGCTCAATCTCTTTTATTCTTGGGATTCTGTAGAAGCTTTTGTTTGGGTGGGAGGCAAAGGGATTCCACTGCAAAAAACACAATTGTTTGGATACCATTTTAAAGTAAGACACACTATGTTAAGCGCTATAAAAACAGTTGAAACAAAAGAGATAGACACCCTGTCTTCTTGTTGGGCAAAAGTCAGTTTCTTTGTTAAGCCCTGGCCATTCTGTTTATACTTTCAAGGAGTTAGAGGGTAGATGGGTGGGTGCTCTTCCAACTACTCCCCACCATTTCCTACTTGCCCCCACCTACCTTCCTGAGTGAATACTCCCCTTTTCACCAGTATGGAATTCAGAGAGCTTCAAATTTGGGGCAAGATAGCATTTTAGCTACTTCAATGCATTAAATTACTGAAGAAGAATTGTGCTGAGTCCTTCTTTCCAAATCAGGGTTAGTGGCTCTTCTGTGCCAGTAGAGCATTCTGCATCGACCAGAGTAAGAGTTCTGTCTACAGTGTGATGCCAATGCTCATTTTATATTTGTCAGCTTGCCCCATGACAGGAGAATGTGAGCCTCTTAAGGGCATGGACTCTCTGTGTCCTGAATGCCTGGCAGTGGGCCTTGCAGAGAATAGATGCATATTCAGATTTGAGGAAGGAAAGGAAAAGTATATAAGGAGAGTTGCACGCAGAGGATGTAGAGGAAAATCTTGAACATAAAAGATTTCCCAGTACAATGCCTAGGAGATAATCTGGACCTAAAGAGCTGAGAGGTAAGGGGGTTGGAGGAGCATGTCGTGAGAGCAGAGGCCAAGACATTCAGGGATTCAACTTTCCAAGCCTTCCAGGTGGCTTTTGCAGGAAAGCATTTCACACCTGTAGGAATCTTAGTCCTTATCCATTTTCAGGCCTGAGCTGAGAAGGACAGGGCAGTTGTTAAGTAGGCTTTGAATTCAGAGGCTAAAAATATGGCATAATAGTTCTAATTCTTAAAAGTTTTCACTTGGGCCCAAAAAGATTTAGGGCAATACTTTAGGAAAGGGTGGAATTGCTATTGGGAAAACTAACATTTCCAGAGCACAAACACAAAGCTCTAGCTAAGGTACTTTCACCTCTGAGTTTCTTGACCCTTCATTTCCATCTCCTCCCAACCACCTCCCACCCCCATCCCCTGCCAGGAATTCAGGAAGTGATGGTGTATTCAATGAGGTTGCCTTTCTGACTTGCTAAGAGTCAGGAATCCTGTTTGAATCTACAGCCTCATGCTGAGAAGGATAAATCTCTTCTACTCTGACAGCCACACTTTCTTGGCACAGGAGACTCAAATATATATATATATATATATATATATATATATATATATATATATATATATATATATATATATATAAATATATATATATATTTTACAATTCCAATTGATTATTATATTTAATTATGAATGTGTTGAATCATTCTGCTTTGGCCACCTTGATGGTAACTTTCCATTCTTTACGCAGGGAAATCACTGTTTCATTTTCCCTCACTGCTCAGGGAAAGTAAATTTTCTGCAAACTTTAGACATCTTAACTATTATTAAGAAACTGTTTTCATTAACACTTAAATAGTTAGTCACCCACCAGTGTTAATATATGTTAAACCTATCTATTGACATGCAAATTATGGTTTGCTCACTCCAGGTTTTACCTGCCCTACTCACCACTAAGACCTCTGAGGAAACCCTCTTTGAAAAAAAAATTGTTCTGGCTTTTACATCTGACTGCTTTTCTAAGGAGCAGAATTCGAACAAGCAATGGATCTGCAGGGTGGCTAAGGAGCTGTGCTTGCTTACTATAGTAAAAACCATTGAACCTTGTTTTCATAACATATTTTGCAATTGAGTTTTATTAACTATGTTAATTCTGTGAACATCAAAAGAAGCACAAGGAAAATCACAAGACACGTTTTAGAAATCTAAATAGTCATAAGCTGCATTAATAAGTAATGCACATGCATGAAAGATAATATATTTCCATTATTGTCACTCATTATTATTCCATGTTTTATAAAAATTGGGTAAGGGACCGATTCAGAACAATGTACATTTGAGCACACCATTGTTTGTCAAATGGGGCACTCACTACTGGGGCTGTGGGATAGGAAAATCTTTATTTCAGACATGCTTTCACTTTCCCAGAGATTGACTTGTCTGGACAAGACAGTTTGTTGGCTTTTATTGTCCTCAAATTAAACTACCCTGTCTGACTCTTCAAGTTGTCTTAAATGTTTAATTAACACTGGAAGAATTGTTAATATCGCTCAACTTCTAAGTCATTAAACATCCTAATCCTTCACATTCCTTGTGGTTGAGGACATTTTCTCTCAAGCTGTGCGGGAATGTATCAGACAGCAGGAGGGTTAGAGTTTTTACACTGGTGCTGCAGTCATGATCCTCCTCTGTGTGGGAGATGTGGGGCTTGACTAGGGGTTTACAACTCACTAGAGACTGAGACATTAGCTCAGGCTCATACATTCTGAAGCAGATGGAATCTCATGGATGTCGTTGCTTCCAAACAGCTTCATCTTACCTTTGTGTGCTCATACTTGCTTCCCTCAAATGGAAAAACTTACCTTGCATAGTCGAAATCCCATTTGTTGAAATTGGAGAAATAAATGTATTCTTTTGAGCCTGAGCACCTGTTCATCCTGTATCCCCTCTCATGAATAATCAGTTTATCTCATGATGATGATAGACCTGTTGTGAAAATTGCCTATCTTCTTATAATTTTTATGCATATTCAAAGTGAATATTTAATTTAAACTGTGGTTTGTTGACAATGATGTCCAGTTGTTAGGTTTTCACAATAGTATGAGAGTAGGGCATAGACAAAAGCGGGTTTTGATATAAAAATAAAATGCTTGGGATTTCTGTCTTATCCTAATAAAATGCCAAGAGCCACATCTATTCTGCTCTCCCCACCTGCCTTTTAAAACACCCCTGGTCACTAATATAGGCTCAAAAAGAAGATAATTGTCATAAGACATCTATCCATGTGATTACAGATTACTCAATTGTAAATCTTCTTTGGCAAAATGACTTGATTGATTTTGGAATTTGAACCTCTTTGTAATACTCTGCTTAGAAGTGACCATTTCAGCAAAGGCAAAGGGAACTTAGTCACATTCAGAAATGAGTACTGCATAAATAAGGAGAATCACACTGAATTGCCAAAGATTATTTTAATGGCCTGAACCCCTTCCTTTTACAATAATTACAGGAACATCTTTAAGCTCTTCTTTGAAGAACTTGTGACTTGAAAAAGAAAATGTTTTAATGAATCGAATTTAAACATTTGTATTAGAATTTTCAGGATTAATGATTGTTGTGTTCCCCTCCCCTATTTATTAAGCACAAGCAGTCTTTAATGTGTTTTCCTTATATAATCTCCATATTATTTACAAAATTATGTATAGCATTTCTAAAAAGCAACATTTCAAAATAACAATGGTTCTTCCTTTTGAACTGAAAAGACAACAAAACAAACACAAAAAAATAACACAAGTCTGGTTGTAATCTCTGCTTATAAGTTTAGCTAAGTGGTGACAGATATCAGACTATTTTATACATCAGAGGCAGTGATGTATGTTTCCTAATTCTGAAAGCTCCGTTGAATCTTAGACCTTGCAATGGAAATGAAGATTTTGCTCAAGCACCTGCCTAGAACAGAAATCCTTCAGAGAGACTGTGCTTAAGTTCTCATTAAATCAGAGTGCAGAGGACTAACCAGCAGATGCTGCTGACATGAACCCAGATATAATCTCTTTAACCTTGTCTTATAAGGTGGGAACAAGTCTCGGCCAGGGAATTCAAAGTAAATTAGGTTTTACATGGAAGGCTATAATCTAAATTAAATTTGATTAAAACGATGCCTGATTTGTGTTTGCAATGAAATCTTGCATGGCAGCTATCAGCAATGTAATTTTAAAAAAAATCATACACCTATTTTTTCACATCCATGTCTATCTATTTTTATTTTAAGATGGCCAGCTTTCCATCATTTCCGTGCCCCCACATTCTTAAAATGAAGTGGCTTTAAAAGGAAGAAGATATAAGCAAAATAAATGTTTATCAAAATAATCCACAGAGATGTCAAACAATATCTGCTTCAGGAATTAATAGGAAAAGGGTTACTTTGCAAGTCCAAAAAGAGTTGTTTTTTATGTTAGAAATATTTTTCTATATTTAATATCAGACTATTAGGACTTCTGTATTACACATAAGCCTTATCCTGCAACTATCTTGTTAAATTAAATTAATCATTCTCATCAACACAATTCCTCATGGAAATCTAATCAGTGATTATAAAACAACAGTCATCACCAGGATCTCTCTGTCATATTTTTACATTGTTTGTTCCTTTTCTAAACTTTCTGTTTTTAATTTCATTTTCTGAGGATAACCTACAGAGAGATTCAAACTTCTTGGCTTAACTGTTTTTGAACCAGGAGTTGAATTGCAAGAAATTTTATAATTCATTTCTTCAAACTATAGTTTTTCTTCTCTAACATATCTGTCCTCTTACCATAACCATCAGAGGTTTGAATATACTAATGCTTAGCAGATCCCAACTCTCTTCCCTTATAGCTATCACCTAGAGATTTGTTGCTTGGTCTTGGTATGCTCCTGAGAAGCAGGGTGCAGATATGGGCCAAGATGAGTGGTATTAGGGAACTTTAGGAACACACTCAGAAGAAAACTGAGAAGAGGCTCCTGGTAGTTACAGTTTGGGGACCTCAGTGCACTTCTGGATAAGTGAGTGCTCTCTGTTAAGGATTGCTTCTGATATTGATTGATAAAAGAGTCATTTCTATTATGAACACTGCGGACATAATTTTGTTCTTTGCTATCTTAACCTAAAGCATACTCAAGGAGCAGTGGTTGAATTTGAATGCATACTGGCGTGGGATTCCAGAGACTGGAATTCTCATACTGTCTCTTACATTTTGATAGCTGTAAGTCCTTGGGCTAGTCACTTATGTTATCTATTTTTATTTTTTTAATCCTCACCTGAGGATATTTTCTCTATTGATTTTTAGAGAGAGTGGAAGAGAGAGGGAAAGGCAGAGAGAAACATCCATGTAAGAGAAACACATCTATTGTTTGCCTCCTGCATGTGCCCCTGACCAGGGCTCAGGCTGGGGAGGAGCCTGCAACCGAGGTAGGAGGTAAGGGTCCTTGACTGGTATCCTGGAATGGAAACTGAAACCCTTAGGTATGCAGGCTGATACTCTATCCACTAAGCCAAATCGGCTAGGTCTAGTCAATTGCTTTAGATGGTCATTATGCTACTGCACAGATATGTTGGGTCATCCTTTCTAAAATTTACTAATTAAAATTTTAAAAGATTTAAGGCATAATTTACATTCAGTGAGGGGCTCAAGTCTTAAAGTTAGAGAAAGATGGATTTTTAAATACGTATGTACCACTGCAATCACTACCCAGTTCAGAATGTGAGACATGCCCAGAATGCCAGCAAGCTCCCCTGTGCTCCCCAGTTACTCTTGATACTGCTACCACTAATTGAAATGTGAGCTGGGCATTACTATGTAAAAGTCTTTATCTAATTAGCTTAATTTGTTAAACACCATCCATTCAATAAGTGTTTAATATATGTTGCCTTTTTGAAATTACTCCGACTTTTCTGTGGTCTCCTTTTTTAAGCAAGTGGAATTCTGAAGTAACTTATTGCTCCTTGACTCCTTGGCTGTGAAGTCAAAACCCAAAGGACTCTCCTTAGGCACCTGTGAGGCCAACAGTAGCATAAGGGCTAATTCTCCAGTGCTTACCCCATCATTCTAGATTTCAATCTGGAATCTGGGGGAAAAAAAACCCACACAAAATAAATTATTTTCACATGTGACACTTGATATAGTGTTATACTGGTTAGCAACAGCACAAACTTGTAAACAGCAACTATACATAATATTGAAGTATTTCTTAGCAAAATATATATTATTCCATAGGAGACTAATTCCCTGGCTTCCCAATGAGATTTTGGATATTTGTAGTTTTGTGGGAGAAAGTCATGGAGGCCTTTTGAATTTTGTGGAAGAAGGATGAGCACCTTTCAATCACTTTGTTTTAGGGTGCAATTTGTGTTTGTTTGTAATGCTAATAGGGATTTTCATATTTAGGATGGCTTATTAGTATCAGCAATCAAACCCTTTTATTAACAGCAGGACATCTTAAAACAATCACTAGTCATTGTTAAAGTAAGGAACAGCTCATTATTGTTCATATCTTAAAGATTGAACCCTTCACCATGATTAATAAAGGATAGTTAGTATCTGCTTTGGTCACAAAAATTCATGTACAAAAGAAACACTTTGGCAAATTAAAAGTAAAATGGTAGCATGAACACTTGTATCTGCACTGTTAATTAAAAGACTTACCTTATTAGGCCTTGAGGGGGGAGGAAAAGAGAAACAAACAAGTATAATTTGCCAGATTAATTTTATGGTCTGTTCTATTTAATCAAACTATACCTTTTAGTGAAAATGACAAATCTGGGTTGTCAGAATGTGGTAGATAAGGAAGATAAAGGTCATATATTTTAATGTCACAGAAGGTCTTATTAAAGGAACATTAATTACATTAGGTACCCATGAAACATTAATTAAATACTGTCTGAAATAATTAGGTCCAAGTTACTGATGGTTTAATTAAACTCAGTTTCTTATTTTATAAGAAAACTAAAGGTCCAGTATCTCTGTCGGCAGTATAATTGATAATATGTCAAAAAGGCAAAATAGTAACCTTGACCAACCACAGAGAGAGGGTGATATGGCTCACAAGGCCTGTGTGCATTGTTGCCATTCTACATGTTGTCCCCTGCTGCCTTGACTATTTCATGATGTGTGTGTTCCTATAACCCTTCAGTTTCTGGGTCACAAAACATGGTTGCCCTAGACTAGGGGAAGCAGATACAATACAGAGTGAAATCATCACCTAGGGCTTGTAAATTTTATGGCACATGTGCAGAAAGATGAGATGCCTTATATATGCACATTTTCCTTTTTAGAAATACATCCTGCATTTTGTCATCTCTGCCCATTGCATCTTGGAAATGCTATACACATGTTCTGATTACTTACTTGCAATCTGCACAGAGGGTATCATGACATTGGAAAAAGACTGCCCTAAACTCCATCCCCATATTTATTTAGTATCTCTATTCCCCAACATTCATTTTCTTCTTTAGTGGCAAGTCTTGGCAGTTAAGAGTATGGGATTTGGAATCAGACTGCAGGGTTTTAGTCTCAGCTCTGCCATAGTTGTGTGACATTAGGCTAGTTTTAAATTTGTTTCCTTATCTGTAAAATATTATAATATATATAATAATAGTTAATTAACAGGGTTGTCATGAGTAAGTATAGTGTTTTAATGGTTATGAAGCATTTTACACAAGTGCAATGTATATGGTTAGCCTAAAGGATGGTACAAAACATTATGTGGTTAACAGGATCATGGGCATTTGAGGTCCAAGGGGAATTAGTTGGATATAGGTGAATACAAGTAGAATACCAGTTTAAAAGAACTTTAAAATATGCCAGACAGGGAAGAGATAATATAAAAGCAAAAATGTAGCTGGAGATTTTATGGGTTGATGATTTGAACTGAGCTTCAGGTCTCTCTCTTTTTTGTTCTTTTGTTTGGCTTTGTTTTTTTGAGTTTCAAGCTGAGCAACTTCTGTATTGTGGACAATTGAGGGTTGGTGATTTGGGTAGGGAAGGACAGCTTTACTCAAAGTTGGACCCCTTCACTTTGATTGAGACAACAATAATCACTATAATAGTCTTATAGTTTCTAAAGTGGTTTAAAGTATATTATCTTATTATGCCTCTCATTAGCTTTGTGAGGTAGTTACTATAAGTAACCCCAGTTTTACATGTGAGGGAACTGTGGCATAGAGATTAAGACACCCTTGTTAGCTCTGGGGATTTTGACACTATGTGCTATGCTTTCTAAACTCCTTGAGTTCAGTCCTCCTATGTGAGGGCTCGGGAACCAAGGCCTGTAGGCTCAACTTCACTAGGCCCTATGGACTGAGAATGAATTTCACACTTTTAAGGCTTGCAAAGGAGGAAGTGGGGTGGGGAAGAAGAAGTAGCCACTACTGCTGCCCCAAACTGAATGTGGCCTTCAAAGTTTGTTTGGTATATGGCCCTTAACAGAAAAAAGTTGGCTAACCCCTGTTTAGTGCAGTGCTTCTCAAACTTGAATATGCATCTAAACCCTCTGGGGATCTGGTTCAAATGCAGATTCTGATTCAGTGTGTCTGGGGTAGGGCCTGAGATTCTGCATGTCAAACGAGCTCCCAGGTGATATCCATGCTTCAGGTCCTTGGACCACACTTTGCATAGTAAGGGTTGTGCCTCACACCAACTGCATACCCCTAAACATGTTCTTTTCTTAGAGAAGTATGCACTAATGGCTACTTCTATTTGTCTGTATCCGAAGGAATTGAACCTTTTTTTCAGTGTTCACAGATGGTGTACTTTTCAGCAATTCACCTTTAAATCATCCTGGTAGCTACCATTGCCAGTTTATCAGCTATGTATGCCAGTGGGGTGCAGTAATGGGGAGACAGAAGTAAAAGACCTAGTTCTTGGCCTCCAGGAGTGTCATGTTGAGACCCATCTACAATGCTTAACCTAGGCTCTGTTGTTCCCTTTCCTCCTGCTTCTGTGGTTGCAAGTCTCACTTTCATGATAAGTGTCTCTCACAGAGACCCTGTTTTCCCTTCATGTTAAGTTTTCATGTCTACTTTGTAGTCTGGGTCCTTCCTCAGTGTTCTCTGGATTTCTGCATTGGACTCTCCTTTGCTCCTTCTTTTTTTTTTTTAAAATATATTTTATTGATTTTTTACAGAGAGGAAGGGAGAGAGATAGAGAGCTAGAAACGTCGATGAGAGAGAAACATCAACCAGCTGCCTCTTGCACGCCCCCTATTGGGGTTGTGCCCGCAACCAACTTACATGCCCTTGACCGGAATCGAACCTGGGACCTTTCAGTCCGCAGACCGATGCTCTACCACTGAGCTAAACCAGTTTTGGCTCTCCTTTGCTCCTTCTTTCCTGGCCCTTGTCTGACTTTCCTAGTAGGAGTTTTTTGTTTGTTTGTTTGTTTTTCATTTTTCTTTGCTCTTTCCTTGATATAGTGGTCTAGTCCATTTGTATACAAGCCTTATTACAAAGCTCAGTGCCAAGCATCAGGAATCTGCTTTCAGAAAAAATGTGTTTTTCTCCTTCCAGAATATGGTCAGTTCCCTCTTTGTTTGAATCTAATTTATTGGATTTGATGCTAAGTATAATGAATATGACATATTCCATTTCTGTTTCACATCATGCTTTATTTTATTTTTTTAAAATCCAAACCTGACAATATTTTTTCATTGATTTTTAGAGTGTGGAAGGGAGGGAGGAGGGGGAGAAAAAGAGAAATATTGATATAAGAGAGACACATTGATGGGTTGTCTCCTGCACGTGTCTCAAACGGGTCCAGGGATCAAACCTATAACCAAAGTGCATGCACTTGACTAGGAATTGAATCCATGACCTTTTGGTCCATGAGCTGACTAACCACTGAGCAAAACTGGCTAGAGCTCCCATGGTGCTTTTTAAACATAAGTAAATATATATATGCCACATTATCATTAAGTGCAATAGTACTCCACAGTCTCCCATAGTTCAAAGAGAGCCTTATTGGCTAGACTGGAACACAGCAATACTTATTCCATAAAGAATGAACTTCTCTGATTATTGTCCTACCTGGGCCTCAGATGTGTGGTATGTCTTGCCATTGCAGCCTTCTTTTACTCCAGAAGTCCTATCATTTTCAACCGAAAGGCTGGCATGAATCCAAATGAGTTAATTGTCACTTTTTATTACAATATTATCCTTCTGGCTCTCTAACCCCACTTACTTCAAACATCTCAATTTATTCTGTTCTGCACTCCTTAAACAAGCCACACCATGCTCTCCGTGTGAACACTGATTGAAAGAGAATCATGGACTGTGAACACTGGAAGGAACTCATCTGGCATGACTGCCTCAAAGCAAAGACAGAAACTGATGCCCAGAAAAGAGAAGCAATTTGTCCAAGGTCACATAGCACACATTTAGTAGCAGAGCAAGACTAAAATCCTCACCTATTGTCCTACTGTTCTTTTCAAGAGATGAGGATTTTAGTCTTGTTAAATATTTTGCCTCATCACATTTAAAAATAACTGACATATTTGAAAAATAGTGTGAATGCCTGCATTTTAAAAACTTGACTATAATCTATACTAATAAAAGAGAAACAATGCAAATTACCATCACTCCACTATGCTACCAGCCAATCAGAGGGAGTATGCAAATTAACCTAACACCATGTCAGCAGCCTTCCCCCCATGCCACCACTCTGGGCCTGATGGGGTCAGAGAAGTCCGGTGTCAGCACCTGAGGTTGGCTGCAGACGAAGAAGCCGCCTGCCCTGTGATCTCTGGTCCCAGCCAGTAGCAGCAGAAGTCCTGGGGGATATGGAGAAACCGGGCCCCAGGACCTGAGTCTGGGTGCGGCCCAGGAGATGAAGAAGCCATCTGCCCTGTGATTCCAGCCCACAGCCAACCAGAGAAGTCGCCCACACTACTTCCCAGGGAAGACAGAGAAGCTGCCTGCCTGCAGTCCAAGCACCAGCACTTGTGGTTGCAGCCCAGGCAAAGCCACCTGCCCACCATCCTCTGCAGCTGCAGCTGGCCTGGGCGCCTATGATTGACCAGAGGGAGGGAAGCCCAGATCCCGGGTGCCTGTGGTTGGCTGGAGGAGGGAATCCTGGGTCCTGGATGCAGGGCCCAGGCAGAGGTGGTTAGGGGCAATCAAGCCAGCAGGGGAGCAGTTGGGGACAATCAGGCTGGTAGGCAGAAGAAGTTAGGGGCAATCAGGCAGGCAGGGGAGCAGTCAGGAGCCAGCAGTTCTAGATTGTGAGAGGGATGTCTGACTGCTGGTTATCCTCTGAGGGGTCCCAGATTGGAGAGGGTGCAGGCCAGGCTGAGGGACACCCTCCCCACCTGCATGAATTTCAGGCTACTAGTCCTATCTAATAAAAGGGTGATATGCAAATTAACCATCACTCAACAACAAAGATGGCCACTCCCATAGCCACAAATATGCCAGCGCCCATAGCCTAAAATGTGGTAGTGCCCATAGCCACAAAGATGGCAACATAGGCTGGAACCAGGGAGCTGGCAGAGCAGACAGGAGGTTTGGCTTCTTTCATTGCAGGCGAGCCCAGGCTGCTGCTGAGGGAGACATGCAGGGAGTATAGTGGGGAGATATGCGGGGAGTGAGTGAGCTTGTCTTTCTGGGGATTCCAAATCCGCCACTGGTTCCTTTCACCACTGATTCCCCTTCTTGCAGGTATCCTCCATGCAAAAACCATTCCATGCAAATATGTCATGTCTTAATGGGTAAATCCTAAACCGAATGAGTATCACATCTGGGCAACCTAACTCCCGTTAGCAAAAGGACCTGGGAGGAGGGATTTAGGAATCACAAAGCCATCGTGACCTGCTCCATCTCCGGAACTGCTGTCAAACACAGGCAGTCTGAGACCCTCCCAAACACCACCTGAGCTAAACCTGCGAACCAAGGTATTTTCAAGGCCCAAAGTTGAGGGGTATAAGAGGGCAGGGGAGCAAAGCAAGCAGAACAGCCAACTCAACCAAAGATGCAGGAGCCTAAAGTAACACAAAGAAATGTCCTGGCCGCCCATGCTCTCCCGCAGACATGGTGCCCACACCCACCTGGGGGGAGATGGTGTGCACATGCAGAATTTAAGGCCACCAGCAGGAGGGAAAGTGGAAGCATGCCTAAGGATTTTTTTCTGCATGTTCCACAGTCCAGAAGCAGAGTCAGAATTAAGAAGCAAAGTCTTACCTCGGCGTTGGGGTGTTTAAAAGTATCTAAAAATAGCAGTTCCATTGCCAAGTCCTCTGCCATGTTTGCCACTGATGGGAGGCATGCAGAGGACTTCAGGGGCATCCCTATAACTTCACGGTTGACAGCAGCTCTTGAGAGGGAGAGACAGCAGGACTTTCAGTGTTCAAACAGCTAGCGCTGCAAACCTTGGCCTATCCAGGAGCTTGGTGCTGCTGGAAGTTGCTGGCCCCACCTTCTCCAGCATGGTGGAGAAAGGCTGAGAGAGGAGAGGCGGATATGGTGGCTGCAGTGGTCCAAATCCTGTTGTTGTCTCCATTACCTAGCCTCTGTGCCTTTCAGGACAGCCTCAGTACCAGTGCGGAGGAGGCTTTGGAGAGGGTAGTGGTCAAGAGAATGCTTCTGACTTTGGATACCTATTGAAACCACTGTCAAGAGCCTTTCTAGGGCTAGCAGGAAAACACAGCAATGAGGAAAGAACAATGTCTCAAAAGGTCAAGGTTGTTATTTTTGTTTCTCATCAGCAAAATGTGAATATTACCTAAATCACAGACTTTATGAAAATTAATTGAAATAAAATTCCAGAAATTATATAACAGCCAGGCTGAAGTGGATAGGTTGATTGAGTGTGAGTGTGGTCCTGTGCACGGAAAGGTTGCAGGTTCGATTCCAGGTCAGGGAACATACCTGACACATACCTGGGTTTCAAGTTGGATCCCTGATCAGGCCTCCTAAGGAAGGCAATTGAAGGGATGTTTCCTACATTGATGTTTCTCTCTCTCTATCCCTCTCCCTTCCCCTCTCTCTAAAAGTCAATGGGAAAAAAATGAATTAATGCCATATCTACAAATGTGGATAATCTAAAAAGAAAAGAAAAGAAAAAAAGAAATGGGTGGGAGCCCTAACCAGTTTGGCTCAGTAGATAAGAGCATCAACCTGTGGGCTGAAGGGTCCCAGGTTCAATTCCGGTCAAGGGCATGTACCTTGGTTGCGGGCACATCCCCAGTAGGAGGTGTGCAGGAGGCATCTGATCAATATTTCTCTCTCATCGAGGTATCTAACTCTATTCCTCTCCCCTCCTCTCTGTGAAAAAAATCAATAAGATATATTTAGGGGGGAAAAAGAAACACAGGGTAAAAGAGGTTCAATGTACTGTATAAAGTGTATACAATAATATAACTTTTTAGGGGCACATATTTTATCTATACTAATAAAAGGGTAATATGCTAATTAGACCAGACATCTTCACTGAATATAAACACACTGCATAAAGGAGGAGCCACAGGAACTGAGTTACTCTAGGCAAACAAACATGTCAATATCTAACTTGAGAGAAAGAAACAAGAGCCCCTAGCCTGCCACCAGTTTGGCAAGCTGAGTAAAAAAGAAAAATGAGTGAGGGAATAAAAGAAAAAATAACTCTTCTTACAAATGACTTCTCTGTGAATGAAGCAGCATCCTGAAATTTAAGGGAGGGACTATTGCTGAGAAGAGGGACAGAGCAAGATATCCCATAGTACATTAAGTTGGTCATGGGGTCATCAGACTCCTGGTGTTCATTCATTTGCCATGGTCCCTTGGCAGAACCCTTGGAAGAATCAGTGTGAAGCAGAGGCTGTTTGGGGCAATAAGGCTGGCAGGGGAGGGCACTTACGGGTGACCAGGTTTGCAGAGGAGTGGTTAGGGGGTGATCAGGTTATCAGGCAAGCAGTTGGGAACCAGCAGTCTGTATTGTGAGAGGGATATCCGACTACCGGTTTAAGAATGGGATCAGGCCTAAACCGGCAGTAGGACATCCCCTGAGGAGTCCCAGATTGGAGAGGTTCAGGTTGGGCTGAGGAACATCCTCCACCCCCCCACCCCTGTGTGCACAAATTTCATGAACCGAGCCTCTATTTTATTAATAAAACAAAATAGTGGTAATCTTCATTTCCCCATTTTTCAACATGTACCTTGGCCATCATGAACCTTTGTGGCTTCCTTTTCTCACATTAGTTCTACTAACTCCCCAGTTCATCATTCACACACATATATTTTAAAATAATGTCTTTTTTAAAGAAAACCTTCTTTAATTCAGCATATTTGACTTTTTGAATATTCATAGTAGTACACAAAATTCAAAATCAATCTCCTGCCATGAAACCTACAAACCTAATAAAACATTAGGTGATAATCCTAAACCTAGGAATAGAAGAAATTTAAAAACAGCTAGGCTGCTCACCAGCCATCAATTCATTTTTCATTCATCTATCTCTAACCAACTGCAAGGCCCTTGTGATCTTACTATCTTAGCCCCTTTGTTTTTCCCCCAGTTAGACCACATGTATAAGGAGAGATGCCTGAAGAATCTGAGCTGTGCAAAGACCTCAGTTTCTCAGTCTGGTCATTAGGTGCATAGGACCCGTGAGATATGAAACAGTTTAGCAAATGCTTCATTTTAAGAAGTAATTTTTTTTCTTCCAAAGCAATTAGAATTGATCCCAATGAATAGCAGTATTGTTTATTTATTATATGCAATTTTATTTTGCTTCCTACTATTGAGGAAAAAAAAGTTGGAGCATCAAGGAGAGAGTATATTTGCTCAGTTCATATGGAAGCATGCAAATTTAGATCTTTTTAATAAGTTTTGGGGTTTACTTACAACTCAATATGGATATTGTCCTAAATTGCTGTCACATTTTGGTCAATGACCTCACAGATGGCACTTGTTTATTGATTTGAAAAATTAAAAATATTTTGGAAGAAATATTATTTTATTTTGAAATTTTATTTTCAATCACAGTTTACAGTCAATATTATTAATATAAGTATTATTATATTAGTGAAATATTTTTATGAAATGAAATAATTAGGTACTGCAATGTGACAGGTGTGGTCTTTTATTTGCATGTGTGCCTTTACTCAAATTATATTAAATCCTAAAGAGAATCAGTAAATATTTGATAATTTATTTTAGAAATCACCTTTAAAAATAGAATAACTCCAGGTATCTAATGTATTTCCTATGTCAGTCAGAGATCACTTACCTTTACATACCAACTGTAATTCTTCGTGTGGTTACCATGGATGGCTGCTTCTCTGACCTCAGATTTGATTGCAGATCTTTTTACTGGTCTTTGTACTGTGTCCACAGTGAGGCAGATACACGCACTGATTCTTCCAAGGGTTCTGCCAAGGGACCATGGCAAATGAATGAACGCCAGGAGTCTGATGACTCCATGGCCAACTTAATGTACTATTGGATATCTTGCTCTGTCCTCCTTCTCAGCAATAGACCCCCTTAAATTTCAGGATGCTGCTTCATTCACAGAGAAGTCATTTGTAAGAAGAGTTATTCTCTTTTATTCCCTCTCTCATTTTTCTTTTTTACTCAGCTTGCCAAACTGGTGGCAGGCTAGGGGCTCTTGTTTCTTTCTCTCAAGTTACACATTGACATGTTTGTTTGCCTAGAGTAACTCAGTTCCTGTGGCTCCTCCTTTATGCAGTGTGTTTATATTCAGAGAAGACTCAGTCTCTTCTAAGGCAGCCACCCAGGAGGCAAGCAGGTCACACAAGCCGAATTAACCATGACAATTCCCAAAGCAATTGAAAGCTTTCCCTAGGAATTGTCCTTTGGGGTTTTTAATGCTAGCATATGCAGTCTCAGATGATTTACCTTGATATGGAAAAAGAGCAGTTCAGCAAACTCAATACATTTTTTCCCTTCGAAGTAACAAAATTTACCTGGTGTCAGAGACCTAGTCCCTGCTGAGATGCTTGTTTACCTGAAGAGAGAGAGAGAGGAAAAACAACAACCTCAAATGCAGGAAACTATATGCTGGTAGCTCCTAGAGACCCCTCAAAAGGAGCAAAAAACAGTGTTTTGGGGACAAAAGGCAATTAATTCTACATCAGCATATTCATTTCTCATTGTAACCTGGCAAAGGAAAATACACCAAAGTGGGCCAAACCCCATGTAAATGTAACCCTCCACAAAGTGCCTTAACCCTTATCACAGTGGCCAGGGCATTTGATTAGTTGTAACTGCACGTTGTTGAAAAGCACCCCTCTGTGAGGACTATTGCAAGGCTCTGGGGGTGTCTATGGATCTGGCTGGGTAAGCCAGGGACATCAGGTTAGGATGACAAGGTGCAGAGGTCTTAATTCCCAGGGGATCCACACTCAATCTGTCAGTTCCAGGAGACAGCTGGACTTACTTTTCTCCTGAGAGCACTTACCTACTGTCTTGCTCACTTTGCCATAAAGATCTTCTTAAAAAGAGAGTGGCCAATGAATTATGGAGCAGGAATGTAATAAGGAAGGTAAAAATGTGTCCTGTTATCAGTCACACACATTCAAGCCCTGTTCGGGGCAGCACAGTAGACGGGACTATAAGCTCTGGGATCTTCTCATTCAACCAAGATTGCTTCATACAAAAGTTGACAATGCCTGCCTGAAAGCCATTGTTGATATTCAACATTTTTTAAAAATAGCTGAACAGACTAGACAATAAGGCATAACAGAAAACTTGGTCAGGAGGCTGGCTTGGAGTTTGGCTTAAGAAAGAAACATGCTATTAAAAGTTAGCAACAAACACACATTTCTGAATGTTTAATTTATTTGAAAATAAAAATAAACTTTACCATTCGTTTAAATTGTTTTTTCTTTAAAGCAACAAAGATACAGAACCCAATTTCAGTTGCTTGTTAGAGTATCTCTCTAATCTTCCTTTTTTTCACATTGAAATTCTCATATACAATAACTCTATGATCCTTACTTACTGTTTAATAGGGCAGGGAATGGACTAAGAAGACACCTTGAATGGCCTTTCATAAAGGAAGTGGAGCATTTAAATGTGTACTGGAGCCATCATAAAATCATTCATTTATTGTTTAATTCATTCATCCAGCAAATATTTATTTAATAGCCTCAGGTATATATAAATATGTGCCACAGGTATAGAGCAGTGAACAAAATCAACATGGTACATGCTAGGGTCACCATCCATCCTGATTGCCCAACACTGTCCTGATTTTAGCATTGGAAATCCTGCATCTTAGGAACCCCTGAGAAAATTGGGGTGGTTGATCACCCTAATTCATTTCCTGAAACTTAATAGTCCATGGATTCCTGAGAAAGGTGGTGGGTGGATTCTGATGGCATGAGTCCTGGTACCAGACCTGATCCTTACTGCCTATATGATCTTGATCAGAACACTTTACTGAGCCCCAGTTTTCTCATTTATAGATGGGAAAAATAATAACTACTTCCGTTAGTTTAAAATTAAATTAAGTTTGTTTATTAATTTTATAGGAACTGATTGCAATGACAGCTTTCTAGCTAGCAACGGAAGAGGTAGCTATAAATGTTCCATTGGCTTTGCAAATAGGAAAGACTGCTCTATGCTTTGCAGAATCAGAGTGGAACCTTCCAGAAATCTGACTGTAATATCTTGTTACTGGTGTTTAGATGAGGTAGGATCTCAGGCCCACGGTGCTTTCTGGGAGAAAACAACAGACCTTCCCACCCCCACCCAGAAGAACATCAGCAGTAGCTTAACCACTTTGTCTGCTGGCAGGTGCAAAAAAAAAAAAAAAAAAAAAAAAAAAAAAAAAAAAAAAAAAAAGCAAGTATCTTATTCTCAAAAGAGGATTTATGCTAAAGAAGAAAACATCGAAGTGAAAGAGGGACATGTATAATCCTACATTAAACCACACTTTTGATGTATTGTTTTTCACCTTCCTCCTTTAGGGGTCTCCTTTTTATCTTTGCCAAGCTCTCTATCTTTCTTACCCATACTTTGTAATTCTATTTAACATCCCATGAGCATCTATTAGGCACCCAGCATGTACCAGGGATTGGGATGCTGAGAGGAAGCAGACCTTGTTCCTGCCTTCAAAGAGCTGAATATCTAGTCAGAAAAATATAAATATACACACAGAGTTGGGTTTTATTTTTGTTTGTTTTGTTTTAGTTCCTAATTTCTTCCTTTCCTCAACTGCCTTATTTTTTTTTTAAGTAGCATTAAAAGAAAGAAAGAAGCATTAAGGTCTTTAGTTTTCTCTGTCTTCAAATATCTTCCCTTCCCACCTCATTGACATTTACCTTCCATATCATGCACACCATCTTATCAGCAACTGCTGACCTCAGAGGCACTAAAATGATAGTTTCCCAAGCATTATATATAATATCAAAGCAATGTGGCTTTTATTATTTAGCTTCATCATTTCATACTAATGCTATAAGCTGTCTTTACTATTAGTTGGTTATAATGCCATTTTCAAAGCTTGTCAGGGGAAAGACCCTCAACCTCTCTTGATGTACAAAGAGGGGGGAAATTTTTCTAACCCCTTTGAATTGTTTTCCACATGCGCAGCCTCCTAACATCTCATCAGTAGGCTAAAAATTAGGTTCCTTATGCTGATTGAAGGGTATGATGGCATGAACCTTGGTGTGTGTCTTTCATTAATTCAAAGTATTTGTTGACCTACTTTGTTGTTGGACCCCATGCTCAGCAGTTTGGAGACCACAAAAGGAGGAGGAAAGGGAAATAATTTTAAAAATGGGCCAGAGAATTGATAATAATGCTATTCTCAGAGCCCCGGACAGCATAGCTCTTCTGCCCTTCATTACATTAATATGTTTGTTGAACACACTACACAGTGCCAGGGACTTTTCCTGTGTTAGTCATTAATTATAAATACAGGGTGTCTCTAAAAATGTATATACACTTTAACAGCTGATAGTTCAATTTAAAAAATGAAATGTATTTCAGTAAACACTACCTTTATAAGTATTCAAAGTCTGTGTATACCTTTTTCTGAGGCACCTTATGTGTGTAAGATCAAATCCTGCTCTAGAGAAGGTTATGATTGTGGGATGACAAATAGTTCTGTCAAAAAAAGAAAGAAAGAAAGAAAGAAAGAAAGAAAGAAAGAAAGAAAGAAAGAAAGAAAGAAAGAAAGAAAGAAAGAAACATGAGGCAGCATGCAAAGGATGCTTGGGGAGGCATAGGCCAGAAGGCGCAATAAGGTTCTAAGGAGGCAGGAAAGCCTTCATGAAAGCCACATGCTTGGTGCTAAAAGTAGGAATAGAGTATCTGCAGATCACTGAGCAGCCTTGTCACTAGAAAACCCGTGATATTTTCATGTTGAGTCATGATCAGTTATTGAACTACTCTTTTCTGCCATGGTTATGAGCAGCTTATAAGCAGCTTATGCCCATCTTCACTGTTTTTCTACCTCTTAGCTGTCCATAATCTCCATGTCAACTACACCTGAAATATAGATATTATTACCTCCATTTTATAGATGAAGAAACCAGAGCACAGAAAGATTATTAATTTGTCTGGGGTCATCCAGTTACTAGAAGGTTCACAAGCACAAACACCATTAACAGATTGTTAACAAAGTTCACAGAATAAAATTTTGATTTGACTGAAGCTCGCCCTACCAACTTTATTTTGCCTAACATAAATTATTTAAGTCTATGCTTTCTCTCATCTACTGTGAGAAAACCTGGATATTTTCCACATTTGGTTTCAACTTTTCAAATTCCTTTGTAGCAGGCAGTTTGTCCTACTACCAGTTTAGATATGCTATCTTAGATAGAACTGTATTTTGTCTTTAAAAAATCCCTAGGTTGGCTACCCACTGGGCTCAGAGGTATACTTGCTTTTTCCTGTTGATCTTTGTGGCAAAGCTAGGTGTTGTGATTTCATGCCTGAACTTCCCCACACATGCATACCACAATCCTGCCCCTAAACCAAGCTACTATGTCAAATTTCATATTTGTATCTTAAATCCACTCACTACCTAGAATTCATAACTGTAAATAATAGTAAGAACAAAACCACCACCAACAACAAAACCCATTCTTCTCTTTTCCCTACTCTTTGATAAGTATGTGTTTCAGCTCAGCCCCTGCATTCTGGGCCAATGTCAAAAGCAGTCTATAGGAGCTAGAAAATATTCCCTCAGGTGGTATTTGACTGTGGACAACTGCATTCTTAATCCTACCTCAAGGCAAGAATATGGAAAGGGGGAGAACTGTGCATGCATTTCTCTGTTGATTCAGAAAAGGACTGCAATGGTAAATTCAGAAAAATGCAGCTGATGATGGTGGTACATTGGAGACATTTCCTGTTTATTATGCTGGTGAGGGTGATAGTCCCCCCGCCCCCCCCCCCCAAAAAGGGGAGAACCATTTTGTGGCTACATTTACCTCCTTCAAGAGCATGGAATTAGGCAAGAAGTGCCGAGGAGAAGCCTTTTGGCATCGGGAGCCATTGTGAGAGAACTTGAGCCAACTGGGGTGTTGCTTCTTGTCATCTGCTCCTTGGTGGGCAGGTGCAGCCTGAGAGCAGGATTTGTGGTGGTGAAGGAGGTGGCTGTTTTCATTGGCAGGCTGACATTTAACCCTTTCTCTGCTCCTGGTGTCTCCATAATTGCTTTCCTTTTTCTCTTCCACTTGTTCACAGATGATGTGGTATTAGGAATTTTTAACACATTTTCAGAATGACCCTGAAAAGGTGTGGTGTCTGGGGTAACCTTTTGAAACAACAAGAAAGACCACTTGTCTTCTTTGGAATCCCAAGAATTGATTTATATTAATAGGATGTAGGTTGGTGTGTTGCTCACACCTGGCCCTATTGTCTATTCTACCCCCATACCCTCTAGGATGAACACTGAATAATTAAGGTTCTGAATAACTAAGAAGGAATCCCTCATGTTCCCTTTGGAATTCAAAAACAAGGACATTTTCCTTCCCATCCTGATTTTTCTTGTGATTTGTCCTATCTTATATATTACTGTTTTTTCTGCTTCATACACCAAGAGATAAGAATTGGAACAAACTTGCAATAACTTCAGTCAACAAATACATTTTGAGTGTATACTATGTGCTAGGCATGCTCCTAAAGGTTGGGGTACAATAGTGAACAAGACAATTTAAAAACATAGTAGGTGTAGAGATTACACTTTAGTTGGGCAGACACAGACAAATAAATATTAGTTTAAATAAATTAATGAAATATATGTGATCCCCTTTATACCAGCCTGAGGGTAAAAAAAGATACTGACACTAATGTGAATTTTTTGGAGCCTTGCCTCTACCATCTACATTGGTGAAACTCCTGGGCTCTCTCCCCACTTGGATACTTTTTGTTCTTTAGAAGACCACCAGTTTAACTTTTAAATTTATTGGCACAGTCTTTTCATGTGACCACTATGGGTTACATGAGCTAGTGCCTTGCAACTCTGTGAGGCTCTATAACTGCCATCACCACTGTGACTCTTGCTTATTGTGGAACTATCTTTTTTGCCTGCTCACCAGGTCCTTGAATAATGTTTTGTTCAACATTGCTTCAATATAATGTTGTTGAAATGCTATAGGAATTTTTGCTTATATCAATAGCCTATGGTAAAATAGGTTTCATTATATGTTGTATCACCTAAAGTTACAAAAATTATTGGCAAAGTGAGGACTTTCTATACATTAGGCTGATCATTCACCCTGCCTAGATTGGGGTAGGGACCTTTTTGGTAGGCAGCTAAGGCCTCATCTCTCCAGTCTTGGATGTAAGCTTCCATTCCCTATCCTTATCTTCTTGCATTAGCTTCAGACTTTGCCCCTCTGGCCAGATTTCCATACCTCCTTGCATCCAAGATTCAATCCTCATCTGTCTGTGACATAGTACAGCTAGTGTTCCAAATGATGTTGCAATATAATGATAGGTATCTGTTAACTTTTGTTAGTTTACTAAATATCACTTATTATATTTTCTAAAAATAAAAATAATATATGTTCACTTAATAAAACTTGAAGAATACAGGCACATTCAAAAAAGAAAACAACTACTGACAATATTAACACCTAGAAATACCTAACTGGCACCCTGGTCAGCTTCCTGGGTATGCAAACTATGCAGCTGTAAAGGGGTGAGTGCCTAAAAGGACCCCACACTTGGTTTAGTGCTTGACTGTTGCTGTCTGACATTTTTAACAGTTTATAATGATTCTTAATTATTTTGCAGAAGGGACTGCACATTTTTATTTTTTCACTGGGGCCTACTAATTATGTAGTTGGCCCTGCCTCCTCTTAACAGTATTGGTATATTTTTTCTGGTCTTTATCTATGTGCTGCTTTTAAAAATAGTTGGGATTACACCATTTTTTAAGTCCTCACGAGAGGATATGTTTGTTGATTTTAGAGAGATAGTGAAAGAGAGAGAGAGAGAGAGAGAGAGAGAGAGAGAGAGAGAGAGAGAAGGAGAGAGAGAGAGGTTGGTGAGAAACATTGATCAGTTGCCTCCCCTAGGTGCCCCTACCGGGGATCGAACATACAACCTTTTGGTTATGAGATGA
The DNA here is from genome assembly GCF_014108245.1 of Pipistrellus kuhlii. Classification (NCBI taxonomy): domain Eukaryota; kingdom Metazoa; phylum Chordata; class Mammalia; order Chiroptera; family Vespertilionidae; genus Pipistrellus; species Pipistrellus kuhlii. The sequence continues at coordinate 4,754,982 of NW_023425504.1, read as the reverse complement.
TACTCCAACCAACTAAGTTACCTGGCCAGGGTGAGAGTACAGCACTTATATATTTCTGAATGCTGTTTTTTTTTTCACTTAACATTAAAATATACAAATGTTCCTATTTTAAGTAGCTATTATTTGAAAGCATTTTAAATTAATGAATGATAGTCTATCACTTATTTAACTGTTTTCCTGTTGTTGAACTTGTAGGTTGTTGATTGCTTCTTGGGATCTTGTTTTATAGCTCAGTGCCTAGAACATTGTAAATGCTAAACAAATGTTAGCTATTATAATATGATGTGTCCATGGTGTTTTGGCATTTTTGAAAAGGTGTCAGTGGTCTCTCAGGGCAGGGATGGTTGTTAAATTTACTCTTCTTGAATCAGCTTGCTTAATTCCTTGGGAAGAACAGTATTTGACAGATATTTGGACAAGGGAAAGGAATCAGTTGTTCTTGGGCATTAAGATGTTATAAATGTTCTCACTCCAAAACTAAAGGATAGAAAAATAGATTGTTTTGGCTTTGGGGATTAGGACAATAGGTATTTTTTCCTACTGTTAAAATTTTAATTTTGTTATAATATCCTTTCTTATTTTTTATAGAGCAAGAGATGTTTTCAGGGGAAAAATGTCAATCATGTTTGAATGCTTTTGTTTTCTTTTCCCAGTAGGAATGGCAATGATGGCTACGCAAATTGCTTCCTTGCCCTGTAATCCTTGTCGGTGTTTCTGGTCTCCACATCTCCTAAAAACAGAGGAAGGACAATAAAATTAAAACTGTCAGCCTGTGTAATGTTGTACCCTCTCCAAAGCATTTTGTTGCACTTGTTCAACCAGGTGCTAGAAAAAGTACAATTTATTCTCCCCAAATATTTGAGTCTATCAGGCTGGAGCTTTTCCCTCTGTGCCCATAGCCAGGTGGCTAGGCATGGCAATGGCACTGCTAAGCGATTCTACTAGAAGCTGAGATTTGGGAGAGGCAAGTGTCCAGGCCAGGCTCCTAAGAGTTTGATGACATTGAACTAAGCCTACTTACCTGGTGTGAATAAGGCAGTGAAAAGGGGGAGACGGGGTGGCCATGAAATAGGCAGAGCACATCAGAGAAGCATTGTGACAGCTTCAGAAAGACAGGCTGTCAATATATAGGCAGGGTCCAGGCTCTGGCTAGGGTTTGAGGGCAGGCATCTCTCTGCAGGGGGAGACAAATGGGGCTCTGCCTTATTTTCCTAGGTTCTAGATTGAAGTACTGAGCAGGTCAAGATTCAGACTAACCGAAACCGGTTTGGCTCAGTGAATAGAGCATCGGTATGTGGACTGAAAGGTCCCAGGTTCGATTATGGTCAAGGGCATGTACATTGGTTGCAGGCACATCCCCAGGAGGGGGTGTGCAGGAGGCAGCTGGTTGATGTTTCTCTCTCATCGATGTTTCTAGCTCTCTATCCCTCTCCCTTCTTCTCTATAAAAAAATCATATCTATCTATCTATCTATCTATCTATCTATCTATCTATCTATCTATACACACACACACACACACACACACACACACACACACACACACATAATTCAGACTAAGGGCCAGAGTTTCAGAATAGAGATTCAGGTACAGACAAATGGCAGAAATTTGGGGCCTAGTGTTAACAGTAAGATGGAAGGCCAGTTTCTAGTACAGGACACAAGTTCTGCAAAAGCTGACCTCATGCCTAGCCCACCAAATGTCAAATAGGGTACCTTAAGAGCACTATGTCAAGGGGCTATAAAACATCCTGAGCTTTGAGCACGGGTGAGCCTTTATGGGGGACAGTGGCTTGGGTAGGGGGCTGCTCAGGTAGAAAACTAGGCAAGTTGTTGCTTGCTTTTTGGAGGCACAAGGGAGACCTGAATAAACTCCCTTGATGATAGGATTTCACAGTTTTTGATAAGAGTCAATTGTTCTATTTTAGAAAATAATTAATCTTTCTATCAATCATTTTACAGATTTACATACATATACACAATTCTGTTATTTATTGGTGTTTATACCCCAAAACTACATTCGCTAATGAGAACCTAAGCTCTTTTCTTTGTATAGTGCACATTCTTCTGAGGGTTAGTATGCTAGGCCACGTGGCCACCTAGAATTAAAGACTATTTTATTGCAGCCTATGGAATAATGGATTTGCCTAATATTAAAGGCTTTTTATGGCTCCTTCAAAAGCCTCTCAATTCACAAATTCAAGGTAAATCTGTTTTCTTCTGCATAAAGCTTTGCTCTTTGTTAGGCTTTAATAGACCAATGTGACCCTGAACTGCGGACTCTAAGTTTTCTTTATCTATCCTATTGCCTGGGTTAGCTATGGTGGGGGGAGATGTGGGAAGAGCAAGGAAAAGAGGAAGGGGGAGGGAAGGGAAGAGATACTGTGGTTCCGATAAAAATGTATTATGTGCAATGAAAGAGATTTTCATACCCCAGTTTATCCAGCCTGTATCAGGGCAGTAGTCCTGGTGAGCAGTATAAGACACACAATGATAAGTATGATTTTGGGAACTGATTTTCAACCCACCTATTCTTCCCTCTTCCTTATTCTCCCCCTCCACTTCTTTGAATGGAAGATGCCAAGGGCAGGTGAACTATGGTGGCTTCAATCTAATCAGCAACTCCTCCCCTGGATGGACTATGCCATTTTTATAGATCAACTCTGTACTATGCCACCCCAGTCAGTTAGCACATAATATTGTGCATAAAGAATTTAGGGACCCTCTGGAAAAGGAATTTTTATGAAAATATATGTATTCAATTCAAGCAAAAAAAAAAAATCCAGAAAGGTTAAGATATCAAAGGCAACTTCTGCTTGGAATAGAAAACATGCAAGCAATAGAGTGAAGAGTTTTGGTGCTGTCATGGTCATCCTGGTGCCGGCATATGAATGCTGTGCAACTTAAGGCAAGCCCAATGACCTCTCTGGGCTTTTATTTTCAGTAGAATGTTGCTTATGATAGATGGCTTACTGAGAGGTTGAGAAGATGACATGAGAAAAAGTCTAGCACAGCACCTGGAATACAGTAGGCACTGAGCAGTTATTTTTTCCGATTAGTAATGTGGCCATGGATTGAAGCTTCAGCCTTCAGACAATTTCCATTTCTTCTAGGGCTATGGTAGGACCAGGTGGGACTTGATTTGAGAAAACACAAGTGCGGAGCTGGGTAGACAAAAGCCCCCTTTCAGCTCCTGGTTCAAGATGACCACTCTCCATATGGCTTCACCTGCTGTGCACTGTCCTAATTGCAATCAGAATGGATCTCATTAGGGTTACAATGGCCTAGCAAAATGAAGAGTGGTTACCATGGCCCACTCACTAGGCCTGCCAGCCGGCGGTCCAAAAAGAAGCAGAGGCAAAATGTTTCCTGTAATTACAGTGCCCAACAAGGCACCCCAAGGATGTTGGGAGCCTAATAAATAGCCTTTGCAATTTTTCTTCCTATCTGCCAAATGTTTATTACAAATATGTGGGGGTCTGATTCATTGGCAGTGCACATACCCCCCAGCCTCCCTATAATATATACATACAAGCTTAGTGTGAGGGGACCAGTGTGGAAGCCTGTAAGGAGCAGTTGCATGCTTCCTGTATGGACATACAATCTGTTCCTAAATTCATTGAGTATTTATTTATAATGGATTAATGGTGGTGGTTGGAACCTAGTAAATGCTATGTTCTAGGTGCTCTCCAAATGCTTTAAAAAACCAAACTATAATTTGTAAGTGAATAGATTTCAAATACCGTAGATACTTTCTCAGTTTTAGGGTGGGTGGGGTGAGATTAGATGTATTCTTTACTTGGGGGAGATAATCTAATTTTGTCAAATCATCTGGAGAGGACAAAATGGGTGTGAATCATGTTATTCTTCATTGTAGTGGTTTAGTCCTGGTGTCATTTGCCTTTATATAAATTTTGTGGGTTTTTTTTTTTCCGGGGGGTAACATAGCTGTAATCTGGGTATCTACAATCAAATGAAAGAGATGCTTTTGAGTTAGGAACTGTATATTTTCCCCTAAATAATAACTAAGGAGAAGGAACCTAACACATGATTTAGTCAGAGCTTTTTCTGGAAAATCAACAAATAATTCTCAAAATCAATAACACAAATATTATTTAAACAATATTTACTATTATGTGTGATATAGATATTACTATAAGTATAGTCTATCTGTCATCTATTTATCTAAGTCTATAATATATTTACCTAAATAAACTACTTAGATCATTGAACTATGAATGTGCGAAATTCTTGCCCATCTAACTGAAGTTACTTACCAAGATTAAGTAAAATATTTCCGTCACTCACCCTGAACTTGGTTATTGGAGGCTGAAATCTTGTGCTGCTGTACTCAGCTCTTGTACAGGCTCCAGTTTGGGTGTGAAGAGCTGCTTTAGCATTACAAGCCCTTATGGTACCTCTGCCTGGCTTTACTTTTTTTTTTTTAAAAGGCCCTTAATTTGCTTGCTCAGCTTTTTCCTTTCAGTCTAACACTGCCTGTGCTTGCTGCCTCCTCCTGTTGTATTTCATTTTTGTTCCAGAAAGGGATGGCTTTTCATTTCTCTATGGGTAGTGAGTGTCTTGGATGGGCCTATCTGCAAGCATGGCTCTGGAATTTTGTGATATGGTGGCAGATCCCAGGGTCCTTTTATGAAGCTTCCTAACCCCCGCCCCCCCTATAAAAGCAGTGAAGAGGAAAGAGGTTTTTGGCATTAATATATCGGTTCCAATTACACTAAAATTAACAACTTCCCTATTCCTCTCATTATGCATAAAGAAGGGGCAGTGATGAAGGTGATTCCTCAGGAAGTCCTGGAAGTCAGACTGAGATGGGAGTCAATTGAAGGAGCTAAGAGTCTTTTGTTGCCCTGGTATAGAGTCAATCTGTAAAAATGGCATAGTCCATGGGGATGCACAGATAGGTTGACTATGTGGCATCAATTCTTCCTTGATATATGGAAGAACTTGGTATATAAGAGCCTGAAGAGGCATTAGAGGGACTATGACCACTTATGGGCCAAGCCTCCTAAGGTAAATCGACTTGTCACACGGGGAAGGAAAAAATCTGCTTCCACCTGGAGCAAGGAAACTTTTGGTCATAGGAGCGGAATCAGAGTTGTAATGGTTGTGGCAAAGGAATAATGGGATGGCAGCAGAGGTAACAGTAGTGCTATAAAGTAGACTTACAGGTGATTGTAAGCCTGGACTAAGAACACAGCAATACAGTCCAGAGGGAAGCATTTAAGCAGCAGAGAGCTGGTGGAATAAAAGAGTGAGGTCAGAACCATGATGGGAACTCACTTTTAACAAAATTTTATTGCCCTAACCGGTATGGCTCAGTGGATAGAGCGTCGGCCTGTGGACTGAGGTCCCAGGTTCGATTCGGGTCAAGGGCATGTACCTTGGTTGCAGGCACATCCCCTGTGGGGGGTGTGCAGGAGGCGGGTGATCAATGTTTCTCTCTCTCATTGATGTTTTTAGCTCTCTATCCCTCTCCCTTCCTCTGTGTAAAAAATCAATAACATATTATTATATTTTAAAAAATTTATTGAGCACCTATTCTGTGTCAAATATTGTGTTAGGTCCTGTTCCATAAAATCTGGAGATACTATTTTTTTTTATTTCAAGAAAAATGATTTTAAATATAATAATGTTACATTCAATAAATATTAATATCTCAAGAAAAATAATTTTAAATATAATAATGTTATATGCAATAAACACCAATTAATAAAAACAATCATAAATGTGATAATATTACATGCAATAAACATTAATATTTCAAGTGGGGATATTATGTTTAATTGTGTCACTTTGGGATGCTAAGATTAATCAGTTGATAACAGTAACAGCCTGATACATCCATTATAAGGTTCCTCAACAAACTATTGAATATTACCTAATGAGTTAAGCAGCCAAATATACGGTAATCTTTGCCTAGGAGTGGGCTAACTCATTTTTTTAAAAAGTCAACCTTGCCAGGGTAAGATGGTGCTCTGACACCAGTGAACTGGCATAACAGCAGATACATTTAAAACAAGCATAGCTACAATATCATTTCACATATAATAAAATAAATAATACACCCTTAATATCTTATAATACATAATCAAATTTTCCTGCTTTTATAAAATGTTTTGATTTTACATTTGGTTTGTTAGAATTAGGTTCCCAATAAGGTCTACACATTGCACTTAGCTGATATGTCTCAAGTCTCTCTCTCTCTCTCTCTCTCTCACTCTCTCTCTCTCTCAATTCCTCCCTCCCTTCTTTCCTCCTTCCCCTTTCCTTTCCTCCCTCCCTCTTTCCTCCCTCTCTCTTATAGCAGCACCTCCACACTCCATTTTTATAACATTTATTTTTTTGAAAAACCATTTAATTTGTTCTTTAGAATTTACAACACACTGGATTTTGCTGATTATATTTGTCAGTTTTGTCTAACTGGTTCCTCTATATTCCATATTTCCTGTAAATAGGTATAGTATTGACTACATTAAATTTACTTTATTATTATTATTTGGCAGAAAAGTTTTATAGTTTGTAAGGTTTATTTCTTATTCCTAATAAGTATCAGGAGACACATATTATTTGGTTGTACAACTTTCAGTGACGTTAATATTAATCAGTGGGTATAGGTGTTTGCAGTTTTATCCATCCATTATAAATTTCCCATCAACATTTCACGTAATGTTTTGATAATTAGTAATGATAATTTACTAGATCCATTATTTCTTAAGGACTCTTCAATGATGATTTTTTAAAGTTTATCATCCTTTCTGTGTTTATTAGCAGGAATTTTTCCATAAAAAATGATTTTTTCCTCATCAACTATTTGGTTACCCTGAATGAAGTTCATATAGAAAAGACAAGATACATGCTTGATTCTCTCCCTTTATTTAACAGCTAGGGGCCTGGTGTACAAAATTCGTGCACTGGGAGGTTCCCTTTAGCCCAGCCTGCCTCCTCTCACATACTGGGAGCCCTCAAGGGATGTCCTACTGATGGGGTAGGTCCACTCCCCGGAGTGGACCTAAGCTGCAGTCTGGCCGACCTTTGTGGGAGACGACCAGGCTGATCAGGGAAAGGCACCAGCCTCATCACCCCGCTACTGCAGCCACTGCCAGTCACTGCAGCCACCAAGGTGTTTTCTTCTGGTCCCTTCACCATGTAAAAATGACAACTTTCTTTAGGCATTTTCAAGATGTGTCTTTCATAGGATATATTTTCCCTTCCTTCCTTCCTTCCTTCCTTCCTTCCTTCCTTCCTTCATTCCTTCCTTCCTTCCTCCCTTCCTTCCTTCCTTCCTCTCTCCCTCTCTCTCTCTCTCTATCCTCACCTGAGGATATGTTTCCATTGATTTTTAGAGAATGTGTAAGAGAAAGGGAAAGACAGAGAGGAATACCAAAGTGAGAAGAACACTTTGATTGGTTGCCTCCTGCATGAGCCCTGGCCTGGGCCCAAGCCAGGGAGGAGCCTGCAACTTAGGTCCATGCCCTTGATCAGAATCTAACTTGGAACCTGCGGTTGGCAAATCTAGGCATTATCCACTGAGCAAAACCTCCTAGGGCAGGATATGACATTTCTTAACTCTCCAGCAGTGGACCTTCATTTTTTTTCTCCAGGGGTGTGGTGGAAAAGTCCTAGATCATCTTTTTGGATTCTTATACCCAAGATACTAAGAATATTACCAGTGGCATACAAGGAGCTTAGTCAATAAGTGGTCAGAAAAGGTGTTTCCTTTGTAGTTCACACCTATCTGCTCCAATCTCAGGCTCCATACCTGCCTAGGCCTAAAGATTATGGCCCTGGGCAGGAGACCTCCAGCTGGCTCTAATTGCCTGGCTCTGCCTCTGGCCAAGGCCTCAAGCCTCTGGCCTAGGCTCAGCCCTGGGCAGGAGTTCTCCAGCTGCCTCTGATTGCCTGGCTCCACCATCTGGCCAAGGCCAGCAAGGGCAGGTGGAAAGCTTGGCTTCCCCCATTGCTGGGGAAATCCAAGCCTCCCTCCTGCTCTCCATGGCTGCAGACATCTTGGTTGAGTTTATTTGCATGTTCGCTCCTGATTGGCTGGTGGACGGGTCTTATGGGAGTAGTGGAGGTACAGTCAATTTACATATTACTCTTTTATTAGATAGGATTTTCAAAATAATTGTAAGTGCAGCCTTAGCCTGTTTGGCTCAGTGTGTAGAGCAGTGCCTTGCAGACTAAAGAGTCCCAGGTTTCATTTTGGTCAAGGACACATGTCTGGGTTGCAGGCTTGATCCCCAGTATGGGTGTGCAGGAGGCAGCTGATCAATGATTATCTCTCATCATTGATATTTCTATCTTTCTCTCCCTCTCCCTTTCTCTTTGAAATCAATAAAACAATATATTTAAAAAAATAATGGTAGGCAATCTAATAAACTCCAAAGGTGAGAATTATATTTTAAAAGTATTATGAATTCATGGATTTGCTAGTAATCACTGTCTTTTAATTCACAAAAGTCATTGTTTTTTGATGCTCAAATTGTCTATTTTTGTCCAGTAGGAGCCTCTTAGAGTTGATTTTTTTTGTTTGTTTTGACAGATCTAGTTAGTGTTTGATAGCATCCTTGCTTATAGGCAAAGCAAGTTGTTACAGACACATCTTGAACATTTATTGCTCTAACCTAGGATCAATCATTTCTCCAAGGATACCCGGCTCCTTTTGGGGGCAAATGCTCTCTGGGTATTAGGAATGCTCATTGCTACCTTGTTGTTATTATTTCTAGGCCTTTCCAGAAAGCAAAGCTACTTGAACTCAGGCATTAAACTTAGTAAGTTATTACAAAATAAAATTGAATATATAATATGAAAGCGTAATAATGCATATATAAAAAGGAGTTCTTAAAATTCTTCAAAGAGTTTAGAATTTTTGGTTTTAAAAACTGCAACATTGCAAAGTAAATCTTATGCCAGTATCACACTAGATTATTGTAATTTTTAAAGTAAATATTGAAATCAAATAGTGCATATTCTCCCACTTTGTTTTTCTATTTCAGTATTGTTTTGGCTATTTTATATCTTTTGCAATTCCATGTAAATTTTAGAACCAGCTTGTAGTTTCTTCCAAAAGGCCTCCTGGGACTTTTTATACATAAACTACATTGAAGGGAAAATAAACACGCTAATGATATTGAATCATCCTATTTTTGAACTTGGCATATCTCACCATTTATTTTTCTCTATGTATTTAATTTACTGCAGTTTATCTTAGCAATATTTTATTTCCCTTAGCAATAATATTTCGTCCTTAAATATTTGACAGAATTAACCAGTGAAACCATGAAACTCATTTATTTTGAGCTTGGAGTTTTTTCTGTGGGAGTTTGCTTTTTTTAGAATCAGTTTGTTAAGTAGGATTTATATAAAACTCATATTTTTAACTGTATCATTCAGTGAGTTTGACAAATAATATTTTCTGCAAATAAAGATAGTTTTTTTCTTCCTTTCCAATTTCTGTGCCTTTTATTTCTTTTTTACCTAATACCCTAGCTAGAACCTTCAGTACAATATTGTATAGAAGAAATGAGAGAAGATATCCTTGTCATTTCCTTGACCTGAGAGGAAAAGCATTCAACATTTTACTGTTAGGTATGAGGTTTACTATCTAATTTTTATGGAAGGTTCTTTTCAGTTGAGAGAAGTTTTCTTATATTCTTAGTTTTAAGAGTGTTTTTTTTTTTTTTCTTTCATCATGAATGATAGTTGAATTTTATCAGATGCCTTTTTGGTATCCATTGAGTTGATCATATAATTCTTTGTTACTCTTTCTGTATAATGTGTTACATAGAATGAATTTATAATGCAAATCTACCTTGCATTCCTGGGACATAATATCCTACCTTCTAAAAGAGCAATATGCAAATTAACCATCACTCTGATCAAGCCCCGCCCACCAGCCAATCAGAACAAGTATGTAAATTAACCCTAGCCAAGATGACTGCAGCCTCAGAGAGCACTTGAGAGAGGCTTAGATTTCCCCGGCAACGGAAGCCAAGCTTTCCACACACCCTGGCCAGCCTAGGCCTCTACTCAAGGATACAAAGTTTCAATTATAGAAGATAAATCCCAAGAAAAATGGGGGCAGCCATGGAGCTGGAAGAACAGGCTAGGGTTTCCCCAGCAACTGAGGAAGCCAAGCTTTCCATCAGCCCTGGCAGGCCTTGGCTTCCACTCAAGGCTACAAAGTTTCAATTATAGAAGATACATAAAACCTGTGCCCTCGCACAGTCTGTGATCCCTCTGAAGATGTCTGACTCTCCACATGAAATGGGCCTAACCTGTCAGTCAGACATCTTTAGTGCTGCTGCTGAGGTGTGAGAAGCTCCCTTCACTGCCACTGCACTTGCCAACTGTGAGCCTGGCTTCTGACTGAGTGGCACTCTCTCTGTGGCAGCTCAATGATCCCCAAGGGGCAGCTCCTGCATTGAGCATCTGCTCCCTGATGGTCAGTGTGCATCATAGCAACCGGTTGTTCCACCATTTGGTTGATTTGCATATTAACCTTTTATTTTATATTAGAGGCCTGATGCATGAAGTAGGCACCAGCTTCTCTCTGTTACTCTGGACCTGGGCTTCCTTTGCAGCCTGGCTTCATTTGGAATGTCATCTGGAAGGATGTTTAGAAGGATGTCTGGTCTAATTAGCATATTATGCTTTTATTATTATAGATGATTCTGACAGATATGAGGTGATATCTCATTGAAGTTTTAATTTGCATTTCTCTGATAATTAGTGACTTTGAGCATTTTTTTCATATGTCTTTCTGCCAGTTGTATGTCCTCTTTGGAGAAATATCTATTCAAGTTCTCTGTCTGTTTTTCAATTGGATTGTTTGTCTTCCATTTGTTGATATGCATGAGTACTTTATATATTTTGGATATTAACCGCTTATCAGATGTATCATTGACAAATATGTTGTCCCATACAGTGGATTCTGTTTTCATTTTCTTTTGCTGTGCAGCAGCTTTTTTATTTTTACATAGTCTCAACTTTTGTTTTCCCTTTGATTCTCTTGCTTTAGGAGACATATTGGCAAAAATTCTGCAATGTGAGGTGTCTGAGATTTTACTGCCTATGTTTTCTTCTAAGATTTTTATGGCTTCATGCTTTATATTTAAGTATTTTGTTCATTTTGAGTTTATTCTTGCGTATGATGTAAGTTGATGGTCTAGTTTCATTTTTTGCATGTGTCTGTCCAATTTTCCCAACAACATTTATTGAAGAGACTGTGTTTGCCTCCATTGTATGTTCTTGTCTCCTTTGTCAAATATTAATTGACCATAATGGTGTGGGTCAATTTCTTGCATCTCTGTTCTGATCTATTGGTCTACATGCCTGTTCTTGTGCCAGTACCAAACTGTTTTTGTTTTAATAGCTTTGTAGTATAGTTTGACATCTGGTATTGTGATCCCTCTAACTTTGTTCTTCTTTCTCAAGATTGCTGTGGCTATTTGGGGTCTTTTATGGTCCTGTATACATTTTGGGGGTATTTGTTCTAATTCTGTGAAGTAGACAGTTGGCATTTTAATGGGAATTGCATTGAATCTACAGATTTCTTTGGGTAGTATGGACATTTTAATGATGTTAATTCTTCCAATGCATGAACATGGTATATATTTTCATTATTTTTGTTATTTATAATTGAATTTTCCTAACTGCACATTTCCATTTTTATTTTTTTCTCTTCTCTAGAGAATAGGTCTGCTTTATTGAGTTGCCTGTTGATATTATTTTATTCTTTCACTTTCTGACCATGGATTCCCTTAGGGTAAAGATATAATTTATCATATACATTTGAGTGTGAGGGGAAACTATTAATTATACCAGTAGCAATAAGGAGTTTCTCATGGAAACCAGAATATATAATCCCCACAGTCATAGGTACCAACTTTTGTCTTCTGTCTCTGGTTTAGATGCTTATGTCCTATGTCTCTGGTAGAATGATGCATAGCAACAAACCTGCTAGTGGTGGGAAACTCAGAGAAATCTTGGTCTCTGGGAACAGTCAGTGTACTCATGGCAAGTAACCAGGCTCCACTCTTTTTTTTTTTTTTTTAATATTAGGTCTAGTAATAATTAATGTTGTTTTCTAATACTTTTTTAAATCGAATTTATTTAAACAATACAACAAAATTTAATGAACAATATAGTTGCCGTTGTTTTCTACTACTTGTGCCCAACGCTGAGGAAGCATTTTAATCCCTCTGTTGTAAAATTCTTGTGATTTTGATGCAAAAAATTCGGTCAATGCATTTTTGAGGCATTCTTCATTATTGAATTTTTTTCCAAGAAGAAAGTTTTGCAAAGAACGAAACAAATGGTAATCAGAAGGGGCAATATCAGGAGAATATGCAGGTTGAGGGAGAACTTCCCATTCCAACTGGCGCAGTTTTTCAGCAGTGATTCTTGCAGTATGCGGTCGTGCGTTATCGTGGTGAAGAATTACGCCCTTCCGATTAATCAGCGCGGGTTCTTTTTCTCTTAAAGCTTGGGCTAACCTTTCCAATTGGGCACTATACACTGCACTTGTAATGGTTTGGTTAGATGGTAAAAGTTCATAATGAAGAATTCCTTTAAAATTCCACCAAACACACAACATCACTTTTTTCGCATGCAAGTCAGGTTTTGGCGTGGGCTGCGGAGCCTCATTTTTGTCCAACCATTGAGGCCGCCTTTTCAAATTAACATACAGCACCCATATTTCATCTCCGGTAACAATTTGCTCTAAAAACGGCAAACGGTTTTGACGAGAGAGGAGCGAACTGCAAATTGTGACTCTTTGATGACTGTTGTTGTTGGTCAACTCATGAGGAACCCATTTTCCAAACTTTTGGACTTTGCCAAGTGCACGCAATTGATTGGAAATTGTTTTTTGTGAACAATTTAAAGTTGTCGCAAGCTCTTGTTGGGTAATTTGAGGATTTTGCACCAAAAGAGCTTGAAGAGCTTCTTGATCAAAATTGGACACACGGCCTCGACCACTCTTGTCATCTAACAAAAAATTTCCCTCGCAAAATTTCTCAAACCAACGTTGGCATTTTCTGGTGCTAACTGCATCTTGACCAAGAGCACTACAGATGTTTTTTGCAGCCTCACTTGCTTTTCTTCCTAATTGGAACTCGTAAAGCATGCAGTGCCGAATATGCTCTTCATCCGCCATCTTCTTAGCCCTAGTTTTGCAACAAAAACCAAACCAAACACAAACTTTTTCAAGCAAAACTTGTTAATTGCACTTCACACGTTCTGTCGATACCACGTGTTTGAAGGTTATGTCAATACAAGTCAATGCCAAGCAAGATTTTAAACGAATGTTTAAAAACGACATTAATTATTACTAGACCCGAGATATATATATATTTCTTTATTGAGTTCAGAGAGAAAGGGAAAAGGAGAGAGAGATAGAAACATTAATGATGAGAGTCATTGATTGATCTGCAACCCTTGGCCAGAATTGAACCCAGAAACCTTCATTCCACAGGCTTATGCTCTATCCTCTGAGGCAAGCTGCCTAGGGTACTAGCTGGCTTTATAGGGTTGACATATCTAGGCTTAGAAATGTAGAAGGCAGTGAATATGAGGTCTTATCCATTTGACCTGGTAACTTAATCACTTATTGCAGGCTAAATTCACTGGTCATTTATGCAAGTAACTAGGGAGGAAATAAGGAACTAGAGTTGCCACAGTTGATGCAAGTTGTGCCCTATATATACAAGGATGCCCAATAGAGGAAGAAGGTGGGGCTGAATTCCAGAGCAGGTTTCATGTGCACTGGTTGGAGTTACAAATCTTGAAGGAGGGGGTACCTTTTTCTATTTTACACAAAGGTGTCTTATGGTGGCAGACCCATTTGTATTCTTGATCTGCATATTCTCTGCCCTGTTTTTGCTGGTGTTTCACTAGTAAATCTAAGTGAAAACAAACTTAAATCAGAGTAACAATCCTTGCCAATTTTGAAGCTTACACAGCCTCTGTAATCTGTTTTAGCTAATTTTTCAACACCACTTTTATGATTATTTCCTCTTAATTTGTTTAAAAATTTAAAAAATATATTTTTATTGATTTCAGAAAGGAAGGGAGAGGGATAGAGAGATGAATAGAAACATCATTGATGAGAGAGAATCATTGATTAGCTACTTCCTGCATGCCCCACACTGGGGATCAAGCCCACAACCTGGGCACGGGCCCTGACCAGAAATTGAACCGTGGCCTCCTGGTTAATAGGTCAATGCTCAACCACTGAGCAACACTGTCCGGTCATCCTCTTAATTTGTAATGTAAGCTTTATTTACCCTTCTATCTCTAGAAATGTTTTTATCTTCTTGTTTGTCTTATTATTTTTAAAAAGTTTAAAAAACAGAGAATTGTGTCTACCTGCCAGAAATAGCCATTTCTAACAATTTGGTGTATATATAATTTAGACTTTTCCATGAATCTATAAATAGACATTTCCTTTAATATATACTTATTTATCTTTATATCGATTTATTCTGATTGACATTTATATGTTTTAGTTGTTTTACTAACATAAACTATTCTGTAATTGTTATCCTTATACATGTATTTGCATACACTGGGGCTACTGTTTTCTTAGGATAAAATGTCAGACATAAATTGCTGGATCAAAGGTATGTTCATTTAATGTTTTTATTTTTTTGTTATTTTTACTACATCGCCCTCAGAATGGTTGTGTCATTTTACACTTCAGCCGGTAGTATAAGAGAATGTTTATTTCTTACCTTTTTGCCATTACTGGACAACATCATGCTTTTTAGTGTTTGTTACTCTAATAGGCAAAATGAATGTTTAGTATAAACTAAGTGCTCAGTAAATATTTGTTGAATAACAGTATTGTTGTGGTTTGGCTTTTATATATTTGATTATTAGTGAGTTTGACCAAATATTCCAGGCCTCTGCAACTTTTTTTCAGTAGAGGGTCAAATAATAAATATTTTAGACTTTGTGGGATACATGGTCTCTATTGCACCTTCTACACTCTGCCTCATTGTAGTGTGGTGCATCCATAGACAATATGTAACTGAATGTCTGTGATTGTGTTTCAATATGTAGAGAGATAGGCAGCAGCCATATTTGTACCACAGGCAACTAGTTTGCTGATCTCTGATGTATTTGTATTTGTTGCTATTTAGAACACTTCTGTGAATTGCTAGTTTGTATTCTTTACACATTTTTTATTGGGGGGTATTTATAAGAGTTCTTTATTCTATTTGGTTACAAAGTCACAGTATTAGCCCTTTGTCTTATTTTGCAAATAATTTCCCCATTTTTTCATTCATTTACTAACTTTGCTTATGGTCTCTTTTTCCTTTACAAATATTTTTATTTTATGGAATTAAATCTTTCAGACTCTTGCTTTATGGTTTTAAAGTTTTATGTTATACTTAGAAACGTCTTCCTTATTCCAAGATTTAAAAATATTCTATATTTCCTTCATTGCTTTTCTTTAATTTTTAAAAATGTGAATATGGCCGAAACTGGTTTGGCTCAGTTGATAGAGCGTCAGCCGGCAGACCGAAATGTCCCGGATTCGATTCTGGTCAAGAGCATGTACCTTTGTTGCAGGCACATCCCCAATGGGGGGTGTGCAGGAGGAGGTTGATCGATGTTTCTCTCTCATCGATGTTTCTGACTCTCTATCCCTCTCTCTTCCTCTCTGTAAAAAGAAAACCACACAATAAAATATATTTAAAAATAAAAATGTGAATATGTTTCTGAATGTATTTTTATTTTTATTTGGTGACAGGAATATACTTTTATTTGAAATATAATTTTATTATATACTAAATTCCCATATTGTGCATTGGTCTGTTTCTGAACCTAAGTTTCTAACTTATGCTTTATGAATTACTTTTGTGTTATTTTATATAGTATTTATTTCATGACATTTTCTAATGTCTTATTACTTGCATAGGCAGTCTATTGAGTTTACATATACCTTACTGAAATTGCTGGATTTTTTTTATTATTTAAAGTAGTTTTTCTCTTGAATTTTCTAGGCTGTCATATCGTCCTCTACAGATAATGATAATTTTGCCTATTCTTTTTTCAAAAGAAATATCTATTTTGTTGCAGTGGCTAGAATTTATATGATAATTCATATAATAGCAGTGATAATGGATACCCTTATAGAGTTCCTGATTTTAATGTGAGAGGCTCTTATGTTTCATTGTTAGGTGTTTTTGATCGTAAACATTCTCTCATGTTTAAGAAGATTTCTTCTATTCCTAGTTTATTATTTTTTTTCAAGTAAGGATGGATGTTGAATTATCAAATGCAATTTGGGCATCTATTGAGATAATTATACAATTTTTCTACTTCAACCAGATTATGTAATAAATTATGTCAATATATTACTAATATTGGGCCATTCATCCTCTCCCCCCTCCCCCCCCGGGGAAGACTCAAATAGGTCAGAATGCATTCTTCTCCTACCTGTGTTCTAATATAATGTTGAATTATGTTTGCTAATGTTTTATTTAAAATTTTTATATTTGTATCCTGAGAGAAGTTTAGTCTGATAGTAATTTTCTTATTTTTTGCTGTGTTTATCAGGTTTGTTGTAAGGCATTTGCAACCCTAGTGAAATAAATTGGGAATGTTTTCATGCTACCAATGATATAGAAAATTATATAGTTAAATATAATGTAGTTGAAGGGCTAAAAGGAGATAAAAATATTTTTTATCCTTGAGATAATGATAAAAAAAATATGTATAAACCCTTGTGGATCTAGTGCCCTTTGGGGAAATAGCTACCTTCAACGATTATTTATTCATGGCCAATCTTGTTTCATTTATATTCCTAAACCACTGTATTTCTCAAACAACTTATCATTTCATCTAAACACTTCAGTAATACTTATCGGTATGTTCTACTTTTGGAAATATAACAATACCCATATAACTCCTAAATAATTTCTCATTATTATGTCAACATTCAAATTTCCACAATTATATCATAAATATATTTTAAGAAATATATTTTAGTTGTCATTTATTTTCATTTTCTACTTTTTAACATGAAAAAAAATTAAACACATATATAAAAGTAAAAATAATAAGACATTCAATAAAAACTTGTAGACTCTTAGATTCAGCACTTCTTAATAGTTTGTCATATTTGCTTTCTCTCTCATATCTCTATATCTCTCTGTCTCTGTCTCTCTCTCTTTGTATCTCTCTCTCTCTCAATATATATATATATATATATATATATATATATATATATATATACACACACATACATACATACTAGAGGGCCAGTGCATGCAATTCATACATGGGGGTGTGTGTTCCTCAGCCCAGCCTACACTATCTCCAATTTGGGACACCTCGAGGGATGTCCAACTGCTCCTTTAGGCCCAATCATGATGGGCAGTCAGACATCCCTCTCATAATCCAGGACTGCTGGCTCCCAACTGTTCACCTGCCTGCCTTCCTGATTACCCCTAATTGCTTCTGCCTGCCAGTGTGATCATCCCATAACCACTCCCATGCCAGTCTGATTGATGCTTAACTGTTCCCCTGCCAGCCTGTTTTCCTCGAATTGCCCTCTCCTGCAGGCCTGGTCCCCCCCACCCCCACAACTGCTCTCCCCTGCAGGCCTGGATCCCCACCAACTGCCCTTCCCTGCAGGCTTGGTCGCCCCCAACTACCCTCTTCTGCCAGCCTGGTCACTCTTAACTGCCCTCCCCTGCAGGCTTGATTGCCCCCAATTGCCCTCCCTTGCAGATCTGGTCCCTTCCAACAGCCCTCCCCTGCTGACCATATTATGGTCGCCATCTTGTGTCCACATGGGGCAGTCATCTTTGACCATATGGATGAAGCCATCTTGTGTGTTGTAGTGATGGTAAATTTGCATATTATTCTTTTATTATATAGGATTAGATAGAATAGAGGCCTGGTACATGGGTGGGGGCTGGCTGGTTTGCCCTGACGGGTGTCCTAGATCAGGGTGAAGGTTCCCTTGGGATGTGGGATGGCCTGGGTGGTGGTTTGTAGGCTGACCATGCCCCTTGGTGAGCCAAGCAAAGGCCTTGATATCTGAGATTTATTTATCTTCTATAATTTGTAGCCTTGAGCAGAGCCAAGCTTCCTTCTTGCTCTTTGGCTGCAGCCATTTTTGTTGGAATTTATTTATCTTCTATATTTAAACTATGTAACCTTAAACAGAGACCAAGACAGGCCAGACCTGCAGAACCTTGGCTTCCTCCATCACCGGGGGCAACTCAAGCCTCCTGCTCTCTCCAGCTTCATGGTCGCAACCATTTTTGTTGGGATTTATTTATCTTCTATAATTGAAACTTTGTAGTCTTAAATGGAGGCCAAGGCAGGCCAGGGAAGGCAGAAACTTGGTTTCCTCCATTGCCAGGGTAACTCAAGCCTCCTGCTCTCTCTGTGGCTGCAGCCATCTTGGTTGGATTAATTTGCATACTCGTTCCTGATTGGCTGGTGGGAGTGGATTGTGGGTGTAGTGGAGGCATGATCAATTTGCATTTTACTCTTTTATTAGCTAAGAATACATATATTCCTGTACTATTTTAAAGGAAGCTGCAGACATCCTGATATTTCAGCATATTCCTTAATAAAATAATCTAATATTTGTAGTACCATTAGAACTATTAACATTATTTCACTATATCTTCAAATATACAGTTCATTTTCAAATTTTCCCCATTTGTCTAAACTTTAAACAAATAATGATGTCATGTTAAAAGACATGTAAGCCAATATGAAGGCACTTCTACTGGCTACATCGGAGACAATTTTATCAAAATAAATAATGAATGAATTTAAAAGTATGATAAAGAATGGAATATTCACATGGTTTCAAAGTACATCCTCCAGAAAATACTAATTACAAGAGGGAGAAAAAATATTTTAGAAGGGAGAAGGCAGGCCAATACTATATAAAGAAAAGGCTTTGAAATTTTTTAAGCTGTTTTTTTCTCTCTCCTGAATAGTCAATTAAATTCACACATTGCAAATAAAACATCTCTTTAGTAGCCCTTTTAAATCTTACTCTATTTTTTAAAAATAAATCTTTCTTGTTAAAATTATTACAGGTGTTTCTCTATTTGCCCCCCATAGCTCCCCTCCACCTGATTCCCCACCCCACCCCATGCTCTTACCCACTGCCACTGTCTTCATCCATATCTCTTCCCACACCCCTCACACCCCCTTCCCCTGAGAATTGCCAGTCCACTCCCTTTCTGTGTCCCTGATTCTATTATATTCATCAGTCCATTCTGTTTATCAGATATTTTTATCCACTTGATTTTTAGATTAACTTGTTGGTAGGTATGTATTTGTTGTCACTTTGTTGTTCATAATTTTTATCTTTACATTTTTCTTCTTCTTCCTTTTCTTAAAGAATACCCTTCAGGTTTGGTGGTGATTAACTCCTTTAGGTTTTTCTTGTCTGTGAAGCTCTTTATCTGACCTTCAATTCTGAATGATAGCTTTGATGGGTAGAGTAATCTTGGTTGTAGGTTCTTGCTATTCATCACTTTGAATATTTCTTGCCATTCCCTTCTAGCCTGCATAGTTTCTGTTGAGAAACTTAAAGCTGAATAAAAGTTTTCTGAGGTATGCCAGGATACAGAACATTACTTTCTAATTCAGCTAGCTCTGCCAGTGAGGATTGTAGGTCAGAGAACAGAAAGCCAAACTGATCTTTAAGTTTATATTTCTCTTCAGCTACAAAACTTGAAATTATTTGTATTTTAAACTCTTGGCTTGGTTCCCCTGTCTACCCTTTCTTTCTCTTCTTATTCTTAAAAAAAAATATATGATACTATTATTCCAATGAGTGTATTCTACTAAACAGCTCTATATAAGTTACTAAGCTCAAACTTAAAGGCCCTGAAAGTTAATTGGAAGTTTGTGGCATAATCTAGTATTCTAAAAAACTTCTCAAAGTTAAAATTGATTCAATAAGATATGATAATTACTTTTTGGTGTGTGTGTGTGTGTGTGTGTGTGTGTGTGTGTGTGTAATAGGGAGAAAGAATTAACAAGCAACTGACCAAATATGGATTATTAAGGCTCAGAGAGGTTAAAGGTGCTGAGAGAAATACCAGGGAAGAGGAGAGTTAAGAATATCACCATAGTCAGTCAGACCTGCTGTTGGGTCCCAGTACTTGATTTCAGTCAGCCTCTGCAGGGAGAGTGTTTTTTTCTGCACTCTTTTGCTTTACAGTTCACATTATTATTTATTGTTCTCTCAGATTCAGATTTTGGAGCTGTTGACCTTATGGCTAGCTCCTTTTCCTATGTTGAATGTTTGTTAGTAAAGCCACACATAGAAACTGTTTGCGTGCCTCTCTTCATGACAGACCATGTATGGACAGACATATTGGACCATGGAAAAACATCTTTGGCAGAGAGCCACAGCACCCACAGGAAAAAACAAAACAAATCAAAAATAAACTCTACAGACCAGAGCTAGAGACTTTTGTTATTTCTCTTTTAACCCTATGGGAAATAATAAAATTGTTTATTCTTTGCATGATGCGATAAGCTGTAACCTCTGCTTTAAAAGACAATAGGCTTGCTCAAAAGTTGCTCTAACAGATTTCTCTTGGACAATAAGCCTCCCAATAAAAACAGGCTATATGCAAATAAAGTCATTTCTGTTTCTGAAAATCACATTTATAAGCACCACAAATACATTTCAATTGATAAAGGAAGCAGTAGGTAAAAATGTGTAGTCAAATACTTCCTGTTCACTACTGACATATACATATTTTTCTAGTACATTGCTCAATTGTAAAATCAGGGGGAAAGCATGCAATAAACATTTTTGCAGCAAATTTTGAGTAAAATATCTGTAAAAAGAAGACCAAATATACCAATGTTGAATATTACAATGTATTTGATTAATTTTTTCTTCTTTTAATACAAAATTGTCAGATAATCTTGTCCTGCAAAAATACTACATTTTAAAATTCAGTGCGGTGCTATCAGGCACCCCCGGTCTCTTCTAGCTATAACTGGTACTGAGCTTGTGCTGCTTGTCAAAATTTAATGAGAGGGCCCATTCTAAAATAATTGAATTTTCATATCAGAACGAACCAGGATTACTCAGACAATAAAATTGCTGAGTCCTGTACTGTTACCGGCAAATACCTTTTGCTTTGCTCATGAAATCAGTATGTAAATGTTCAGGGTTTGTATTTAAGGCATCTTAGGCATTTGGAGTTGTAGTACTAGCAATAATTTCAAATGGTGCCGGTGATAAGTAGCTGGTTTTTTATAATGTTCAAAGTGTAATTTGTTTGGTGAATCAGGATAAGCATTTGGTTTATATTTTATATAAATGTTAATGCACTTGCAGTTTAATTATGTTTCTTAACTTTTAACATTTCAGAAGTCAAATTTGAAGACTAGTCCATCAGATTGTCTTGCTTTCATAACATTCTGAAAAATGGGAGCGCCCCCATGCAGTGAGTTGAAAAGTAAGAGGTGTCTGTAAAGTTTGTGATGGTATGTTTTGGGGGCTGGGAACACTGATAATGAAGTGAGAGAAATGCCATGCCTTAGGGGTACCCTCCCCCATAACATTGAGTTCCTGACACATGGCTTTGGATCTAAGAGCCCTCTATCAAAACCAAGAGACATCTCCAAGAAGTGGCTAATTTATTTCTTTTATGATAGTTGAGTTGGAGAGCAACTATGAATAAAGTAATATAATTGTAAAAAATTAACAAGGCTCTCTGTAACATTGCAGTGACTGAGGGTGTCAAGAGAGAAAAGAGCTCTTTCCAGTTTGATGGAAGAAAGTTGATTTAAGAACTATTATCTTCCATGTTATCATTTTAAAAACAATCTGCAGGTTTTTAGCCTTAAGTGTATGTGCGCTCATTCGAAAGTTAGCTCTATAATTTGCAAAAAGACATTTGTATTTTGTCAAAACCATGATTTTCCCCCCCACATCTTTCTCATGACATGGCTTGGTTTAGTTGAAAAAGGATTGGATAGCCTGGCCATGATGGCTCAATGGTTGAGCATTGACCTATGAACCAGGAGGTCAGTATTCAGTTCTTGTTCAAGGCACATGCCCAGGTTGTAGACTCCATCACCAGTAGGGGTTGTGCAGGAGGCAGCCAATCAATGATTATCTCTCATCATTGATGTTTCTATTAATATCTTTCTCTCTCTTCTGCTCTGAAATCAATAAAATATATATATATATATATATATATATATATATATATATATATATATATATATAAAAGCCTAAGCAACTGTCCAACCATTGGACCAGTAACTATGATGCACACTGACCACCAGGGGACAGGCACTAAATGCAGGAGCTGTCGAGCTGCGGTGACTTGGCAGCTGTGATTCTCAGGTGACACACTCGAAACCACAGAGAAGGGAGCCAAATTCGGGGTTACGTCACCCAAGAACCACTCTCTCACAATCCAGGAACCCTCCGGGGATGTCGGAAAGTCAGTTTCGAGTTTTGGCCCAATCCCCGAAGGTCAGGCCAAGGGACCCTACCTGCCAGAGGGACCCCACTCACTCCACAGACTCCATTTGAGCCTCATTGCCACCCCAGGTGAGGCCAACTGGAGAGGGACCACGGGAGGGAGGTTGGCTTCAGAGCATATCTGGCCCAACTGCCCAGTCCCACCCCACCGGCCACCTTCTAATTAATTTCCTTTCAATGTGTATGAATCCGTTCACTGGGTCACTAGTATTTTAATAAAAGAAAGAAGATTGGATAATTCATTCATAGAGGCAGAATACCTAGCTTTTGCTTTCCTTCCTCCATAGACTACAAGGGTTATGAAACTACAGCTCACTGCCAAATCTTGCCTTTTGCCTGATTTTATAAATAAAACTTTATTAGAACACAGCCACACTCATTCATTTATGTATTGCCTATGGTTGCTTTCATGCCACAAGGGAAGTGTTGAGTATTTGGAAAAGGGACCACGTGTCCCACAAAGTCTAAAATATTTACTAAATGACCCTTTATAGAAAATATTTGCAGAATAATGATTCAGTAGATAGCCTTGGGCAGATAACTTACTATTTTTCATTGGTGGTGGTAATGATGACAATGATAGCTAACACATACTGAGCACTTACTGTGTGCCAGACCTTGTCCTGTATATTTTGCTTTCATATAATCCTGAAAGACTCCGTATATTATAGCAATGTTACTATCCTCATTTTGCATACAAGGAAAAGGAGACACAGAAAGGTTGTAAAAGTCCAATTGTCTAGTGAGTGGCAGACAGGCAGACAGACTCAAGAATATATGCTTTTTTGTGTGTGTGTGTTTTGTTTTTTTTAACTTTATTTTGGAATTTTTCAAGCATACGTGAAAATAAAGAGTATAATGAATCACTCAGTATGCATCACTCAGCTTCAATAATTAATAGCATGTTGCCATTTTGTTTTATCTACTACCCCTCTCATCATACCTTTCAAATATGTTTATGTATGTAGAACAAACCTCAAACATCATGTCATTGCAACTGCAAATACTTTTTATATTTTTCTATAATAAACTTTAAAAAATATCACCAAAATGTCATGATATCTAAAAAAAAGTCATAGTAATTCCATAATATCTAATATCCAGTCAATTTTGAAATCTTTCTGTTGTCTTAAGTTTTTCTTTTGGTAGTTAATTTGTTTAAATCAAAATCCAAATAAATTCCATTTGTGCATTTAGAAATTATGGCACTATATTTTTCTTAATATAAAATAGCTTCTAACTCTTTCTGCCATTTTTTATTTTATAAAAGTGGGTTCATTTGAACTGTGGAATGTCCCACATTCTGAATTTGACCAATTGTTCTTTTCAGTGAAGTTAAACATGTTCCTATTTTTTGGGTTGTGTTGTTCCTTTTATTCCCCTCATAGGTAGATGGCTGATTAAATTAAGGTGTGTGTGTGTGTGTGTGTGTGCGCGCGCGCGTGCGTGCATACATATACACATGCTAACAAATTTTTTGAGACTTCTTTGCGATGTGTACTTCCTATTATATCATACCAAAAAGCACATGTCTGCTTGCTATCACTAAAAAATAATGCAAGCTTTCCTCACTGGGTTC
The DNA here is from genome assembly GCF_014108245.1 of Pipistrellus kuhlii. Classification (NCBI taxonomy): domain Eukaryota; kingdom Metazoa; phylum Chordata; class Mammalia; order Chiroptera; family Vespertilionidae; genus Pipistrellus; species Pipistrellus kuhlii. The sequence continues at coordinate 4,730,874 of NW_023425504.1, read as the reverse complement.
AGGTGATGTTAGTATGATCCTGCCATTATGCAAGTTTGCTCCTCACTTTTTCTCCTAGTAGTTTTATTATAAACTAGAGGTCTGATGCACGAAATTTGTGCACAGGGGGAGGGGTGTCAATCAGCCCAGCCTGCACCCTCTCCAATCTGGGACCCCTCAGGGGATGTCTGACTGCCGATTTAGGCCTGATCGCTGAACTGGAAGTCAGACATCTCACTCACAATCAGGGACTGCTGGCTCCTAACCACTTGCCTACCTGCCTGCCTGATTGCCCCTAACCATTCTGCATGCCAGCCTGATAGCCCCCTAAACACTCCCCTGCCAGCCTGGTTGATGTATAACTAGTCCCCTGCTGGCCCAATCACCTCCAACTGCCCTCCCCTGCTGACCTGATTGCCCCCAACTTCCTTCCCCTGCAGGGCTCAGGGGACTGGGGGACTCCAGCTGGATGAGGCTGGATGCTGCAGAGACTGGGTGAAGCAGGTCTGAGAGGACTCTGTCTGAAAGAGGTGGGGCTGAGGGGACTGGACACTACCATCTTGTGAGGGCATGGCAGTCAATTAGCATATTCCCTCTTTATTGTCTGTGGGCGCCTCCATCTTGTGAGGGTGTGATAGTCAATTAGCATATCCTTCCTTATTAGATAAGATTCGTGATTGTTTCCCAGATTCACTATTTCATTGAGAGCTGCAAAATGATGATTTTTTTAAATTCTTTCATAGCAATCATTCATCTGCTGGATGTTATTTATCATTGACATTAATATTGTCTTCATCAAAATAATATATTATCCATGCCTTAACCACATATATGATATAAATCACAAGTGAAAATTGGACATTTTACACCTTCATTTTGGTTACTTCATTTAAAAAGTGTGAGTGCTTTCTTAATAAATGAGCATTAGCCCCAAATACACCCTTACCCACTAACATTTTCAGCAGTCCCCAGGTAATTCCTCCTGCTCCTGCCCTCCTGGGCTTCAACACCATGGTCATCATCCTCTTCCTTAATCTCCTTTTACGTAAAACACATAAAAAGAATTGTTCAGATTCACTCTCTCCAATTTTTCTTCTTCCCATATCACTTGAACTCACTCCAGCAATGTTTTAACTCCTATCACTGAAAGTACTGTGGTCAGTGTCACCAATGCCTTTCCACATTACTAAAGCTAATGGTCCACTTTTTCTTACAGGATGATCCAGAAATATTTTATACTCTTTTGAATTTTTATTCTGCCTCATTGGCTATTCCACCATCAAACTGCTACCTGTACATCAATGGAAGGATACTCTACACCTGCTCCTCCATTTCTTCTCTATTTACTCTATTTCAGTGACCTTGACTTGGAATATGATCCAACATCCATTTTCCTATTGATAAATAAGAATAGGTTATGGGATATTGTCAGTAAAGGGCCTAAAATATTTCAAGGGGAATCATTTATCCCCCAGGCTTCCAGGTCATACCCCTGCCCCTTGCGATGACATCCTGCACTTTCTTTCCTGTGGGTGCTAAAGCCCTTTCTACATTGTCTCTATTCTCAGTTCTCCTCACGCCCAGGCCCCACCCTGCCCTTTAGGTCCAGCAGATGCTTTCACTTTATCCAGGGAATTCAAGCTCCCCAAATTTCTCTCCTGACTTCCCTGATGAACTTATGCCCTCAAAAGTCACTGATGACCTCCTCCCGGGTCAAATGCAATAGCTTTGTTCATTCATTTACATGTCCTCAAAGGTGACATTTATTATTTTGTTTAAGGGTGGATAGAATTTTGATGGTGGTGGTGGTTGGGATGGGGAGAGATGTTGAAAGCCATTCAGCACCAAGTTCTGTGGAAAAGTTTGGGGATCAGGATAGGTCAATAGGTAAACAAAGAAAATAAACTAAGTGACCATTCATTCACTCACAAGCTCTGGTAATCTTAGAAGTACTACCTATTTGAGGAGATTCAAAGTTGAATAAGACACAGTTCTGATTTTGGAAGCTCTTGCTATAATGAGGACAATGCATATTAGGAGGCAAAGCATATGAGGAACAATCTAGTGACTGTCTGAAAGGACTTGCTTAGGACTCAGACGAACAAGCTCAAAGCCTTCCTCTTTCCTAACAGTCTATTTGTTATCTTCAAGCCTCAAAATTTTCTCAGCTGTAAAATGGATGTGATGGCAGTACTTATTTCATGAGGTCTCTTTAATAATTAAATAATGCAATGCATGTGAAATGATGGTGCACAACAAGAACTTGATATATAGTAACTGTTATTCCCTTACGAGACCTATTAGCATCACCTGCCTCTCTTAGGCACTGGAACAGTTGTCATAATCAAAGTTTATATCTTCACAGAAGCTCTTAGAATTTTTTCTTTTCCTTCTATTTTCTGATCCTGACTCCGTTGTCTAGAACTATGCTGTCCAATAAAGTGACCCATCAGCCATTTGAAATGTGGCTTGTGTTAAGAGGCTTAGTGTGGGGGGGAAAAAACACCCATAAATTATCTGATATATAATAGTAATTTATTTATATTGATCACAAATTGAAATGATACTTTTTGATACATTGTATTAAATAACATATACTATTACTTTCATATGTTCTTTTTCCTTGTTTTCAATACAACTATTGGAAATTTTCAAAATAAATATGTAGCTTGCTTTTGTAGCATACATTCTATTTGATTGGACAGTACTAGCCTAGAAGCCACTGCTCCATATTTGCTGGATCCACTTCACTTTGGGGTATGATGATATTTTCCTCAGCCCTATAACCCTGCGCTAGTAATTTTCTCTGATTTTCTTTGCTAAAATTACAGTTAGCCATTTATTTTAGTATGTCCTGACCCTATCCCTTATTGTGTTGATGCTCATAGTCCCCTCCACCTAATAAGCAGTGAAAGGCACTTGTGGACGCTCCTGAGCTTTTGGTGGATTTTGCTTTTGGTCTTCTCACAGCATTTGGTTCATCTCTGTTCTAACAACATTATGACATCTGCCATTGCACATGTTGGTTTCTCGTTTAGAGAGTTGTAAGTCTCTCTACCTTACTTTATTGTGAACTCATTGATGGCCCATACAGTTTCTAATTTAATTCTGCTCCCCAATGACCATAGTAGCATATTTCAAAAATTGTGTGCTCATTAAGTACTGCAGGGACCACAAATTACTCTCAGGCTGTGTTTCCTGCTGCTAGTTTTCCCCAGCAATCCCATTTCAGTGGTGGGTGTCACTGGGGGATGGGTGAGCTCTCTTGAGGAACAGCTGGCTGTATGGCCAATGTGGAAGGAGCAGAAATAGGCTTCCTTCTGCTTTGGTTGCAGGGGATTTGCCCAATCTGCTTTGTGGTGGGCATCCTTCCAACTTTGTGGGTGATGTTGCCATGTTATTACTAGTGAGTAAATGATGCACAGAAAGAAGAGTGGGTAGAACCTTGGCAGGTGTGGGTTTCCTAGCAACAATATTAGCTAAGCAGGACCACCATTCAGTCAGCTTTGTCTCCTGTAGCCTGATACCATGGTGACACCACACTCTCTCTGGCCACTCTGTAAAACTTGCACTTACCATTCTTTTTAGAGAGACTGGGGAGAAAAATCACTTAGCAGTGTGCTGCTAAGAAGGTAAAATCAGTGGCAACTTTCTGCTTTCATCCTTTCCCCCCTGAGGTATTTGATTGTGTACTTTGCATGATTTGCTTTCTGAGGATGGATGGCCTTGTAATCCTTTTGTCGTATAAATATAGTTTTTGCTAAAGAATCCCATGTCTCTCTACCATGGTGGCTAGTAATAAAAATTTGTCTACAATGATAAAAATTATATAGAGTATTTATTAACATAGGCTCTATCCATTTTTAAAGAGATTCAAGTTCCCATCAAATTCCTTCTACAATGTTCCATGAATTGTGAAGGAACTTTGGATGCATGTTTATTAACTACTTCTAACAACATCATGGCATCTGCCACTTTTTCTGTCCTGATCCAACTACTGCAATGATTCCTAATACTGAAATAGAATCAGTGCTCCACCAAGCCACCACAATAAGGTTATCATTGAAACTACCAAATCTGTGGACTGGCTACTGAGGAGTGATGGTCTCTGTTCCTTACTCACTCTACCTTCTCTATTACAGATTGGGAATTACAGAGGAACTCTCTATCTTGCTCCCTCTGTCTCCTCCTCCTTCTCCTTCTCTTCCTCCTCTCCTTTTTCCTCTTCCTATTGTGGTGGTCTTGTCACTCCAGGATTCAGGTCTGTAGGGGCTAAGCCTGGGGACAATTTAAATGACTGGCAATGTGATATTCTTAAAATAATGCCCTTCTCTTCTTTTCCAAACTTATCTACTAAACATGAATAAAATTTAAGCACCAAAGTTTTTCAAGAGTTTTTCCTTAAGAGGACTAGCAACCTCTCCCCAATCTCAGCTTCTGACAACGAACATTCTATTCACTGCCTCAGTTCAATGTTTTTAGATTCCTTATGTAAATGAAATCATATAGCCGCTCTCTGCTTGATGCCTATCAGCTTATCTTTCTGCATGGACTCACCCTAAAATATTATCAATGCAGGCACAGAAGAACCCATTCCTCTGGCTGGGGTTATCTCAGGAACTCTGCAGGGCCTCTACAGTCAGATTTGTTAACTTACTGACAGTAAGAACCTCATTCTTACAGTGTGTTGCTCACTACATATTTCTGGAACACAGGCAAGGAGCTAGGCACTATGTGGAAAATGAATCTGTTTTTGGAGGAGCATGCACAATTGAGTTTGTGATTACATGACTCAACAACCTACCCAAATTAGGAATCTCCATTGAACAGCACTCCTGCCAGAAAGTCATCTGGCCACTTCCTGGATTCTCCCTCTCCCACCCCCCTTTGGGATTCTTAAAAAAAAAAAAAAAAAAAAACTTTATTGTTCAGATTATTACAGGTGTTCTTCTTCTCCCCGTAGCTCCTCTCCACCTGACTTCCCACTCAACCCATGCCCTTACCCCCCACCACTGTCTTCATCCATAGGTGTAAGATTTTTGTCCAATCTCTTCCCACACTCCTCACACCCCCTTCCCCATAAGAATTGTCAGTCCACTCCCTTTCTATGTCCCTGATTCTATTAAATTCATCAGTCCATTCTGTTCCTCACATTTTTTATTCACTTGATTTTTAGATTCACTTGTTGGTAGGTATGTATTTGTTGTTCATAATATTTATCTTTACCATTTTCTTCTTCTTCCTCTTCTTAAAGAATACCCTTCAGCATTTCATATAATCCTGGGTTGGTGGTGAACTCCTTTAGTTTATTCTTGTCTGTGAAGCTCTTTATCTGACCTTCAATTCTGAATAATAACTTTGCTGGGTAAAGTAATTTTGGTTGTAGGTTCTTGCTGTTCATCACTTTGAATATTTCTTGCCATTCCCTTCTGGTCTGCATAGTTTCTGTTGAGAAGCCAGCTGACAGTCATATGGGTACTCCCTTGTAGGTAACTACAATAACTGTTTTCTCTTGCTGCTTTTCAAGATTCCCTCTTTGTCGTTTGCCCCTGGCATTTTAATTATGATGTGTCTTGGTGTGGTCTTCTCTGGGTTCCTCTTGTTTGGGGTTCCTATTTTTTCAGTGTTAGAGTAGCCTTGCCAGGTTTTAATTTTTCAATCTAAGAGACTATTCCTGATATATAGGGTAGGGTCTCTAGGCCTGGCTGCTATTAGGGCTGATCTGTGGGGCAACTGGCGGGCAGGGTGATTAGGAGGGGGCACTGGCACCCACCTTGGTTGGATGCCTGGCACCGCCTGCTGGAAAGCCCCAACCCCCCACCTCCTTCTTGGTCAGTGCACATCATAGCAGTGGTTGTTCTGCCATTCCAGCTATTTGCATATTAGGGTTTTATTATATAGGATTACTGCTTCAATTTCATTAGTTATAATTGGTGTGTTTAGATATTTTGTTTCTTCTTGATTTAGTTTTTGGAGATTTTATGTTTCTAGAAATGTATCCATTTCTTCTAAATTGTCCAATTTGTTGGCATATAGTTGTTGTTGATACTTTCTAATAATCCTTTTTATTTGTGTGGTGTCAGTTATTACTTCTCCTCTTTCATTTCTGATTTTATTTAGGTCCTCTCTCTTTTTTTCTTTGTGAGTCTGGTTAATCATTTATCAATCTTGTTTATGTTTTCAAATTATCAGCTCTTGCTTTCATTGATCTTTTGTAATTTCTAGACTCTCTTTTGTTTATTTTTTCTCTGATCTTTATTATTATTTTTTCTTCTACTCACTTTGGACTTTGTTATTCTTTTTCTACTTCCTTTAGGTGTAAGTTAAATTGTTCATCTGAGATTTTTCTTGTTTCTTGAGGTAGGCCTATGTTGCTATTAATTTATTTATTAGGTCTTCTTTCACTGTGTCTCATAGATTTTGTGTTGTTGTGTTTTCATATTTATTTCCCTCAAGGTATCTTTTGAGTGCTTCCTTAATCTTATTATTAACTCATTCTTTGTTTAGTAAGATGCTATTTAGCCTCCATGTATTTGTGTCCTTAGCAGTTTGTCTAATAATGGTTTTCCACTGTAGAACAATTTGAATCATTAGAGAATATCCTAATTTAAAGCTGAAATACATTTCTCTAACAATTGGTCCTATTTTGTATCCTAGGAAATAAAAATTTTCCCTCATGATAACTCTTATGACACTTGAAAACAGCTCTCTTAGCCCCATTAGGTACCCTCTTTTCTCCTCTTCTCAAAGCAACATTTTTACATGTTATTGTTGCTCTCCTCTAAATGTTCTCTTGTTTTACAATGCCCTTTTTATGGTAGTGAAACTAAGTAATGAATTGAGTACTCCAGGTATTATTTGATTAAAAGGAATAAAGTGGGAATATAATCCTTTATGATTTGAATGCTAGACATTAAAAGCAACACCATTTGTTTTTAGTAGCACTTCATTGACATCCCCTTGCTATGATTCTGTCTTCTTAATAGAATATAAGAACATTAAATGTTAGAGCAAGACAGTAGGGCTTTCAGTGGGTTCCTGGGTGAGTTAAAATGCCACATTCTCATCATGATTTCCAACACTCATGTCAGCAATAGCAGCAGTCTCCATACTGGGCTTTTCATGTGGTTTTTGGATATGGCTATAGGTTTTGTCAAGCCCTCCTTTCCCCATATATTTCCCTAATAGCAAATGATGTTGAACATCTTTTCATGTGTTTATTTGCTGTTGATATATCCTCTTTCATGAAATGTCTCATGTCTTTTGTTGTTCTATATGAAATTGAAATTGTCTTCCTTTTCTCAGAAGCAGGAGACACAGATGGGGATTTTGTAGGCATGATGAGATTCAAATGCAATATCTAAAATATACTGGCAACACATTACAATGTAGACTTATTGGTTGTTTACACTCGTGATCACATGCCTGACTGGGATCTATGGCTCACTGCTGCTTCCCAGCATTATAAAAAGATATTGTACCATATAAAGCCAGCCCAGAAAAGGGTCAAAATTCAAAATTTGAATTATAGTTTCTACTGAATGCATACCAATCCCACACCATCATAAAGTAAAAATAAATAAATAAATAAATATCTGAAGTTGAACCACTAGAAGTTGGGAAACAATCCAGAATTAGATTGTCTGGTTTAAAACAAACAAAAAAACAAACATTTATTTATTTATTTATTTATTTATTTATTTATTTATTTATGGCAGGTATCTTTTTTTAATGTTTTATTTTATTTATTTTTTTCCATTACCATTTATCTCCTCTATGTCCTTTTCTACCTCCACCACCTATTCCCCTGTAATCACCACATTGTAAACTCCATGTCCATGAGTTTTCTTTCTTTTCCTGTTTTGCTCAATCCCTCCAACAAACCTCTCCCCCTGAGCTGTCTGCCTACTCTCTATTATATTTTCAATTAAATTATTGGGGTGACATTGGTTAATAAAATTATATAGGTTTAAATTCTACAATTCTATGATACATCATCTAAATGTTGCGTTGCATGCTTTTTGGTTTTTATTAACTACTGAGTTTTCAGAGTTCTATTTATATATTTTAGTTCTTTGTTCAGTGCATGGTTTGCAGTATTTTCTCCCACCACATAGTTTGTCTTTTTGTCTTCTCATGGACTTTCACTGAACAAAAATTTTTAATTTAGATAAAATCCAATATATTTACTTTGGCTTTTATGGATTATGCTTTTGATGTGAAATATAGGAATCCTTTGCCTAGCCTTAGAGCCCAAATATTTTTATCCCATTTCTTTCTCTAAGACATTTATAGTTCTACATTTTTCATTTAAGTCTGTGATCCATTTTGAATTAATTATTGTATAAAGTGTATGGTTTAGGTTTGTTTGTTTATTTATTTATTTATTTATTTACCTGTGGATGTTCATTTGCTCCAACACCATTTATTGAATAGACTATCCTTCCTATTATACCTTTCTCAAAAACCAGTTGGGTATATTTATGTGCATCTGTTTCTGAGTTCTTCTGTTACCATGATAAATATCATACTTTACTGATTTATATTTGCCCTGAGTATCAGTTTGAGTGATCCTTCGTGATTTTTATTATTCAAGATTATTTTAACTAGTCTAAAGCCTGTGCTTTCCCACATAAACTTTAGAATAAGCTTATATATATTTGTAAAGAAACTTGCTGTAATATTTATGCTATTGTCTTAAACCTATATATTAATTTGACAATTGATATCTTTAGTATGCTGAGTCTTCCAAGCCATGAAGAAAGTATATCTCTCTTTTTATTTATCTTAATGTTTTGTTTGTCTTTTATGTTTGAGACATAAGTGTTTGCTATAAATTACTGATACACCCACTTGGTTATGTATATGCATTGAAAATGTTTTCTTCTAGTATGTGGCTTACATTTGAGTTTTCTTAACAGTACTTTTAAGAGCAGAAGATAAACATTTTAAAAAATATATATTTTTTATTGATTTAAGAGAGGAAGGGAAGGGAGAGAGAAATAGAAACATCAATGAAGAGACAGAACCATTAATTGGCTGCCTCCTGCATGCTCCTTACTGGAGATCCATACCACAACCCAGGAATGTGATCTTATACGGAATCAAACCCAGGACCCTTGAGTAGTCGGCAGGCTGACGCTCGATCTACTGACCCAAACCGGCAAGGGCAAGATATACATTTTTACAATATCCATTTTATTATATTTTTTATTTATAATTCGTGCTTTATATGACCTATGTAAACAATCTTTGCCTACAAAATTGCAAAGATTTTTCACCTTTTTTTTTTTTTTTCTAAATTTTTATTGTTCATATTATTACAAATTTTTCTTTCCCCCCCCCTCCATTGCTCTCCTCCACCAGGTTCCCACCCCACCCTCTGCCCTTTCCCCACCCCCCATTGTCCTCATCCATAGGTGCACAGTTTATGTTCAGTCTCTTCCCACATCCCCCTCTCCTCTTTTCCCCAAGAATCGTCAGTGCACTCCCCTTCCATACCTCTGATTCTATTATATTCAACAGTTAATATTGTTCATCAGATTTTTTTTTAAATTTCCTTGGTTTTTATTTTTATTTTTATTTTTTATTTTTTTAAATATATTTTATTGATTTTGTACAGAGAGGAAGGAAGATAGAGTTAGAAACGTAGATGAGAGAGAAACATCGATCAACTTCCTCTTGCACACCCCCCACTGAGGATGCGCCCCCAACTAAGGTACATGCCCTTGACCAGAATCGAACCTGGGACCTTTCAGTCCGCAGGCCGACGCTCTACCACTGAGCCAAACCAGTTTCAGCTATTCCTTCTTTTTAAATTTCATTGATTTTGCCAATCATCTTTATGTTTTCTGTTTGTTCTAGGTTTATTTTGCTTTCCTTTTTTTCCCCCTAATTTCATGAGGTAGGAAGTTAAATTATTGTTTTAAGATCTTTACTATAAAAATTTAGTTTTGTAAATTTCTGTCTCAGTACAACTTCAGCTGCATCCCACAAGTTTTGATCTGTTGTATTTTGATTTCCATTTACTTTTATAGTTCACTAATAACAAAACCAGGTGAAGAGAGTAAAAAACAACAACAAAATACTACAGACCAATACCTCAAATGACCCTAGACACAGAAACCTTCCACAAAATTGTAGCTACCAATGTATAAGAATAATTGTATTCCATGAACAAGTTAGATTTAATCTAGATATACAAAGCTTCTTCACATTAAAAAGCTATTCATATAATCTACTGTATCAACAGGCTAAAGAAAAAAATTATTTCAGAATCTCATGAGAAAAAAGACAGCCTACCATATTTACCCATTCTGCTGTTCTTTTCTTTCTAAAGTTCTAAACCTTCTATCACAATTTCTTTCTATCTATACATCTTCCTAAAAAACACTCTTTAATGATAATTTGGAAAAACAGGTTCTTAGTTTTCTTTTGTTTGAGACTGTCTTTATTTCACCTTCATTCCTAAAGAATATTTCATGGATCATTGAATTTGTGGTTGACTAGTCCCACCTGGCACTTTTGGGTGGGAGTGGAGGCTCATATCACTGCCAAACCTCATTAGGGAAATCTGATCTTTGCTTCTGCTGGGCAAGATATGAAAGGATAGCTTCCTGTTTGGGCTCCACTAAGGTGCAGTTTTTCCACTATGAAGATTAGTGGGATTGTTATATCATGGTAAGTTTATGTTTAACCTTATAAGAAACTGCCAAAGTATTTTTTGCAAGGTAGCTGTACACTTTTGCATATCCACCTGCAATGAATGAGAGTTTCCATTGCTCCACATCTTCACCAACACTTGTAAAATCATTTGTATTTCTGTACGCTATATTTCTTAAAGTTCTACCATTATTTTTAAAAAATGTAATGCGCCTTGGTAAGTTAAAAGAGCAACAAAATTTGATCTACTTAGCAGATTCTAGTGTAATTAGTAGTAGTATACTTTCAGGAAAAAAATGAGAAGGAACTGAAAGAAATTGGCTAGACCTACTCTCATCAACCCTGTTCCCCTTCTTAAACATAATCAGAACTAGAAAGAGGACCCAAGGACAAAATTTCCTGGGTAAATCTGTTTCCAAGCTGGGACTAGCAGCTAGGTATGCCTGGTATCTTATGTCCCTGGTTCTCATTTTCTCTTTTAGTCTACTTCTTTATATGAATCTACCTTTCTTCCTTTCTTTGTCATTGTCTTTGAGTGAAGTGTTTTTTATCTATGTCTTTTTCAAGTTTTATTGATACATAATTAACATATTGACATGATATAAGGTATGCAATGTACAGATTTGGTATACATATATGTTGCAAGGTGAGTATCATAGTCAGGTTAGTGAACATTTCTATCACCTCAGATAGTTATCATTTGTGTGTGTGTGTGTGTGTGTGTGTGTGTGTATGTGTGTATGGTGAGAAATTTTAGATCTACTCTCTTAGCAACTTACAAATATATAGTACATTATTGTTAACTACTAGAGGCCTGATGCACAAAATTCATGCAAGAGGCTTGGCCCTAGCTGCCTTGGCTCTACCCTCACAGCCTCAGCCAGTCCTCATAGCCCCTCGCAGGCCTGGCTTCATCCAGAAGGTAATTTGTAATGATGCCCCGGAAGGTTGTTCGGCTGTTTGGTCTAATTAGCATATTAGCTCTTTTTATATATGATAGTCACCAGGTTATAGCTTAGATCTCCCAAATCTAATCATCTTGTAACTAGAAATTTGTAAGCATTGACCATCTTTATACATCCTCCCAATGCCCCTGGTAACCACCAATCTATTATCTATTTGTATGAGTTGATTTTATTATTATTATTATACATGTAAGTGAGAACATACAGTATTTATTATTTTCTTCTTTTTTTACCTGAAATTTCACTTGGTATAATACCCTCAAAATTCATTCATATTGTCATAAAGGGAAGAATTTACTTTTTTATAACTGAATAATATTTCATTACATATACTACTGTTTCCTTATCCCTTCATCCCTCAATGGACACTTATATTGTTTCCGTAGCTTGGCTATAAATATTGCTGCAATGAACAGGGGAGTTAAGATATCTCTTTGAGATTATTTAGGAATCTCCATACTGTTTTTCATAGTGGCTGTACCAATTTACAATACCATCAACAATGCAGACAGGTTCCCTTTTCTTCACATCCTTACCAGCACTTGTAATCTTTTTTTTTTTTCTATAATAGTCATTCTAACAAGTGTGAGATGATATCTCATTGTGATTCACACCCATTCCTCTTAGCAACTTACCCTAAACTCTAAACTCTGTGGGGGATCACTAAAATCTGCCTTTATATTATGTAATACTTTGACCTTTGAAAAGTATTTTCATTTACATAATGATTCCTACATCAGAACTGATATAGTTATCCCAATTTTTAAATGAGGAAAAAATTTGCTGACATATTAAAATAGTTGTTCAAGATAACCTAAGTATAATAGAAAGTGAGAGAGCCAACATTTTTCACCTGGAAGTTTAGAATTCCTCAATCTGAGCAAGACATTTTTTCATCCCCAAGCCAATCAATCTCCAGATCCTAGCATTTCTTCTTCAGCTGTAACTCTTGAATTTGTTCCTTTCTATCCATTTCTCATGGCCACTTTTTTCCAGATCTTTGTTAGTTCACCTGTTTAGTGGCCTCTTAGGAATAGCAATTACAATTGAGTAACTACCATCCTTCTCTAAAATCTGACTTTTGGCTACATCCGGAATATATTACATCACCTATTTAGAAGTATACATGCCTAAAAGTCTGGTTGCCTTTTTTCTACCTCTGGTATTGCTGACACTGAAATAAATCTGTCTCTGTCTGTCTCTGTCTCTGAATCTATCTCTCTGTTTCTCTCTGACTCCCTCTGTGTGTGTGTGTGTGTGTGTGTGTGTGTGTGTGTATATATATATATATATATATATATATATATATATATATATATAATATGCTGTGAAGGAAGCCTGGGTCCTGGGTGCCAGAGGGAAGTCAGTGCTGGCAGCTGGGGGAAGAAAGGCCTACTCTTGCACTAGAGGCTCAGTGCATGAAATTCATGCACTTGGGGAGTGTCTCTCAGCCTCGCCTGTGCCCTCTTGCAGTCTGGGAGCCCTTGGGGGATATCCAACTGATGGTTTAGGCCCACTCCTTTAGCACTGTCATGGAAGTGAGAGAGGCTCCCGCCACCATTGCTGAGCTTGCCAGCAGTGAGCCCTGCTTGCAGCTGAGCAACACTCCCCCTGTTGGAGCGCACTGACTACCAGGGGGCAGCTCCTGCTTGAGTGTCTTCCCCAATGCACATCATAGCGACCAGTCATTCTGCCATTTGGTCCATTTGCATATTAGCATTTTATTATATAGGATACGTATAGGTATAGGAATAGATATAGGTTTGGATATATGGATATATAAAATGTCTATACAGAGATTCTGTGATTGCAGAAATGAAAAGGCCTAAATGGCTAAATGATGATCACAAAGGTACAGTAAGGTGTGTTTTAACTTGAATTGAGACATTCTGTACCTTTGGCTTCTCTGTTCAGTCAGTGAGCTATTTTATGTCTCTTTCCTTATGCCCAATTGTTCCCATTTCAATTTTGAATTTTCTTAGTATCACTTAACTCTATTCTCTTTAAAAGCCTTTTTTTGTAATAATATGTCATTCATATGTTAACTTATGACCTTATCTTGTTTGCCATAAAAGAATGCTTATTTATATGTATCAGTTGAAATACATATATATTTTTTTTTGTCATTCTACTAGGAGGTAAAGAATCACTAATATGGTCTCTAAGTCCTAAAAGACTTTAGTACTTCTTTGCTTATCTTTGATCAACCTGGTTTTAGAACTCTAATTATATTAAAAAAATGTAACTATCATAATGTCAACCACATTTAACCTTCTTGATATCCCATGATTCTTTGCACTAAGGGCGCAAGGCCAGGTCTTTGCTGACGGCTTGATAACTGAATGAGTGATTATTCTCCTTGTTAATGGACAATGATATAGAAAACTCTTCCATATGTACAGAATATTAATGAGAAGCTGCAAAAGCTGAGATAAGACTATAAGATGCTGCAAGCAATCACTTATAAGAACATTATAAAAAATATTACTCTTCAAGGATGTAGTCAGACTGGAGGGGGGAGTCCCTGTGTGACGAATGAGGAGGAAAAGAGCAAGACACATTCTTGCCCACATGAATAACTGAGTAATTTGCAAACATCATTTCTTCAATGGTTTCTATTTAGTATTTCATTTACATTTAACAAAAATAAACTTTGTGAGATAGCATTGCATATGTTGACATAGGGAGGGGAAGCATCTTGCTTCCTTCTCAACCTCTTTAATGCTTTCTGTGCCAGGTACAGTGTGTCAGGCATTTGTCCTTCATGAAAAATACCACAGAAATGATTGCTAAAGAAATTTCAACCAACCCCAGCAAGCTGGACAGTCCATAGCAAAGTTATTTCCCTTGATACTGGTTTTTAATTTGACGTATTGTCTTTAATTGGAAAATTTAGGAAAGTCATTCTTAGGTGACATATCAAAAAGGAAGAATGCTCATTAGATATTGTTTAATTCTCTAGTATAATTCACTTGGGTTCTATAAATAAGATCTCTGAATCAGTTATAATAGATACATGGGATGTCACAGCCACAAGGGACTGATAAATCATTTAAGCCTGTTTTTCTCAATTGAGTATTGTAGAAAGCATTTTTAAAGGGGAAAATATTCTTACTAATCCCAGTGTGGACTTAAATTATTTGTAGAATGCTAATAGAACAAGAATGTAATAAAATAAATAGTGTAATGTAACATGTAATATTTTTACATATATAAATATATATATTTAAAGTAATAATACATATAAACTAAGTATAACTTGTTATACATAAAACACTTGAGATAATTCCCTTCTCCCACTTCTTTCTACTGGTCTGAAAAAGACAACTGTGTCATATACAGGGCCTTTGTTTGATAGGAAAACATTTTCTGTCTAAACATGTATACCTTTGTAGGTTTTTTGGTCTGATTTTTAACAATTACAACAACATTCTACTTGGCTTTCATTAAACTGATAACATAAAAACATTAGTGGGCAGAAAAATAACATAGCAGTCCTTGATTATAAGAATGCACCTTGGACACTTTAAAATAATCATAGAAATGAAAACACAAAATTAGAATATTCTAATAATCACAGACAAACCATCTTCCCTAATAAATCTGCAAAGCCTAATTTGGTAAACATCGATCTAGACCAATCCTCTTTTTTCTTTTTATAAAAGGAGAACTGTTAAAGTCATAAACAAGCCATAAGTTGAGCTGACACAGGAATCCAGAAATGAATCAATTTCTTGATTCTTAGTAGAGCAAATTTTCTGCAAAGCAATACAACTTTTAGTTGTATAATTTAAATGTATCCTATTCAAGACTGAAATCAGAATATCATCACTTTGTGTTAGCTCCCATAATGCTTGGAGTTTTAAATCACTTAGAGACCCATGAATATTCATTTGTTCACTGTCATTAACTGTTTTGTACTTGAAATTTTATTTGTTTGACAGTAGAATTATGTCTTATTTTTATGTTGGTGCTGATAGTTTTTAAAGTATGAGGAATAGATGATAATAAGAAAGTTCCTGGAAAAATTAGGTTAGGAAAAAGAATCAAGGCTCAAGGCTCTGGGATGCAATGCATTTGGCCCTAGCATGATGGGTTTAAATAGTTGGAGCAGTGACAAGTATTAAGATTTGTAGATAGCTGCCGAAACCGGTTTGGCTCAGTGGATAGAACGCTGGCCTTCAGACTGAAAGGTCCCAGGTTCGATTTCGGTTGGGGGCATGTACCTTGGTTGTGGGCACATCTCCAGTGGGGGTGTGCAGGAGGCAGCTGGTTGATGTATCTGATTCTCTATCCCTCTCTCTTCCTCTCTGTAAAAAATCAATAAAATATATATTTTTAAAAGATTTGTAGATAGCTATTATTTTTAGCTTCTAAATTCCACCTTTGTGTACAAAATGTAAAGGTCACTAGATGAAGAGTTAACCGCATTTCCTTTTTTGACCTCAGTTTCCCAATATGTAAAATGAGGCAGTGGGCAAAATATAAATCCGCAGTTTCAGCTGCCCTGCCATTTTCACTTTATTTCCTCCCTATAATTTGGCTACAAGTTTTGACTATACGATATAACCAAACAATTCAGTTTGTTCTGAGTCTTTTTTTTATGTACTTAAAATTAGAGAGATATAAAATGTGTTATGCTATATTATTAGGTAACTTGATAACAACTACACTTGACTCCATTTTACTTAATATCCTTTCCATTTTATTTTTATAACTTAATTGAAGTTTTGAGAAAAGTACTATGTTGTACATGTGTAAAGGGAGAGATTATAGGACTCATTTGTTGCTGTCACCATCAAATGACACATGCAATGATGTTTATGTGACACCTTGAAGGATAGATGGGATTTTTGAAAGCTAATAGATAAAAACTGAGGGCTTTCAATGTTGGGGAGGGGGCTGACTAGGTGATCCTGGCATGTTCAGGGAACATTAATGAGCAAGGGAATGGTGAGAGTAGGGAGAACTTCAACAAGACTTTCAGATAGAAGCCAGGCTGCAAAGGACCTTGGATGGCAGGCAATGGAGTTTGGTCTTGATAAGAAGACAAAGGACGCCATTGGGGCATTCTGTGTATAGATATTCTCAGAAGAACATTAACTAATGTGTCTGGGTCCAGTGCCTGTCCGTGCAGTTGGTTTTGTCCATCCTTTGGTGATGATGTGCTCTTTCCCTCCTGTAAAACTCAGTATTTTTTTTCTCTTTATAGGGACTGGTTTGGGTGACCTTTATTTCCATATCTGTAAAATGAAAGCATGGAAGTAGATATGATGATCATGATTCATTCTCAGTCTTTCTCTCTCATCAGTGAAGTATCTCACGACAGCAGCTATTATGTACTTGTGTGGATGTGAGAAGATGTGTGTGGTTTGGGAAAACAAATCCCACAGATGATTCTCCCATCAACATTAAATTCCATATATTTTTAAACACGCAAGCTCTAACATTTTGATTTGCAGTCCTTATTCATGAAAAATTCCATTTGGTGACTCTGGAGAATATACAGGAAAAGTCAATCATGTTTTTAACATATATGATCTTTTTGGCTAAATTAACAGAATACAGAAATAAAAGTGGCTGAAACATTGAGGACAATTTATTATCTCAGAACCAGATGAGGTTGGTTTTAGGATTATTTAGTGCAGTGGTTCAGTATTCTCATCAGAGCTATGACTTTCTTCTGTCTTTCTGCCCTGTCATCCTCAGCATCCTCAGTCTTATAATGTCTCCCCCTCTTGTTTGCAAGATGGCTGCAGCAGCTCCAGATAGCATATGCAGAAAAACAAAACAAAACACATGAGAGGAAGAGGAAGAGGAGGCATTTATTTTCATTTTTCTTTTAATTATGAAGAAAAACCTTCCCCTAACCAAATTCCCTCATGTTCCACTGGCCAAAGAAGTGAGAGTCACATACTAATTTCTTAAGTGCAAGAGAATATTCGGATATTGGTATCCGGCATATCCAGCTTCTATAGTGAGAGGTAGTTCTGCCTGATAGGAGAAAGGGAGAGGAAAATGGATGTTGGGAAAGCAACTAATAGTGCCTGTCACATTGTCCTTTTTCCAACACTCATCTTAAGACTCATCCCTCCTTTATGTAGCCACTGGCTAATTAAAGCTAAGTATTTAGCATAAATCAGGGCTTTTGTGGATTATCTGAATAATTAGAGAGATTGTATGCTCAGGGCCCTTATTTTATTTCATCTAAAAGTTTAATGATAAATAGGCTTCCATTGCCCAAAAGGAGCTTCTCTAGTGCTGAAACCCGATATAATTTTTTTTTTTTTTTATTGAATTGAGCTTTAGGAAAATAACTTAAAATGTACAAGGATTGTGATAAAGAGCAGCTTAAATTCTCTCTCTCTCTCTCTCTCTCTTTTTGGCTTTACAAATCTTCATCATCTATAAAAAATAAGACTACATTAAAGAGGTATGTGAATACTTAATGTAAAATTAAGAATATGTTGCTAAAATTCAGGAAAGAGTTTAGAGCTATGGCCATGAGTAAATTGTGAAATATCAGCTTACTTCTCTGCTACAACACTGACCTAAAGAAGCTTTTCTGTTTCCCCAGCAACCTCACACAGCATTAGCTTGTTTCCCTCAGAGTAAATTAAATGTGATTTTCAAGTACTACACTTCATTATTTCAGAAATCACAATACCTCGCTGAAATAACATTTCATAAATCATATTGGACTTTATTTTTAAACCAGAGCAGAGAAAGTATTTATTTGAAATAATATTTTTCTTTTAAATCTACTAAATTTTCAAGGACTTATAAATTATCTCCATGAGGAAATGATAAATAGGGCATTGTATGTATAATTTACTTATAATTCATTAGTGATTGCCCAATCATATTTTTTAAAAAAAGTATTAGTTACAGGGATATGAGAAAGATAAAAGCCACATCTTAAATGAACCATCTAATGTCAAGCACAATCAAAAGCTCCAGAGGATGAAAACTGTGTTAGTGCTAAGAAACATTCTCTAAAGTCAAATGTTAGCTACTTTTTCCATATGTTAAAATTTTAAACATGTAAGTTATTGGTTATTGGACATCAACACTTTTGTGTAAATTAGTTTGAGATCATTTTCCTTTATTGTGTTAAAATACAAATAACAGAAAATTTACTATTTTAACCATTTTAAAGTGAAGGAAAAAAAAACAGTGATATTGTTATGGTCTGAATGTATCCCTCAAAATATTGAAATCTAAATCTCCCAAGATGATGGTTTGGGGGTGAGGTCTTTGGGAGCTGATCAGGTCATGAGGATTGAGTTCTATGAATTGAAATAGCGCCTTACCAAAAAAGCTCTGGAGAGGTCCCTAGGCCCTTCTACTATGTGAGGGCACAGTGAGAAGATGCAAGCTATGAACTAAGAAGAGGGCTTTTAGGAAAAGACAACCATGCTGATGCCTTAATCTTGAACTTCTAGCCTCTAGAATCTGAGATGTTTTGTTATAACTACCAAAAGAGACAAAGACAAGCATTTAGTATATTCACAATGTTAAACTACCATCACCACTACCTAGTTCCAGAACTATTTTATCACCACAGATGGAAACCCCATGCTAGTTAAATAGTCATCTCCTAATGTCTTCTCCCCCAATCCCTGCCAACCACTGATCTGGTTTGTGTCTCAATAGTTTTGGCTATTCTGGATATTTCACATAAATGGAATCATACAACATGTGGTCTTTTGTGGCTGGCTTCTTTCATTTAGCATGTTTCAAGATGAATCCATGATGTAGCATGCATCAGTACTTCATTCCTTTTAATAGCTGAATAATATTACATTATATTGCTACAATATATACCATATTTTTGTTTATCTAACCAAGAGTTGTTGGACATTTGTGTGTTGTTTCAACCTTTTGGCTATTATGAAGAGTGCTGCTATATATATATTCATGTATACATTTTTTGTGTGGACATATGTTTTCGATTCTCATGTGTAATTTACCTAGAATTAGGATTGTTGGGTCATAATAGTTGAAGTTTGAACATGCAAGCCAGAGTCTACATATGAAGTACATGAAAATCCTCATTTAAGTGGAGAGTTTGGGTAAGAGTGGAAAGAGAAGAGGAGGAGTCTGGGAACAATGGACTGGTGCTCCCCTCCATGCCACATTCTGACTAAGCACTCCCAGGAATTTGAGAATTTTACATTTGAAACTGGTCATCTGTAAAGTTGCAGGTGTTGCTGTTTCATTTTACCAGAATTCTCAGGACATATCTTTTTTGTCAAGCGTGCACCTAAAAGGAATCTAAATGGCCCGGCCAGCGTGGCTCAGTGGCTGAGTTTCTACCAGGAGGTCATGGTTTGATTCTCATTCCGGGCACATGCCCAGGTGACGGGCTTGATCCCCAGTGTGGGGCATGCAGAAGGCAGCCAATCAATGGTTATTTCTTATCATTGATGTTTCTATCTTTCTCTCCCTTGCCCTTCCTCTCTGAAATCAATAGAAATATATAATAAAATAAAATAAAGGGAATCTAAGTGTTTTTCTTATAAAAGGTCATATCTTACAAACTCCTCTTGACCTAGGGGAGGAGTTATCAATTTTCATATTGCTACTATAGGAAGGAACATGGTCACATTGTCAGGATGTGTAGGACAATGGGTGGCAAAGCCAGAAAGTGAATCAAGTCTCTGGCCTCCTCAGTGACTTGGTCATCAGGTAGCATATTTTATTCTTCCTGCCCAAGCACACTGGCCTTGAATAAGAAGTCCCCATAAATAATAACCCCAGAACTGTGTTGTTGTTTTTTTGTTTTGTTTTGTTTTGCTTTATTTTCAGAGACAGGTAGATAAGTTGAATGATTCTACCTTGTTTAAAAACAAAACAAAACATTTTTCTTGTTTGAGTAAAACTGAAAGCCCCATTCTAGCTATCACAAAATTAAAACTCTTCCCTGATAACTTTAAGCTGATATTTAGCTGAAAATAGGGCCAGAGTAATTTGTTCTTCAATGTTCTTCTAGAGTCTCTTTTATGCTATCTTTACCCCCACTTAGGGTTATTGAAGTCACAAATAACATTTCTTTGGTCATTTTTAGATAATTCCCTATTTCACAGCCTTTCCAAACCCATGGATTTCTGAATTTGTCAATTTTAAATGGTATTTCATTGGTCTACTCAGGACTTTCATAGAAAGCTTCCTGTTCTGCTGTGACCTTGAAGAATAAAAGGATTCCTTGATCAGTGGTGAGATGACACCATTTCAAATTAGCTGAGTCTGTGTGAGTCCTTCATAAGGCCTGAACTACACTAATCTAAGCTGGCCTTGAATGAATCCCTTGTCCCTGACATGTTCACAAAGAAAGATTGAATTGATCAGTTGTTAATGCCAAAGACACATGTTTCTTTAAAGCAAAATAAGGTTTAAAACACACACACAAATCACCTGATTTATCTATTCATCATGCATGTTTTTGGGCCCAGCCTTTCACTAGGATATGGAAATATAGAAGATGAACAACAGAAGTCTCTGACATTTCCTCTGTCCAAACAAGGAACACCCTTCAAGATCATGTCACTCAACAGATGAGGGGACTAATACTGATGCTCTGAGCCAGAGAGTCCAGGCTAGTACTAACTGGTTCTTTAAGGCTCCTTCTACCATATGACCACCCTGATGCTTGGGTTTAACTCAGAGAATTAAGATAGGTCAGTCACGGGATACCATGACTGCATATGATTTTGGAAGCTGGGAAGCACATGCCCAAGTGTGTGAGCAAGGCACATGTTCTAAACCTGTTGAATTCAGTGGCATTATTCCTCTTCAAACTAGCTATAAATTCTCTGTCTCACTGAATCTTAACCAGAGTGCCTCGGCATCCTGGAGTATCATAAGTTTTTTTTTTTTTTTCCAGCTACATGATTATATTTTGATCAACATATGATTTTTTTTGCTATGGCTGAGGTTCAACACTGTTAGGAGAAGTCTGCCAAATGAGGCATGAACTGCATAAGTGGGGAGTTGGAAGTACCCTTTGTCATGTGTATAAGTAAGAGGTCGAACATAATTTCAGCACCAAGGAAAGATAGTGTGATACCTAGGAAATGTAAGAATTTGGCCTAAAAAGTATTTGAGAGAGCATAAATATCAAGGTAGTGAACAGTTCTAAACAAAAAACTACATAAGTGTGCAATAATTGTGTATGCATTCTTAAATACAGACAAATAGTCACTTGAGGCCATTGCCATCCACATGCATTGGGCTATTTTGAGTTGTTTAATCACTTTAAGTATACTGTCTAAAATACAATATTTGTCAATGTGACTTGTTCACAGAACAGCTAAGAAACGCTATTCTAGTGAAACTTACTTCTGCTTGCTGAGCTATTGTTGAAGCCTCATAGAAAGTGTCAAGAGTGAATTCAGAGGAGAGAGAAATCTTTTCTGACTGGGATCATTAGGGAAGACTTTGTAGACAGGGTGGTATCTGAGGTAGATTTTGAAATCAATTGCACAAGTATAGGATGGAAGAGATGTACTTAGCAACCCATGTGAAAAGGGCTCAGGGTTTTATCCCATAGGAAGCCCATGAATTAATGTATTCCATCAAATGTTACTACACTTATATTGGGGGAACTATGCTATGTGTTAGAGTTAGGGAGCTTAGTTGTGCCCTGGACATTCTCGCAGTTTAGTTGGGGGAAGATATAGTAATAAGATAGCTGTTATATAACTGAAACTACTTGTTCATTTGGCACCAGAATGCAAATTGAAAGGCCGGGAGCATAGGGCTCAAGACAGTAAGCGTATGGTAAGAATTGAGACTGGGGCCATGGGCAGAGGCACAATTATGGAGGGTCTTGTCCAACATTTTAAAGAGTTCATACTTCACTATATATGAGACAAGAGTATAAGATAAGATTGTGCATTTCCCATATTTCCACCATGTCAAGATACCATTCATTGCTGATAACTTGCATCCTTGATCTAAAATGATTGCTGTTGAAAAGATAAAATGATTCACATTAAATATAGGGTGTCCCCCCAAAATGTATACATACACTGTGAATAATTATAAAGGCAGTGTTTAATAAAATACATTTCATTTTCAAAACCATAAAGTTGATTTTTAAAGCTGAAGATTTGCTACCAGAAACAGCTTCATTCTCTAAGAACCTAGAATTCAGTAAAGAAGAAGCACTCACAGTGAGAACACTTAAATCACAGTCATCTTTAAGTGGCGAGAACAGCGGCAATGGTAGGAGCCTCTCCCTCCTCTGTGGCAGCACTAAGGATGTCCAACTGATGGCTCAGGCCTGTTCCCCATCAGCGGGACTTCCCTTGAGAGCTCCTGGACTACAAGAAGGCCCAGGCCAGGCTGAGGGAGGCCCTCTCCCCCGAATGCATGAATTTTATGCACCAGGCTTCTAGTAAGAACATAAAGAGAAGCTCCTCACAAACCTCATTGGATACCATTTCACTTGACAGCATGATATTGGAAGAACAGTTGTTAGTGCTGGAAGTGATAGTTTTTTGTGAAAAGGTATTAGAAAGAATTTAAGTACAAATTATCAAAACCCAGCAGATAGTGCAAATGCCACTGCAAACCTACATAATTATGGTGAAACCTCTCCAGATGCCATCAGTATAAATTCAGAAAATGCTCAAAAAAACCATAATGGCCTGATCTCAGTTGTGATGTTTAAAATTACTGGTGTTAATGGGGAAATTCACATCCGAGGGGAAGATACAGAAATGTCTTCCAGTGACACCAGATCAGTTAGGCCAGTGGTCGGCAAACTCATTAGTCAACAGAGCCAAATATCAACAATACAATGATTAAAATTTCTCTTGAGAGTCAATTTTTTTTAAACTTAAACTTCTAACGCCAATTCTTCTAAAGAGACTCTCCCAGGCCATGGTATTTTGTAGAAGAGCCATACTCCAGGAGCCAAAGAGCTGCATGTGGCTCATGAGCCACAGTTTGCCTACCATGGAGTTAGGTAATATCAGTCTTTAGCATTACATATCCAATCTTTCACTTTCAGTAGGTTCTGATCATAAAGCTGTTATTCATTCCAAATCCTCTCCTGAGATTATTCTGAGATTTGAAAGTGGGCCTGGTGCTGTAATACACTCTTTGCTTGCAGGGGAAAAAAAAGTATTTCTGCAATGCCATATAGAAAACTTTAGCACTGAGTTTCTTACATCTTCCCTTATGAATACTCAACAGTGATGCCAATGAAGATACAAGTTTTAAAATAAATTTAAAAGATGAGAATCCTCATGGTAACACAATGAGTTTGAACCAGCTCCATTAGCCATTCACATTGATAATCTTGTGGTAGAGAGAAATGACAATGGCTCTTTTTTTCTTTTTTCTTTTTTTAAAATATATTTTATTGACTTTTTACAGAGAGGAAGGGAGAGATATAGAGAGCTAGAAACATCGATGATGAGAGAGAAACATCGACCAGCTGCCTCCTGCACACCCTCTACTGGGGATGTGCCTGCAACTCAGGTATATGCCCTTGACCAGAATCAAACCTGGGACCCTTCAGTCTAGCACTAAGCCAAACCGGTTTCAGCATGATGGCTCTTTTCATATAAGAGATTCTCAGATGCTTAATACTGGGAATGATGTGAAAGAAAATGTCACAAGTGAATCATTTCTGCTTTCCAGTGGGAAGTATGTTCTGAAGAAACAGCACAGTGTCACTAAAGTCACTCAGACGAAGTCCAGAGGCGCCTTGGCCTTCTCAGTTGGTTCACTCTTCTGAGTGCTCCTTCAACTTCACTTGGGAACAGCTCATGGAAAAGAATGAATCTCTTCAGCAGGAATTGACTAAAGCTAAAATGGCTCTTACAGATAGGCTCACCTGAAGAAAAATGCTCTTCATCATATAAAGAAGATGACTGTTGAATAGCAGGAGTGGCAGTCAAAGCCCAAATTATAGCTCTGGAGTCAGGAGGTTATATGTATAGAGATGTTACCAATGAGTTGAGAGAATTTCCTTTTCATGAAAAGACAATAAAATGAAATAGAATGTGATGAAGTGGTGACTAGTCCAAATCCACTTTAAGAAGTATTAGGTACGGGCATTACACTCTTTTAGTTGTTTTGTGTTTGGGATTTAACCCTCTGTTAAACTGGTGTGATATAGAGAAGTCAACACATACTGTAAATTAATTACATGCCTAATGAAGATGTCATTTTCTAATTTTGATATCACACCATAGGCATTGTTTAAAAAGAAAATTGAAAACCTATTTTGTTCCACAGATTGCTGACTTTATCACTCTCTGTTAATGGTTACTATGATTTACAAATATTCAAGTGCTTTTAGGGCTAATATAAAATAAAAAGATTACATTTTAAATGTTTAAAAATACATTTATTTTTCAAATCTGAGCTATCAGCTATTACAGTATGTATACATTTTTGGAACACCCTGTATATGCAGATATATATATCAAATCACTATATTTTCTAAATCCTGAGTTTACATATATATATATATATAAAACTAAGGAACCTTAGGATTTAGAAAATATAGTGATTTGATTTTAGGCTGTATTAATTGAAGTTTAGCATCTGTAATTATGGGGATGATGCTTGCTATGCTGATCATAATGCACCTGTTTTTTTTCTGATTTATTTTAAAATGAACATCTAGACAAAGTACATTGGGGGGAAAAGTTACTGGGTTGTAGAAGGATTCCACCATTCTCTTAATGAAAAAGATATGTTGATCATCTGTAGGGATTACATTTATTCCTAACACTCTCTTGCCACTTTTAAGACCAAAATGTATCCGTCTTCTCCACTAGACTCCCAAGTTAAATGAGGTATGGTGTGCTACTGTTCTCTGCTTTATCCCTAGAACCCAGTGAAGTGTTTATGCTTAAATTTGGCATTTAATACCTGTTGGATGAATAAATGAGTGAATAAGTGGCTAAGGCTTGGAGGTGGAGATGAGGAGAGAAAACTGTTAAGTCTTTGGAAGGATGGCATGTGGAAATGGTAATGTGCTTGTTTGCCATAGTTGCTTGCATAAAATGAAGTAGGTATAAAAAAAATAAACTGTAGGGAGACAGAATGGTATCAGTACAGGAAACACTTCTCTGGTCACCTGAAGACGAGTATTTATATACTGTAGCAGTTTTTAAACCTTATTTGAAGCAATCTGATGAAAAATGTGGCCAGTCTTCCCAGGAAAATATGCATATGTGCACATACAAGCCAAGTTTGCAGGAAATGTCAAGGGGTTCAACTTCTCATGGCCCATTTGTATACCTCATGTTGAGAATTTCTATTCTCACCACTTTGCAATTAACAAAACACCTTCATGTGCATAATCTTAGGAACAGAGACACTGTGGAGAAAGCAAGATTGAACTATGAAACCAACTGTGCAGGCAAAGAAAATGAATCTCAGAGAGGTTGAGTCATTTGCCCAAGGTCACATAGCCAATACACTCTGAAAGAAGGATTGAGTCCAGGTGTGTCAGACAATATATTTCAGGGGCTCTGAAGTGCATCACTATTTTTTCTGTGTCCCTAGAAGTGTTCAAACAGGCAGTGAGATAGAGGTGCTATGAGCATTGACAGGATGGATATGAAATACTTATTAAATGTATGAAATACTTTACAAGTCAGAAAGCACTGTATTTGACCACTTACCAGATGTGTGGTCTTAGAAATGTTACTTAAGTGTCAGTTTCTTTTTATAAAAAAATAATTTTTAGAAAAAGAGGAAGGAGAGATAGATATATAGAGAGAAAGAATGATTTGTTCCACTTATTTATACGTTGATTGGTTGATTTTTGAATGTGCCCTGACCAGGTATCAAATCTACAACCTTGGCTTATTGGGACCACTCTCTGACTAACTGAGCTACCTGGCCAGAACTAAGCCTCAATTTCTTCATCTTTAAAATAGAGATAATGATAATATCTGCCTTATGTGTTAGCAAGAGGCTAAATGTACACATTCCTTAGTACAGTACCTGGCATATGGTAAGCATCCAATAAACTTTAGCTGTTCTCAATAAATGGTAGCTAGTGCTGATGTAATTATTGTTATTATTTGAAGTAATTTTATTTCAATAACACCATTAATCTCTCAGGAGGAAATTCTGTTCCTCATGAAGGAGTTTTTCTGTACCTTTATTCAGTCTGTGAAGTTACATGGCTATGCTGCTTTAACCCATGACATCCTGAACACTGGCCTATTCAATCAAGTATTATTTTTTTCATTCTTTAAATAGTACTAATAGAGATAAAAATATAGTAGAAATAATTACCATAATTTTTAATGGTTTTAGTTGACAAGGTAGTTTATACCTAATATTTGTATTTTGACAAAATAATATACCCATATTTCCCCCAATTTAAAGCAGTCTCAAGAAAGAGAGAACAGACAGTGCTGTCTCCCCTTAAAAAGTAAGCATGCCATCAAATTGGCTAAATGTTTAAAATACAATGATGGGCAAAAGTAGGTTTATAGTAATTAACTTATAGTACAAGGATAAACTAGTTCATGTACTCACAACTGTGAACCTACTTTTGCCAATCCCTGAATATATAGAAGACATGGAGGTATTCATAGAATAAGTCAGGACTTTGCCACTTTTGGAATGCTGAGCATCAGAGAGAGATAAACTACAGTGCTGGGAATTGTGCAAAATCTACAACTTGCGACTTTTTGTAATAAAATAGAAGAAGTATTAGTTGCCCCTTGGTGAGTTTGTCCTTGCCACTAAATATCTTGTTTCCTTTTCTTTTTTTTTCTTTTTTTCTTTTTGGCAGATAGTTGTTAGATTAGGAGAGACAGTTGGCAAAGATGCCCCTTCAGATTTAAATAGCAGATAACATGTACATTGAAAGTGGGCACAGGCATATTTTGATACATTGATTTTAGGATGTTTTATCCCATTACTTTTTCCAGAAATCAATTTCTCTAAGCTTTTTTCTTTCCTCCTAATAAAAGCAGCAGAACGTAGGGTGCTTAGGTTCAGTATTTTTAATTACAACCTACTCTGTGTTTTTATACTGAATTGTGTTAGGCAAACATGCTGAGTTGTATTAGGTAGACATACTGGCAAAATCCATTTGGCTTACATTTTAGCTAACTTTAATTTTATAGGAATTGAGGAAAATTTTTTTAGGCTTTGGATAATATAAACTATCAGTCAAGATGTCAAATTTATCATATGATGTTTTCTTCTTCTTTCTTTCCAGGCTGAAAGTTGTCTTGAATAACTTTTGCAAGGGAGATCATTGAAGTCATTCAAGATACTGTGAAGTACAGATTGGTAGTTACAAAATAGTCATTGGGATGTAAAGTGTAGCATAGGAAATACATTCAATAAAATTGTAATAACTATGTATGGTGACAGTTGGGCACTAGAAATATGATTGTCTAACCAGAATTCTGGACATCTGAAACTAATAAAAAATAATATTGAAAGTAAAGTGTAACTGAAAAAAATAATTTAAAAAATAATACATATTTTATAAAGTAAAAAAAATGAAGTAGAGATTTAAGACTTTAAGTTCTGGTTATTAAAATGGTCACATAATTTATCTATGTAAAGTGAGGTAGAGAGTTGAGGTGCAACTAAGAGGGATGAAAAGTTCCATACTTACCTCAATTATTTTGCTTACAGGCTTGCTTACTTTCCCTCCTGGAATGGCATGATCTGGGCTTCAGTTGATCAAGGCCAAGTTTACTTTTTCTGAGCTATAAAGAATTCAGCTATGCTCTCTGAATGTAGTGTCTTTTTCTAGATATATTTCAGTATTTCACCTTTTTAGTGGGAATGCCTAGCAAAGCTCATAATAACCACTAGATTCCCAGAAAAGGCAGTTAGCAGACATTTAGAATTTTGAGTACAAGTTGCTAGTATTTCTGTAGCTTTGATTTTATTCTCCACCATAAAAAAGGGAAGATATTTGAAATTAAAAGTGCCTGACTTTGATCTATGTTTGAATAATCCTTGAGGCATTTATTGTAATTAAGGGGACTGACTTTGGTGCTCTTCCATTCATCCCAGTTTCCAAATAGGAGTTTTCTTTTTTTTGCATTACAAAAGAAAGGGTGGGAAATTAGTAGCGATTCACATATACACTTTTTCCTGCCATTTCTTCTGCCTGGTTGCCAAAGTACTGCACTGAGCAAAACAGGAAAGTACTGCTCAAAAAGATACAAATGATGAACTTAATATAACAGAGGGTCTATATTATCTGCAGCTTTTAAACAGATCTATCAGCCCATACTGACTAGGGAGTTATTTCCTCACGTTATTTTAATATGAAACAGTATGAGTAACGATCTGCAAACAGAAGAGACTGCCACTGAGGAGACCCCAGTACTACAGAGGTACCTCCTGCTACTGATGCTTGCAATGATTTATTTTTAAAGGGAATTTTACTTTTTCAGAATGATGTTTCAGAAAGATATTGAGAGTGTTAAAAATGGGTTTGTCTATTTTTATATAAAGTAACAGATGAAAAGATGAGTAATCAGTGATAAAAGGGCCCCGTGCTTATCGAGGAGAATAGTGTTTTGTTACCTAGACTTATTTAATTTTTCTCTTTGTTGCAATTATTAAATAGCACAATTATCCTCTTATGTTTTCTTTCTTTTTTCCTACCAGGTTTTGTTAAAAATATTTGGACAACAAAACACCGTTGAGTGATGTGGCTTGTCCAGAAGTTTCACATCACCCTAGTAGATTCTGGAAAGAGCTGTAAGTTACATTTCTCTGTCTCTTCATTTTGAGGAGGAGATGTGAGGTAGGTTACTTTGATCTTATAGCAGGGTATCTTGTGGTCTGTTGTGCTATCTGTGTGGGCAAATTAGTTTAATTCACTTCAGCTTCATATTAAGCAACTCTGGAAAGTGCTGTAGCCCCTGAGAAGTGAGTCAGTCAGATAATCATCTGTTCACCCACAACCCACCTTACAAACCAAGTCCTGAGTGTGAACAATAGGGTTTCTTCACCTAAGAAACCACTTGCTGAGACAGGGTCAGATTTGGATGGTGTGGGGGTTGGGGTGGGAAGTCATTCTTTGGTCAAGACCACCTTAGCATTCTGAGCTGTCCCTGGACTTAGCCAAGGATCCTGATAAGGGGGAGAAAGGTGTGGGAAAATGTGATGAAATATTTCATAATGGCATCATGTACTCACCTAGGCTGTTCCCATGCCTAGTGTAGAGTATGGCATAGATCTTAGGCACTTAAGGTTGGGGGAAAGCAGCATTGGGTCTTGAACGGAGTTTGGGATTTGGAACGCCTGGGCTGGTACCTGATTCTCTGCTGTGTAACTCAAAATAAGTCACTGCATCTTTCTGAACCCTGACTTCACAGGGCTATGAAGAACATCTAATCCAACAATAAACTTTAAAGCACTTCTAAAATCACGAAACATTAAATCAACTATTAGTTATTTGTGTCAGAGCTTGGGACTGGAAATGTAGATTGAGTCATCAATATAAATGTAAGAATGAAAGTTTGAGAGAAGTATTGTGAGATTGTTCGGTCAATTTAACTCCTTAAATTATCATATTTTAGCCAAAACCAGTTCGGCTCAGTGGATAGAGCATCGGTCTGCGGACTGAAAGGTCCCAGGTTTGATTCTGGTCAAGGGCATGTACCTTGGTTGCGGGCACAACCCCAGTAGGGGATGTGCAAGAGGCAGCTGATCGATGATTCTCTCTCATTGATGTTTTTAACTTTCTCTCCTTATTTCTTCCTCTCTGTAAAAAAATCAATGAAATATATTTTTTTAAATTATCATATTTTATAAACCCTAATTTTCTCATATCAGGTTTATTTCTCCTATTATTGACTTCCTTAACAGTTTCTCCCCTTCAAGGCAGGTAGACTCTACAGTGATCTGTTCAAAGAGAGCCTTTTCCTGTTCCATCCTTTTACAGTACCTCTTCCTGTCTCTCCCATGTTAAACTGAGGAACCAGCCAATCCAGCTTGCTTTCTCTGCCCTGACACCTGACAGGATTTGCCCAGCACTGTGGGGCACCAGGGAAAGATTTACTTCAAAGAGGGGATGGAAATCTTGGCAACTCCCAATCACACCTGGGTAACAATGGTAGAGATTCCCACCTGACTGAAGGGCTGTGTTTGGGCTCTGGAGGAGGGTCAGAAGGGAAGCACAGTACCCCTGGGGTTCAAGTGGGGAGGAAGAATGAATATAAGAATAGAGAATTACAATTTACTTCCACAGTACACTTTAGATTTTTGGTTCTTGTTTATTTGGATGTAAACCTTACAAATTTTAGAAATTATTTTCAGTGGGTCAAATAAATGATGGGGCTGGTGGCAGGAGGCACTGAAAAATATGAACTACAACTAGATTAAATTCTCTACCATATATAAATTGAAACAATCATTTCCCTTTAAACTAGACCTTTTTTACACAGAAAGCAATGATTTTTTCATGTTATCTTTATGTCAACTTTCTAAAAAATCATAAATTTATAAGGTAAACTAAGTATTTAAAATTGCCGAGCAGTAGAGTACAAAACAAAACAAAACCTGTGACACACTAGTGAACTACAATAAAGCCCGCAGCTATGAGTATAGACACTCAGAAATAAGTTAGAAGAATAGCTATTTTACTCCCTGTCATTTTCACATACGATGAAGATCCAGAGAGGTATTATTTGGCAGGCGTTATTATTTGAAGGCAGGTGTTGCACATGCAATTATCATAAGCACTCTGAGTAGGATGACCACATGATACAAATTTATGTTTATCCTAATACAGTTTACAGAGGGTTTTTTTTCTGACAAATTACACTACACTTTATGGAAATGTAACATTTTGTATGAATGTGGAGGATAATCCTGGTTGCATGCTGATGAGGGAGACAAAGTAGCCTCACTCTTATTTGCAACTGACTCAGACCTTTCCATTAGCAAATTAAAATCTGTTCAAATTTATTTACTAATATATTTGAAGATGCTTCAGACTAACCCCTTGACCTGTATTACAATATATAGCAAACAACTGTAGCAGTGAAAATAATTAATAGGGTGTAATGTACCTCCTGTTTGTTTCTTTTTCACACCCAGGGGTCAGCTGTATAGTGGGTCTGCTATTTGCATTCAGTTACATGGGTATATTTACTTTAAAATGATCAATTATCGTTTCAAATGGCTGTTCTTAATTGCAGTCTTCTTATTCAAGTGTGATACATATCATATACTGTATATGCTTTATGTTTATTTCTATTTTATATCACCTGCTCTTGGCCAATTCTGAGAGGAGCCTATTCTTTTGAAAATAATGTCTCCTGAAGCCTGTTACGTTGTTTGTGTTTACTGCATAATGACTAGAGCCATGGCTTTATTCATCCTCATTATACCAATACCAAACCAATTAGTGTTTGCTCTCTATATCTTGGAGAAACCATTCGTCTCTCAACTACCTTGTGGTTCCTTAAAAGAGGTCTGGTTGCTAATGAACCTGAAATTTGCAATGGGAATGACAGGGTCTGCAGGGCTTCCCAGGAGTAGATGAGTGGACTAGGCTTTGCTGCCCTCTGCTGTCTATTTTAAAAGGTAGTGCTGTTGTTCTAGCTGCAGAGTTGTTTCTGAGCACTATTGAGTATTTCATTCTGCTTGGAAACTAACCACAATGTTGAGAAATGTAAATGAAAGTGCTGTTGCGATAGTAAGTGCATATAGATCAGTGTTTCCCAAAGTGTGGTACGCGTACCCCCAGGGGTAGGGGAAGAGTTTGGTGGGGATATGCACTGCACTGTGCTTAGCTGCACCTAATTCTACGTTCTCATGAGTACGAGGGGTACTCAGCGTTATGAAAATTATAGAAGGGGTACACATATGTCAAAAGTTTGGGAAACACTGATATAGATGGTACCAGAAGTATATGGTCTGTGCCTGTCTCATCTAAGAGCCGCTATACACCTTTCACAAATGTAATTCAAAAATTGGGGCTGAAAATTCTCACACATACAATGCTACCCTTTTGTTGCAATTTTTTTCAAGATCTTTATGAGGAGGAGGGGGCATTAATACTCACTCGATGATATTTTGTCTATTGATTTTAGAGAGACTGGGGGGGGGGGGCAGACATCGATGTAAGCGAGACACATTGGTTGGTTGCCTCCCACAAGCTCCCTGACCTGGAGTAGGGAGCAAACCTGCAGGCACAAGCCCTTGAGCAGAAATTGAACCCAAGACCCTTTGGTGTGTGGGATGACAATCTAACCACTTATCAACACTGGCCAAGACCCAACTTTTTAAAAACCTTTGTCAGAAATGTTTCCAATATCTCATTGGTTCAGAATAATATCTGTGCTGGAATAGTTTTATGATGAGAGGGTTTTACAAGTAAAAGCAAGGCCTAAGGAGAAGTAGTAGAGATAAAATCATAAATGATGGAAATGTTTTGTAGTACAGAGGTGCAAAGTAGCTGGATGAGTGGGAGATTTCTCATTTCTGTTCAACAAAAGTGAAAGGTAAACCCTGGCTGGTTTGGCTCAGTGGATAGAGCATTGGCCTGCGGACTCATACAAAATGTTACATTTCCATAAAGTTAGTGTAATTTGTCAGAAAAAAAAAAAACTTTGTAAACTGTATTAGGATAAACATAAATTTGTATCATGTGGTCATCCTACTCAGAGTGCTTATGATAACTGCATGTGTAACACCTGCCTTCAAATAATACCGCCTGCCAAATAATACCTCTCTGGATCTTCATCGTATGTGAAAATAACAGGGAGTAAAATAGCTATTCTTACTTATTTCTAAGTATCTATACTCATAGCTATAGGCTTTATTATAGTTCACTAGTGTATCACTAGTAAGGAAGAAGAAGAAAAAGGTAAAGATAAAAATTATGAACAACAAAGTGACAACAAATACATACCTACCAACAAGTGAATCTAAAAATAAAGTGAATTAAAAAATCTGATGAACAGAATGAATTGATAAATATAATAGAATCAGGGACATAGAAAGGGAGTAGACTGACAATTCACAGGGGAAAGGGGATGTGAGGGGTACGGGAAGAGATTGGACAAAATCTTATACCTATGGATGAAAGCAGTTGTAGGGGTAAGGGCATGGGGTGGGGTGTGAATCAGGTGGAGGGGAGATATGAGCGGGGGGAAGAGGATCACTTGTAATAATCTGATTTATTTAAAAATAATGCACAGGTCTTGTCCTGAAGAAACTCAAATCTCACTAATAAAATAAATAAATATTAAAGCTGCCTCTAAAAAGAAAGAAAGAAAGAAAGAAAGAAAGAAAGAAAGAAAGAAAGAAAGAAAGAAAGAAAGGAGATGAAGAAGAAGAAGAAGAAGAAGAAGAAGAAGAAGAAGAAGAAGAAGAAGAAGAAAAGAAAAGTAAAAGTAAAAGTAAAAGGTGAATTTCCTTTTGTATATCACCCCAGGGAATGGCATCCTCCTTTCTCTCTAAAACTTCCCAGGTGAAGTTTTTTTCTTTCTGTAGTCAGCCTGCTTGTGACCCTCACAAACAATCATAATTTGGGGTGATGAAATGTCAGGGCAGGTTCTTGGATGAATTCTCTGCAGCATCTATCATGTAGGTATCCCACATTTCTACATGCAACCAGGAAGGGTTTTAATTTTCTTGTCTGCTCAAACATAATCTTATGGCAGGGTACAAATAGGTATGGCTCTATTTCCTGTTTCTACATAACCCGGGATGGGCAGATGCCTTGAGCAGCAGTCCTTTCTATTCGTGTAATATTCTAGGTGTACTGAGACCTCCCAAATAGTAAAGTAGTGCCAACAGTTGTTATTTGTGTATTTTACAGCTGAGCACACAGGTACAGACATTAAGTGACATGGATAAAAGTTACTGGGTGAAAGCATATTAAACATAGAATAATACCATAACTTACAACTTTAGCAGCTTCAAAGAGGCAGCTCTGAGAGGACTGTGACAACAGAAATCTTCCTGGAATGCACATCATGCATTAGCACCATCTCTTTCCCTGCAATGCCAATCCTTTCCTTACTTTCTTCCTTTACCATCCTCCTACTCTGTCCCCAAATTCCTGGATGGTGTTTTCATCCTTTCCCCAGCCAGCCTGTGGCAGCCATTATCATCTCTCCTTGACGCAAATCCCAAGAAGCCACAACATGCCCCTCCAGGTTTGGAGCCTATTCCTCTTCTTCTAAAATCAATTATCTATGAGAATTGATTTTTTTGATAATTAGAGTAAATTGCCATGCTGATGCCATAAGGAGAGCTACTTTTACCTGTCAGATGTAGCACCTTTTACAAAATCACTATCAGGTTTTTGTCTTCCCATAGGATTAAGGCCCCTATAGAGAGGTGGCATAGGACTGTAAAGTCTTAGGTTGTTCTTTGACAGGTTGCAATAGACTTTTGACTCATTGCTTTCTCTGCAGCCATAAACAAGTGCATTTCCCATAGATCAGTTGTTTCTACCCTTGGAGCTACACCACCACGCATTCACTGTGGGCTGTATAAAAAATATCTCAAAAAATAAACATAATATAGCCTTTAACTTGTATATAAATATTATGCTTAGTTAAATACATGTTGGTTTTAAAATATTATTGACTTGACAGTAGCAGTTCATCAGTTAAGAGTTTCTAAATGAACAGATACTATAGTCATGTAGAAATTCAATGAAACATTAGTGTTTAAATGGTATCCTAATATTTCTTTTAAAAGAGAGATTCTATAGCAAAAAAACTGAACTGGAACTCAGATGACCTGGGTTCTAATAATCTCTCATTTATAAACTCTAGATCCATTATATTGTATATTGAGTGATTTGGAGCAAGTGAGTTTTTCTCCACCCCTGCTTATCTCAGTCTAATAAAAATTCATTTATTACTAAATATTTATTGTGATTCTATTATACTACTAACATGTACTCAGTACTTGTTCACCAGCCTTTTTAACATTCACAATGGCCCTGTGAAGTATGTGTTAGCTCTTTCTCAGAAAAAGAAAATGCAACACATAGAAGGAAGGTATTTGTTCTTTCCTATTACTGTATAATACAATTTTTTTTTTAAAAAAAGAGAGTTTCATTTAGAAATCATTATAACATGTAGTTAGGAATTCAGTTAATTTTACTGGTATTTGTAAAGTTGATTCTGCAACTACTATTTAGTGGATCCTTTTCTCACTTATTTTAAATCCAATCTTTATATATATTGAATTCCTATGTACTATACAGGATCTGCTTTTGGACTCTACTATGATCCATTGATGTGTCTTCCTAGTCCTATGCTGTTTCACTGTTGCAATGACTAGTCTAAAATATTTTAATATTTTATAAGGCATGTGTAACTTCTTTATCTTTTCTCAACAATTTCTAAAGGTTTAAAAAATCCAGGTTATTTTTGTTCATTTTCTCTTCTGTATGAATAATTACACTGATATTTTCTGGTTTAATGGGCAAAATGTATTAGATTAAAAGTAATTTGTGCAGAACTGACTTTTCCACACTATAGTAAATGTTTTCAATTATCTTCATCTTTATATATAAACATATATATATATATTCTTCAGTAATTGTAGCTGTATTCATATAGGTCTTATGTGTTTTTTTAGTTTATTTCTAGAGGTTATTATTATTGCTATTGTAAATAGATAGAGCTACTTTTGAATGATAGGTAACATTTAAATTTGAGGAACAAAAATAGTATAATTGAAGGCTTAGTGGAGAAAATAAGCATGTAGTGTCTGGGAGAAAGTAAGGATGGTAGAAGCTATTGCTCCCTATTATTAAGGTTAACTTTTACTGACAATACTTGCCTAACCTCTTTGTTAGAGTTATTATGAAAGTTTTTCAAATGTGTGAAGTATGTGAAAATGGGTCTTCTAGTTTAATGCAGAGCAAGCAGAATTGTTTATTAAGTGTTAGATGAGCATATTCTGACACCTTGTGGTAATTTAAGGGTATGTGTGATGTAATTCAATTGGCTGAACTGGAAGAATATGGAATGCCCACAGAATCATATTTAGAACTAAATGGGGGTTATAGAGATAATTAAATCCAACATTCTTGTTTTACACATGAAGAAAGCAAGTCCCAGAGAGCAAATGTGCCTTTCCCAAATTCACATAGCTTCTTAATAACTGAACTGGGATAATTTTTTTCTAACCTTTTGCCTACTACTCTTTTTACTATATCATAACCATTTGCCAATTATCTACAATTGTAAAAAAATAACTAAAATGAAATTATTATAATTTTAAATCTAAGACAAACATGTCTACGTAATTTTCATGTCATCTCTGAGGAATTTAAATCAATAATATATGTGTTGGGGTGGTGGTGTTTTCTTTATGTGAGAGGAAGATGTTGGGCTGGTTTCTGGTTGTTCCTAAAGGTGGTCAAATTGTACACCCTAAAATATTTTGTCATTTCAACTCAATGCAGTGAATGTATACAGTGCTTTGAGTATCAGAGACTTAGAATATTCTTCAAGCCATTCACAGGGTTTTTCTTAATAGCCCAAGGAGGCCTACATCATCTGAGAATGGGCCTGCCTTAGTATGCTTGCTACTCTCAGTCATTGGAAGTGTAGTAGTGATGAATTCAGATCATAGTAGCTGGGACTATTAGTTACTTTTACTCTCTAGTGATGGGGACCTGAATAGTACATTTTTATGATCACCAAAGTCCTTCCATTGCTTTGCACAGGTCTACTTTTCCTCATGGGTATAAGGAAGAGCTGTCCCATGGTTTCTATGTACATTTTTGTGAGGGGGGGGGGACTCAGAAGAGGCAGAATAGTGGGATGAACTACAACCCCAGATTTGCAGTTGATCTTGGGGCCACAACTGTACTTGTCCTTTTCCTTCTCCACTATATTTTTTAAATTCACCTCACCCTGTCTCCTCGGCAGATCTTGGTGGCTTAACTGGTGGTATAACCTATACCTTTATTTTTGAATGGTCTGAAGCCTTGGAAATTAGACCCTTCTCAGTTTAGCATCTCTTCACTTGTCCATTTGCAGTTACCATGGGGTAAGGGTACCCAAGTAGATCACCTGGGTTCCACACCTCATTCCATATGGACCCCTTATGTAAAAGCAGCCCTACCTCTTGCTGTTAAGGCTCAATTATCCCTGCTGGTACTACAACTTCTCTTCTTGCCTGCTGGTCCTTTGGCATAAGGAATCCAGAGCTCTGACATGCAGTTCCATTATCTTTGACTGTAGTTTAATAGGGTCCTTGCTGTGTCCCCTGGAAAGAGTGTACCCTTTTTGTGAAACAGGACCTACAATCCTTCAGAGCTCATACTTGAGGGCACAGAAAGCACAAAGTCCCCTGTTGATCACTGGGAATAATGTTAAATATGAATATTCCTGCTTCCACTCCTTAGTTCTCAGAACCTTGTGTTCTGTATTCTTCTTAAGGAACACATAGCATCATATTGAATTCTTTAATACATACACTGTATTTCTCAATGGCATCTCATCATTTCAGAGTGTTGTCCCTGTGCTAGTGCTTCAGCTTTGCCTTTAGAAAGGCTTTCCAGCACTCTCTGAGGTTGTTCTGAATGGTGTGGTATGTTATATAACCAGTAGGTCCCATTATCATGGGTTCACTCCCATACCGCTTTCACTGTGAATTGAGTCTTCTAGTTGCATACTATACTTCCATGCCTGTGTATCCTGTAAGCCTCAGGATAGTGGTGCTGGCTAAGGCTCTGTCAACAGGAAAAGAAAACCAATTGTCAGATAAATGTCTATACCTGTGAGTAGGATCTCCAATTTCATCCTAATTATTTCCTTCTTTCTTCATCTTTTCTGTTTCGTCTGCCTCCTCCCTCCCCAATTTATTAAGTTGGAAGCTAATACTAATGGTCTCAGTTCTCTCTCCTTTTATAATAGAATACAAATGTACAAACCTATAAATTTCCTTCTTAGCACTTCTTTGGCTATATCTCATACATTTTGATATGTTGTATTTTGGTTCTTGTTCATTTTAAACTATATCACATGTTTCTGGTGATTTACTATTTGACCCATGGGTTATTTTTAAAGTATATTATTTAATTTACAAATATTTGTTTATTTCCCAAAT
The DNA here is from genome assembly GCF_014108245.1 of Pipistrellus kuhlii. Taxonomy (NCBI): domain Eukaryota; kingdom Metazoa; phylum Chordata; class Mammalia; order Chiroptera; family Vespertilionidae; genus Pipistrellus; species Pipistrellus kuhlii. The sequence continues at coordinate 4,692,202 of NW_023425504.1, read as the reverse complement.
TTTCTTCCATTGTTGGTTTATAATTGAATTATATTTTGGTTGGAAAACATCCTTTGTGTAATTTCAATTCTTTTACATTTATTGAGACTTGTTTCATGGGCTCATTGATGATCCAACCTGGAGAAAGTACTGTGTACACCTGAAAATGTGTATTCTGCTGTTGTTTGATGGATATTCTACAGATGTCAGGTCATCTTTGTTGAGAAGTGTTTTTCTAATCTTGTATATCCTTGCTATTTTTCTGTTTATCAGTTATTGAGAAGTCTCTTTTACTTTTGAATTGTTTATTTCCCTTTTAATTCCATCAGATCTTGTTGCATATATTTTGGGTTATTAAGTATCTATTTCTTCTCATTGTGATAGCTTCCTGATGAATTGACATTTTATTATAGAATGTCTCTCCTTATCTTTAGTAAATTTTGTCTTAAAGTTACTTTTGTATGGTATTAGTCTAGCCACTTTAGTTCTCTTTTGTTTGCTGTGTACATGGTATATCTTTTTTACCCTTTTACTTTCAACATATTTGTGTCTTTACACCTACAGCTTGTCTCTTATGCTGGTTGGTTTGGCTCAGTGGATAGAGCATTGGCCTATGGACTGAAGGGTCCCTGGTGTGTTTCTAGTCAAGGGCACATGCCGGGTTGCGGGCTTGTTCCCCCCCACCCCATAGGGGATGTGCAGGAGGCAGCCGATCAATTATTATGTCTCATCATTGATGTTTCTATCTCTCCCTCTCCCTTCCTCTCTGAAATCAATAAAAATGTATTTTAAAATAAATAAATAAATAAATAAATAAATAAATAAAGTGTGTCTCTTATAGGCAGAAGATAATTGGATTGTATTTTTAAATTCAGTATGAGAATCTGCCTTTTTAATTTTTTCATCCTTTTATACTTAATGCAATTATTGATGTGATTGGATTTATCTCTGCCATCTTGCTACTTATTTTCTATATGTCACATATCTTTTTTTGTTACTCTGTTCATTTTTATCATATTTTGTGTTAAGTAGATATTTTCTAGTGTACCACTTTAATTCCATTGACTTCTTTTGTTCCTCTGTATGGGGTGTTCTTCATTTTTTCTTTGTGTTCTGTAAGATTTTGTTGAAAACTGGACATTTTAGATAATACATTGTACAAATATGGATTCTCATCTCCCTTCTTGGAAGTTGCTGTTGCTTTTGTTTGTTGACTAATTTGCCTGAACTATTTTGTGGAGTCTGTATTTTCCACAGTTCTCTTCTCAGTTGTTTTCATTCTTATGCGACTGGATTATTAGACATTAGAGGTCCAGAGCACGAATTTGTGCACCAGTGTGGTCCCTCAGCCTGATCTGCAGGATCTGGCCAAAACTGTCTCTCCAACATCCCCTGAGGGTTCCTGGATTGTGAGAGAGTGCAGACCAGGCCAAGAGACCCCACTGATGCATGATGGGGGCCAGGGAGGGACATAGGAGATTAGCCAGCTGGGGAGGGACTGCGGAAAAGCTCCAGGCATGTTGGGCCCATCTTACTCAGTCCCAATCAGCTGGACCCCAGCAGCAAGCTAACCTACTGGGCAGAGTGTCTTGCATGTCATAGCAAGCAGTTGAGCAGCCTTAGATTATCATTAGCATATTATGCTTTGATTGGTTTAACGGCTGACTGGTGGACTAGACAATTAGCATATTAGGCTTTTATTATATAAGTTAATGATCCACCAGTATTTATTCTGAGGTTTCACTTAAACATCTTGAGCCAGTAAGGCTTCTACCATTCAAATGTATCTGTGGGAACAGCTTTCAAATTGGAGGAAGTTTGCAAGTCTTCCACAGCTTTTACTTTCTGCTGGCACTTTCCCTGTCTTCTCTGTATGTGTACAAGGCCTCATACTCAACCAGGAGAAGTAGATCTCTGGGATCTTCTCCAGTCTCACCTATGTACAAGCAGCCTTATATATGTGCACAGTCTTCCAGAACAGCAGGGATATCTGATAGCTTATCAAGGCCCACTATAACTGTCGTTTCCCTTTAAATTTCTGGCTGGTATGTTACTTGACCAAAGCAGGATTGTAGTCTCAAACAGCTGTAATATTGAATTTCTCCAATTTTTGTCACTAAGATCTGCTATCTATCTTAATATATAAAGAGGTAATATGCAAATTAGGCCCGGTCACAGGGTGGGCGTGGCTGCAGCGGGGGAGGAGGAGGGCTGGGGGGGCATTCCTGGTCTAAGCACCATTTCTTCCGACCCAGGCAGACTCGCCTGCGGCCCCACAGCCAAATCCCAATGCGAACCTGGGGTTTATTAAACTTTACTGGAGCTGCTCCCCACACCCCCACCCCGTGTAGCTAGGACAAGCTGCCCGCAGCAGGGTGCCCCAGCAGTGTCCTGACAGGTGGGTGGCCCAGGAGAGCCAAGTTGAGGGGGAGGAGGGTAGCTGTTGGGAGCCACTGGGGGGCGGGGCCCACTAGAGACAAGTTGGGGAGGGCATAGGGATGGGGAGGGGGGAGAGCGCCTGAAGAAAAAGGAAGCTTCAGTGAAATGGCTGGCCAGGAGCCGCAGCCTGGGGTCCGCAGGTGCATGGACAGGCCCCTGCCTGAGGGGTGGCTTCAGCGAAATGGCCAGCCAGGAGGTTTGCAGCTCAAAAGGTACAGAGCAGTGTCGAGGCGGGGTGCCCCAGAGGGATGGCCCAGGAAGGGGGCCAGTGCTGCTTGCCTGAGGAGAGCGAGGTGCTGCAGTGGCCCCAAGGCTCGGGAAACAAGAGGCAATGACTGCTGACTTGGGCGGAGTGGCTTGGGCCCACCCCAGTGCAAGGGCACCCCACTGCCAAGTACCCCACTGCCATGGTGCTGTGAAGCTCCTGTCGCTAACTGGGCCTCTCATTGGCCTGTGCACTTGACAGGCCACCACTCCAGCTCCCCACCTTGGCCCAAAAGCAAGCCCATGCCCGCCCCACCCCCATTTCCTGCCTCCCCACTTCAGGTCTCTCCAGCCCAGTGAGTGCTAAACCTACCATCTGCTCCCCAGAAGGGCGAGCAGTAAAGAATGGGGGCAAGGGGCAGGAGGCAGGGGGCAGGGGAGAGGAAAGAATGTGGAGCATCCAAAATGAAGAGGTACTTGAGAATGAGGCTTGGAAGCCTGACAGGAAGGTTTATCCTTTTTGTCTGGTGGCTGCCCCTTAGGAAGGGCCGAGAGCATGGCTCTGAGGGTTCCCTGTGCACTCAGTCAAGTTCCACAGCCAACTGGAATTGGCCTCAGTGTCCTGGTCTGTAAAATGGATTAAGAGTGTTCCAGTGCCTTCTCTGAGCTTTGATGGCCAATTGAGATACTACATAAGGAAAGTGTTGAAGAAGTGAGAAAGAAAAGAAAAGGTGAGCAACACAAAAGAAAGACTGGAAGGAACCTGTAAACCTATTGCCACTTAAATAGGGAATATAGTCAATGTGTTGTAATGATGGTATGTTGCCAGGTGGGTACTGGAAATATCAGGGAACACTTTGTAAAGTATATGATTCTCTAACCACTATTCTGTAACTAATATAAAACCTGAAACTAATATAAAATAATATTGAATGTAAAGAAATGAAAACAGGAGGGAAATTTTTATAAATTTCACAGTTTAAATAAAGGTTGTAATGGAAGGAAGGGGGATAATTAAAATAGTGTTTTTCATTTTACTACTTTATTGTCTTTTCAGTTGTCTTTATATGGTGCTTTTATACTTTTCTAAGTCATTATCTCATTTGATGTTCAGGGCAACTTAAAGACAAGATAATTATTCCCTCCTAGATTCAAAGAAAGGAAATCTTGGTGTCTGGTCCCAATGATTCAATCATCAAGCCTTATTGTAAAGTAGAGTTAGTGAAATTTTCTGTAAAGGGTCATATCTTGACCCTTGAGGGTGATCAGGCCAGCAGGGAAGGGCAGTTGGGGCAATCAGACGGACAGGGGAGTGGTTAGGGGGTAATCAGGCTGGCAGGCAAGTGAGTGATTAGGAGCCAGCAGTCCCAGATTGTGAGAGGGATATCCAGCTGTCAGTTTAGGCCTCTGAAGGGTCTGAGATTGGAGAGGGTGCAGGCTGGGTTGAGGGACTCCCCCTGCCCCCTGTGCACAAATTTCGTGCACTAGGACAATAGTTTTTTTTTTTTAAGTCCCCAGTTTTCAACTTTTTTTTTCTTCTATCTCAATTTGGTGTACTCTGGCACAGACCTGTTGGTTTTTATAGTCACTCTACCAGAACTGGTAAGGATGGGAACTCAACACAAAAGACCACACACACACACACACACACACAGACACACACACACACACACACCACCAGTTCCTGCCAAAGTTCAGTACATTTTCTTACAAAATGTTTTTCACTATGTTGTATGACTTTGGTCCATTTACAGAGTCCTGAAATAGCTGTTTTTGACAACTTTGTCCAGTTTTATAATTGCCTTTGAGGAGATTTGCTGAACTCCTCATTCTACTATTCCCACATTTACACTCCTTCCCACAGCCCCTTTATGCTTTCCTCTGCCATATGCTAGGACAACTCAGGTGTTTAATTCACATTGAATGATATTGGGAAATAGCTTTTCCAGGCTTCTAAGATAATCCCAGTAACATATGTGCCTGCAACTATGGGTCTTGGCTAACGTGTGATATTTTATGTCTTAAGAAAATACTTCCAGGTCAATGAATTATTGGTTATTCAATCTAATATTCTAGCATCCTGGAACAAGCAGCCTCAGAATGCAATGCCAGGAGTACTCCCATGGATCTCATAGATGCACAGGGCTAATTTTTGCAATTATCTCAGCCTATAGTCATTTTCCTTACTTATTGATTCCAGCACTTCCTCATCTGAATTATACTAGGATTTAAGCTTAGTTATTGGTCTGGTAGTCAGCAGAGGAGGTGAGGGAAGCTCCTTAGTGGAGTATATGTTATCCTGCAAGAAAGAAACCTCTGTAGCATGTTCTAATACAGCAAAAGCACTTGCGCTTAGGGAAGGATGAGGCGCATCTCAAGTCCCATGTGTTCAAGGCAGGAAGCTGCAGAGTTAACATCTGCAGAGACTTCTAGTCAGATGTTCTATTTACATAGTTCAGTGTTTCAGCTTTTCCCCACCAGGATCCCAATTTTCACATAAATAATTTTATCTTGGCTGAGCATCTCTGACCCTGAACCTTAATTTTTAAAATTTTAATTATTTTTTAAAAACTTGATTTTCAATTATAGTTGATATACAATATTATATTAGTTACACTGTATTGACTAGACATAATATATACCTTTATAAAATGATCACCCCATAACTCTATTAAGAATCTTTAATAGTTCTTTAATAGTGTTTGCTCTTTACTGCAGGTGATAATGGCCTCTTTGTAACCAACCACATAGGCCTTGCTGTTCTCATATTTAGTCATTAACTGCTTATTAGAGTCCCACAAACTCTCATTAACACTCCTCAGAGCATCAGTGCAACTTATCAATAACCAGCCAAATCCACTCTTTTCATAGGTATTATTACATCATAATTCTCAAATGCCTGAATAATCAAACCTGCAACAGCATTTCCCAGTTCAGCACTGGGAAATCTTTGACAATTTTGCCAGCATTATCTGCTAGAGACTGGGTCGCAAGTGAGTCAGTCCAAAATCCCATCTTATTGCTTTTCTCAGACCGCTCTTGGTACCATTTGTGCTGTTCATGTCCCCAAAAAGCAGTTGCCAAGACAACGGCATTAGACTTGCAGAAAATTGTTAGGTAGAATTACCATAAGAGAAAAGGTAAAGGTTGCCAGAGAAGGCTAGGAGAGCTGAAAGATCACCAATGCAGATTGACCCTTGTGAAGGAGATGGAGAAGGAGAACAGGTGAAGAAACCTTGGACTCAGTGCAGCTCTCAGGAAATTTGGTAAGGCCAATGGTGGTGGGGATTTGTGGGGCGGGGAGGGGGGCAGTGTCCTAAAAACAAGGCTGGCTGTCAGAGTAGACCTGCATTTACCAGGATTCGGCCTACATTCTTATCCTTGCACAGCAGCTAGGAATGTCAGTGAAATATACTCTCTGTAGGTGCAGTTTTGAAAGCCACAGTAAAGAGATATGGTTACCATACTTATTCTTTTAAAAATATTTAAATATTTTCTATTTATTGATTTTAGAGAGATAAAGGAAGAGAGATAAGAGAGAGGGAGAGGGAGATTGGAGAGGGAGAGGGAGAGGGAGAATGAGAGGGAGAGGGGGAGAGAGAGAGAGAAAGAGTAAGAGAGAGAAAGAAACATTGATTTGTTATTCCACATATACATGCTTTCACTAGCTGATTCTTGTATGTGCCCTGACCAGGTATCAAACCCCCAATGTAGGCATATTGGGACAGTTTTCTAAGCAATTGAGCTACCTGGCCAGGTTTCAAAATTATTTTTTTCTTTTAAAAATGTGTCTTATTGAAGAAAGTATTGCATATGTCCCCCTCCACCACCACCACCATTGACCTTCTCTACCTCTCTCCTGCCCCCTCCCCAGGCCTTCACCACACTATTGTCTGAGTTCATGGGTTATGCATACATATATCCATATAAGTTCTTTGGTTAATCTCTCCCCACCTCACCCCCTTCCTTTAGAAATATGTCAGTTTTATTCTTCAATGTGATCCACAATGATCTTTTCTGTTCTAAAAGTTGTATTATATTATAATTCATTTTTAAACAATTGATATCATGAAGCAACTCAGGAGTACATCCCCACATTTTAAAAAACACTGACCTGAAACATTTATTTGGCCATAATAATTTAGTGATTATTATTAGCAATGCCATAATTAGTTAACACTAAATAACATCTTAGAGCCTGATCAGTGTTGCTCAGTGGTTGAGCGTTGACCCATGAATGACCCATGCACCAAAAGGTCACTGGTTCAATTCTCAGTCAGAGCACATATGCAGGTTGTGGTCTCCATCCCCAGTAGGGGGCATGCAAGAGGCAGCTGATCAATGTTTCTCTTTCATTGACATTTCTGTCTCTCTATCCCCCTCTCTAACTCTCTCTAAAGTCAGTAAAAACATATTTTAAAAATATAAAAAATAACACTATAGTTAACATATAAGTGCTTATCTAATGTATGTTCAGTATACACTTATATATTGCAAAAAATAGTCATTTTATCTATCAGAGAAATGCAGGTGGCTAGATATATCACAATTAAAATTACTTTAGCAAGAGCTGATCTGTGCAAAATTACTGCTTAAAATCAAAATAAAGAAAAGTAATTCTGACGATAATTTTGTGTATTAGTGACATATCTATTAATCATATTGTTATTCTCATAGGGGAATAAAAAATCAAATGAAATATACCTCAATAAATCAGAAATACCATTTCAAATAAACAAAAAGGCACTGAGACTAGATTTCACACTTTGTATAAACAAATAGAAATTAAATTCCTGATGAATACCTGGCTTCTTTATTTCATATGTTTCTTGTCCCTACTCAAAGCACCTGACTCAGTAAGACACTTTCAGTCTATTTGGTTGAAAAAAGAGTGGCCATACTTTTCTGATTAAGTGATGCATTTATTGTCTCAAGGTATTGTGTGAACAGGGATTACAGGGCAATTTTTGAGTGAATTTTATAATTATGTATTTCCTAGATTCCATTTAATATATCTTTTAGGTATAGCATATGATATACCTTCCTCTTCCTCAGTTTCCACCTTTTTGATAGCACTCTCATTTTTCATTACACCTGGAAAAAAAAATTATTGTTAGTATAAATTTAATAAAAGAGCAATAGGTGATATAATTATATTTCTTATTAATTCCATACATCTGACAGTTTGAGTTGATGGACCCCCAACCTTTATTGCCCCTCAATTTCTGTCCCTTCACTGTACAGGATGAGGTAGCTCAGCCTTTGTATAGGTGGAATGCCCCTAAGTTCATGCCACCTATAGAAAGGGAGAATGGCAGGGTAAAAACTGTGAAAAGTTAGATAGAAATATGTTTTAAAATCTAGATGATGAGTGTGCTTAATGTACAATTTTTTCAATTTCCATGTATATTTGAAATTTTTCATAATAACATGTTAGGAAAAAAAGAAAAGTGGCCCTGGCTGGTATGGCCCAGTTGATTGGAGTGTTGACACATGCATCAAAATATTGTGGGGATAAACTTTTGAGCACAGAGAGAGGGGTTGGCCTTTACATAGATAGTTTATCCATAAAAACTGGAGAAAAGGCAGAGAATATAAGTACAGGTGCAGGTAAAAGGGAAGGTGTATTGGTGGGACTTGTGGAAGGTTTCTTTTGACCACTTGTATTTTCTCATTGAAGGAAGAAACAAGACCATCACCCGATGATGAGGCTGTGGGAAATTACGTTAGGAGTGTAAGAGGAGAGAACATATATGAAACAGTCTTCTCAGAGCATGGTGGTGTAAATGGACTGGGAAAATGGGATAGTCTATTTATTAGGAAACAAGCCCTAGAAGTTGGATTGCTGGGTAAAAATTATATACATTTTTATGGATATTGACAATTTACCTCTGTAAGAGTTGGATGCATTTATATTTCTATTTATATAAGTAACATAGAGTTTCAGTTATCCATGGTCAACAATGATCCAAAATATTAAATGAAAAATACTAGAAATAAATAATTCATAAGTTTGAAATTGCATGCTGTTTTGAGTAGTGTGATGAAATCTAACATCCTCTTGTTCCATCTAGCCCAGGATGTGGATCATCCCTTGTCCAGTATCTATACTGTATACTCTTCTGCCAGTTAGTCACTTAGTAGTCATCTGCTATACTATAACATTGATTATGTTGATAGTTCTAGTTTATTATTAGTTATACTTATTAATATATTACTGTGCCTAGATTATAAATTAAACATTATTATAGGTAGGTATGTGGGTAGGTATATAGAAGAGAAAATATATATAGGGTTTGGAACATATCCCCCATGGATTAAGGGGAACTATAACATCAGTGTAACTGTTTCCTGTTCCTTTGCCAAGTATGTTATCAAATATTTTTCTCTTTTTATATTGGGTCTAGTAATAATTAATGTCGTTTTTTAACATTCGTTTAAAATCTTGCTTGTCGTTGACTTGTATTGACATAACCTTCAAACACGTGGTATCTACAGAACGTGTGAAGTGCAATTAACAAGTTTTGCTTGAAAAAGTTTGTGTTTGGTTTGGTTTTAGTTGCAAAACTAGGGCTAAGAAGATGGCAGATGAAGAGCATATTCGGCACTGCATGCTTTACGAGTTCCAATTAGGAAGAAAAGCAAGTGAGGCTGCAAAAAACATCTGTAGTGCTCTTGGTCAAGATGCAGTTAGCATCAGAAAATGCCAGTGTTGGTTTGAGAAATTTCGCAAGGGAAATTTTTTGTTAGATGACAAGAGTGGTCGAGGCCGTGTGTCCAATTTTGATCAAGAAGCTCTTCAAGCTCTTTTGGTGCAAAATCCTCAAATTACCCAACAAGAGCTTGCGACAACTTTAAATTGTTCACAAAAAACAATTTCCAATCAATTGTGTGCACTTGGCAAAGTCCAAAAGTTTGGAAAATGGGTTCCTCATGAGTTGACCAACAACAACAGTAATCAAAGAGTCACAATTTGCAGTTCGCTCCTCTCTCGTCAAAACCGTTTGCCGTTTTTAGAGCAAATTGTTACCGGAGATGAAAAATGGGTGCTGTATGTTAATTTGAAAAGGCGGCCTCAATGGTTGGACAAAAATGAGGCTCCGCAGCCCACGCCAAAACCTGACTTGCATGCGAAAAAAGTGATGTTGTATGTTTGGTGGAATTTTAAAGGAATTCTTCATTATGAACTTTTACCATCTAACCAAACCATTACAAGTGCAGTGTATAGTGCCCAATTGGAAAGGTTAGCCCAAGCTTTAAGAGAAAAAGAACACGCGCTGATTAATCGGAAGGGCGTAATTCTTCACCACGATAACGCACGACCGCATACTGCAAGAATCACTGCTGAAAAACTGCGCCAGTTGGAATGGGAAGTTCTCCCTCAACCTGCATATTCTCCTGATATTGCCCCTTCCGATTACCATTTGTTTCGTTCTTTGCAAAACTTTCTTCTTGGAAAAAAATTTAATAATGAAGAATGCCTCAAAAATGCATTGACCGAATTTTTTGCATCAAAATCACAAGAATTTTACAACAGAGGGATTAAAATGCTTCCTGAGCGTTGGGCACAAGTAGTAGAAAACAATGGCAACTATATTGTTGATTAAATTTTGTTGTATTGTTTAAATAAATTCGATTTTAAAAAGTATTAGAAAACGACATTAATTATTACTAGACCTAATATGACAGTGGACTTTTAATTCATATAATTTCTTAATATGCATGAGGTAAGCATCTTTTTATGTGATTAAGAGTCAAAGATTATAAGAGAAAGTTGTATTTTTCTAGGGAACTACCTCTCAATCTTATGAGGCAGAGAATTCTACTTTGTCTTCATGACTAAACCTATACTGTGTCCTAGAGCCCTTGTGGGAACCATGCCAGAGATGCCAGATGCTCAAGGCCAATTAGAATGTGAAGGCCCCATCTACAGTGTGCTGTATGGACAAGGCCACTCTGAGCATGGGAATCTTAATCAGAGTGCCCAAGGACTATTCACAGAGACAAGGCAACAGCAATCTCATGGTACACTGTGCCCTTCTGTAATCCAGATGATTCATGTCACTATTTGATAGAGGCCTCTTTTGACTAAGTGGTATAATACATGGCACTGACCAGCCAGTGTACTGGTGCTACTATGATGTGAGAGAGAGAGGCTGAAGAGGCCACTGAGAGTACTGAGGTTAAAGAGCTCAGGTGCAGCTTCTATGTGAAGCAGTGGATCTAGAGGCAGCCCACGGCTGCTCAGATAATGGCTGTGGAGACAGAGGCTGCTGTTGTGTAGGAAAGATGTGTTGTTAACTAGCTGGTATGTGGCTGCCTACAGGATACTTTACTTTGAAGAACTGTTTTATTTAGTGGCTCCTTATTAACAATGGCTAATGGCCACTGGCTCCTACAATAAAGACTTTCTTATACCCTACAACTTCTCATGCTTTTTCTATCTACCTCCCGACATCCAAGAAGGTCCAGCACCTGGCAGAGGGGCTAGGACCCAACAGTTAGTATAGGAGAGCAAGATTCAGAAGAATATGCAGACTCAAGAGCAGCTGTGCTCTGACAGCTCTGAATCACAGAGGTTTAAGGATAAGAAAAGTCTTAGAAGAGATCTTAGGTTAGTATTAGTGAAAGGAACATAATCCAGGACTTCTGATGCCCTGGCCAAGACTCAAACTCTCTTCTTGGTGTTTGGGGAATACAAAGGTTTTGGAGTTGGCAAGTGATGAAACATTTATATGTGAAATTTAGGAAGACGAATAAACCCATGCTTTTGTAATGGATGAAGATGGGTGAGGAGTAGTGGTTTGCCCATAACAGGCATTTAGCAAACATGCAAAAGAGAAAGAAAAGGGATGCCCTCCAGGAGGGGAGAGAGCTGCAAGACACGACAGTGGCCTTCTGGCTCATGGAACTCTGAATCAAGTGGTCTGTTAGGGTTTCAGAAGAAAAAACTGCCAGGAGTGTTGCTGTGCATACTATGTAATTCGTGTGCTGCACATAGGTAACTGGTAGTTGTGAGTTGGCAGTAAGACCTGAAAATCAGCCTCTGTTCTCCATACTATGTCACAGGCCCACAGGGCTGTGCAAGCCCAGAGAGGATTCTCCTTTCTAATATGTAAACAATAGGAGGTGCTTTACTAATCTGTCATCCCAGAGGGGCATCATTTACTAATCCATCTCTCTTGAGGGGGCACCTTTCTCTAATTTGCATGAAAGTGCTGTGTGGACTAGCGGTGGCCACATTGGTGTTCTCCGCAGCCATTCAACACAATGTCCCTGGCTTTTGGTCCTCACCATCCTCTCAGGCCCTCAGCTTCCTGTGATGTTCCAAGAACTGTATGGAATGACTAGATGGGCTCAAGGTTAGAAGGCTGTGGAAGGAGATCAGAGGGAGGTAAAAGATTATAGAAAGGTTTAGAAAGATAAGGAAATGACTTGGAATTAGACAAGGATACTAAAATACAGTTTTCCTGTAGCTAAAATATTAAATGTCACTAAAATTAATGTAATGTACTCCATGTGCAGTAGTATAATTTCACTGTATTTGCAAAATTATGAGGAATGATTCTCATCAAATGTTTGCCATTAACATGGAATGTTAAGAAAAGATTCGATTTGGTTCTTGGCCTGCTTTTTGTAGTACAGTTTTTTGTTTTTTTTTAAGAGTTTTTTCAACTCTTATTTCTTATTTATTTATTTTTAAAAATATATATTTTATTGATTTTTCACAGAGGGGAAGAGAGAGGGATAGGGAGTTAGAAACATCGATGAGAGAGAATCATCGACCAGCTGCCTCTTGCACACCCCCTATTGGGGATGTGCCCGCAACCAAGGTACATGCCCTTGACAGGAATCGAACCCGGGACCTCTCAGTCCACAGGCCGACGCTCTATCCATTGAACCAAATTGGTTTCGGCTATAGCACAGTTTTAGGAAACCACTTCATCAGAAGATAAGAAACTCAGTGTTAGGGAGGGATCAAGACTATCACTAATTAAATGTTATATTATACAGATATTATTTGCTCTGTTAGAAATGGAGTCATTGTTACATACCACAATTATACACAGGACAGTTTCAAGCTACCCCTCTTCCACAGCCACTTAGAAAAAAAAGTTAGCTAGAAGGTCTTTAGATCCTCTCCTAACACATTGGGATTGGGCTCAACAAATATATACTTATTGGCATTTCAGATTGTCAGGTGTAGATTCCTGTCTTTGGAAATAAACAGCATTTCCACTAACATTCAATAAAGAAATGCTAAAGAAAGCAAAAGACAAATGACTGAATTAATATCTCTACCACTAAAATATGTGAATTACAATTAAATTCATATACCTAGGTTTGTATGATCTTGTTAGGAACGAATATTTTGTGTATACCAGCCACAAAAAAGAAAAAGAAAGGAGCAATTCATAAAGAGAGTGTTTAGCTTAAAGGCAGTGAAGATTATAGTATTTAATTTTTAAATGAATGCTCAGTATTACACTGACTTACCCGAGACGTTTAGCAGATATCCACTAGCTTGATATACTCCGTTTTTTTCATTTGGTCTTATTATTGATCCATTAAAAGTTATTGGCACTGCAAAATAGTTGTGATTATTTACTGTTTATAAAACTTTGAGGGGGAAATATAATTACCTAATTTTACTTTTCCAGTGGCTAATCTCACTTTTTAAGCCTATTAATTGTCCAGTGAATTTTCACTTACTAGCATTAGTCAACTGTGAATAAAGTTGGTATTCCACAAAATACACAAAAATAAAAAGGTAAAAGAACTTTTTGCCCATTATTTAAATATTTGTAGTCCTTTTGTCTTCTGGACAAAAGAGAATTTTAACTGTGGCTCAGTTATCTGCACTGTCTCTATCTTCTGAAGATGCTCTGCTCCCCTCTGAATTCTGAAGTGGAACCACTAATGTGAGGTCAGCACACAACACCATAATGGTACAAAGTCATGGAATCGAACCAGCCAATGGGGTGACTAAGATAATGGAGGGGCGGGCCTAGAGGGTTGCTTAGCACCTATGCTTATAGGAGGGAATGAGACTAGATTGCTGCTATCAGGGAGATTGTAGTTGTAGTTGAGCAACAGAAGACAGATATCTTATATAATAAAAGGTAATATGCAAATTGTCCTCTCTACTAGGAGTTAGACCAGGGGGCGGGGCTGGCCAACCAACCACCCTCTGCCTCTTCCCCCAGCCGGTCCCACCCCTGATTAGCCCCCCACCCCAATAAGGGTTGGGCAAGCCAACTAACCACCCACAGCCCCTCCGCCTGGCCAGCCCAGCTGGCCCTGTCAGGGCAGGCTGGCCAGATCCCACCTGTGCACGAATTCGTGCACTGGGCCTCTAGTAAATTATAATTCAGGATCACACATATATAAGAAGCAAATAGACTATACACAAGAAGGATTCTCTGATCAAAATTCCTGTCTTCCAGTCCTGCTTCCTCACTTAATAGTTGCTGATTTTGATTAAGCTATAATACTTGCTCTCTGAGTCTCAGTTTCCTCATCTGTAAAATATGAGTAAAAAATAGTACCTCTTTCATAGAGTTATTGTGATGGTTAAATAAGATACTTAATGTCTGACACTGCTATTGGCTATGGCTGTTATACAAAGTCCCCCAAAAAATGTATACACACTTAAATAGCTGTTAGCTCAGTTTTGAAAATGAAGTGAATTTCAATAAACAATGCCTTTATAATTATTTAAACTATATATACACTTTTGGGACACCTTATATATATGATAATATCTACATCAATAGTAAATCAACAACTCAGCACATCTGTAAACTCCTGTGTGCTCTTGAGAGGCTTAAACCTAAATCGCTGCCTCTCAGAATTTGCTTTATGGAGACAGATTGGATAATCCCAAACTGCCCCCCCACCTGCCCTCCCCTGCTGGCCTGATCACCCCTAACTGTCTCTGCCTTGGCCCCCACCACTGTGGCTTTGTCTGGAAGGATGTCCAGAATATGTCCAGTCTAATTAGCATATTATCCTTTTATTTTTTAAATTTATATATATATATATATATTTTTTTTTAATTTATTTTTCAGTTACAGCTGACTTTGCCTTATCTCCAAATATTTTTCATGTTTTTGTTTCTGGACATGTCAGGCTCATTCATTCTCAGAACCTTTGCACTGGATATGTTAGCAGCTCAGGAAGCACCTCCACATATACTTTCTTGGTTTCCTCCTTGTCATTTTGGGTCTCACATCAAATGTCATACTCTCAGAGTGGTCTTTCCTCACAACCAAAGATGCTCTGCCATATTATTCTGTTTATTTTCTTTGTAGAACTTATTGCTATTTTACATTCTTGTTATTTGTTTAATTCTTTGTATTGGTTTGTATTATTACACTTGTAAGCTCTTTTCTGGCATGGCCCTTGCCTGTCTTATTGTGTTGTATCACAGCGCCTAAGACAATGCTTGGCTTTACCCTCTCCTCTATGCTTTACTACATAGTTTCCAGAAGTATTTTTGATCATCAGAAGAAACAACACTAGTCTCCTCTGTGTTCTACAGGCAAAATTTGGATGATTTTGATGAGTTTGTAGTCCCACTTTCTGAAAGACTGGAGGATCTCCAGAGGAGAATAATATAAGAGTGAAAAATTATTTTTAAAAAAACCAACTCATATCATTTGGAGAACAGGTCATGAGATTTCAATGTTTTATCTGTAGAAGAACAGAATGAAGAAGTCATCTTAGGTAGATTTATCACTAATTCTCATTATTTTCTTGCTCATTTTGTGCTCTCTTATTATTATTTTTTCATCTTTGTTTAAATTCTCAGCAGAAGAGTTGAGCTTCCTAGTTGACAATCTGTAATTTAATTTATGCTCGACTGGCACTGTATGATCTCATGCTAGAAGCTATGTTTTGAAAGATGCAAATGGCTGAAAAATTCAATTGACTGTCCTTTTATGCAAAGAAAAGTACTGTAGTTAAATGCATTGTATTCTTATATTTCCTAGGCAAACACCATATCTTCTCTTTTATCTCTTGGTTTAAATAAAATTAGAGTATTTTTTTTTTTTTAGCAGTTCCAGGCATGGAAAAATCTATAGCTCTGGATAAAGCCTCAGTGGAATGTGGTTCCAATTCTTCAAGTAGTTCTCCAGATACTGGTTCCTATTTTCCTGCTGAGATAGGTCCCACGTGTCATACCTTGCTGCAGATGTGGCAAGTGTGGCTATGTTGTTGAGTCTTTGAGTATGTCTGTTGTCACTCTGCAGTGCTGTTCCCCTTCTCTCCTAAATGGGGATCCAGGGATCATTCCAGAGTCCCAGGTTTCTCATACAAACAGTACCATTGATAACCTTCCTTAATATTCCAAAGTCCTGGATTTCTTTCTTGAGGATCCTTCCTAAACTGTTAATTTTATTTCAGAAATTTTATTTTATTTTAAGTTTATCTTTATTGTTGAAAGTATTATAGATGTCCCTCTCCCTCCCCCCACTAATTCCCTCCTCCCAACTCCTTCTCCTGCCCCAGTCCTTCACTATGTTATTGTCTGTGTTCATGGGTTATGTATATATGCAGATGTTTTATTTAAATTGGATTACTTTTAAATCAGGGAATAATTTAGGTCATGCCCAGAATAGATTAACTCCTTTGGTATAAATATTGTTTCCAGACCTCTCTAATGAAAATATTATGTCTTATTTGGAAATAGTGGCACTCTTGAACACAATATAGAACTTTAATTTTATCTCCTCCTGCTGTCCTTTACCCAAAGTTGGTATTACAATTTTGCTAGCATTATAAAAGACATTAAAACATTATGCCTGGGAGGTTATTTTTGTTTAAAAAGAAGTTCCTCACCCTAACTGGTTTGGCTCAGTGGATAGAGCCTAGGCCTGCAAACTGAAGGGTCCCAGGTTCAATTCTGGTCAAGGGCATGTACCTTGGTTGCGGGCACATCCCCAGTAAGAGATGTGCAGGAGGCAGCTGATCGATGTTTCTAACTCTAACCCTCTCCCTTCCTCTCTGTAAAAAAAATAAATTATATATATATATATATATATATATATATATATATATATATATATATATTAAAAATTCCTCATTAATCATTCATTAAATGGTTTTGGCAGCAATTGAAGATTGTTGCCTAGATGCATAGTTTTGCTGAATGAGGGTTGCAAAATGGTGATTTTTTAAATTCATTAATTCCTTCTCTATTTATGAGCAGGACATTTTCTTTAAAAAGGAGCTTCTCACCCAGCTGGCATGGTTCAGTGGTTGAGCATTGACTTATGAACTAGAGTTCATGGTTAGATTCCTGGCACATGCTTGGGTTGGGTTGCAATCTCCATCCCCAGTAGGGGGTGTGCAGGAGGCGGTTGATCAATGATTCTGTTATTGATGTTTCTATCTCTCTCTCTCCCTCTCCTTTCCTCTCTAAAGTCAATAAAAAAATCTATTTTTAAAAAAGGAGCTTTCCCTTATTAGCTATGTTCAAATATAGTCTGCACAGGAAAGTTACGATAAATACTTGAATATTTCTCTTTACTTTCAATTTTCAGGATAAGGGTTTCTGCCTCAATAACAATGTTGACCAATGATCTTTGAGTGTGTGTTAATTATGACTTATATATACCCTGTTTCCCCCAAAATAAGACAGTATCTTATATTAATTTTTGCTCCCAAAGATGCGCTAGGTCTTATTTTCAGGGGATGTCATTTTTCCATGAAGAAGAATACGGTACACATTTATTATTAAATGAAAATAAAAGAAATTTATTACCTGTATACAGTACAGTAGTATGGTAGTTGTCAACACAAACCAGACAAACTGTGAATCCTACAGTATCAAGAATTTACTCATTTATTCAATGACAATCATGTCATCATCTTCTGGAACATCATCATAACAATCCAATTCCTGAATTTCCTGGTGAATTTCTTGTGACTCCATTGCTTTCAGAATCAGTGGACCAAATCTCTCATGTTTAGCCTGGGGGGGGCCTTATTTTCGGGGGATGCCTTATATTTCACTCAGAAGGAAACCTATAAGTAGGTCTTATTTTCGGAGGATGTCTTATTCGGGGAAACACGGTATTTATTGCATTGTAGTTATTATTATTATTATTATTATTATTATTAGTGATCCATTGAGAGTCCCTTCACGCTTCCTCCTGAGTAGAACTAGAAATTTCCATTAGATGACTAAACAGGCAAATAACACCAAGAACATCAAGAGCCACTGTAATGGGATGACTGGAGGGAAGAGGTGTGGTTGCTAAGGGCCAACACTACTTACCTGGCCTGAAAATATGTGTTGGACTCACAAAAAAGCCATATAGTTTTCTCTTAGAGATTTGTTACTCCTTTACTTATGACTAAGTGATTACTTGGGTGTCTATGTTAACCTGGTCACATTTACTCTTCATTAATTTTAGCTCTTTATGAAATTTTAAATACTTTACTAGCCACTGCTGTCTACCTCACCCCACCCTGACACAATGTTGAATAGAGGATATAAAAGTGGACATCACTCGTCTTCTTTCCAATTTCAAAAAGAAAGCTTTCAAGTTTCACCAGAATGTACGAAGTTTGTGCACTCTCTCTTTATGTACACATACATGCATACACACATCTGTAGATACTTTTACTAAGCAATGACAAAGTCTCTAAGCTACAGGAGCTGCTAAGTTTAACTTGGTACTCCATCATATATTCAGTTGGTAAAGAGACAATGTCCCAAATGGATCCAGACAGTCTTACTTCTGACAACAAAAGCAAGCTGAGAAGATCAGCATGATGTCAACTCCATATCCTTATTCCCACAGGATGACAAGAAATCACAGGGAGAAGATGACAGATGACAGGAGCACTGAGTTGCTCTAGTACAGAGGAACTGTTCCCATATTATACCTAGTTGCTTTTATAACTGGAAGTTGTACCTTAAGGGAGGAAAGTCCCACACTTGACCAGAATGAGGCGGGGGGGGGGGGGGGGGGGGGGGATGAGAAACTGCCATCTGGCATCCCCTCTCAAGATAGAGAGGTGGTGTGGTGAGAAACAGTCTACACTATATTGACTATCTTGCTGTGTTCCAGGGAGGGTCACAGGACATTTCACCTAGATTTATGTGAGCTTACAGTTGAGCCTTGCCTATGGGGCCTATGTGGACATGTGCCAGGTTGTTTGGACCTCTAAGCAGAGTCATTCTACTGTAAACAAGAACAATCAATGAATATTAAGGGAAACTTGTAAGTGTATTGATACATAGTAATAAGAAATATATTTATTTATTACAATAAAATTATATTAGTATTTAATGGTTTCCTAGTCAAATTGTGTTTTTTAGAAATGCTCCGGTAATGGTAAATCAGGACTTCACCACTAGATGGCATATGACATTCATCATCCAATTGGTCAGTATGGAAAGTTCTTTCTAAGAGAGTACAAACCTAATTGTCATTAATTACAAATTGTGTATGAATTTTAAAATTTTATTTTAATTTTTTTTATCTCAGAAGAGGAAGAGATGGAGGGAATGAAGGAGTGAGGAAGGGAGGAAGACAAGGAGAGAGAGATTGCCATGAGAGAGAAACATTAATAGAAACATGATTGGTTGCCTCCTGCATGCACCCTGACTGAGGATTGAACCTGCAACATGGGTATGTGCCCTGACTTGGAGTTGAATCCGCTAACTTTTGGTGTACAGGACTATGTTCCAACCAACTGAGCCATAGCAGCCAGGGCAAAATATAAATGAAATTTAACTTTAAGTATAATTATTGTGCAATAATTTTTATTAAAGTATTTTCTAGATTTTTGATCAAATAATAGCACAGTAAACCCCTCAATATACTTAGCCAAGATTTACCAATTGTTAGCATATTGCTACATTTGTTTTATATTTATGATTTTTTAATCCAAAGCATTTCAGAATGATTAGTAGACATTATGGCACTTTACCTCTCAGTACTTCAACACGTGTCTTATAAGAACAAGTTCATCATCTTACATTATCATACCTAAAAACTATTACATTGATCTAGTATTATCTAATATCTAGAATATAGTTGTTCCCATAATGTCTTTTATAACTGTTTTATGTTCTATTCAGAATCCATTCAAAGATCACTCAATATATTTGGTATCATAACTCTTCTTTGTCATATCTTTTTAATTTTCTTTAACCTAGAGCAGATTCCATTTTTAAAATATTGCAATTCTATATAAATATACAAATGAACATATGTTTATATATTAAAATTTAATGTGTAATTGTTTACTTCCTCTACCCACTGGGAGTGCAATAATTTAGGCAAACAATGTAACAACCCTAATTATAAATGTTCCCCAAGACAGGTGAAATAAAATAAAAAGTATGCCTAGATGCAGCAATTCTATATATCAGGTATAATAAAATTCCATATTGAGATTTTGGGGTTGGTTGTTTATTAGATTATGAGCTTTTAGAAGGAGAACAAATTGTGTTTTGTTCATTTTTACAATTCCTGCCCCAGTACAGTATTTCGAATGTGGTGAGACTCTATACATGTTTGGGAACTGAATGAATGGTTCTCTCTCTCTTCTTTATTATAGTGAAATATATGTAACGTAAGAGTTGTAATTTTAACTATTTTTAGATGTACAGTTTAGTGCCATTAAGTACATTTATATTTTCACGTACTGTTCTTTTATAATAATTTAAGGGATATATTAATTGCAGAAAAGTTATTAAATAGATAACCAAAAATAAAAATAATTTAAACTCCCCTCAAATTCTACCATCCACAGAAAACTGAGATATAACTACTCTTAACAGTTTGGTATATACCCTTCCAGATTTCTTTATGTACATTTATTCCTATCCAAATAAAATATACAAGTGAACATATTATATATACTGTATAGTAATCTACTCTCATTTCCTTAACATATACTCAATATTTCTCATGTTAATATTTTTTAAAATATATTTTATTGATTTTTTACAGAGAGGAAGGGAGAGATATAGAGAGCTAGAAACATCAATAAGAGAGAAACATCGACCAGCTGCCTTCTGCACACCCCCCACTGGGGATGTGCCTGCAACTCAGGTACATGCCCTTGACCAGAATTGAACCTGGGACCTTTCAGTCCACAGACCAACGCTTTACCACTGAGCCAAACCGGTTTCGGCTCTCATGTTAATATTTATAGATAAGTGGGTTGTTTTATATCTGGTTATATTTCATATACTTTTTCATGTCATATACCTCCAGTAGACATACATACTGATGGTTAGGGGGTCTTGGTAACGGGACTAAGAATACAGATGAATCCCATGAATTTTTTTTTTCTCTCTCTAAGCACAGTGGAAAACAACACTAGGGTCTGGATTTCTAGCTGTGAGCCTCTGTGTAATTTGAGGATTGGGGAAGGGGTTGAGCATGTTTTTCTAAGTGTTATCTTTAGGTCAGGGAATGACAACATTGCACCAAGGGAAGGGACAAGAACAATGTACGTCATTTGAATGGAATGTCATTTAAAACCAACATATTCTGGAGAAATGTTACTGAATGCCTGACTCTCTGTATTACTTGCTTAGAGGGGGGAAAAAAAAAAAAAAAAAAGCAACGCATATTGAACAACACAATGGCAATGCTCACTACCAGAGACTAAACCTTGTTTGATGGGTAGTAGGACCACTGCAGAAAGAACACCATTAATGAGACTGTTGCTAGGAGACGGGAGAGCCAAAAGCCCATAGCATTGTAGGGGTTCCACTAAAAATCAAGGCAATTTAAGTGTGATTTGGATCAGAGGTTTAGCTATTAAAATCTGTCCTTTGATGAGCATGTACTTTTTAGTGTATAATGCTTAGTATGATTTTATGTTTTTGGAGGAATTTGGAGGCTAATCCCAAGGCATTTCATTTCTTTCCACAGAGCTTATCCCTTTTTCAAAGCACAACCCATTTTCCAGTGGCTGCTGCCCCTCCCCCCACACTTTTTCAGTGCTATAGCCTGGGAGCTGGTGCAGACGCAAAGCGCATGCTGCTGGTAAGTAGCCGAGCAATCTTTTGTAAAATAGATTCCCAACATATGCTTTTTAAAGCAAGTGACATGTTTAATGGAATAGAATAATACTAAACTGTGTAGGAATTTCAAATTCTAATCAGTAGCATTGGGAAAATGGCTTAATTATATTCTAAATATTTCACGGTCACTTTTCTAGTTTAAAGCTTGTGTCTTAAATGGTGAGTGAGTTGTTGGAAGAACATATAGAACCTTCCTCGTGATTCTGGTAAGATATTTTCTAAAATAAGCCTTGACAAAGATGTCACTAAAATGAGAAATTGCATTCGGAATGGTATTTCTGCTTTACTATGTTTGGATTGGACTTGACAAAAATGGGTTGTGATTCCAGATGTTCTCAGATCTGATTTCCTTTCACAGTGCGGAGAAAGCAGGAGAAACAATGTTATTTTGCAATGAGGAAAATGATATCATTTCTTTTTTTTTTTTTATTAATAAAATGATGTGACCGGATATCTGTACAAGAAAGAAAATAAGAAGGAGGGCAGCCTGTAATATTCAGATTAATTACTTCATGTGCATGATGAATGTGTGTTGAATGAGGAAGATTAACATTTAGTTTTGGGATGAAAAATCATGAAAAATAGATAATGAACCTGGCAATGGTAACTTTATTTTGAAGAGGATTCATTTGTATTTTTGATGTCAATTTGTATAGTAAAGATATAATCTTCCCATATTCCTTTCTTTGAAAAGGGATATAAGAAGGATAGCAGAGATTCCTAGCAACAAAGCTGTTTTGTATGTTTCTGAAATGTGTTTGGAAATGTGTATTATGTTTCCTGTCCCATGGAATTTCCTGTCCTGCAAGAAAAAAAAAAAGAAAGAATAGTTCCAGTGGTGGTTTTGCATTCCTTTGAAATTCAGATTGTTTTGACACTTCAACAGGAAGAAAAGAGAAAAAAGATATATACATTTTTGAGCTAAATGATAAAGCAACAATCCAGTAAGAAAAATAAAAGTGAAAAAGCTTCAAAGAAAGTCTACAAGATGGACCATTTTTTCAGTCTAAAAATGTCCGCTGCTAGCATGTTTTGCATGGGAAAAGGGGGAGAGTGGGTGGAAGGCAAAGGGAGGCAGTGTTGAACAGAGCACTGCGGCAAAGAGAATGACTGACGCAGCTAGGGACATGTGACCATTCTCTGGTGTAGCGAAGAAAATTTTCCAGGAGTCCATCTTGTATAAGGAATTCTGTACCAACTAACATGCAAATAATACCATAATTTGTATGTAGTACATAGTAAATTTGTTTTTCTTGATGCTCTATCAGTGTACATTAGTACATTTAGTCTTTGCTTTTTATTGTCTTCATTTTAAGGCTTTCTCTCTGAGCTTCCACCACTTTTATAAACTTATTAAAGTATCTTGTTTAAAATGGTATCTTTCACCTTTATTCATAAAAATATAATATAGCCATTGCAGAAAATTAGGAAAAATCTAAAATGACTATAAAGTTACTCGTAATACTATAATGTAGAGATAATTACTTTTAACATAATTACTGTTAGTTTCTCTTCTGTGAATGCATGCAAATAAATGCATAGTAAATATATTTATATACAAAATGAAAATCATAGGTACATATAGTTTCCGACCTGTTTTAATCATAAAAATGATATATTGGAAGAAATTCCCCATTATTTAATTTCACAAGAATGTGATGTTTTGTGGAGGCATAATTTTCTATTAGATAGGTGTTTGACTAATTGTCTAATTATTGTTTGTGAATATGTGCAACTTTTGCTGTTATAACTTAAGGAATATCTTTCCATATAAATATACTTGTGCTTTTCTGTTTTTCCCTTAGGATAAATTTTTAGATGTGAAATTTCTGGATCAAGTGGTATGAACCAATTTATTTTTTTCCCCTATCCCCAATTCCATACATATTGCCTAATTTATTTATCATATGTGATACAAACATTATTTTCCAGTTGTCTTTTTGCCTGTTGATTTTTAAAAAATAATTTATGGTGGTTTTATTTTTACATGTCACATGTGTACATTTTTAAATATCCACAACTAGTAAATGTTGCTTTTGCGATTTATTGTTTTCTTTGATGAGTATATTCACCTGTATTTTTCACTAGTCATTTCATTGTTTCAATTTCTACAATTAACTTTAATCATCTGAAATTTATTTTGGTATATGCTCAAAAGTATGGTCTAATTTTGTGCTGTTGGTCTTTTTTCCAAATAGGTCATCATTTGTTTCTGCATCATTTATTGAATAATCCAGCATTCTTCCACTGATTTGAAATGGAAACAATTGTTCTCTTGTTAGGTAGGGTGTAGCTTTCCACAGGTCGGCCATTTTCTTTCTACCTAAGGTGGTTACATTCCACAATACTACTCCTACCTTCTTAACAGCTTCTGAAAGCATTCCAATGTGTCATAGTCATGCTTATGCACTTCAAGAATTCTAGGCACATTCAGTTTCAGGCAGATGCTTTCAAACAGGATTTTAAAATTAATTACTTAAAAATTTTATCAGATCTTTTCTTACAAATTAAAATTGAGAAATCTGAATATAAATCACTGATCCAGATGTGCTTATTCCTTTTAAACACACCTGAATTCTAATTTTGTGTTAAAAAAAATACCCCTTAGGTTAGTGTTACTTCTAAGGTTCTTCCTTCAAACCTCTTTTTTTTTACTCCTCAAGTGCTTGGAGAATTAAAGCTGTCTGGACTCAGTTTCTGGAATTTTCTAAAATCTAAGAAGTGTATGAGAAGCAGAAATAATGCTTGCCAGCCTGTTGTTGGTAGTATTCTGATCTAGGGGTTTAAAGAGGGCAGAGTGAGTCCCAGTCCATGCCACCATTGTCACCATGTGTTGTAGATAGGGACACACTGCAATGATTCATCTCTTCATTGCAGGTGGAAGGCTCAAGCATAAAACATTGAGTCTTTTAGTGGAAGATGGTTTAAGTGTACTCACAAAAATATTTGACTATTAAAGTCATCTGCCACTCACTGTTGACCCTCCACCCTGTCTCTAACACATTCTTATTTCTCTATTGACTTCTGAACTGGCCTCTAATCTTTACTGATTTTGAAACAAAACAAGGAAGCAGGGATGGGAGGATGGCTTGCCTACCCTTATTGCAGGGGGCTCTTTAGCTCATAACCACGGCCCCAAGCATTTGACTTGCTGCATTAGGCTATGATTTGTTTGTATCTAGAGACTGGTTTCCCTGGCAACAACAGCTTGCCAGAGCTTATACACATTCCTTTCTCTGTAGTGGCGGAATGCAGCTGGGAAGGCAAAGGAGGAGTTTTTGGGAACAGAGTCACTGAAGGAGTTATTCTGCAATCATGATGTTAGTTTTTCTGGGCTAAACTGCCATCCTGATTGTATATAGAACATTGAATATTTTTAATCCTTGGAAGGTTTTGAGTGACTTCCTTTTTCATCCTCGCAAATTACCTCTTCTCAGTATGCCACCAGTGATCATGAAGTCTTCCTAATGTTTTATGTTACGTACATTCTCAGGGGCCTAAGGAAATTCATAGTAATGTGATCACAGGAAACAGACTGCCTGGTTTCAAACCTCTACCAATTACAGTTATCCTCTCTGTACCTCAGTTTCCTCGGATATAAAATGGGGATAATAATAGCACTTTTAGAACAGTGTTTGGTAATAGTCACCATTATGCAAGTGTTTGTTATTATTATTTATTGATATTAAAGGAGACTTGCCCTAAACAAGGTTTTCACTGCCATGTACAACCTCAGCTTCTAATGCTTACTGGCTAAATCACACAAATACACATTTACTCATACCTACAGCACACAGACTCTTCCTATGGCACACAGACACCACAACAAAACGACTTGGCTCATAGCATACACACATTTCCCCTATCTCTCAGACCCAGAGGCACATATATTTCCCCCAAGGCAAAAAGACTCACCTAAGGGACACAGATCACCCTGCCATAAATGCTCTACCATGACATGTAAAGAATCCTGACACCACAGACTGTCCCCATATTATAAGGTCCTTTCCCTGGCACACAGAGTCTCTCCAGAGCACACAGACTCACTCCAGGGAACACAGATTCTCCCAAGAACACGCATATTCTCAAGGCAAAAACATTTGCCCCACAGGAACATGGACACATCTTACAGCACACAAATACTCCCCAGAGCACACAAACTCTCATCATAGAATATGGACTCTGTCCATGGCACATAGACTTCATACAGCACAAAGGTTCTCCTCACAGCACAGAGATACTCCTCACAGTACATTAGATACTTCTGACATCCAAAGATTCTCCCCACAGCACATATTTTCTCAATGCCCTACCGACTAAAACCATAGTTGAGATTTTCCTTGGAGCCCAGACTCCCCTCACATCACATTGACCTTCACCAGAGCACACAGACTCCATCCCACAGCATGTAGACTCCTTTCAAACTTGAAGAGTCATCTCATGACACAGACTCCTTTAAACATACAGACCTTCTTCAGGGCACACAGCCTCACACCCTATCACACAGACTCTCCCCACAGAACATAGACTCACCCACAACACACAGACTCATATCAGAGCACAATGACTCTCCAAAGAACACATATCCTCCTCAGAACACAGTTCATGGGACAGGCTGAAGACCCACACAAAGAGACACAAAGACTCTTCCACAACAGATGGACTTGCTCCATAATACACAGACCATTCCAAAAGGACACAAACTTGCCCTAGAGTACACAGACACTGCCCAGATCAAGCAGACTCATTTCACAACACACAGATTAAACCCACAGCACAGAACGTCTCCCCCACAACACACAGGTTCTCCCCACAACCAAAAAATTATTCCCACAGAACTCAGTGCATCCCACACACTGAGATGTCTCACAGTCCATAGACCCTTCCTACTGTGTATAGAAACACCCCTTAAACAGAAACTGTCTTCCTAGGACACAGGCCCTCCTCACCTCCTAACCCTGTCACAACAAAACACAGCCCAAATTCTTTAAACAAACTGCAGTAGACACACCTCACAATGCACATCACAGCATGCAAATTGGTCCTTTGATGGGCAGTCTTGTTGGACAACAGACACAATCTTGCCACAGTAGAACCTAATCTATCTCCAAACTGTTCAGAAATGCCCCTCAGGGCACAGGCACAGACCTGATCTATAATACCCTCACTCATCTCACAACATAGATGCAACTTATGCTGTACACATATACATACAAACTCATTCCACAGAACAACACTCCACCCTTATAATGGACAGAATTGTGTTACAACACATGCCATATAAATTCATTGCACAAAGATGATACTCCTTATGGTGAGTACACAGTGTAAACACATTTCAAAATGCCTGCAACTGTTTGCTCTACAACTTCCACATTTACCTCAAAGCACATAGACTGTGTCCCTATTCACACTGCTGCCCATAAGCAAAATATGCCTAACCATGTACAGAATTTCACCAAAATGCATAGATTCTTCCATCAACATACATGCTTGCTCCACAACACACACAAGCACCACTGAACACTGAGACTCACCCTAAATATACAGACAAACCCTTTGGGACATAGACCTGACTAGCCCCACAACATAGTCATCACCACAACACTAAAAATTCACAGGCATGACTGTAAACATAGACTTCTGTATTGCACAGAATTGTATCACAACACAGACTTACTCTAAAATGGAAGTCCTATTATGCACATAAATATTCCGTAGTGTGCAAACACATAATACGAATTACCATGCAATGCAAAGAGCACCATCATAATTTGCAGATATGCTTTATCATACTATTAAGCTACAACTCTTGCCTGCAACAAATACACAGCTTGTGTAATGGTTAAGGGTAAGGCCTCTAGACCCATACTACCTAGGTTTGAATCCAGGTTCCATTCCTTTTTTAATTGTATCACCTTGGGTAAGTATATATATATCTCTGTGCTTTAGTTTACTCATTTGTAGAACAATAATAATAGTACCTACCCCAAAGGGTTATTGTGTATTAAATTAAATAAGATATGTTAAGTACTTAGTGCAGTTCCTGGCACATATTACTGTCACCCCACCACCACCATTACTACTAAAGGGAAAAGGACCTACCTGGAATATTTAGAATCACGTGAGAGCAGAAAGATTCACCACATGATACAGAGACTAGCCCAAGAACATCTAGAAACACTCTACAGCATACAAACGCCCCACCACAACACCCACACACCATACAGAACTCAAACAGAATTCTAAACCAGATGCCACTCACAACACACTGAACTGCATCACAATTTAAAAATTTGTTAAAAATTGTACAGGCTTGCTCCATAATACACACTCATTCCACTGTGTCCAGACTGCATGCACAATATCCAGCCACATCCCATAAGACACAAGATCACAACACACAACACAGCACACACATATATACATGTACCCTATAACTCAGCAATAAGCCCTATATTATACAAATACATCCTACCACACACTAATTTTTGTCACATAATATGTGGACATATCTACTATTCACAAACATGCTCCTGAATATATAACACTTGTACCATGATAATGACTACAACACAAATACTCACTCACCCAGTAATTCAGGGGTGCCCATGATACGGACTTACCATAATAGATAGACTCATCCAAAGACATGTAGACAGAATCTACAGTACATTGACTTGCTACAAAATAGCTTAACAGGTACAGGTATACCCTATACAATGCATGGGACTGTAGTGTATATAATAAACATTCTAAATTCTCAACCTAAGGCCTTTCTCCATAAACTAAGGTTTGCTTGAGGAATACAAAGAATATTCCATAACACTTATCATATCTCCCAAGATACCTAGAGATATGTTAATATGAACAGAGAAGCTTCACAGTGTTCACCATCACATAACATGCATTCTCACTCCACAATATACAAACTCATCCTTCCCTGAAATGCTCATTGACCTCCAATGCACAGACATACCCTATAACACAAAAACACTTTTCATGAACATAAACATCCAAAATGTACAGACATACTCCACATCAACACACATACACACCGTTTACAACAACAGAGACATCCTACAATGTACCCCCAATGTAGCAATTAGCCTATGCTTTAGGAAAGATGTATGGTAATGTGGTTCCTGTGAGCATGAGCTGTTGGAGAATCCTTTATCTCATCTGGAGATCCATATAACATATACACATTTCCCACAGCAAACATGGTTCCCTGGTAACTAATAGAATTGCATCACAATCTACAAACTTCTATAAAGCACGGACCCAGACAACAATACCCAGACTCATACCATAAGGCACAGAGACATGTCATAATCTAGGTTCTAGACTCACAACAAGGAAAAATACCTTTCAAAATAAGTATTCTTGTAAACACAAAATTCTCCAACAGCTCACAGAAACACATCACCACACATCTTTCCTTTAAAGCAGAGGCTTGACATACAACTTACAGTGTTAGTCACAATAGAAAGTCTTGCCACACATTGCAAATATTAGTATCTCAATACCTACACATAGCCCACGAGGCCCCAAGATGTACCTAAAGATATGCACAGCACCCCAAAACAAAGGGTCAGTATAGATTGTGATTAAAAGCTTACACTTAGGTTTCAGTTTTCCTGGATTCTACTCCCACATGTATTATTTACTAACTAGAGGCCTGGTGCATGAATTCGTGCACGAGTGGGGTCCCTATGCTTGGCTGGAGATCAGGGCCAATCAGGGGCCATCTCGCCCAGTTCCAACCAGGGCCAGGCCAATCGGGGCCTGTGGCTGGGGTGAGAGACTGAGAGAGGGACCATAGGAGGTTGGCTGGCCGTGGGAGCACACTGATCACCAAGGGGCAACTCCTGTGTTGAACATCTGCCCCCTGGTGGTTGGTGTGTGTCACAATGACTGGTGGACCGTCAGCTTGTTCCAGTCTTTTGGTCGTAATGGTTGCTTAGGCTTTTATATATCAATTGTGTGAATTTAAAAAGGTTTCTTAACCTCTCTATGCCTTATTTTCTTCAAATAGAAATTAGGAATAATAATGGTATTTTTAGAATTATTAAGAGGAATAAATGAGTAATGACTTATAAAGTGTTTAGAACAGTGCCTGGCAAATAATTGGTGTTATCCATGTTAACTGATCTTGTTGTTGCTGTTATTGTTGTTTCTACATGAGGAACTGGACCATAATGGTAAGACTCAACCTAAAATAATTAGAATTTACCTCCAGCAAAGGGTATACCCTCATAAAGCAAAGAATCACATTACAGCTCACACTCTTATTACTCTTTCCTTATAATTCTCATGTTGACTACACTTAGCTCACAACACCACAAGCAAGTGACACCCAGTCTCTGCAACATATAGACTCACACTCAACACCTACACACACATTGCAATGAACAAACATACATGTGATACAGAAACATTCATGCGAAGACTCATCCCATTTAACTGCATCCTATATATCATGATCGACAGCACACTTACTCACCACTGATTACATTGGCCACACAACACAAAACACTTTAAGTGCCCTAGAAATAATCTACAAGGCATAGACTTCTTCAACACATAGGATTGTATCACACCATCCCTATCAAAATCCACAAAAGTTACCTGTACACTCCAAATTGCCCACACTGCACAAACTTGCCCCATAATGCAGGTAATCTATTCACAAGATCCAGATTTGCTCCACAGCACACATACTAGTCCCATACCACATAGATTGGCCTATTCCCCACAATATGATCAATGTACAAAGTTACCGATAAAGTAGACATACCAAACAGGTCACACAACACACATCATCAGCTCCACACAGTGAAGATTTAACCCAAAACATCTAGACTCAACCCAGTAAAAACCTTCATTTTGTAATACTAATATTTGTCTTCCAAAATACAAAAAATAAACAACACCCTATAATATACAGACCTGATAAATACCTTACCATGCCCTATAATGTACAGACCCAATGCAGACTCTTCTCATTAAGTAACAAATAGCATCACAACATGCCATGTTGCCCCACTGTGCACAGTCTAGCCTCATAATATCTGAACACAATTTACAATGAACAGGCATCTACACAACCCACAGCCCCCAAGGAAACAGAATTACATCACAATGCAGAGGCCCCAAGCATCTTCAGCTGTCCCTACATAGATCCCTAATAGATATACAGGAAACATAAAACTCAAATACAACCACAGGCTTATCTCACAATCTACAGACATGCCCCATAATGAATAAACATCTCCCATAACACAACTCACTGCATTCTCCACACTCACATTAGAAGATCCAGAGTCAAGTCAATGCTCACAGATCACCCTACATCCCACAAATATGACACATAACGAACAGACGTGCCTCTAAAAGTATGGGCACAACCACTACCCACAAGCTTAAACCATAATGCACAAAATAATAACATAATGTTAAGGTATGCTCCACAAAGCCCAGACTGACGCACAATGTACACACATCAGGCAGCAAAGTCATGCCTCACAATACCAAGTATAATCCCTAACAACACAGATAAAACACATAATACATAGACCTCTCATAACAGGAGATATACCACACAACACAGAGACTGCTAACATGCATGGGTTGGAATCACAATGCATAGACTCACTCTACAAAACTGATTTGCTCCACAATAGACACAATCGCTCCACAATGAAAACACTAGATCCAATACCCAGGTTTACTGCACAGTATTTCCCCCCACTTCCCCACCACTGAAGAGGCCCATAAGGTATAGATATGCACCTCCAACACCCAGACTTGCCTAGCCAAACCTGGACATAGTATATACTTCATAATCATTAACCACAATCCAGACGTCAAAATACCTTGTATGCAATACAAACATGTCTCATAAACACATTTAATCACCCATAATGCACTGACTTATTCCATGAAGCATTGGTTTATCCCATTCAGTTTGATCCAGTACCACAATCAATAGAGTTGTCCTGAAACACAAAGGCATTTCCTAGGATGCAAAGACATGTACCATAACATTCAGAATCACAATCCACAACACCTAGAGACTTCATACTATTAAAGCACAGACTGGAATGCAAAGCACACAAACTTGCCTAAAAAGCACATAGCCGCACCATAGTGCACAGACATGCCCTACAACAGAGAAATGCCTCAAATACACCATCACCTTTCAGTATAAGCACCTGGCTTATAGGGAAAATAGAAGCAACAAAACACCTAGACCTGTTCTGTAGCACAAAGACAAATCCTGCAGTACCTATCCACAGCCCTTACTCAGACTCATCCCACCAACTGTACAAAATAAATAAGGCTTGACATACAACTGTTGCCCACTGTACAACATAAATTGTAAAAAGTCCAATGCACAAATGCACAACGCAGACTTTTCCTAGAAAGCACAGAATCATATCCCAAAGTGTCGATGTGACCCACAATGCACAGTATCAAGTAACAATGGGGAGACACATCTCATGTCACAAGACTTTTCCTATAGTCCAGAAACATGCTCCAACATGCATCCCTTCCCATCACATGGTCATCTAGACTTCCTTTACAATTCTTAGATGCAGTGCAGAGACACTGCCTACCACTCAGACCCACACCAAAGTATACAAAACAACCTCAGAGCATACAGATTCCCTATATCTATAAGGTCAACTCATGACACATAGATGTGCCACAAAATACTCAAAGTAATTACAAAACTCATGTGCGTACACACATCTCTCAGCACAAAGACTGACTTTAGAACACTTATGGTCAATGATACCATGTAACTATCTCTCTCAAGAAGGCATAGAATAGTATCACAATACTCAATCTGTCCTACAATATATAGAACTATCCCACAGTTAACTCACTCCTTGATGCATAAATTTGCACAAGCAGTGCACACACATATACTATAACATGTAGAAGCAATCTACAATGTAGAGACTTGCTCCCAGATGTAGACACCCTTGCACAACACAGAGGATTCCATTGCAGCCTGTCAGCTTACTATTCAAGACATAAATTAGCTTAACATACACTCTGCCTCACACTGCACTAGCTCCACAAATTCCAGATTTGTACCAAAACAGACAGATAGAACCCATAGTCTCAAACTCACAGTACAACCCACAGGCTCTAAAAATAGCTTCAAATTCATAATATAACATGAAAACATGTCCCATTGAAACACCTTTACCAAGCGTATGGTTGCCCTGCAATGGATAGAAACAACAGCACTCAAATTCAGCTTACATGTTTTTGAGGTGTCCTACAATGTATAGAATTGCATCATATTGTGCAACTATGACCAACATCTCAGAAATCTACTCCAGGCAATGATTCACCCCACCACACACCACACAATTCCTACATTTGCACCAACCCTCACACTCAGCCCAAAATACACAAAACTCACCTCACATGAAACAAAGCATAACACATACATTAAACCTCACATAGAATCAATTCACAACTCACATTTGTCCCACAATGCCCAGACACACATTACAATGTGCAGACACCAATCACAACTTAGACACTCCCAAAACAATGTACAGAATGCAATAACATTACTGTCTTCTCCATACAATGTTCAAATTAATTTCATAGTACATTCATTCCAAAACACACAACTTCCCCCACAATTCTTGTATATATAACAATGCATCCCACAATACACAAATATGCTTCATAAGATATACTCCCAAGAAACACACAGTATTGCATAACAACTTGCAAACATTTCTAAAAATATCCACTCAATAATGAATGAACCAATTAATAATGTCTGGTCACATCATCAAACACATTGACTCAACCCCTCTTCCACCAGCATAGACTTATCCAATAGCTCTAAAACATGCCACAGAAAAATAGATTTGCCCCACAATGTGTAGAATTTTACACTACTTCCAAATTTACTCTACAATTCATAGACTTTCACCCCTACAAATAGGGTTATCACACAATGCAAATACACATTCACAAAGCAAATAATTAACTCAGAGTACACCACAACCACTAGATATGCCTCAAAATACACAAATGTGCAGCACAACACCAAGAAACAATCCACAACATGCATATGAGCCTTACAATGCCCAGTTTCTTCCATAACTCTACACTCACTTCTAACATCTACATCAATGCCACACATTCCCCATGACATGAGACTCCCATAACAGCACACAGAATTGCATCACAATGCACACATTTATCTCACAAGACGGAAATTCTCCAAAGTAATGCCAAGACTTGTTTCATAAATAGTCATTCAATATTAGTATTACACATAGGTTTGCATCAAAACTCAGTCTTATACCCTATACTACCGAATTATCTCATAATACTTACAATGCACTTGCAATGAACAGGCTTACCCCACAATGCCCAGACTTATCCTATAACACAAAGGTAAGTTCCACAATACAAAAAAAAATCACCCTATAATGTACATCTTTACAAAGTAAACTCACCCCACTATAGTAAGAATTGACCACAGACATCCAGCCACACTCCAAAATTCAGTCTAGCCACTAAGATATGTCATAATGCATAAATTATCTCCATAATATATTCACATAGCTATCTTACTGTAGACAGATATACCCCATGACAGAAAGGTTTCTACCACAAACACAAAATTCCATTCTGATACACAGATTCATCCCACTACACACATGGTCTCTCCACAAGGTAAGTAACTTACAAAGAAAACCTGTGTTCCCAGCACCCAAAATTGCCATAAGACACACAGGCTTGCTCCACAGGATGAAGGCAGACTCCATAGTGCACATTTGTATTCTTCAACTGAAATGCTTTATAATATAGCCTTACACCACAAGTTACATGTGACCTATAACCTAGACACAGTCTATGGTGCACATACTCACCTCCACAACACTTTGGTAAAACTTCCAATGAAAATATGCATCCGACAATGTACAAAATCCCTTGAAAATACATAGATACTCCCAACCATCGCAGAATGACCACATCATGCTCAGAATTTCTCCAAATGCAAATTAATTTTTAAACTTTTATTATTGACACTATTACTCCAAATCACCTAGAATCAAATCATAACATACAAACTTAACTCATATAAAGTTCTCCCCACAATGCACTAACATGCTCCTCCATACCCAGACTCTCCTACATACACAAAGTATCATATCATCACCCCACAAAATCAGTACATGACCCACATTACTACAGACAAGCCTCATGATATACAGACTTGCCCCATACTATTGAGAGATACCCTGTGATCCACAGCCATGCCCTACCACAAAAACTCACCCCACACAAAAAATCATCACCCAACATAAAGATCCAAAACTCAAGACATTCTCAGTTACACACTGGCATACCACACAACACAGAATTGTACCATAAAGCAGATATGTCTTACTATACACAGAATGATCCCACAGAACAAATACAAGCTCTCTCACATCCGCACTTTCCCCTAATAAGCCACAGTCTCTTGACAACACCAGGACACATCCAATACAACAACCAGAAATAGGTTATATAATGCAGGTTTGCACTATCATGCACAACTTTGGACCACAACCTGCTGAAATGCCATACTATGGCACAAACCCACACCCAAGAGATTTTTAAAACACATTTAAAAATTTTAAAAAAACTCACATAGATTTCCCACAAAGCACATACATACCCTAAAATACAAAGACTGCACCTATGACACAGTGATTTACTGTAGAATCTCTAGAATCAACCCTTGACACACAGTCTTATACCATCATAATATATCCCACAATGTATAGGCTGTTATTATAGACCACAATATCTAGTCATGCCCTACAATGTGAGGACATGTTCCACAATTCATAGATTTCCCTGACAGTATATCCAAAAATCACAGTCATAAAATAAACAACACTAAACTCACTTCCACAAAGCACAGTCACTCCAAACCAGATGCTCAGGATCCATGTGACCCATAATACATAGAGACAACCAACAATGCACAACTTTACCTCACACCCCTTAGCTATGCCTCCCTTAATGTAGAGAATAATCTCACAGTGTACACAAGAGTCATACTATTGGTAGTCTGACACCACAAGAAACTCATCACAGGACCTACAATTTACTTACAAATCATGCAACTCATATATCCAATCTAATAAAAGAGTAATATGCAAATTGACTGTTACTCCAATACACAAGATGGCTGCCCCCCTGTGGACACAAGATGGCCACCAGGGGAGGGCAGTTGGGAAGGACCAGGCCTGCAACGGATAGCAGTTGGGGGTGATCAAGCCTGCAGGGGAGGATAGTTAAGGTGACCATGGTGGCAGAGGAGGACAGTTGAGGGTGACCAGGCCTGCAGGGAAGGACAGTTGGGGGGGACCCAGGTCTGCAGAGGAGGGCAGTTAGGGGCAATAAGGCTGGCATGAGAGCAGTTAGGCATCAACCAAGCTGGTAGGGGAGTGGTTAGGGGGTGATCAGGCTGGCAGGCAGAAGCAGTTAAAGGCAATCAGGAAGGTAAACAGGCAAGCAGTTGAGAGCCAGCAGTCTTGGATTGTGAGAGGGATTTCTGACTGCCCGTTTAGGCCTGATCTCATCCCTTGAGAGGTCTCAGATTGGAGAGGGTGCAGGCTAGGCTGAGGGACACACACCCCTGTGCATGAATTTCATGCACTGGGCCTCTAGTCTTTTTTTTTTTTTAATATATATTATTGATTTTGTACAGTGAGGAAGGAAGAGAGATAGAGAGTTAGAAACATCGATGAGAGAGTCATCGATCAGCTGCCTCCTGCACACCCCCTACTGGGGATATGCCCACAACCAAGGTACATGCCCTTGACCGGAATCGAACCCGGGACCTTTCAGTCCCCAAGCCGATGCTCTATCCATTGACCCAAACCAGTTTTGGCCTGGGCCTCTAGTCTTATCTAATAAAAGAGTAATATGAAAATTGATTGTCACTCCAACACACAAAATGGCTGCCCCCATGTGAACATAAGATGGCCACCACAAGATGGCTGCCACAAGATGCAGCAGGGGAGGGCAGTTGTGGGTGATCAGGCTAGCAGGGGAGGGTAGTTAGGGGTGACCAAGCGGGCAGAGGAGGGAAGTTGGGAGGGACCAACCTGCAGGGGAGGCAGTTGGGGGGACTAGGCCTTCAGAGGAGGGCAGTTGGTGACAACCAGGCCAATAAGGGAGGGCAGTTATGGAAAACCAGGCTGGCAAGGGAGGGCAGCTAGGGGTGACCGGGCCAGCAGGGGAGGACAGTTGGGGGTGACCAGGCCTGCAGGGGAAGACAGTTAGGGGAAATTGGACTGACAGGGTAGCAGTTAGGCATCAATCAGGCTGGCAGGGGAGTGGGAATGATTAGGCAGGCAGGCAGGCAAATGGTTTGAGCCAGCAGTCCTGGATTGTGAGAGGGCAGTCAGACATCCCTCTCACAATGCATAGATGAATGTGACAACACACATTCATCTCCACATCACCCCCAATTGCCCTCCCTTGCAGGCCTGGTCTCTCCCAACTGCCCTCCCCTGCTGGCCTGATCACCCACAACTGCCCTCCCCTGCTGGCCATCTTGTGGCAGCCATCTTGTGGTGGCCATTTTGTGTCCACATGGGGGCAGCCATTTTGTGTGTTGGAGTGACAGTCAATTTGCATATTACCCTTTTATTAGATAGGACTAGAGGCCCAGTGCATGACAAATGGGCGGTCGGAGATCCCTTGAGAGGTCCCAGATTGGAGAGGGTACAGGTTGAGCTGAGGGACACACCCTCTCATGCACGAATTTCATGCACCGGGCCTCTAGTATATACATAAAAGGCTAATATGCTAAGTTTTCATCCAACCAGTAGCTATGATGTGCACTGACCACCAGGGGGTAGACGCTCAATGCAGGAGCTGCCAAGCTGCAGTGACTTGGCAGTGGCAGTTCTAGGGTGATGCACCCTGAAACCAGAGAGGTGGGAGCCTGATTACTTGCAGGTCTGCTTGATTCCACCTTCAGCCATGGGTTATGTTGTTGCTGGGGCACTGTTGTTCCGAATCTGATTTACTGCACACTTCTTTGTTTCATAACACCTAGATCCACTTTCCTTCAGACAGACTCACCCCACAACATAAGATTCGTCACCCCCCAAATCATAGATTCAATCCACAATATAAAGAGACTTCCTCTGTAACAGAAAGATTTTCTCTTTCACACTCAGACTCACCTCATCTCACCTGACTCACCCCACAACACCTAACCTTAGAACACTACACAGAGACATGCTACCTAACCCAGAGACTGGCCCAGAAGACTGGGGCTCACTCCCATGGTTCTCACAGACTCATACTACTACATACACAGGGAGGCATAATCCACAACACCTAACCTTAGAACACTACACAGAGACATGCTACCTAACCCAGAGACTGGCCCAGAAGACTGGGGCTCACTCCCATGGTTCTCGCAGACTCATACTACTACATACATAGGGAGGCATAATCCACAACACCTAATCTTACAATACTACACAGATACATGCTACCTAACCCAGAGACTGGCCCAGAAGACTGGGGCTCACTCCCATGGTTCTCACAGACTCATACTACTACATACATAGGGAGGCATAATCCACAACAGACATTCATCTCACAGCATACAGATTTGCCCTAACTTTACAGATATCTTTAAAAATAACAAACATTGCTAAAAAATGCTTAGAAATTCTACAAGAACCAGAAAGGCAACTATATATATATATATATATATATATATATATATATATATATATATATATATATATATAGACTTTCTATATATACTCTAGAACATTTAGCTTTACTTCTGAGGTCCACAAAATAGGATACAAACTGAGGAATGACATGCTCACACAGAGCTTTGGCAAGAATCTTCACTTTTTTGAGTCTGTATACCCATTTGTAAACATGATGAAATACTTCCTTTTGGGCAATTTGGAAATTTAAATGAGATGATTTCTGCAAAGAATCAAGGTTCAGAACAGTCTTTGGAGGCAAACACTTCTGCTCCAAGGCTTGGCTCCAAC
Source organism: Pipistrellus kuhlii (assembly GCF_014108245.1). Taxonomy (NCBI): domain Eukaryota; kingdom Metazoa; phylum Chordata; class Mammalia; order Chiroptera; family Vespertilionidae; genus Pipistrellus; species Pipistrellus kuhlii. The sequence goes on along the minus strand of NW_023425504.1, from coordinate 4,653,436 downwards.
ACTTAATTGGTTCTGGGATGTAGGCACATATGATAGTAGAAATGGCCAGTGGTAGAGGAGACAGAATATGGATTCAGTGTCAGTCATGTCTGGTTTTTAATTCTACCTCTGCCAATAATTGGCCATGAGACCCACACAATGCACTATAACTCTCTGATTCTAGTCCTCATTTATAAATGGGATGACACTGGTTTCTGTCTCCTAGGACAGAAAGTAGAAGTAATTTTGGAGCCCTTTGTAATAGGCATGGCTGAGGAAGCAGAAGGTGGAAGGGAACAGAATGTGGGCCCTACATAGGGCCAAAGATGGGAAGGAAGATAGGTATGTGGAAGGGTTTATAACCATGGCAGTAGAATTTGAAGATCTGAGCAGCCACCTGCTTTTTGTGTTGAGATTATAAAAATCTTATGTTATTAGGCCATAGTTATCATCTTAAATAATTATTTTTTAAAGGAAGCTATCTTTTGATGTCTATTTTCTTGGCTACTTCAAGAATAGGAAGAAAATTTTGACCCCATTCAGGCTGGCTATATTGTAGAAAAGCAGCTGTGTAAATGACCAGAAGTCTGTTCAGAAGAAAGTGCTCACACCTACATACACAGATATTCATCATAGACAAGAATATACACAACAGAATATATATATACACACACACACATACACACATGCAGTGTCATAGATGTTCATACTGAAATAGAGCCACAGGTGTGTCATAATCATATAGACCATATGTTCTTAAAGCCATAACCAAGAATATTTGTTTGCACAATGCAAACATAACATCCAGAGTCTCATCAGGTGTGATTTCATGTGTACATGGATACACATATGCATACATAGAGTAACATGCAAATGCCCACAGCTCTGTGTGTAGGCACAGAACAACATATAGTTATAAATATACACTCCATACTTGTACAGACCAAAGAAGCACACAGAGGTGTATATATGCCATCCAGACAATGTGTTTACTGATTCATAACCTCAAAGATGGAAAAACACAGGTGCACACACATACACAATATAAAAACATAGATGCTTCTGGAGGCTCATGAGGCACATTCTGGGACACCCCAAGACATTTATGCAGAACTGTACACAAGTATACACAAACCCACACAGGCACATGTGTGTTTGTATCTGTGAATATATACCCATAGACATGCATAGAGTCCTTCATATGCAGAAACAGGTGCGTGTTTTCTGATTTTCAGAGACACAGACACATTTACACAAACACAGAAATAGATTCATTCATAGATAGATACATGTATTTTAAACATGTACTTAGTGGCTCATGCTCCCAGAGTCACAAGCATATGATGTATACACAGGTGCCATATGTACCCCCACACAAATACACAACATCCTCATTATATAAAAGTAAAGGATATACATATATATCTACAGTCAATGCGGTCCTAGACACACTAAAAATACAGGCATATGCAGAGGGACTCAAATGCACAGATATGCACCCTTACATGTCAACATGCACAATTGGCATGCATTCTCTCTCTCTCTCTCTCTCTCTCTCTCTCACACACACACACACACACACACACACACACACACTGATCTACAAATATACTGCTATGCTCATATAGCCCTCAGTCCTAAATGTACATTAAATATGTGAATGTGCACACATATACACCTGCCAACATAAGCATATAATAAATATATACATGGACTTAATTATGCTAAAAAGAAACAGACATAGAGACTTATGCAGATTTATACATATGAAAATATAAAGATTCAACCACATATACAAGGACACATGAGTAAATACTTTTTCAAAGGAAGCTGTGGCTTTTAATGTATGTTTTTAATAGCCTCTTAAAGAGAAAATGAAAGTTATTAAGCTCCCTCTGATGATTGTATTCAAGCAAATGTGGAAATTACCAGAATGTTTTCTAAGAGATGTGGAGTGCACATGTTGTGTGGTCACACACACACACTTCCACATGCACAGATTCACAGGCATAGACTCACAGCGGGAGAAAAAAGAAATATAAACATGAATAGGTATATATAGAAAGATACATAGACACACACACACACACACACACACACACACACACACATACCACTGAAACATCACAAAATGTAATATTAAAGCTCACGGCTATTGAATTTGAAAACAAATCAAACCAAACCTGTGTTTATATCCCAGCTTCAGCACTTACTAGCTCAATAATTTGGGGCCAGTGTTTTGCTTTCTTACCTGTAAAATGGGGGGTAATATTAGCATTTACCTCTTAGAACTATTTGAAGATTCAGGAAAATGAAGGGCATAGCCTCATGTTTGGAATGTCATAGATGCTACTGCTGCTGTTGCTTTTTTGATTTTGCTAGGGTTCTTAGCTGGATAGGGTTTGAGTTTTGTGGTCAAAGTGCATGTTTATATCATAGAGATGTATACTATTCATAAATGATATTAATAAAGAATATATGAACTTCATAGACAAGGTCATTTCTGAAATTTTCGGTGATCATAAGGGCTAATTACACTCTCCGTCAAATGAAAAGACCTAAAATAAATACTTCCTGCTGTTTGTTGTGATTGTCACTATTGTTTGTATTCTTTACCTTTTTGCAGGAGGAGATGGAAGATTTGAGTGATCCAGTGGAAATAGGGCTTCCCTCTGAGAGCATATTTGCCACCTACTGACCATACTGAGTAAGTACATTTATTTGTGGATTGCTCAGAAATATTCCTAAAATTTTACCTATTGAAAAGTTGCATAACCTCTGCCAAATAAGCTAGTTTACAGCAAGTTATAGTGATTTCTGCTATATCCAGAAACTAAAAATAGTTATAATATAAAAATAGAACTTTCTTTCTAAATTTCATTCCCCCTCCCCCCCATCCCTGGCGGTTTTTCTCTAGAATTTATTGAAACTGTGGTCTATAGCAGTGGTCTTCATACTTTCTAATTATAGGTCACCTAAAATAATTTTGAGAAGCTAGCTATTCCATCATACATCTCTAAGTTAGCATCTGAAATTTATTATCATAAATTTAATTATTTGTAGCTGTTATTTCCAGCATATTTATAAATACTTGTGCTTTTAAATAACATGACTTAATCACATTTGCATAATCCAATGAACTAAAATTACCATAGTAACTTGATACTCATCATTGCTGGTTTAAAAGGAAAAAGTAAAGAAAAACCAATAAATAGAAATTTTACTTGATTGCATTATCTCCTTGAAATTGCCATTCCATTCAACTTCTCATACATAATTTATCCTAATGTAATATAATTTTATGCTTAAAGGCCTTTTATTTCCACCATATCATAAATCACTATAAGAAGTATATATAATGTGAAACAATTTCCTATAAGTTGAAGCCTCTGAGTATCTTTATAATTGAATCACAAGTAGTATCCAGTTTATTAGACCAGTATAAAATACTATATATTTTGATAACTAATTATTTCAAATAAAAACTAGAATTTGATTAGAAATGCATTCTTCAAGTGCATGATTGTTTATTTCCCCCAAATTAGTTCATGACTCTGAGTATGACTTTTATTTCTAATGAGACAGAGGGGACAGTATAATTTTTTTCTTATTTTTCACTATTATAGATATAAGAATTCAGAAAACTTTGTTCCCATAAATAAATAGGAGGGAATGGAATTAGTGTCCAAGTTATGGGTCAGAAATCACACAATGACCTGTCATCAAAAATTATTTTTAATTATTTAAATTATTTAATTAAAATTTTTAGTTTTTAACAGACATTTTGGTTAGAGCTATCTTGAATAGCATGAAAGCAAAGAAGCCCCAATCTACAAAAGGATTTGTTGATTAGCCATTGATTTCTGAGTTCTGGGAATTCTACTTATGACCTTACCAAGATTTTGAAAATAACTATTATATGTAATACTTTCATTTTGAGGCATTATTTTTAATCCAATATACTTTAAAATGTCAAGAAATTAAAAGTACTTAATGTCTTAGCCAATATAATGACTTTAATTCATTATATCCTTTAAATATAAAGCTTTGTGGCCACAGATTTGGATCATCATTTCATAGAAAATATTTTTAATATAACTTAATTGGCAAAGCAAGGTTTATATCAAGATAATCAGCCAAATCATCTTTACCTTCAGAAAAAGTGTCTGAGTTCATTTTTAATGTGAAAAAGTGAATTACTATACATTCTGAGGAGCATTGTTAAAACCATGGAGAAATCAGTTCTGGGACACCTCTGTTAAAAAGTGTATTAACAAACTTATAAGATTAAAATTTTAATGATATTTATATCCAGTTCAAAATAAATTTAGAAATTAAACAACAATTTTGTTTCTCATATAATATGCAGCCAGCATTATAATTCATGTATAAAACAAAGAATCAGATGACAGGCATAGTTTTTCTTTGATAAAAAAAAATATACATGTTGTTACAACTCTATTGCTTGGTTTCTGGAAATAATTAAGGAACATGTACAGGGGTGGGCAAAAGTAAGTTAACAATTGTAATACAAATAAATAAAAAATAATTAACAAATAATAATACAAGAATAAACCCTTTGTTTCAACATACTCATAGCTGTAATCCTACTTTTGCCAACCCCTATATAAAAATTTAAATATCCATGAATGTAATTAGACCACAGAATCAAATTTTCAACCATATTGATGAAAGAGAATAATACATATAACTAAAAAAATCAGTCTGGCAACCATCATATTTTATCTTATCTAATTAAGAGGGATTATGCTAATTGACCCTCACATCATCGCAAAGATGGCAGTGCCCATACCCAATAAAGAGAGAATATGCTAATTGACTGCCATGCCCTCAAAGATGACAGCACCCACAGCCACAAGATGGCAGCGCCCAGTCCCCTCAGCCCTGCCGGGGCAGCAGGCGCACTGTGCCCTTGGCCGCCCAGGGCCGGCCCAAGGTGCAGGCAAGCCTCGGATGGTGGCTGTCCAGTCTCCCAGGGCCTCCCGAGGCTTAAGTAACCAGGGCCGGCTAAGGCTTGTGCTCCAGCAGTGGCAGCAGCACAGGTGTGACAGGGCATTGCCTTCCCCTGATCACTGAGTTGCCTTCCACCCCAGAGGGCTCCCAGACTGTGAGAGGGGGCAGGCTGGGCTGAGGTACCTCCTCTCCAGTGCATGAATTTTCATGCACTGGGCCTCTAGTTTTTAATAATAGGAGATAGAAATTGTGATTATTTATATACTAAAATAAGGATTGACTTTTAATCAGAAAAAATATTTCAAGATACAATATGAGAGAACAGATTTTAACTAGTTTAATGAATGATCTACCTTATCTGAAAGAAATCACAATAATACCTATGCATAAGTTTTATCAAGTAAACACTTGGAAGTACAGGTAATAATTCCAGTCATATTTAATAGAATTGGAATTAACAGTGTCTACTGAAATTAGTTAGGAAGTGCTTTTCTTTTCAGTTAATGGCAGATTTAAGTGATTAGTATTGAGAATAGGTGAATAATAATTATTAGTTTTAAGCAAATTGAAAAAACATTTTCTTAAGCAGATCGATTTTAGACAAGAATACATATGCAAATTGAGAACCATAGAGTGAGTATCTGAAAACTTTCCCTGTTGCATATTTCTTGAAAAGTATTCATGTACCAGTAGCCTAGTTTGAAGACCACTGTTATAGACTGTCTTCAAAAGAATTGCTTCAGAGCAATATATAGTCATTGTTGCAATAACTGATTTATTGTAGTTTACATTAACAAGAGTGCAGTGGAAACAGCTGCTACTTTTGAATTTCTGATGAATGCTTCTGTGACTGATTGTGTTTGAGTAAAATATTCTGGAAGGAATTATTTTATTTTGTTGATAAATGTATGTAATGTCCTTCATTTTCCGATATGGGAGCCACTATCCACAAGTTGGCTATTAAATATTTGAAATGTGGCTTGTGTGAACTGTGATATGTCATAAATGTAAATTAACAATATATGCTGGATTTCAAAGACAGGACAAGCATAATAAAATACTTAATATTGTTATATTGATTACATGTTAAAATGATATTTTGGATATGTTGAATTAAATAGCACATTATTAAAATTCACTTCACCTGCTTTGTAGACTTTTTACAGTGTTGCAACATAAAAATTATGTGATTGCAAATAGACTGAACTGCAGAACAACTGAACAACCAGTTGCTATGACTTGGACTGACCACCAGGGGGCATGAGCAGAACATGACGGCCCGTCGGCAGCAGGCAGCAGAGTGCAGAATAAGGCAGGCGTCAGCCGTGGCGGGATGGTGGAGCAGGTGAGTGGGAGCACCAGACCAACCAGGGCACTGGCTGCTGTCATCAGGGAAAGCCTCTGGTGGTTACTGAAAATTCTTTGCTCCCATGCACTATGGTCCCACCCAGCACTTGCACCTACTGTTAGCACTAGAGCCACTGCTTGCACCCACTGCCAACACCTGGCACTGGTCCCAATTACCTGAGTGCTTCTCCACTTCCCCCTGTTTCTGAGGGGCAATTGGGGCAACAGCTGAGCTTGCACCCACTGATGGCACAGGCCTATCTCACACCCAGTGGGGCCAGAGCCATCAGTATGTGGAAGTGACGGTGGTGGAAGCTGGGAGACTGGAACTGGGGACCATGGCAGGAGGGGCCAGGCAGGTTCAGGGAGGATGGGCTGAGGCTCATCCCTTGGCCCACCATAGCCTCATGGCCCACAGTTCCTTTCAAGGGGGATGAATTCATGCACTGGGCCCCTAGTTATATAATAATACTGCTCTAGAGCTTATATTGAAATGCTCTAACTTCCTCTAAAAAATGGCCATAGGAAAGAAATAATTTGTCCGCTATTCTATTCTGATGTAGCCAGTACCTTTTACTAGCGTTTGGGCTTCCAGGTTGGGGAATCTGTACTTGTAAGCAAAAACAAAGACCAAAACAAACCTCAGCATTTTATTAAAGAAATTTAAAAAGTTGTCTTTTATTAGTACCTATCAATAGAAATTTTCCCAATATGAATGTTGGATGGCTTCTCAATGGCTGCAAGTGAAGCCTTTCAAACATTTCAAAACAGTCAGTGGCAGATATTGCATTTTATTGAAGATATGAAGTATTTCATCACATTAGAGACCTTTTTTTGTTTTTACATAATTGTGTTTTTATGTAACACTAAGAAAAAAACATTAAAAATCTGATGTAATGCTTTAATATCTGTAGAACTTTAATTTCATATTTACTGAAATATATTTTTTGGTTTATTTAGATATACATTTTTATCATATACTAGTGGCCTGATGCAGGAAATTCGTGCAAAAGTAGGCCTTCCTTCCCCTGGCTTCCCTCCAGCTGCATGCAGGCACCCAGAGCCTGAGCTTCCCTCGAAGCCCCAGCTTCATCCAGTCTAATTAGCATATTATACTTTTATTATTATAGACCAGTGTTTCCCAAAGTGTGGTAGGAGTACCCCCAGGGGTACGGGAAGAATTTGGTGGGGGTACACGTTGCACCGGAGTTTGGTGGGGATATGCACTGCACTGTGCTTAGCTGCGCCTAATTCTATGTTCTCATGCGTACGAGGGGTACTCAGCGTTACGAAAATTATAGAAGAGGTACACATATGTCAAAAGTTTGGGAAACACTGTCAGATTATGATACTACAATAGCCACCACCAAGTTTGATATATACTGGCAATGACATCTCCCTTTCAAATGCCTCCTGGATGACAGTGATTGGAAAATTGCATTGATTAAAAGGTACATTCTGATTTCAGAGATGTGAAAATGTGAAGAAAATAAGCATCTTAAAATTAGATACGGTAAGTCATTTGTCAAGAAAAGGTGGATCGTGGAGTAAAGAAAGCCAAACTCCAAGATATCAAACAGCACAGTAAAAACACTTTTCTGTATATTATTGTATTTACAAACAACAAAACATGGTTCTCATTTTTAAGACATGTCATAGTGCACTTGAATAACTTTACATTATACATTTCATCTTAATTATATGATGATGTTCTTAGCATTCTTTTAATTGTTTTCTGACTTGGAAGTGGGAGGGCTAGGGAAGAATCATGAAGGGAGGAGCTATGGCTGAGGGAGGCTGAATCTTTCCAGACTGAAAATGTCTAGTATGTCTGTTGTAAGAACCACTTAGTAAAGCCTTGTGTGAGGCTGTGCCTTCAATGGCACTGTTTATTTTTTGTAAGTGGGCTAACAGAGGAAGCCTTTTTCCTTGTCATGGCTTAGATTAGTTCTAATATATTCAGTGTATCCTTTCCTAACTGCAGAATCTAAGAGAGGGAGGAATGGTGATTGAGCTACTTTCCCAGTTTTTGTTTTATACAGTATTTTAAAGGGTCAGCAAAAAGAATAAAAACTCCACAAGCAGCACATTATCTCAAAAATCAATGAAAAAAAATACACAGATTTAGCATCCAGGAATTGTGGCACATCTCTAATTCTAATGATACTCTTGATGATATATGAATTTACAAGGGTAACAAAACCAAAAGTTTTCATGAAATCAGAACAATCAGAGATCCAATAACATATTTCCTCCATTTTCTCTACAATTATACATCATCCTAAAACTTAAGTGTCTCGCCCATCCAGCATGGTTCTGTGGTTGAGCATGAACCAGTAGGTCAGGGCATATGCCCGGGTTGCAGGCTCAATCTCCAGTGTGGGGTGAGCAGGAGGTAGCCGATCAATGATTCTCCTCATCATTGCTATTTCTATCTATCTCTGCCTCCCCTCCTCTCTGGAATAAATAAAAAATATATTTAAAAAAAAACACCAAAAAGCTTAAGTGTCTCTTGAGGGCTCAAAAGCAGGGCTATCTTCATGAGTTTTTGATCTGTGTAGTCTTATAGGGCCCTATGCTTAGATGGTTTGATGCTCTGCTGTCATGGTGTTGAAATTCTTAATTTTTGTAAAATGAGGCCCCCATTTTCCTTTGCCATTGGGCTGCACAAATTATGTAGGTGATCCTGTTCAAAAGCAAATACTTTCTGGATAATTATTAACTGAAGTTACAAAATTAAATTAGAAGCATTGATTTTCTAATGCTGTGCATTCTTTCTGTCAAAACTCATAAATATAGTATTCATAAGCTACTATTGCTGATGGTGGTGTTATTAGGAATAATAGTTGTAGAAATGCTATAGGAACAGAAGTATGTCTCAACAGTACTTTATACTGATTCCCCCATTTATTCAGATGACTTGTGGCATCTTCTATGTTTCTATTTTCTCATATGAAAGATGGCAGTGACATTTACACCCAACCTCTTTAATTCTAGATAAAGCTAATCAGAAGCATATTAAATCATTCATGGAAGTACTTGTGATCTGTAAAGGATAAAACAAACATTATTTAGTTCCATACCCAGCATGGAGTTTGGGTGACAACCACCTGCCTGAGGTCCTGGGGGCCTGAGTTGGGCTCAGTAATGAGACTGCTTTGATCTCTGACCATAGAGCAGGTATCCCAGGGGGTCCTGGAGCCAGAAAATTAATGCTCCTGACCTCTCAAGAACCTGACCTCACATCTCACTGCTGTCAAAAGGCCTGGGTCAGAGAACTTGGAAATGACAAATATGTAGACAGGACTAGAGGGTTGAGGAGAGAGGAGAGGAAGTGCAGCCCAAAAACATCTGGGTCCCTGGGGAAGAGTCACATGGACTTTTTTTCTAGGGCACCTAGAGCTATATCCAGTGTTGGAGAGGGAATGGCCAAGGGTGCCAGCAACTTCGATTGCCAGTTTTCTCATTGTGGAAAATGGAATTGTATTCAGAGTTGCCATTATTTGACTAAGGAAAGGAAACCTTTGTCTCCTTTGTGTGAGGTACTAATTTTCTTGGATGTAAAAGAAAAAAAAGAGGCACAATGGATACTTGAGGAAGTCAGCAAATAACCACTGTGGCTTTTAAGTATGCAAGAATACCTGTCAGTGCCTTACTGAGACTCATTTAAACAATTGCAGGGTTTGGCTGCAAGACAATAGAGAGGTAAAAGTAGCATGCCAATGACTTCACTGCAAATGCCATTTGAAATACCTTGGCAATGTCCTCTGCCACTAATGGGACATGATGATCAACAATTTGCCTTATTTCTCATATCAGAGATTGCTGCAGACTTTATTTCTTGTGTCTAACAGAAGTGAAAATTGGAAGGTAGCTTTTTAGGAATGAGTGTCCAAAGGCTTTTGGTTTTTTTATTCAAAATGGTAGTTTATTTAGTTGCATATTTCTATTAATGAATGGGGGGTTACAGCACTGTGTCAGAATGCAGGGATAAAGTGGTTGGGATACGTTTGTGTTGACAGAGGAGAGAGGGCCTATTCTCCCTCAGTTGTTAGAGGGGCTGGAATTCCTGAGATATCCTGAGAATAGGAATTTTCTGAGACTCACACAGAAGGATGAGATATGTTAGAAAGCTCTATTTCAGGGGAATTAAATCCTTGAGTTTCCAAAGTCCCATTTCCTTTTGTCCCCCCCAACCCAGCCCCTGTAAGAAGTATAGCTGGGGCTTCAGTAGAGCTTAAATCAGAGCCAGTGTACAGACTTTCCATGTCTGCAAAGTCCAATCCAACATCAGGCTAGCTTAATTTGTGTTTCCCACTGCAGTTCATTAGTCCATTGCATGTGGGGTCCACAAGGAAGCCAAGGGCTAGCCAAGAGCACAAGAGAGCAACAAGAGAGGACTTTTTTGTTTAGGAGATTATGGCTTCCCAAGTTTTTGGTGTCACTTGCAGTGGCCATGCCCATTCTGGCCAACCATGTCTGTCCCAGGTTCGACTGACAGACACTTTCCTTAGTCACCCCAACTTTCCTGGGCATGGGTCTATTTTTCCTTTGCTCGATCCCTTCCACCAGTGTTTTGTGAGGAATAGGCCAGTGTTTCCCACTGGGGGGTGCAAAGTTGCAGTTTCCTGGTAAAGCTGCCCAAAAGATCTGCCTAAAATGCCTGGCCTTCCTCTTTTCCTCCTTTTCTATTATTAATAACTAGCAAATTACAATGGTATCATTTGAATTCTTTTGATATTTTTTTGTACCTGAGTTGTCATACTATAATAGGTTCATTCTTCAGCAAGGGCTACAGACCTGGTAAACCAATGTTTACCAGGAATGTCTGGAGAGCGAATGTCTGGTCTGTGATTGGTTCAGATCTTAGACTGCCATCTGCTTAGAAACTTGGCTTGGATAGGATGCATGACAACTTATATCTGGACTGGAGACAGGGCTATGGATGCTGATTGGGCAACTACGTTTTTAGCATGCCACTGAGTATGTGCATTTTGAGAGGCTTTCATCACAAAGGAAACTGCAAAGGGAAGTTGGCTGTTGCACACAGAGGTCTGGATGCAGGCACGATGATGCCTGTATGTGAAAGGATGAGGAGTAGGGGGTATGTTGGGGGATACTTCATGTACTGGTTGGATAGGGGCTCTCTGTGCAGGTGCACCAGTAACTGCTGTAGGGGAAGCTTTACTCAGACAATAATATTATATATTATCATGTATATAATAAAAGCCTAAGTGACCATTATGGTGAAACAACTAGAATGACTGGTCACTATTATGCACACTGACCACCAGGGGGCAGATGCTCAATGCAGGAGATTCCCCCTGGTGGTCAGTGCATTCCAACAGGGGGAGAGCTGCACAGCAGCAGGGGCAGAAGCCTCTCCCTCCTCCACGGCAGCACTAAGGAGCAGCGAGCAAGTATTAAGGAGCAGCTAGCAGGCAGGCAGGCAGTAAGGAGCGAGAGGTCCCGGACTGCGAGAAGGCACATGCTGGGCTGAGGGACCCCTCCCATTCTCCCAGTGCACAAATTTTGTGCACCAGGCCTCTAGTATATTATAGTACTACAATAACCATCATCAAGTTTGAGCATATACTGGCAATGATTGCTCCCTTTCATATGCCTCCTTAAGTCCTGATTTCAGGTGTTGGTGTTTATCAAAACTCTTCCTCTCTCATCTGTGTGCACCTTTCTCACGCTGGTCTAGTAAAAATGATCAGAAAAAAGTTACACAGATATAAATCTGCAAAAAGGTGTATCTTCCATAATATTGCACATGCATGTCTTTGAATACTTAGATTTTTAAAATATGTTTCACCTATTTGTATGTTCTCATACATCCACACATCTAGAGAATAGAAGGCATATCTCCTTTACTTTTGTGTTCCTTGGAAGGTCTAGTACAGTGCTTTGTATAGGGGTTCCAGATCAATGATTAAATGCACAAAGGACAGAATCAGTGTGTATATATCATTTTATATCTACATGTTGCTATTTCCTCAGAATTGTGGTATAACAATGACAAGGCATATGGAAGTCAACATTGAGTGAGGCAATTGCAACAGAAATCATTGAAGAGAATAATTAAAGGAACAAAAGTACCCAAACGCATTGACCCATAGCTCTCTCTAGTATACAATTGCACATTAGGAAAGCACTTGTTAATAGTTACTAAGCATCTTCATTTTTGTCAAAGGCTTTTTAGTTACCACACACTCCTGAATATCAGGCAGGTGGCTTAGTGTTTAAGTGAACTTTACTCTTTTTTTCATTAAAGAACAGATGAAAAGCTAAAGAGGTTTGTGTAACCAACCATGGCCTTTAACACCCCAGGTACCCTTTTGTTTAATAGGAGTCTGTTAATGAGGCTTCTGATCATTCATACCAGATGTGTGGATTGTTCTGAAATCAATCACTCTATTCAACTGGGAACCTCCTGAGTTAATTAGGCCCTTTAAACACCTCATTCTTTGTGTATTTGCTGAAATTGACAGTTGAGGAGACATAAAATAAGCTGTCCAAAGCCTGATACACTAAAAAAAAAAAAAAAAATCCCAACAAAGTGAAAATTTGGCATTTTAATTTTTACCATAAAATGAAAAGTTTCTGATCAGCTTCTTTGTGTTATTTAACAATAAAGAAAAATACATCTTTTTAAAAATATATATGTATATATTATTGATTTTTTACAGAGAGGAAGAGAGAGGGATAGAGAGTTAGAAAAGTCAATGAGAGAGAAAAATCTATCAGCTGCCTCTGGCACACCCCCTACTGGGGATGTGGCCACAACCAACTTCTGTGCCCTTGACCAGAATCGACCCTGGGACCCTTCAGTCCACAGACCGATGCTCTATCCACCGAGCCAAACCAGTTTTGGCTGAAAATACATCTTTTTAAAATAAAGTAGAGGGAGGATTAGGACATATACCACCTTTTCAACTATAAGTCTCTTTCAGGATAGTGAAAACTGCCTAAGACTCCAGAGTCTTTTTGCTGCCACAAATTATCAGTACAGTCTGGTACAAAACTCTCACCCTCTGCCCCAGTCACATTGCTAATAGATAAAGGAATTGAACCAAATGTCTACCAGTCCTTCCAGCTCTGGTCCATCCAGTGTCTTAGTGAAACGTCTTTGCCTTTATGACTATACAGGGTTGGACAAAAGTAGGTTTACAGTTGTTTGTATGGAAAATAACACAATGATACAGTAATTAATAAATAACAATATAAGAATGAACTCTGTTTCTTGTACTCACAACTGTAAACCTATTTTTTGTCCAACCTTATATAGTATATAGTGTCATTATGAAATGGTAGCCAGTTGGGAGGCAAAAATCATACCCATTTTGGGGTATGTATTTGAACATATTTCCATGCAAGAGGAGTCCCTTCACTTCTAGTCCTGCTGCTCAGTAGAGAGTATATACTGTACATGTAAAATATACACCAAACTTCCAAGATTTAGTACAGAAAAAATAATAAACTAATCAATTTTTAAATATTAATTATATGTTAAAATAATAATAGTTTGGGTATATTTGGCAATGTAAAATACTAGAGGCCCAGTGCATGAATTCATGCACCAATAGGGTTCTTCAGCCTGGCCTGCAGGATCGGGCTGACACCAGCTCTCTGACATCCCTTGAAGGGCCCCAGATTGTGAGAGGGTTCAGGCCAGGCCGAGGAACCCCACCAGTGCACAATCGGGGCCAAGGAGGGATGTGGAAGGTTGGCCAGCCAGAGAGGAACTGCAGGAGGGCTCCAGGGCATGTCTGGCCCATCTTGCTCAGTCCCAATTGGCCAGACCCTAGCAGCAAGCTAACCTATCGGTCAGAGCATCTGCCCCGTGGTGGTCAGTGCATGTCATAGCAAATGGTCAACCAGTTGACTGACTGCCCCCTGGTGGTCAGTACACTTCATAGCGAGTGGTTGAGTGGCCTTAGCATATTAATAGCATGTTACTCTTTGATTGGTTGAACGGCCAACCACTCAACCAGACATTTGGCATATTAGGCTTTTATTACATAGGATATAGCCATGGGTTTAGATTTTTATGTAAGTTGAAGTTTTAAAAGATAACATCATGCTCTTTACTGAAGATGTTCATCTTCATATTATAGTCATAACCTAAGTCATATTTGAATGAAACTTCGCAAAGAATAAAATTGGAAACCTTTTGTATTGAGAGATAGATATGGCCTACAGTGAATAAAAGTGATGTGCTTTGAAGTTATCGATATGTCAACTGTAAAAGTCAACCTTGGCATAATTCAATGAAATTCCAATTTTAAAGGCAGATTATCTCTGCAGTTTTATTTTATTTTTTCTTAGTCCTGTGTGATCATTTTCTTTTGGGGTCTCCATCATAGGAACTCTATAAAATGGTGGAAGTGGGCAGAGAATACAGGCATACATTGCTTAACAACATGGATGAGTTGTGAGAAATGTATCTGCTATTGTCGGGCCTTGGGCCTTCTTTTGGAAGCTTTGGAGTTCTTTGACACAGCTGCAGTTTGTTAGGTTTTAGGTGGCAAGAGAACAAGCCAATCATATGCAAAAGATGCTGTGCACAGCTTGAGTGGGGTTGTAAATTGGGTGATGCGGGGTCTCAGAAAATCACCAGGGTGGAGCAAACAGCAATGGCTGCCAGTCAGCCCTGCACTGGAGGGGTCCCTGTGTCTCTGTGTCCCTTACCCCCGACAGGAACAATTATCACTGGGAGCACCTCTGAGAGAAAGCCACCCTCACATTCTGGCCACTTTCCAGAAAGTCCAGCTTCTCCATCTATGAACTTGGGTCCCCAGAGTCTCACCCAAAACTGGAGTTCAGAGCAATCAGGAGCTTGTATCTCCCTCCCAACTGAAAAAACAACAGTGTACCCAGTTGCCAGCCAATTTCACGCAGGACTCCACACCTCCGCACCTCCACACCTCCGCACTTCCTACCAGCCTCAATGTGTTTTTCTTTCCTTCTAGTTGTAGAACTTCTACTCAGCTAACTTTCCCATGGATTCAGATGACCATTGTTTTGTCTTTATTTGTAGTTTGGATGTGGTCATGAGAGGCAGCAAATACATGTGTTTAGCTATGCCGCCATCTTGGTTCTTGAGAGCAGGACCCCTTGCTTTTTATTAACACAGATTGTCCTAAGGCGAGGTAAATATATTCACATCAAAGGCCAGGGTTTAGTACACAGAATCCATTGTCATATTGGTGAAACTGCCTTCAGCTGTTCAGGTGTTTGGCCAGTAGGAGGGGCAATAACATTTAGATTGAAATGCCCTCAGCTGTCTGGCAGAAAGCAATCATCCTTTTCAGGTTTGGGGACATGCCCTCAGCCATTTCCAGAAGATTTAGTCCTGTTGACATGCTGGAATTGGCTTCTGGCATGCATTATTATGCAATTTCATCATCATGTGAACACATAAAATCTATATATACAAACCTGGATGGTATTTAGCCTACTGCACACCTAGGCTATATGGTATAACCTATAGCTAGTAGGCTACAAAGCTGTACAGCATGTTACTATACTAAGTACTGTAGCAGTTATAATACAATGGTAAAGTGTTTATTTATCTAAATATATCTAAACATAGAAAAGGTACAGTAAAATATAGTATAGAAGATTAAAAATGGTATAGTTCTAGAGGGAATTTACCATGAATGAAACTTGTAGAACTGGAAGTTGCTCTGGGTGAGTCAGTAAGCGAGTGGTAAGTGACTGTGTAGGCCTAGGACATTACTGTCTACTGCTGTAGACCTATAAACATATACAATTAGGCTACTGAAATTTATTAAAAGTATTTTCTCAATAATAAATTAACCTTAGCTTACTGTAAATTTTTACTTTATAAAATTTTTACTTTTTTAAACCTTTGACTCTTTTATAATAAGACTTAGCTAAAAACACAAACATATTGTACAACTAAAAATATTTTCTTTCTTTGAATTCTTATTCTATGATATTTTTTCAATTTATATTTTCACTTTTAAATGTTTTTTGTTAAAAACCAAGACACAAACACACACATTCGCCTAGGCCCACACAGGGTTAGGATCATCAATATCACTGTCTTGCAGCTACACATCTTGTCCCAAGGTCTTCAGGGATAATACCAAGCATGGAGCTGTCATCTCCTATGATAACAATTCTTTCTTCTGAAACAGCTCCTGAGGGACCTGCCTGAGAGTCTTCTTGAGGAGGTGTCACTTTTCAGAAATATTCTATTTGTGATTTGCTTGCTTTCTCCCACAATCAGCTTATCTAGAGTTTCTAAAATCGTTTTAGTTGCCTTCACATTGCACTCACCAACTCACCACTCACTTTCACATTAGATAATGAATAATGATTCTTGAAACTTTCAAACCACCCAGAGTTAGGAGTAAATTCATCATCATAGTCAAGACCAACCTTTTCTTTCAACATCACAAACACTTTTTGCTTTGGCCATGATTATCATGGTAATGACAGGGATATGCTTCTGTGTCTAGTGTTCAATCCAGATCATTAGAAGTTTATTCATACGTATCTGATGTAGGTCCTTCTCACATTTTTGTTAGTCTCTCCTTCAATGAAACAGATGCTTTGATAGTTTCTGTAACATTGTTCTTGTTCTTCAAAATCATAGTTCTGGTTGCATGAGACATGCATGACTTGAAAGCAATTATCTTCACTGATTTTCTATCTTTGTAGTCCTTAATCACTTTTAATTTCATTTCAGGTGACTCACTTGATAAGATCTCCTACTGGCTGTTAGCAGTAGCTTTTGTAGGCTTGGGGGCTGTGATGAACAAAACAACATGAGATTAAATTAAGCACAATATAAAAGATGTAATCAAGAGACAGAGTAAATGTGAAATGTATGAGGCTGCTGTCAGCATAACATGGCATACTGTTTTACAGAAAGTTTTATTTTATACTCTAAAATGATCAAAAGTATAGTGCAGTAAATATATAAAACAGTGATATAGTCATTTACTATCATTATCAAGTAGTATCTACATAGTTGCACATGCTGTACTTTTATACAACTGGCAATGCAGTAGATTAGTTTACACTAACATCACCACAAACACCTGAGTAATACATTGTACTATGGCAATGGTCAGCAAACTCATTAGTTAACAGAGCCAAATATCAATAGTACAATGACTGAAATTTCTTTTGAGAGCCAAATTTTTTAATCTTAAACTTCTAACGCCACTTCTTCAAAATAGACAGGCCATGGTATTTTGTGGGAGAGCCACGTTCAAGGGGCCAAAGAGCTGCACGTGACTCGCATGCCACAGTATGTCGACTATGGTCCATGGTGTTACAATGGCCATTATGTTACTAGACAATTGGAATTTTTCAGCTCCATTATAATCTTATGGGACCAACCTCTTATATACAGTCCATCATTCACTGAACTGTTATTGGGTGCATGTTTGTGATAAGACCACTGAATGTACAGGGACAATGTAAAAAAGGGGAAAAAATAAAGGTGCAACAAGAGAAAGGAAGTTTGACTGTACAGCCAGCCCAGCAGGTTCTACAGAGAGCTGGGTAGGTCCTTCTTGGGGCTTTACATGTGCCTACTAGTCCATGTGCCTGGCAGAATTTTATTTGCAGTTTTGTTAACAGATTTTTAAATCAACATGTTTCATAGCAATTAACTATAATTGTAAATCTTAAAAATATTTTTATAGATAATTGAATGCCTAATTATTGTTCCTCCATTTTCATTTAATTCTAAAAGAATTTAACTGTGCAATTTTGACAAGTGCTTAGTGTTTTTAGATTGTGAATACTGTATTTCTAAAATTTGTCATTATGGCTCAGTGGTAGAGCGCCAGTCTGCGGACTGAAAGGCCCAAGGTTGGATTCCGGTCAAAGGCATGTACATTGGTTGCGGGCACATCCCCGGTAGGGGGTGTGCAAGAGGCAGCTGGTCGATGTTTTTCTCTCATCGACCTTTCTAGCTCTCTATCTCTCTCCCTTCCTCTCTGTAAAAAATCAATAAAATATATTAAAAACAAACAAACAAAAAAACCTATTAAAAAAAAGTAAAAAAAAATTGTCATTATACAGTTTCACAAACTTTTCCTCAATTTGAAACTATCTATAAGTGCTTGCAGTAAGTCTCCTGTTTGCTTATGAGTAACACACTACTCCCTCACCTATGATTGCCTGGAAGAGAGTGTCACCACTGCCAAGGAAAAATGACCCATCCAATTAACCAGTTGCAGACTAGGAGAGAATCGGGCTCCACATTTTTCTGGTGGCAATTAGCCATTTGTCAGCAGGCCACCAAGTGAGTTAGTTATTGATCCATTTGAACTCAGCTTGCTGTAATCACTCTACTGAAACTATATTTGGAGGAGATAAAAAAAAAATCAAACCCTAGACTGTGTAACCTAACAGATATAAACTGTCTGGAGTAAGATATTTGATAGGCATGACAATAGGATTGCTGAATGCGAGAAATACAATTTGGACTTACTTGTGTTGAATGAATGTCTAAAATTCAATTAGCTGTCCCAGATTGCATCTGAAATGCTGTTGTTGTAGGAAAGGATAAACTTAAACAATACTGATGAGGAGTTCCAAAAAGTGTTATATTTGAAGTGAATTCTTAATATGAGGGGAGGACACAGAAGATGTATGGCAAATTCCAATTCAGTTATCTATTAGCCATGGGACCTCTGAATTTTTTTTTCAGAGGTATAAATAAGATAATGCTGGTAAAAGCATCCAGGACAATATGTGAGACCTACTATGTTCTCAAGAATTTATCTTTTTCTTTCTTCCCTTAAATCTTAGATTTGTGCAATTCTATCAAGAGCTCAGTTTTGAAGATTACTTCATTTCAATATATTTTATTTTTACTTATCAATAAATGGCATAAGAATGACCCATTTTTGACTTGTAGACTCATCCTATATATTATAATAAAAGGATAATATGCAAATTGACCCTGATGACAGAATAACTGGTCGCTCAATGCAGGAGCTGCCCCCTGGTGGTCAGTGTGCTTCCACAGGGGGAGCACCGCTTAGCCAGAAGTCAGCTTATGGCTGGCCAGCGCAGCAGTGGTGGCAGGAGCCTCTCCTGCCTCCAAGGCAGCACTAAGGATGTCCAACTAACGACTTAGGCCTGTTCTCCATTAGACATTTGCCAAGGGCTCCCAGGCTGCCAGAGGGTTGTTTGACTGCCAACTTAGGCCCAATCCCCTGAGGAGTGGGTCTAAGTTAGCAGGTGGATATCCTGTGAAGGGTCTTAGACTTTGAGAGTGTGTAGGCCAGGCTGAGGGACCTTCCTGAGTACACAAATTTATGTGCACCAGGCCTCTAGTAATTTTTAGATTTTAAAACTTTTCTCCTATTGCATTATAATACAAGATTTTTAATTTACTGCTTTCCTTATCATACTAGGTGATAAGTTAATTAAAAAAAAATAATGTGAAAGGGATATAGTCCTCCCTCAGTATTTGTAGGGCAATGATTCCAGTACTCCTTGCAGATACCAAAATCTGTGGATGTTCAAGTCCCTTATATAAACTGGAATGGTTTTTGCATGTAACTTACGCACATTAAATCATTTCTAGATTACTTACAATTCTCATTAAAATGTAAATGATGTGTAAATAGTTATTATACTGTGTTGTTTGGGGAATAATAACAAGCAAAAGGTCTGTACATATTCAGTACAGACACAATAATCATAGGTTTAACTATATAATACATGTCAGTAACAGCATAAAATTATTTTTCTAAATATTTTTAATTTTCAGTTAATTGAATGTATAACTGATAGATACAAAGGGTTAACTGTGCTAGGATTGGAATACAATTGCACTTTCAAATTGATGTGTGTTTTTTTCTAGAGCATGTGTAGCTACTGTATGAACCTAAAAATAACCTTTTCTTTATAGGTTTCTTAAAAAGTATTTTTATTGATTGATTTTTAGTGAGAGAGAAGAAGGGAGAGAAGGTAACATTGATCTGTTGTTCCACTTATTGATTCTTGTTTGTGCCTTGACTGGGATTGAACCCTTGAACCTGCAACCTTGGTGTATCCAGACAATGCTCTAACCAGCTGAGCTATCTTGCCTAGGTTCTTTATAGGTTTTTATCACTTTGTTCTATACTCTTGGGAAATAATGATGTTTATTTTTCTAATTTCTCCAGTGGCAAAGCAAAGAATAATGAATTACCTTTAATGTCAGTTCAACTATGATAAATAGTGGTTGCTTGTTTGTATAGATGTGACAGCTGTTTCATCACACACAGCTCATCTTAGCCTGGACAAGTGATTTCTTCTTTCATTTATTGTTTAGGACCACTTATGAGCCCATTATTAAGGGGCTGTATTCATTTTGATTACTCATTCATTCAGAAAATATTTATTGAGCCTATATACTGGACCAGGAGAATTTTACTAGGTGATGGATTTATGGAGATGGCAGAGGCATAGCTCCAACCTTAAGGTGCTTATAATCTAACTAGAGGCCTGGTGTATGGGTAGGGTCCCTAGGCCTGGCTGGCAATCATGGCCAATCTGTGGGGCAACCAGTGGGGCCATTGAGGGGCCCCCCGCTGGCACTTGCCTTGGCTAGCCAGGAGCCTGTGGGCTGGGGGCAGCTTCTGCATTGAGCATCTGCCCCCTGGTGGTCAGTGAACGTCATAGAGACCAGTCATTCGGCCAGTCTATTTGCTTATTAGGCTTTTATTAAATAGAATACATACATACCATGTTTCCCCGAAAATAAGACATCCTTCAAAAATAAGACCTACTTACAGGTTTTTCCTTCTGAGTCAAATATAAGGCATCCCCCGAAAATAAGGCCCCCCAGGCTAAACATGAGAGATTTGGTCCACTGATTCTGAAAGAAATGGAGTCACAAGAAATTCACCAGGAAATTCAAGAATTGGATTGTTATGATGATGTTCCAGAAGATGATGACATGATTGTCATTGAATAAATGAGCAAATTCTTGATACTGTAGGATTCACAGTTTGTCTGGTTTGTGTTGACAACTATCGTACTACCGTACCGTATACAGGTAATAAATTTCCTTTATTTTCATTGAACAATAAATGTGTACCGTATTCTTCTTCATGGAAAAATAAGACATCCCCTGAAAATAAGACCTAGCGCATCTTTGGGAGCAAAAATTAATATAAGACACTCTTATTTTTGGGAAACAGGGTACATAAAGCACTCATACCTTTCCCCACTAGATGGCATGATAGCCACTTGATAAAGTACTGACTGGGTCACTATCTAAACACCACAGCAATATTCTGAGATGAGATTCGGTTTAATTGGGTGATCCATGTTTTTATTTGCCAAACCTGGCATTTGTGCTTGTATTTATGAATTTTGCCTGTTACTCATTTACTAATGCCTTAAAAATAAGCAAATATCTACAAATAAGACTCCTGAAGTGAAATCTGTGTTTAGAGATTTGGGAGAAATATGCTTCTCCAGGCCCTGTTCATTTCAGTGTACATTACCACATTAAAACAACTATGTGGCACAAACAACCATGTTTCACATCCATTTTCCAGGAGTATTTTCCTGAGCTACCTGTCTCACTTGGACAAGCCATTTTAATTGTTTTGTAAGAAACCCAAAGTAACCTGTAGACAGGCACTTTACAAAGAGCTTCCGAGAAACCGAAACCGGTTTGGATCAGTGGATAGAGCGTCGGCTTGCAGACTGAAAGGTCCCAGGTTCGATTCCGGTCAAGGGCATGTACCTTGGTTGCGGGCACATCCCCAGTAGGGGGTGTGCAAGAGGCAGCTGATCAATGATTCTCTCATTGATGTTTCTAACTCTCAATCCCTCTCTCTTCCTCTCTGTAAAAAAAAAAAAAAAAATCAATAAAATATACTTAAACAACAACAACAACAACAAAAAGCCCCAAAAAACCCCCAAAGAGCTTCTGAGAAATTTGAGGTCTTTGAAAGGGCTTAAGTGGGAACAACAAATTAAGGCCCCATGCCCGCACCTCACCTCTCAGCTCCAAGCTATTCTCTGGTGCTTGGCTTATTTCAGACCAGTTCCTACCAGAAAACTCACCCTTCTCTAAACACTTTTCCTGCCTTCTGATGGAGATTTCAAGAGTGCAGAGGCAGCATTTGTAGAGCGTGCTTTAACAGGGTTGTTTTTTGTTTGTTTGTTTGTTTGTTTGGGGGGGTGTGTACTTGTTAGGATGCACTGCTAGAAGTCTACACTTATTTAATTTACTTGGTGGCTTTTCAGGAAAGAAAACAAATGCTAAATCCTACCACTACGTGATGTTCCTTCCAGCTTTAAAATTTCTGCCTGCCCAGGCAATCAGACTTATTAGCAACTGTTACCGCTATTCATTAGCAAACCCTTGCAGAGTCTCAGCACTTTGGCCTTGAGATGGTTAATGGAGAGGCCTTTTGAGCTGCTGCAGCTGGGATCAAGTGGGGAGGGGGGTGTGGGTGGGATTTGAGCAGTGTAACTGAGGAAGTGTTCTGACACGAAGTCGGAAGTGACAGCATACAGTCCTCCCATCCTGGCTAGGGACCAGCCCGCCAGTGCGAGAGGGAGTGGACCTTTGGCAGACAATGGGCACACTGCTGCTAGCTGGCGGATGCTAGAGGGGCCTCTTCAAGGGGCAGGTCTCCACTGAGAGCAGCTGGTTGATTAAGTCTGCGCTGAAGAATGCTTCAGAGTAGGCGTATTGCAAACAAAACTTGCATCCTTCCCAGAAGGGAGCAGATTGTACTTTGGTGGTTAGAAGAGGAGATTGCAGGGCCTGAGCTGCCACACAAGGTAAGCCTGTGTCCTTTTGGTATTTTGGTATTGAGCTTTAACCGAGCGATTTCCTTGGGGGCTGCCACAAATTAGCCTTGTCAAGCAGAGCAACATCTGCTCCCAGCCAGCTCGCCAGGCCCGCCAGATCACTCCTCTCCAGCCTCCTCCTCCAGGCCCTGCTTGAGCTCCCTGGTGCCTTCTCTAGGCTACCTTTTACTCTATCTGCAAAGTCCTGTCTATCATTTATGCCCTCACTCAAATCACCAGGGCCAGGACAAAGGTACATCTATTGCAGCATTGGCCTTGGGAGCAAAACTTAAGGGGTCACAAAGGCATTCAGTAATCGATACAATTTTTAAATGTGATATCTTTAAGATTCAAAGTTAATGCAAAAAATTCCATGATTAAAAAAAAAGAAAATGTTAGAGAAATGATCCAACTTAAGATTTGGCGACCTTCGCCTCACCCTCTCACCCTAATGCCAGGCTTTGCAAATTAACTGTGAAATGATTACCTCCTTTCCCTTGTCCCCCACCTCTGTGGTACTTATCATTTGGTCTCTTGTGGCAATTAGTTGTGTTTTCCCTGTATATGACTCCCTGGCTGTGTGGAAAGAAGAGGGGATCACTGCTTTACTACCTGTGACTTAAGGGGCATAGCCCAGTGCTTTGCTCATGCAGACCATAGGGACTTCGGAGGTGACCAGAGGTGAGAACTCATCCCAGGGCCCCGGTGGTAAAGCTCTGCATTGGAATCACCAAAACCCCACAAAAGTAAGGCACAGGCTAAAGCTGTGGTCCCTTGATTACAGCTTATTCAGAATTGGGTTGAATAAAGGAACCACGGTAGCAGGAAGGGCCTTTAAAATCATCTTTGCAGAAAGAAGGGTGTCTGTGCACTTGGAGACTCCTCATTCTTGGTAGCCTGCCATGAGCATTTCTTGGTATTGCTATCCAGTCTGAAACTACAATGGTACTGGCACCTTTGATGAGGATCACACTCCACAACTTACAGTGCATCATCCCCTATCATACTTAATTTAATTCCCAGTAGGAGGCCACTGTGCTTCCTGTTGGCTAAAAGCAGCTTTCAGTTATCATCATAAGGAGCCATTGTAAGCGAATTTCCTATTGTTTTCTACCCTTAAGATGAAGAGAGAGGGTAAATGGCATCTAGTCCCTGGCGTAGGAGATGGCCTGTTTGTATTTCAGGTTAGGATTTGGCCAGCCACTAGGTCACTAGGTCCGTGATTGCTGTTATTCTTTAAAGCATTCCATAACTAAATACTTCATTTTTTTTTCTTACACAGGTGAGTGAAATGAGAAAATAGAAAGAACAAATAGAGGAGATCAGGAAACTATTCAAATTAATGTGCTTTTTCTTAAAATCTTTGGAAATTTTCGAGGTAGCTAGCTCCCCAAAAGATAAGGAGGGAAATGGAAGTTGTCAAAACATTTGCCCTATTCCTGGCCTGCTAAGATGAGTTTGATTCCTTTGAAGAGCTCATCAGGTCAACATTCTGCTTAACAGGAAAGGGGAAGACATTGCAGGCCTGTCAAGAGAGATACACTTAAATAAACTTGTCTTTTGCATTCCTTCCCTGTCTAGGGTTTAGCTGTTCCATGCTAGAGCCAGCAGAGGGCACTGTTGCAGCATAGATTCCACTTAGACTTTTTGGGGGGAAACATTTCAAAACTGTAAAAAAAGACTTGGATTCGGTAAGAAATATGCACAATTTTCTATGAAGTTTTAATGTGAAAAATATATAATTATTAAGAATTTGTGGATGTCTATTTGATTAGTGACCCATCAAACCATTGAAGAAAAGGGGAGATGTTTCATGACTGTCTTTGTTATAAAAAATTAAATTGCAAGAGCAAAAGAACAATGTGATAAGTATACAAATAGGACTTTTTTCCTTAGAAACGTTTGTGTTGAGACCTAGTAACAAGAATGGAACTGATTTATTGCAAACCCCTGCTTTTTTATTAATTGTAAACATTAACAGAACTTCATCTCACCAAAGAAAACAGGCTTCTTGGGCCCTCTGTGATTTGCCTCAACATACTTTTCCAATTTTTGTTTTTTACTATCCACTTTGGACACCACCCCCCCTCTCCACTGTGTTTTAGCCTCATGTAACCTAATTCTCACTTCCCACTCACTTGCCCCCTTCTCCACACACTGAAAATCCTACCTATTCTTCAAGGTTCATTTTAAATGATAACCCTTTTGTGAGTGTTGCATGCAGTTCTTACTCTTTCCACTGTAAGCATTTATGTAATAAAGCTAGAGGCCTGGTGCACAAAATTCATGCATAGGTGGGGTCCCTAGGCCTGGCAGGTGATCAGGGCTGATCTGGCCAGGTGGGTTGGGCCCAAAGGTCTAGTGAGGATGTGATGGTCTCAGGGCCTGGAATGGAAGGAACGAATGCCAGACACCACTGTGGCCCTCCCCACCCCGCCACTCCGTAGTTTCCCCCTCCCCCCCTCTCCTTCCATCACTGCCATGCTGCCACTGGGGCCTGCTGGCTGGGGGAGGGACCATGGGAGGTTTGCTGGCCAAAGGGAGTGGCCACGGGATGTTTGTACAGGAGGCAGCCAATCAATGATTCTCTATCATCATTGATGTTTCTATCTATATTTCCCTCTCCAAAATCAGTCAAATATATATATATTTAAAATGCGAGGTTTTCAGAGGAAGAAAGGTAGGGCAATGGAGCTATTGGAGAAAAAAAAAGACACGGGGGCATTTGAGATCTTGCCCACATTTCAAATAGGATAACATAAGGTGGTCCTCAGGGGGTGACAGGTGAGGAGTGGCAGTGAGTGGAGCAGGGCACTGCGGGCTGAGGAATGGGCTGTAATGACTGGGAATGTCTGTGACAGTGACACTGAGCATGTGTTAGGGCCATCGCTGTGATCATTCATCTCCAAGAGGTTTTGATTCTGGACCGGAGGAGAAGCATGGAGATCAGTGGGCCTTTCTTGGCCTAGAAGGTGAGGCAGGTGGCAGGAATGGGCTGCTCTGCTTCCCTACAAATGTAAACATGTACACTGCCAAATCAATGCCCAGCCAGCCCTGGTGGCTCTGTCCTGCCACTCTGGCTGTGCTACTGAACTATTGGCTGGGGAGGCCAAAACCACGCCTCGAGTGCACATAGTAGAGGAAAGGGAAGGGCAGGCAGGTAGCCAGAAGTCAGAAGCTGGAACTGACACAGCATGGCCCGGCAGCTCTGCATCTTCCATGGAGCAGGATGGGGAGCAGCTGTCGGTGTCACTGGCCTTGCAGTCAGAGGAGCTGTGCTTCCTGCACATCACCAGTCAGTTGGCTCACAGGTGGGGCCTGGGAAGGCCTTTCCCTCCTGGAGCCGCTCTTCCCAGGGTAGCAGTGTACGGCCACTCCCCTCCCCCCGCTCCTCCGCCCCCCAATTTATTTACTTTTTATTGGAAAGCAAGTTCGGGGCTTGCGGTACCTGAGATCCTTAGGCCATAGCATGCGCCTCCAGGCCTTGCTGCGCTTCCCTCCCCCTACTCCTGCTTGAGCATCTGTCCACTAGTGGTCAGTGTGCATCATAGCAACCAGTTGCTCCAGTCATTCTCTCATAATGGTTGCTTAGGCTTTTATATAAATAGATGATGATCTATTCTGTTCCAGATACTGTCAAGCCATTCAGAAATGATTAAAGTACAGGGAAACAGATGTAACTACAGTGAAATGTCAAAATGCTATAATCATACTAAGCATTGGAAGGAACCTCTTAAGAGTTCCTGTCACTGCTTCAGAGCTATCTGGAGAAGTGGGGAAAGCTTTCTGGAAGAGGTGGTGTTGAATTAGTATTGAATATTAAAGAAATCTGGATGATTGATATAGCCCCTTAACTCTCTGACATGAAGAGGTAGTAAAAGATAAGAATGGGGAAGCAGGCAGGCACCAACATACAGACCGAGATTGGACTTTATTCAGTAAGCCATGAGAACTCAAGGAAGTCATTTAAAGTGGAGAAAGTACTGGATTAGACCCCTATTTTCGAAAGGTTGCTCTCGAGGCAGTATGGTGGATAGGCTTGAATGGCAGGCAGCTGACTTAGGAAATTATACCATTCCTCAGATAAGGGATAAGAAGGGCCTGTTTTCAACTCTATGGAATGTGGCTTTCTACCTTATACCATGTTATATTTATTTTCCCTAGAAGACTAAATTCATTGAGATCAAAGTTTAAAAAAAAAATCAATTCATTTTTTTATTACCTCAGACTTGTACATGATAAACTTTTTGTCAGCATGAGATGATTGAGGAGAATGAATAAATTTCTGAAAATTTGCATCATGCAGGTTTACTTTAGAAATGCTCTATTATTGCTTTTTTTTTGTCTTAAAAGTCAGTTGAGCCCTAGCTGGTTTGGCTTAGTGGATAGAGCATCAGCCTGTGGACTGAAGGGTCCTAGGTTTGATTCCAGTCAAGGGCCCATGCCTAGGTTTCAGGCTTGATCCCCAGTAGAAGGCATGCAGGAGGCAGCCGACCAATGATTCTTATTATTGATATTTCTATCTCTCACTCCCTCTTCCTTTCTATCTGAAATCAATAAAAAATATATATATATTTTTAAAAGTCAGTTGAATGACATCTTTATCATATTAGTAAAAGCATCATGGGTAGTTTATAAATTTTGAAAAAAATAAGATTTCTCATGGAAGTCTCATCATTGGTTACCATTTATAGGTATTACCATTTAAAGTGTTAAATGATTGTGATGGTCCATACTTTTTGAGCTCACCACTTGAATATGTGTGTGTTTAAGATTTTTGAAGAAGGAAAATAGCTCTGCACAGCTGTATAAAAGCAAACCCCTTAAGACCAAATGTCCTTTCGTGACAAAAGCTGCAATGAACTCAATCCTGTTTGTACATACAAATCCTTGCAAGGTGTAGCAGTAATAAATAACACACCTTGTTCCTGGTTGAAATGCTGACAGAAAACAGGTGAACATATTTTATCTTCTTAGGGAGGTAGAAGCTTTTCAAAGCAAGGTATGAAACATTTGACTACATAAATATGTGAAACATTTTTATGGAAAAAGAAAATAAATAAAATTTAAAAATAAACGACAGGCTTGGCATCATGTTTGCAACAAAGAATTAAAAATAAGAGTTCCCGCCGAAACCAATTTGGCTCAGTGGATAGAGTGTTGGTCTTTGGACTCAAAGGTCCAGGTTCGATTCTGGTCAAGAGCATGTACCTTGGTTGTCGGCACAACCCTGTGGGGGGTGTGCAGGAGGCAGCTGATTGGTGTTTCTCTCTCATCGATGTTTCTAGTTCTCTATCCCTCTCCCTTCCTCTCTGTAAAAAATCAATAAAATATGTATTAAAAAAATAAGAGTTCCCCAATATGCTAATATTTCCCATAAATCAGTAAGAAAAAATTTAAAATGGGCAAAGTATATGAACAGACAATTTAAAGATGAAGATATGGAAATGGTTTACCATATGGAAGGATGATTAAAGAAATGAAAATTAAAACATAAATGAGAGATATCTTGTTATTCACCTTCTGCTTGGCACAAATTACAATGGTTGGTAATATTTCATGTTGGTGAGCGTATGGGAGAAAAGGATTGTCATTCACTGTTAGTGAGCATACAAATTGGTTCAGCCTTTGTAAGGGCAATTGGGCATATTTTATTATTATTATTCCAAATTTCTGTTGCCTCTCTAACTTATAATCTACTTATGCAGACTGCCTCTGTTCCTGCCTTCATTTCCTATTTTTGTGAACACTTTCTTCTAGATGGTGATATTTGTGCTTCGCATCTCAGCCTGGTGGCCTGACCTTGACTCCTGAATTCTGTGATCCCTCCACAACTGCAAGTCATTCTCATACAAAATTTTGAGTTTACCTAGTTGACATCTTTGAGAATTTTGGAACAATATGCAAGTTCAAGTCAACATCATGTTGTCTTGCTGACTAGCTCTTGTGATGAGACCAACATTTTTGTTGCTTGCCCCTACCCTTGTTCTTTCTTGTCTGTTGCTCCTTCTGCAGCTGTCAGTCACACACGTGTAGTCATGCAAAAGCTGTTTTGTCCTTTTTTATTTTTCAGGTGAATGTTGTCATTTGTTTCTCAGATATTCCAAATTAGTGCTATGTACCACTCAGTGATATAAAACAGTCACTAATTGTAAATTTACATATGTTTGGGTAAGAAGAGCCTCCAACCAAAAAAGCAAAAACGTAGGGGATAGGAATAAATGCAAGACGAGTGAAGAGGGCAACAAAGATGATGTCTATTGCAAACAAAATACTTGATAACAATGGAACCAAGACCTCTAGGGTGGGCTCCGCCCCGACCTCGCTGGGTTCCCGAGTTCCTGAGTCGTGTGCATCGGCAGCGGTAGTGACACGTATTGCCCGGAGGATGGAGGACACCGGCTTACCCCGTGTGGTTCCCAGCGACCTGTATCCCCTTGTGCTCGGCTTTCTGCGCGATAACCAACTCTCAGAGGTGGCCAAGAAGTTCGCCAAGGCAACAGGCACTACCCAGCAGGATGCCAATGCCTCTTCCCTCTTGGAGATCTATAGCTTCTGGCTCAGTAGATCCACCAAGGCTCCAAAGCAGAAATTACAAGCAAATGTACCTGGACCAGTGACTGAGAAGGCTAAAAAGAAGACTTCATCCAGTGATAGCAGTGAAGACAGCAGTGAGGAGGAGAAAGCCCAAGGGCCTCCAGCTAAGGAAGTTTCTGTACCTGCCAAGCGTGCCAGTCTCCCTCAGCATCCTGGAAAGGCTTCAGGCAATGCATCAGAGAGCAGCAGCAGTGAAGAATCCAGTGATGAAGAGGAGGAAGAGGAGGACAAAAAGAAAAAGCCTGTCCAGGGAGTTAAGCCCCAAACCAAGGTGGTCAAAACTCCTCCTAAGAAGACCGAGAGCTCTGATTCTGATTCTGACTCAAGCTCAGAAGATGAGGCACCAAAGAGCCAGAAGCCAAAGACAACACCCGTGGCGGCAAAAGCTCAGGCTAAAGCCCCAGCCAAACCAGGCACACCCACTCGAGCAGCACCTAAAGTAGCAAGTGGCAAAGCAGCTAGCAGTAGTAGCAGCAGCAGCAGCAGCAGTAGCAGCAGCGATGACTCAGAGGAGGAGAAGGCAGCAGCCATCTCTAAGAAGACTGTGCCTAAAAAGCAAGTAGTGGCCAAGGCTCCAGTGAAAGCTGCCACCCCTACCCAAAACAGTTCCAGCAGTGAGGACTCCTCGAGTGAGGAGGAGGAAGAGGAGCAGAAAAAGCCCATGAAGAAAATACCAGGTTCATATAGTTCAGTCCCTCCGCCTTCTGCTCCCCCACCCAAAAAGTCCCTGGGAACCCAGGCTCCCAAGAAAGCTGCAGAGAAGAAACAGCCTGAAGAGAGCAGTGATGACAGCAGTGATGAATCTGATTCAAGCTCTGAAGAAGAAAAGAAGCCGCCAGCTAAGCCAGTCATCTCTAAAGCAGCCACTAAACTAGCTCCAGCAAAGAAGGCAGCAGAGAGCTCTTCCGACAGCTCAGACTCTGACAGTTCTGAGGAGGAAGCTCCTGCCAAGCCAGCTAGTGCCACCAAAAATCCCTCAAGTAGGCCAGCTACCACTCCCAAGCAGCCTGCAGCCAAGACAGCCACAGCTCTCAAGCAGCCTGCAGCCAAGACAGCCACAGATCTCAAGCAGCCTGCAGCTAAGACAGCCACAGCTCTCAAGCAGCCTGCAGCTAAGACAGCCACAGCTCTCAAGCAGCCTGCAGGCAGTGGCCAGAAGCCTTTGAGCAAAAAGGCTGATAGCAGCACTAGTGAGGAGGAGAGCAGTTCTAGTGAGGAGGAGGAGGAGGACGACGTGGGGAATGCGAAGAAGACAGTGACCACCCCTAAGGCCAAGGTGATGGCCAAAGCAGTGCTATCTGTGCCTGCCAAACAGGCCTCTCAGGATGGTGGAAATAGCAGCTCTGAGTCAGACAGCTCTAGCAGTGAGGAAGAGGAGGAAGATAAGGCATCTAAACCCCTAGTTAAAAAGAAGCCACAGAAGACAGCAGGAGCTGTAGCCCCTACCAAGCCAACCTCCACAAAGACAATAAAGGCCAAGAGCAGCAGCAGTTCTTCAGATGACTCCAGTGAAGAAGAGGAGGAGGAAGAGGAGAAGCCCAAGGGCAAGGGTACTCCTAAACCACAGGCCCTCAAAACCAATGACACTGTTGCACCGACTACCCAGAATGGGAAAGCAGATAGGAACAGCAACAAGCAGGAGGAAGGAAAGACCAAGGCAGCAGTAGCAGTTTCTAAGCCAGGTTTAGGAAAGAAACGAAAGCAGAATGAGGCTGCCATGGAGGCAGAGACTCCTCCAGTCAAGAAGATAAGTCCCCAGACCCCTAACACATTTCCAAAAAGGAAGAAAGCAGAAAAAAGGGCATCATCCCCGTTCCGAAGGATCAGGGAGGAGGAAATTGAGGTGGATGCTCGAGTGGCAGACAACTCCTTTGATGCCAAGCGAGGTGCAGCCGGAGACTGGGGGGAACGAGCCAATCAGGTCCTGAAGTTCACCAAAGGCAAATCCTTCGGGCATGAGAAGACCAAGAAGAAGTGGGGCAGTTACCTGGGAGGCTCCATTTCTGTTCAGGTTAATTCAATCAAGTTTGACAGCGAGTGACCTGGGGTGATCCTAGCAAAGCAGGGTTAATGATCCAAGATTACTTTCCCCAGTGGACCTAGGAGCTCTCAGCTCTATTAGTGGGGAGGTATTGGTGAGGTCAGCAGCCTGGAATAGGTCCGAAGACATTGTATCTGAACATCCTCTCTGGTCCTTTTCTGTGTTTGTAGTTTTGTACAGATTTGTTTGTGAGTGTTGAGTAGCAAGGACAAGATAAGGGGGATGTTCTTTGTAAATAAAAATTAGTTTTAGCTGTCACAAAAAAAAAGACCTTTAGGGTGGGTTTTATTATGTTAATAAATCTATAATTCATACAATGAAGAAAAATGAGAAAGCTAATAAGGCTAGTGAGTTGAGGGACACACAGGAATAATTATGAAAATGACATAGAACTTGAAATGTCAAAATAGAGGAAATGTGAAGAGATTTGTATTTGTGGATTCTGAAACAGAGAGGGCTAAATAGTTCTCTTTCTGTATATATATAATCTGCCAGCAAGCATCCCCCAAATATGCAAATTTAAATTTCAATCTAGATGAAAAGTTATAACATTCATTACAAGTAATGGGTGGTTGAATAGGTTTAATAAATGCTATGTCTGTATGAAAAAAGTATCTGGCAAAAGAAGGAGATTATGAAGCTGCTACAGAATATCCTGAATACCTGGAGAAACTGATGGAGGAAAATGGCTATTTGCCAGAACAGGTATTCAAAGCTGATGAAATAGTCCTATTCTGGAAGTGCGTACTTATTTGCACATCTGTTGAAGATGAGAAAAAGACCAGCAGTTTCAAGCCTAGAAAAGACAAACTAAAAGATCTGCTTTGTTCCAATGTTTGTGGTGACTATTAAACCCATGTTGCTTCACAGATTTCAAATCCTGTATCCTCTTATACGAGAATGTGATAAACATTTTTCTGTCTACGAGAAGAGGAAACCATAAAATTTGGACTGAGAACCACCCCTTGTACAGTAAACCCTCAATTTTGTGGACCTTGATTTAACAGACTTCAAATTTTACGGACAAATGTCCTGTTCGTATGTTATATGTGAAAATTATCACCCTGTCAATTTTAAAATGCTTTAAACCAAGATTTGCTTATAGTTAAATTAACAGGGATGTTTTGTTATTAATTCACTGTCATTTTTAACAAATTTTAGCAAATAGGCCATATGTTCAAAAATACATTGTAGTAATTTCACCAACATAAATAAATATTACATATCTACAGCTATATTCTACACATTTAAATCTAAGAGTCACTTTGGTGAATAATATTCAGTGACTGATTAGTATGTGATCGCACCGCATCACATACTGTAATGGGTTCTGTTGTCAAGTGGCATGACTTTCTGTAGCAGTTTTTTTTTTAAATGTATCTTTATTGTTGCGAGTATTACAGATGCCCCCATTTGTAGCACTTTTAATGAGTGATGGCTGGTTTTCTGAAGTAAGCTAAGCCTTGCCCCAACTGTGTTCATTTGTTTACTCCTGGTGACTAGTGAATGTACCCATATACTAGATCTATTCAGTATAAATTTAAAATTACAATAATACATATAGAAAAGTTTTCTGTGAAATTAAACTTTTCATACATACTTAGTTTTAATTACACAAATGTATCTACCAGTACTTAAGTAAAAAACAGTTAAACTAATTTGCCATTTTTTAAACAAATGCACTTGGAAAACCTACTTTATTATATAAGACTTTTGGCTTTCAAGGTCACTCCCTCACCCAAATTAGTCTGTTATATCGAGGTCTTACTGTATTTGTTCTTAATGTGTTTTGTTCCTGATGTTAAACAATATTTAAACTAAAATATATATATCTTAAATAAAAAGTGTTGCTTATTCTGGACACTGTTCCCCTTGGCAAAAGTATAATAGTAAATTCTGATCCTTGTGATAAGGTCATCTCCATCTCCCCCATTATCACTACCCTACTTCAATCCATGCATCTGGGAGTAAAAAATGTTCATGATGTGCTATATTCAGTGTGTGTTTGACTACCTTGCAGATCTTAAGAGAGAGACACAAAAACTTACTGTGAAAAAAGCTTGGCAAAATTTCTGCTTTGTAACACTTAAAAAGTAGAAGAAGCAGTGAGAGTAGTAAATGATCGACCCTTAAGGGAGCTTGGCAGAAACTTTGGAATGAGGTTGTAACTGATTCTGCAAGTTTCCTTCCAGTGGTAGAAGAAATCGAAAATATTTTATTGTCTGCAAAACCTTTAGGTGGTAAAGGATTTAAAGACATTGAATTAGGTGATGTTGCTGAACTGTTAGATTCTCACTGTTGGAAGATATTTGAGAAAAATTTCAGAGATGTGGTCACATTGAAAGTTGATAAAAGAGGTAGGTTATTATGCAGAACTGCAAGAATGTTGAAGTAGCTATACTGCAAATGGAAATGTCTCCATGATTCAGAGGAAAATCCTTCGGTGGAATATTTACTGACCTCCAGGTAAGGATTAAATAATTACTCATAACCCTGTAAAATAGAAATAAGAAACTTTCAAACAAAGGTCAATAAGTCTTGTCTCTCTGCTTTGCTCCACAGGGGAAAAGAGATCGGTTCAAGTCATTCAAACCTATTCCACAAACGGCAGGCAGAAAGGCTGTGCGCAGAAATGTGAACTCTGGGATTGAGAATCTGATCAGAGCCGATGATATGGTGATCCAGGTGCCAGAGGATGAAAGTGGAGAAGACAGAGCTTATTTATCTGCAGACAAAATTTGATTTTCTCAATTCTTTCATCTCACTACTGTGATGACCAGCATTTTCATTAATGCATGATTGTCCTCACCTTGAGATCAGAGTGAAATAGGAATTAATTGTCCAATAATCACTATTGCTAATGTAAATTTAGTAAAATGTCATCAAAATTCACTTTACCTGGTGTTTTATTTCAGTGAACAAACCAATTATCTGAGCTTTAATAATACTCCTTTCCTTGATCAATTTTTTCCCCCCAAAGCTCATAAATTCTTTCAGTACAAATTCCCTTGCAATGAGGGTTTTAGGAATCAATTCCAGTACCTAGGGAAGGGGCTACTCTACTTGGTTGGACAACTTGATTTTATACTCTTGAACCTGAAATATATTGTAATTCTCTTTAAGCCTAACTTTCTATCTCAACAAAATTTATCCAAACCATCTCATTTTAAGTAGTTTGATATAAATTAATTTGTTTTTCAGCAATTATATATGTTTGGTCTAGGCGGAGACCTTCTGGACAAAGTCAGGGCTGCGAGGGAAGCCCGGGTCCCGGATGTCAGAGGGAAGCTAGTGCCAGCAGCCGGGAGAAGGAAGGCCTACCCTTGCACGAACTCCGTACATTGGTCCTCTGGTGTATTTATAATGGACTAGAGGTCAAGTGTACAAAATTTGTGCACTGGTAGGGTCCATAGACCTGGCCGGTGATCAGGGCCAATCAGGGCCTTCCTTCCCTGCCTGCCAGATGCTGGCTGGGGCCTTCCTTCGTTCTGCACTGCCCCCTGGTGGTCAGGACATGTCATAGTGAAAGATTCTATTCTTATATCTGGTCTTCCTAGTGATTTGAATAGTTGAATATCCTCAAAAAAAAAAAAAAGTATTGATACTTCTTCCCTAAATGTGTTAGAAATCCAGTAATTCCCCAATCCCTGCAGCATAAAGGTCTGAATTATAGCTTATCTATATCTGAGCTTGAAGTGATCAGAGGAAAGGTAAAAAAAATAATACAGACATTTAAAGGGCTTGCTTGCATAGTTACAGTTGAAATGACACATTCCTTAACAAATTCAAAAGAGGCAGATGAGAGTTGGAACATTTCTTATAGGTTATTCTAGAGCTAGTGACTTGTCATAGTGCCAGAGAAGGTTATTCTCTTGCTCTAAGCCACAATTATTCTTAATACTTAGTGCAATTCAAAAATCTTGATGGGGAGCTTTGGGGTAAAAATACAAATTTTGGGACCTGTTTCTAGGTATGCTGAATCATGAATTGAGCCAGCATCTGTATAGTTTGAAAGTTTCTCAAGTGATATTTTTGCATAGTCAGGATGGCAAACCACTGTTCTACATCTAAACAGAATTATAATAGAAAATATAATGCAAATAGTATGGGCCCAGTAGTTAGGTAACCTCAATTTCAAGTTTCTGCTCTGTCACTAGGCAAATGGACAGTCTTAGTCAAATCACCTTACTCTTATGTGCCAAATGAGAGAATAGGACCACTTGGTCCCTAAGATTCTTCTATCTCTGACATTGTTATCTTTATAGAAAGGTATCAACATCATTGGTTGATTTTTGTGAGTAACTAAGCCCTTTCATATAGACCAAGTAGTAGTGTTACTGTCTTATGTTCTTGTTATTTTAAACATTGTGTTTATGATTTAAGCTTTATCACATTTTAGTCCCTCCCAGAAAAGAGCATTAGACATAGATGCCATGGGAAAGAAAAAGAAAAAAGAAAAAAAAGGGAAACAAACATAGCATAAACTTCCTAGAAGAAAAGATAGAGAGTACCTCCTTTGAGTTTCTTTTTATGATAATTACTGTTTTTCTTCTGAGTTACAGGATTTGGGGAAAATAATGAATAAATATTTTGATTAATACACTTTAGCATTTTGTATTTATTGCTTTCATAAGCCAAAACAGAGAACTCTATATGGTTACTATTTCAAGGTTCCATGGAATTTGGCATAGTCTTAATCATTTTAAAGTTAAGGCTAGTCCCCAAAATTGAAATTTGATATTTCTTTTAGTATCTGTAGAGCTTGAGTGGAAAGAATCTTTCTGCTGTTGAATGACTCGGGTAAAATTTTGTATTCAATATTATGAAGTGCATGGAATTTCCCTCCTTTCCAGACATATTTAACAACTGGCAAAAAGACAAAAAAGGGGGTATGGAGAAAAGGCAGCCCAGGTTACTGAAATTTGTATAAAATGTTAGAAAACTGGCAGTACATTTGAAAAGAGCCTTTTGTTTGTTTAAAATAAAAATACAGAGAAGGCTCTTTAATCTGAACATTAGATTACATGACTGCCATTACCTGAATGCTAATAAAGGGCTTCTACATTGTGTATAGTCTAAAAGAGTGTGAGTCATGTTTGTGTTGTGAAATGCATTGATCACTGAACTTCACATAGTATTATTACCTTTTAATGGCCTTTGAAATCAGTGTATTCTGGTTGTTTATCTGAGAATTTAGAAATATGATGTGCTATGAACAAAGTGTATATGTTCTTGGAAAGAATAGAGGACATAGATGAAAGGATAGTGTATTTCATTAGCATGTACAACAGATATTGATAAATTAAATATGAACCTAGTGGACTTGAGACATTCCATTTCATCTGTCTGGCATTATTACATATAACCTAAGATATAATAACCCATCATGACCAACATTCAGGGTTGATTCTTGACTAATTGGCAGTGGTACGATGAGTGCAATGATGAGAACATGAGACAGAATGAGGGCTTTGGTACTGGCTTCTTGTATGCCCTGCACTGAAGACTTCCTCTTTTGGGGTGAGTGCTGCTTAGTCCTGGTAGAATAACTCTGGGGCATGAGAAGCCAGCACATGGCCTAAGGCTTTGGAATTAGACTTGTTTTCAATCCTGTCCCTGCCAATTACCAGCTTTGTGACTGTGAACATGTTTGTTTTGTTTTGTTTTGTTTTGTTTTTTAATCATTTCAGACTTGGGTTTCTAATCTGTAAAACAGGGTAAAAAAAATACCTGCATTATAGGCTTGCTATGAGATTATATGAGATGCTTAGTACAGTGCCTGACACATAAAAAGCACACACATTTTTTCTGTTATTATTATTATAACAAATAAGCATTATAGAACTAGGATATGATAGTTTATTCATGTCTTTGCAAAATTTTAATATTTTATCAAATTTTCCTCAAAATAAGGTATGCCTAATGGTTTTAAGAATAGAGAAGGAATAAAAATTCATTTTTAATATTTTTATTTGTTTGCTTCTGAGAGATACCTAACATAATAACTCCTTTGTCTCTTTGTTACTCTTTGACCTATAGTGATTCCATATATTATATTTACAATGTGGTTATTGTTGCATGATATTTATTTATTTAGATATTGAAAGTAATGACTTTTTTTTACCATGTAGAATAGTCCTAGTCTCTAGAATATAATCCATCAACTTGATTTCACTTTTAAGATAATTAAATCACTCTTGTGTTGATATGAACTAAAGATCAAACTATATAAGACTTACTTTGCTTAAATCACAAGTTATTGGCTCAACTACCTTTGAGAGAATTGGATGTCTAAGTAATCTTACTAGGTGAGGAAAATTCCTCATAACTGTCTTCTGGACTTCTTTGTATTTCATGTATTCTGTGATGGCATTCAAGAAGTTTAAAATAGTGGTATTCAGATTGAGGAGCATTTATTTCTAATGCTATGTCTGCTAGGCAACAGAACTGTCACTGCCTTTATCCAATCCCCCACTATCACTTAACCTAGTTGATTGTAGTGGCCTCATAATACACATCCCAGTTCTTTAAGTGTTCTTACTTGATTTTTTTTTTCTGTTCTAGCATATATATCTAATAGTCTTTTATATTGATATACTAACTTCCTTTATGCACAATTCTGATTCTGTTACTTCCTTGTTAAAAAATCTTCAGTAGCTGCACATTGTCTGTACAGGGGTGGGAAAAGTAGGTTTATAGTTGTTCATATGGGAAAAAATGCAGGCTAATTAAATAATAATACAATAATAAACTGTCTCATATATTCACAATTGTAAACCTACCTTTCACATCCCCTGTATATTCCACTACTTAACCTTCAAATCATTGCCAAGTTCCAGTGTACCTTACTCAGTTTTGTATGCCAATGTTCTCTTTCATGAAGTACATATGATAATTCCTGCATGCCTCAGACCTATCTGGCTAACTACTAAGGATCTTCTTCCTAGACGTCAACCCTGATCTCTTAAGCTTATTTATCACTTAAGCTCTGAGGGATAAACTGGAGTATCTGAGATATGCCTACCAAGGTGTAGTCTCCTTCTCATTCTCCTCCATCATTGAAAATACTTAGCATTAACTCTTGATTAATTGGTAGGAATATGATGTGTGCCATATGATAAGAACATGGGACTTAGAGAGAGGGGTTTGCCACTGACTTCTTGTCTGCCATGGGCTGGCTATTCTGTCTCTTTGGGAGAGTGGCACTTAGTCCTGGCAAGATGACCTCAGTGTGTAGGGGTGAATTTCTTTAATTTTCTTCTTAAGCTTTCAGCCTACTAAATTAGGTCATCCTCACTGAACCCTTTTGTATTGGGCTCTGAATACTATCCACTTAGTTTTGGTTCTGTATTTAAATCACCTTGTTAGGGCTCCAAGTGCAAATCTAAACTCCATTCCAGCCTCTTCTCCTGAGCATCATCACATACATAGTTTATTTATTTACCATTGGGCTTCAAATTGTTCTATCCATTCTCTTGCATGTGATTGCTAGCCTGGAATATACTTAAGTTTACCATACTCTAGATTTGGCATCTAGATCTGGGTCTGGCCATTGGACCAAATCTAGCCCCCAACCCTGTTTTTTCAAAAATAAAGCCATGCCCACTCATTTATATAGCTGTATGACAATGTCAAAGTTGAGTAATTACAACACAAACCATATGGCCTGCAAAACCTTAAATAATTACTATCTGATCCTTTTTATGGAATGTTTGCTGACCCCTTATCTAAAACCAAATCGTTTCCCTAGTCTTGATTTTGCTTATTCTTTGATAATTTCTCATTTCTATCCTGTCAACCAGTACATACCAAGAAGGCCAGTTAATAGAGACTAAGATAGGTTCCAGCCCATTCACACTATGTGGTTTTAAAATATATATTCTTATTGATTTCAGAGAGTAAGGGAGAGGGAGAGAGAAACATCAATGATGATAGAGAATCATTAATTGGCTGCCTCGTGCACACCACACATTGGGGATCAAGCCTGCAACCCAGGTATATTCCTTGACCAGGAATCAAACCGTGACCTCCTGGTTCATAGGTCAAAACTCAACTACTGAGCCACACTTGCCAGACCAAACTATGTATTTTAACTTGAATTTCCCTGCTTCTTCCTTGTCACCTTTCTAGGATGGCCTTTCCCTGTGGTTCGTAGTGAAAGAAATGACATAATCAAAGTTTATTACAGTAGCCTTATGTTTTTAAAAGTAATATAAGATTCTAATATGAAAGTCTTTCAACATTGACAATATCTTTCAACATGACCTTATAATATATTTAAGATTAGATTTTTAAGTTCTTCAGTGTTTCTAACATCAGGTCTTCTGAACTCCAGAGCTTCCAACATCCCCAATTGCCAGATATTCTAAATATTATAACATCCATATCTTTTCACTCTTTTGCCTGTAACATCTCCAATGCCAGTGTTTTCTAATTTTTTCAATATTAGGATCATTAAAAATCTAGGTCTTCTAAAATCTCCAACAATAAACCTGTAAGTTAATAGGTCTTATCTTTCAGAGTTCTGAATTATAACTTCCACTTTTACTATATTTCCAATTCTCTGTTACCTCCTATATACCAATCTTTTAGAGCTCATATTTCACTGTATCCTAGTGCAGAACTTACATTATTCATTTCCTACAACTTTTAATGTCTCCTAAATTCTGATTTTATAATGTCTTATAAAATTACCAGACTCTCCAATGCCCAAGTTTTTCAACATCTTCAAGAACCTGCTTCATCATTCAGGTGTTCAAATATCCCCAAAATCTAAGTAACTATGTCTTTTAACATCCTGATATATTAAAATCTAGGTCTGTTAATATCCAGGACTTTCAATATCTTTGACTTACAACATCATTAAAATTAGATCTTCTAAATTCTATGTTTTTAATATGAGTACACCAATATTCAGATTTTCCAATATCCAGGGTTTCTGATTTTAGAATTGTAACTGTCTAGATCTTCTATTGCCAGTACCTTCCAATGTTTAGGGATTTGCAATGTCTTTAGTGCTCAGGGCTTCTAATATCCATGAGTTCCAACATTCAGGGCCCCCAATGTCTCCAAAATTCCAGAATAATAAAATATCCTCAAAACCAAAGGCTTCCAATGTCTCCAACACCCTGTGCTTCAAATGTCTCCAATGTCCAGGGTTTCCAATGGCGCCAGTGTCAAGGTCTTCCAACAACTCCAGGTCTTCCAGTAACTCCAGGTCTTCCAGTAACTCCAGGTCTTCCAACAACATCAAGGTCTTCCAGCTAATCCCAGTCTTCCAGAGAATCCACGTCTTCCAGACAATCCACGTCTTCCAGATAAACCACGTCTTCCAGACAATCCACACCTTCCAGTTAATCCAGTCTTCCAGCAATTACAGGTCTTCCACAAAATCCATATCTTCCAGGAAAACCCACGTCTTCCAGAAAAATCAGTGTCTTCCAATGATTTCAAGGTCTTCCACACAATCCACATCTTCCAGAAAAATCTAGGTCTTCTAACCAATATATGACTTCCACCAAATCAAAGTCTTCCAATAAAACTACGTCTTCCAGAAAATTCATGTCTTCCACTTACTCTTGATCTTCCACAAAGATCTACGTCTTCCAGTAACCTCCAGGTCTTCCAGCTAACCTACATCTTCCAAATAGTCAAGATCTTCCGGACAATTCGGGTCGTCCTGAAAATCCATGTCTTCCAGAAAAGCCATGGCTTCCAGGAAATCAATATCTTCCAATCAGTTCCAGGTCTTCCAGGCTATCCACGTCTTCCATCAAATCCATGGCTTCCAAGAAAATCCATGGCTTCCAGCAAACCCTGGTCTTCCAACAAAGCTGCATCTTCCATCAAATTTATAGCTTCCAGCATACCCACGTCTTCCAACAGTGACGTCTTCCAACAAAGTGACGTCTTCCAGAAAATTCATGTCTTCCGGAATTTCATGTCTTCCTACACCTCCAGGTCTTCCGGCATCTCCAGGGCTTCCAGCATTTCCACGTCTGCCAGCATCACCATGTCTGCCAGCATCTCCACGTCTGCCAGCATCTCCACGTCTGCCAGCAACTCCATGTCTTCCAGTATTACCATGTCTTCCGAAAACTACCCAGTTTTCCAACAATGGGCTCAAAATCCACGTCTTCTGTCTCCAGTGTACCGGTCTGCTAACATTCAGGTCTTCCGGTGTCTCCGATATC
The DNA here is from genome assembly GCF_014108245.1 of Pipistrellus kuhlii. Classification (NCBI taxonomy): domain Eukaryota; kingdom Metazoa; phylum Chordata; class Mammalia; order Chiroptera; family Vespertilionidae; genus Pipistrellus; species Pipistrellus kuhlii. The sequence goes on along the minus strand of NW_023425504.1, from coordinate 4,611,502 downwards.
CAGGTATTCCAACATGTTCCATAGTTCAGGTCTTCCAACCTTTCCCCAGGTCCAGACTTTTTCTAAATTAGTCTTCCCAAGTCTATGTTCAGATCATTCCACAGACAAGTCAATATTCCTAATTCTAGTAGAATTAGCTTCAAAAATAGTGGTTTTTGCTATTAGGAAATGTGTATTTATTCTTTACAGCTTTTGAATATGTTCACAAAATACCTTCTATAGAATAAACACACATATGGGATTGCTGTGATAAATTTTTCTACTTTACTAATGATTATAATTTTTGTATAGTCAACTATGTTTAGGTACAGGTGAATTCTCATTTTAATGAAAAATACTATTGAGAGACTGTTTATTATTTTAACTAAAGTTAACATACAGTGTATTTATCCATTTTTATAACATCAATTTTTGTTTGGCCTTATGTGACTAATAATAATAATAATAATAATAACAACAACAACAACAACAACACTTATGTAACATTTACTATATCCAGGCACTGTTCTAAGATCTTTATATACATCAACTTATTTAATTTTCCCAAGAACCTATTGAGGTAGGTACTGTCCCTGTTTTACAGATGAGGATACTGGCACACAAAGGTGAAGTAACTTGTTCAAACTACACAACTTATAAATTATTGAGCTAGAATTTGAACCCAACTAGCCTACTTTCAAGTCCATGATTTTAACCACCATATTAGAATATCTGATATTCTAATCAAGATGATAATTATAAGATTCAAAGCTTAATTGCTCTAATTTTATATGTAGACTATTATAAAACCTTATATACAAACAGTCTTACTGTATCTTGTCACTATCAGAACCTATGTGTTTGTATTCATAGATATTATTCCTTAACTAGCTGCCATCAATCCCTTGCTCATGTATATGGGACTATGCACAAACACTTCTTCATGCCATTTTCAAGTATTTGGGTAGAAATACTATGAGAGCACTGAGTTCAAGTACCCTTTGATTTAGAATCATATTCATAACTCCATGCTTTGAGTACTGATGTATGAAATGTAACTCTCTCTTCTACCTTAATTCCTTATCTCTGACCATTCTCCAATTTGCTACCTTACTATCTAGACCATTTACCATTAGTTTGTTTCTGACCTCCAGAATCCACCAGCTTCAAATATCACTGACCTCTTGGATTCCTATTACTAACTTGTGACTGACTAATGGTGACTACAACTCCTTAACGCCCAGCATGCTGATCTAGAGAACTAACTACTTGGTTTTCTAAGCCTCAGCTCCTATACCTTCTGATTGGCATTATAAGCATTAAAGCCACATAATGGAATTTTGATTAAGCGAGAAATTTCTAAAGATTTAGAATTATCTACATGATAATACAAATTAATAATAAAAATAAAATACCTTACAAATGTCTAATGATTTAGTGTACAAAGTGTTGTCACTTCATTCATTCATTCACACATTCATCAATTTGTTCAACAAATATTTATTATCAACTGTGTACTATGGCATATTTTGATGAAACATAAAATCATCTGGGGGACAGGCAATGTTCAAATATTTGAACAAAATTTTTTTAAGTTTCCTAAGGTCATGAAGGAAAAGTAATATAGGGTGCTGTGAGAGTCTGGAAAGTTAACGAAAATATTCCTGAGAAAGTAATTTTTATGGTGACCAAAGGATCTATATTCTCATTTGATTATCACAATAACCTTGTGACTTAGATAAGATGTATGTTTTTATGTCAGCTTTTACCTAATCAGAGGTTAAGAAGCAAATACTAAATATGGGCATGGAATCCATGCATTTTGACTTTTCCCCCTATTATTCCATGCTGCCATAATATATAAGTGCAGTTTTGACAATAGATATCAAGAGACATAAAAATGTTTTATACTTTTTGACTTAGTATTTTCATTTCAATGAATCTACTCAAGGGAAATATCTGAAATGTGGATAGCTCATTCACAGAGATATTCCTCACATAGTTATCTGGTATAGTTAAAAACAGAATAACCTACAGGTCTAATTTTAAGAGCATAATTAAGTAAATGTGCTATTTTCATATGATGGATATCATTCCATTAAAAATTTATGGTCTATTTAAATTATATATTACTAGAGGCTCAGTGCACGAATTTGTACACCAGTGGGGTCCCTTGGCTTGGCCTGCTGGATAGTACCGAAACCGGCTCTCCAACACTCTCTGAGGAGTCCTAGATTGGGAGAGGGTGCAGGCCAGGCCAAGGGATCCCACAGGTGCATGATCGGGGCTAGGGAGGGGTGCAGGAGTTTGGTCAGCCAGGGAGGGACTGTGGGAGGGCTTTAGGGTATGTCTGGCTTATCTCCTTCATTCCCAGTCAGCCAGATCCCAGCAGTAAGCTAACCTATTGTTTGGAACATTTGTCCCCTGGTGGTCAGTGCACATCACAGTGAGCAGTTGAGCAGCCTTAGCATATTATGCTTTGATTGGTTGAATGGTCTACCAGGCAACTGGTAGCATATTAGACTTTTATTATATAGGATTAAGTTAAAATCGGCATACAGGATTATATACCGTATGATTGTAATTATTTTAAATTAAAGGTCCAGAGCACAAAATTCTTGCACTTGGGGCAGGGGAGGGGTCCCTCAACCTGGCTGGTGCCCTCTTTCAGTCCGGAAGCCTTTGGGAGAAGTCCAGCTGCTGGTTTAGGCCTGCTCCCTTTAGCACTGCCATGGAAGTAGGAGAGATTCCCACCACTACTGCTGGGCTCACCAGCCATGAGCCCAGCTTCTGACTGAGCAATGTTCCCCCTGTGGGAGCACACTGACCACCAGGGGACAGCTCCTGTGTTGAGCATCTGTCCCCTGGTGGTCAATGCACATCATAGTGATCGGTTGTTCTGCTGTTCAGTTAATTTGCTTATTAGCCTTTTATTATATAGGATATATAATCAGACAAATGACTAGCAAAAAACCCATTATAGATTTGAACTAATTATCACTAGGTGGATAAGATAATGTGTGATTTTCATTTATCTTTTTATGTTCTTTTTTCTTCCAAACTTCTTACAATGTGAAAGTGTTTTATATTTCTGAAAAAAATTTTAAATGATTGTGCATTGTGCATAAAATCACTATTTATTCACCTTTTGTTGCACATATAATCAAGTTTTACTGTTGAAAATACTTTAAAGTATAAGTAAGCACAGTGAAAAACTTAAAGTCTAAAATAAGCTCAATATTCAGAGATAATGCTATAACATTTTTGGTGTATGTTCTTCCATACTATTTCACAGGTATGTTTGCTTTATGTTATAAAATGGTATTCTTTTAACCTGTTTTTTCCACTTAATAAATTGTACATATCTTTTTATGTCAGTAACTGTGCATCTATATTATAATTTTAATATATTGCTTATTTACTTAAGTTATTTTTTTATTATAAAAACTGCTGTGATGAGGATATATGTTGTGCAAGTTGTGCAGAGTACAAACTGCTTCATCCTAGATGGTGGCTCTGTACTTTATTATGTGTGAATTTATTCAGATATTACTTAGAATAAAGTCTTAAAAGCAGAGTTGCTGATCTAAAGGATATGTTCAACATAAAACTTATCAGAGCATAAAAATTATAAGTAACCAAGATGTCCAACAATTGGGGTGGATAAATAAAATGATATTGTAAATATATGATGGAATACTATACAACCATTTAAGTTTATACCACAGAAGAATATTTCCTGAAATGGGAATATGTTCACAAGATTTCATCAGTGAGAGAAAAAAGTCACAGGAATGTAAATATATCTATCTATATCTATATCTATATCTATATCTATATCTATCTATCTATCTATCTATCTATCTATCTATCTATATATATGTTATTAAATTTTTTTAGAAAGCCCTCACCATTTTGGCTCAGTGGTAAGAGCACTGGTTCTGTGAATTGAAGGGTCTTGGTTTCAATTCAGTCAAAGGTGGGTAGCATGTTTGGAGGCGGGAACCCCAGCCCCAGTCAGGGCACATGTGGGAGACAACCAATGTCTCTCACATCAATGTTTCTCTCTCTGTGTCTCTCTCCCTCCCTTCTATTCTCTCTAAAAAATAAATAGAAAAAATATCCTCGGGTGAGGATTAACAAAAAAACAGAACAAACAAAAAAACTGTAGAAAGAAAACTATAAAATGTCCTCAGAAAAATAACCAGAAGAATATACATTAAAATGTTCATAGTAAATGTCCCAAAAGGAAAATGTACAATGGAATATTATACAGCTAAACAGCAATAATATGAATGGATTTTACTTCTGTAATGTTAAATTAAAAGATCAAGTACCAGAAGACTATGTATAACTGGATATCATTTATATCTTATTTAAAAACAAGTAAAACTAATAACTATAGAGTGCCCCAAAAATGTATACACATACTTTGAATAATAATAAAGGCAATGTTTATTAAAATGCATTTAATTTTCAAAATTTAGCTATCAGCTGTTATAGTGTGTATATACTTTTGGGGATGTGCTCTATATTATTTAGGCATACATATATATTTGGGATTAAAATATATTATTTAAAAAGCCAAGGAATATCAATAAAAAGTCATGATAGTAGTCCTTGGAGTTGAGGAAATGGGGCCACAATAGGAGAGAATCATAGAAGTGGATTGAAGTTATTGTCAGTATTCTAGTGCTCAGGTTCAATGGGTGAGTGGGTGAGTGTTCATTATGTAATTAAAAGAATATTATTGACTTTAATAATTATATGATTATAATTAAAATTAAACAAAGGACAAGTTAATGCATAAAAATTAGAAGAGGGCCACGCATGGATCACTGAGATAATGTCTGTGATTTATGATAGTATGCATGAATTATTTATAATACACTTTTATGCACTTGGAATTTTATATTTTCTTAAGCAAGTATTTCTAGGGGTTTGGAATACATGTACTTTTTATTCTCTTGTGGCTTTTTATTCTCTAAAATTTTAAATGGAATATACAATATTATACTAATTGAAAAACAAGCTGAAATTTACATAAAATAAGAACTCATACATGTAAAAAAATACATAACTGAAAAGAAAGTGTTGAAATGCTAATAATTGTCTCTGTGTAGTGAAATTTCATATAGCTTATTTATGTTTCTTTAGAATTTCTTTTTTTTTAATCCAAGTCTTATAGAGTGAGATTGTGTTATTTTTTTTCTGTTACTAAATTCACATATGAATCTCAGAAGGTTAAAAGGGTAGTAGTATGTAGAGAAACAAATAAAAATATTCTTCTTCCAGGCATGATGATTTACTTGCTCTGAATCTTACAAGAACATTTTTTGTTTATATGCATGTGTTCTCAACTACCTAATAAAAGAGTAACATGCCCACCAGCCAATCAGGAGTGAGTAAGTGAGTATGCAAATCAAACCAACAAATATGGCAGGTTAATTTGCATATTCAGGCACCTAGTAGCTGGGGACAGGGCAGAATGCTTGCATCATTGCCATGGCGACAATGCAGGTGTTCCACACCACCCCAGGGCAGCGTGGGAAGGCAGAAAGGCAGCTCTCGGCTGGAGCAAAGGTGGTGCTTCAGCCAGGGGAAGGAAGGCCCATTCTTGCACAAATCTTCAAAATCGGGTCTCTAGTGTGTTTTTTAATATGAATCATGCTATACCTACACTAGGTTCTCTAATACTGTTTCGTTCAATCTTGTTTTGTTAAAATTGATGAGAAAAATCAATTCCTGGACAGGGTACGTTCTCTCCATGTCTGTGTGGATTTTCTTCAGGGACTATGGTGTCTTCCCACATTCTCAAATGTTCATATGACATGAAGTGGTATGTTTATATTGTCCCAGTCTCAGTGAGTGTAGATGTGTGTGAGAGGCCCTGCCATGGAAGGGCATCCTGTCCAGGGTGGATCCCATCTTGTGTCCTGAGGAGCAGCTCCAGTCACCCATGATCTGAACTGGAATAAGAAGGTTGGAAAATCATTTTGTTACTTGTTTTTATTCATTTTTCTTAAATGTATGTATAATGCACATTTATTTCAGTGTTTGATATTAGAAGTGTTTGGATCTTTAGAAGTTTGGAGATGTTTTTATGACTAGAAATATGCCCTAAGAACTTAATTATTGTTTTCTATCAATTAGCTTTTAGTAAAATTGGTTTTATTATATTATACATTGTTTCCCTCAAAGTCACAGTTTCCAAGAACCTATCTATGAAGTTAAGTGAGGACTTAACTACTATTCTACAACTTACTGTCCTTCCCCCTTCCCTTTTATGTTCAATAGAAAGCCATTGTATCAGCCAGCAGAAATCCATAGTAGGTTTATTATGTAATTTATTAAATTCTTTCCAAATGATAGATATTTGGATTAATAGTTTTTACTATTATACACAATGCTATACAAATCATTCTTTTACATATATTTTTTGCATGTTTAGAAGTATTTTTATAGGCTAGAACCTTAGAAATATAACTGCCAGATCAAAGGGTTTGAGCTAAATTGCCTTTGTAGCAGGCTTGGATGCTATCATTCTTTTTTATTTTGTCAGCATTTTGGATGAAAAATCCAATCTCATTCCTTTAAGTTATTCCTCCTACCCCCTATTAAAGTTAAGCACCTTTTAATATATTTATTAGCTATTTCTATTTTGTTGGAGATTGCTTGTTCATCTCCTTTGCCTATTTTTCTTTTGAGTCATTTATCTTTTTTTCTTTCTTGATACTAGAGATAGTATCCTTTTGTCTTTTATATATTATAAATGTCTGCCATTTGGCTTTTTACAAGTTTATTTATAATGCTATTTTCCATCAAGATTTAATTATGTAAATAGGCAAACATTTTAATTTTTTATAGTTTCTTGGTTTTGTCCCATTTTAAGGTAGGTTTCTATATCCCAAAGTTATAAAAATATTATTCAATATTTTTTCTAATATTTTACATATTTTATTCTTAGTGCTTTAATCCATATGGAATTGTCATTGTTGTTTTTGTCTGTGTGTATACCAATGGTCAAAAGTAGGAACCTACTTTAATTTTTTCAGAAAACATGGTTTTCCCAACTTATTTATTGTATTGAATGATATTTACACTAATTTGGAATTCTGTTTTCATCATGAATTATATGAGCAGGCTTGTTTATTTTCTGTTCAATTTTTATCTATTACTGAGCTAATATATCACTGCTTTAATTACTGGATTAATTATTTTAACTACTTTAATTAATTTTTTATTAATTAAATATATTTTGAAACCCATTCTTTTTACCCCCCCAAATTTATTTGGCTATTTGTTTACATTTTCTTTTTCCAGAAGAATTATAGAATTAACTCATCAACTCCAATAAAAAGAAAAAAATTCCTGGAAGTGCCTCAGAAATTTTGAGTCACCTATCAAGAACTGGCATCTTTACAACAAAGGGTTTTGCATTTATCTTATATCCAGGCATCATTTTAAACTCTGTTTTTAGTTCTGTGTTTGTTCCCCAGTTAATTATGCTTAATTCCTAGCTATACAATCATGTCAGTTGTAAATAAGGAAAGTTTGTCTTTTCATTTTGAATGTTTGTTTCTAATTTGGTTTTCCTTTTGACACATTGGTAAAGATCTGTGACTTCCAGGAGAATGCTGATTTATATTGATTAATAAAGAAGAGGTCTCTCCTCTGTATTTTACTTTAATAGAAATATCTCATTGTTTTATTCTAAAATATGATTACCACTGTTACTGAATTTTATAATAATGTAACCCCTCTAATGTATGAAATAATTATTATGTGAAATGTTTGCTATATGGAAACCCCCAATACTCTGTAACTTCCAAAATTAATGAACACTCCACTATCTTGATGGAAAAGCTCTGAACCCTTAAAGTGTAAACGCCCTGCTCCCAGCATAAGGCAGACCGTTTGGCCCACACTGATAAGGACACAAGTTGTTTACCACAATCTATATAACCCTGAGATTGTCTTCAGTTGAGGTCTCCTGCCTGATAATAGGAGGACTCCATGTTGCTCTGAGAGACAAGCCCCTGATTGCTCTGCCGTGTGAGCCTGAAACAACTGCAGCCGCCTGTCTGTCTCAGTTTTCATCATCTGTCCTTCAGTATGCATCGCCGGGTGGCCTTTACTGGAGCTGAGGACCCACTAGGAATAGGTAAATAAATCCTATGTGATTGCATACTAATTCTGTCTTGTGTGTCATGTGTTCCGGTTCAGCTCAGCTGTCTAGACATTAGAATCGGGCCTAAACAGGCAGTCAAACATCCCTCTCACAGGACTGCTGGCTCCCAACTGCTCACCTGCCTGCCTTCCTGGTTGCACCTAACCACTTCTGCCTGCCAGCCTGATCACCCCCTAACCACTCCCCTGCCAGCCTGATTGCCCCTAATTGCCCTTCCCTGCAGGTGTGGTCACCCATAACTGCCCTCCATTACAGGCCTGGTCCCCACTACTGCTCTCCCCTGCAGGCCTGGATCCCCCCCTCAACTTCCCTTCCCTGCAGGCCCAGTCACCCCCAAGTTCCCTCCTCTGCTGGCCTGCTCAAACCTAACTGCCCTGCTCTGCAGACTTGATCATCCCATCTGCCCTCCCTTACAGGCCTGGCCCCTCCCAACTGCCCTCTCCTGCTGGCCATCTTGTGGTGGCCATCTTGTGTCCACATGGGGGCAGTCATCTTGTGTGTTGGAGTTATGGTCAATTTGCATATTATTCTTTTATTAGATAGGATAGAGGCCTGGTGCATGGGTTGGGGCTAGCTGGCTTGCCCTGAAGGGTGTCTTGTATCAGGGTGGGGGTTCCCTTGGGGTGTGGGACGGCCTGGGCAAGGGGCTATGGTGGTTTGCAGGCCAGCCATGCCCCCTGGTGACCCAAGCGGAGACCCTGGGATCTGGGATTTATTTATCTTCTATAATTGAAACTTTGTAACATTGAGTGGAGACATGGGCTCCAAAGGCAGCTGAGGAAACCCAAGCCTCCCTACTGCTCTCTGTGGCTGCAGCCATCTTGGTTAGGTTTATTTGCATATTTGCTCCTGATTGGTGGGTGTAGCAAATGTACAGCCAATTTGCATATTACTCTTTTATTAGATAGTATACTCTTTAATTTGGATCCCCCATCTTACTCCTTGCCAACTGAGCTGACTTCTCACCATTAATAGAAAACAATGACCCTCCGCTAGGCAATTACAACATGCCACACCATCAGCACCTGGTTCAGAGGAAAGTGTTTGGCCTGCCACTCTACAGTCTTTATGCTAACCTGGTTCCAGCTTCAGGAGCACAAAATTCAAGCCTTTGGTCATTTGAAACTTTTAAACAGCACCAACTGGCACTCTAGCTTATTTGGACCTTAAATACCACCACCTCTCTTTGGGGGTTTCTCTCTTTTCTGCATCCAGCACAGAAAAGGAGCGGGTCCAGTTCCTGAGTGGAGGCGGCTGTGGATTAAGAAATAAAAGCAAGCAAGTAAGCAAGATGCACAAATAGAATCAAGCTGGGAGCTGGGTGGGATGCTGCCTCCTCTGATGGAGGGGCAGGGACCTGGAGCCCATGCAGTGTTTTTATTTATATACCCCCAAATACCAGGAAATATCACCAAAACTTAGGATCAAATGAGCTTATTTGCATTCTTGAGTAGGCCCAAGCATTCCTGGTGCTTGACTGGATTTACATATCAAAGACACCTTTGGGCAAAAGTAAAAAGTCAGTACTGATAACATGTCCAGCCTTTTTGGGGAAGCATGTTCCCAGAGCTTGGCTCTGCCTGTCACTCTGAGTTTAGCTGATAATAATTAAAGAAATTCCCATGTGCCTTCCCAGGGGGCCCTCTACACCTCTTACTAGATTCCAAATGTTATTTTAATTATATTTCAAGAATTTACAAAAGGAGAGAGGAGTGGGGAGAAGAAGCTTATCAGAACAAGAGCATCCTAGGAATGTTCTTAAAGTCTCTATTCAGTTTTTGGCTGACATATGAAATTACAGACAATAAATATAGCCCCCTTCCCCAGGTGTGAAGCTAAACCAGCTTATTCTGGGGCCTGGTTACAGTGTTCATAAATACAAACTGCCTTGAAAGTCAGACTAGTGATGCTGTGGCCCAGTGGCCTCTGCAAGTGAGGCCTTGGCATCCACCAGTAGAAAGACATGTAAGATCTAGCATCAGTCCCTGGGTCCTCCTGCCTCCCAAGTCTCAGCAGGATCCCTGTGAGAGAGCAGCCCATATTTCCTTTGGAGGACAACCATAGTGTTTTCCAGGGCACAGCTTGCAAGAATGATACCAAATTTTCCAGGCACAGACAAGTCAACCAGAGTTGAGCTGAGGCAACACTTGGGGCTCTTGCCATCCCCATTGGCCCCCCATCAATTACCAAGGACAACGGAGGCCAGAGGTCCTGGAACTCCTCCACATTCAGAGAAGTGGGCTGGGAGCTGAAGTTGGCACTGGTGAGAGCAAGTGGTTCCCCAAACATCTGGGCCAAGTCCTGCATCAAGGCATGGTCAGGAATCCAGATGCCTACAGGAGAAGTGAAGGGGTTCAGGTCTTTACTGAGCTCCTCCAAGCGTTCTGTCACCAGGGTCACTGGTCCTGGTAACAGGTCTTTCAGGAGCCCCTCAGGTATTTTCACATGACAGCACCTGTAGACGTCGACCACATGGCCCAAGCACACGGCCAGCAGCTTGGCCTCACTGCAGCCCTTGAGGTGGTACACTGCATCTAGTACCATCGAGGATCTCACCAAGCATGCCAAGCCATACAGTGTATCAGTGGGTATGACCACCAGAGAGCCAGAGTGCTGCTTGGCCATGGCAGCCCACAGCGCCTCAGTCCAACCAGTTGACTCTGGGCTGGCAGCCAGCTTGGCTCATTCCCCAGGGAGCTGTAACAGCTGGCTCTCCCTTTGCTGCCCAAGCGAAGCCCGAGGGTGGAGGAGCCAGCTGGCCCCTCACTCAATCCGACCCTGGCAGCCACCACGGTCCTCAGTCCCCTGCCTTAGGTGTATGTTTTTTAAAACAGTACATGATGAGCCGAGACCAGTTTGGCTCAGTGGATAGAGCGTCGGCCTGCAGACTGAAAGGTCCCGGGTTCAATTCCGGGCAAGGGCATGTACCTTGGTTGCGGGCACATCCTCAGTAGGCGGTGTGCAGGAGGCAGCTGATCGATGGTTCTCTCTCATCGATGTTTCTAACTCTCTATCCCTCTCTCTTCCTCTCTGTGAAAAATCAATAAAATATATTTAAAACAACAACAACAACAACAACAAAAAAAAACACCAGTATATGATGAGATATTTTTCCTCACCTAAAAATGCTGCCTTTTAATTCATAATTAAAACGTTCATAGTTATTATAATTCCATAATATTTATTAATCATTTTATTATTTTTCTCTTCTTGCTAGATTTGTCAAAGTACTTGTCCTCCTTTTTCCTATAGTGATTTAAGAGTTTGAAATATAATTTGTAATACTGATTGCACTGATATATAGACATAGATATAGACATCTAGAATATTGAATGCTGATATATATATATATGTGTATATATTATTTTTCTACTTTATATACTTTTTATTAACACTTTATAGTTATGTGCAAAGTGTCCCCTTGGGAGTTCAACCAACCTGGAGTTTGATCTCTAGCTATGATGTGTGCTGACCACCAGCGGTCGGCGCAGAATGAAGGAAGGCCCTGGTTGGCAGCTGCTAGGAACCCTACCCGTGCACAAATTTTATGCACTGGGCCTCTAATACCTTTATAGTAAGAAAATAAATTTTAAAAAATTCGCTTTTCAATATGTCTACTATTGATGTGTTCCTTACCAGTCTTACTCCCCTTGCTCAGGCTCTCATCATCTAGATTTTATGTTCTTCCTCCAACCTCTCAAACCCTCACTACTCTTGTCTATCCTGTTTATCGCTTCCAGAATATCTCCATAAAATATAATTTTCTTCAGCCGAAGCCGGTTTGGCTCAGTGGTTGAGCGCGGTCTGTGGACTGAAAGGTCCCAGGTTCGATCCTGGTCAAGGGCATGTACATTGGTTGCAGGCACATCCCCTGTAGGGGGTGTGCAAGAGGCAGCTGGTTGATGTTTCTCTCTCATTGACGTTTCTAGCTCTCTATCTCTCTCCCTTCCTCTCTGTAAAAAAATCAATAAAATATATTATATAAATATATATATATATATATATATATATATATATATATATATATATAATTTTCTTCATATGACTCAATTCCTAATTAAATCTAAATGTCAACTCCTGACATCCAAGTCCTCTATGACCTTCCTACATAACCATTCCTGTTTTCTTTTTATTTTCCTGTGGCCCATCTACTCTAGTCGGACTGGTTTCCTTGCTATTTACAAATCAACATTTTCTCCTTTCTTCATTTTCATTTATTTTATTCTCTACTTGTGTCTGTTTTCTCAGAGTTCTACCCAACCATTGAAGTGCAAAGAAGTAGGCTCACAACCCCATGATTTGGCAATTTGGGATGGACTCAGCTGGGTTATTTTCCTGCTGATCTTGTCTGGGATCACTCATGCATCTGCAACTATAGTGAAATAGTTTCAATATAAGATTTACAAGGTAAGTTATTTTTCTGTCCTGATAATTTTTCATTAGGGAAGACCTGCATCTTCAGGGAGCAGGAATATTCTAGTCACAAACCTTTAGAAACAGACTTATTCTTCTTCCTCTTTTTATTTCTTTACATTGAAAGTTTAAGGCATTTGATGTTTATTGAAATATTGAAAAGGGACATTTTGACTCTTCTCTAAAATTATTTAACTTTGAGATTGATATTAACCCCTCACCTCAAATCAAATGCTTCTTAACACTTTTTTTTCCTTAATAGCAGTGGTTGTCAACATCAACTTAATTTACACCTTTCCAGTTTCTGTAGTTTGAGTCCTCTTTAGCCAATCTCCCATATCCTTGGCCATTGTTTGGGGGCATATCAGTGGCTTTGAGCCTCTCTAGGCCTGAAGTATCAATAGAGCCTCAGCCTCCATTTCAGTAAGTAACCCTTTATGTCCTATAATTGAGTTAGGAATTGGGCCCAAGAACTCTAGGCACTACATTTGGAAACATATTTTCTTATCAATGCCAAGAAATAAACAGTTACATACAGCACTCTCAGCCCAACAAGACAAGGACTTTAGCATACTTTATGTTTTTTATTTCCCCTACTGCTCCTCCAGAGTACAGATCACTTGGCCCCAGACTTCCTAGAAGGGAGCACATCTGCAAGCAATACTGTCCTTATGAGGTGGAGTTATGCTGGATCAACAAAGCTGAAATATTGAAACCACTGCCCTTTTCTAGAGTTCAAAATATTTTAAATTGTTTATACTATGCCATTTTTAGAACTTTAATTTAATAATTTACTTAATTTCATAACCACATTACGAATAATTATTGAGACAATATATTTTCCTCAATAACCATTGTTAGTATTAAGTTGTCTTCTTTCTTGCATGCGTTATTTTTAGTGAATAAAACACCTATTTTTTTCTTGAAGTGTAGTATAAAGTCTTAGATCTTTAATATTTCAACAAAGCTTCTTTTGGATACATAAGGTCCCTGGGAACATATAGCTGCAAAAATCTACACAGGAGAGGTTCCCAACACATCTGAACTTACTGCACCACCATCTTTTTATATGTGAGTTTTGTGTTATTCAGGAAGAAATTAGCAAAATATGTGACTCCATTTTTGAATCAAGCTCATCAGCAATGTGAAAATTTGAAGATGAGCTCAGGTGCTTATGCAATATCTTCCCCCAAGTTTCCAGAAGGTGAGGAAGCACACAGATCTGATTTACTATCCAGACTCCAGTCACCCTGACAGTGTTTATCTGATGATTACAATTATATATGCATTTTATACAACTTGTTTCTTGCTCAATTTATATTATCCCTTTTGAGCATCATTATGGACATTTAGCCTTTCATAGGCTCCACTGTTTCCAGAGGACCATAATCATTTTATTCCTTTTTATTGAATTTATTTTGGTGACTCTGGTTAACCACTGAGTCATGTCTATTGGGTTCTAGTAGTTCTTTAGAATAACAACATATTTATTACATAAAGTCTTATTGATATTTCATTGTTGACATATAGTGTCAAATATTGAGGTTACTGAAACCTATAGGAGGAAATGTATGATTTATGCAATTCACACACTTGGACAAATCTCAATCATTGCTCTCTGGGAGGCAATGATGTATGTGATAAACTAATAAGACTTTAGTACAAACAGATAATCTTGGTCTATAATGAAACTGTAAAAAGAGTCCAGTTGATGAGTTTACTATTGGAAGTTTTATGTTAACAAATATTAGGTCACTAGAAATACAGTATATGAATTCAAAGTCCTAGCTTTCAGAAATGTCTTTAAAAACTGTAAGGTCAAACTTTTCACTTTATTATTTTATAATTGTCAAAAGAATTAAGAATCAATTTCTGGTTTTATACTTCATTGCCTGTGAGCTGGATTTCATGTTTAATTATTGTGCTGCATACATTCTTAATAATTTATTTGAAGTATAATAAAGCTAAAAGGATGTAGACATCTTGATATGGGAAATAAAAATTACAATTATTCTACAATCTGAGTCACTCATTAGGGAGAGATCTTTTGAAGTGTTGATGTAAGGAATAAAATTCCTGAGGGTTTTCTTTCAACAGGTTCAGTTTACTTAACTACAAAGGCATTGTTTTTTAATGTGTAATTGCTATTGCCTGAAAATTTGTGCCTCCCCCTCCCCCCCATTCAAATGTTGAAACCTAATCTCCAATGTGAGGGTATTTGGTAGTGGGGCCTTAGGAGGTAATTAGGTCATAAGGGTGGAGACCCATGAATGAAGTTTCTGCCCCTATAAGAACCCAGAGAGGCCCCTCACCACTTCCACCATGTGAGGGGACACCTGAAAAAGACTGCAGTCTATGAATCTGAAAACTAGTGTTCACCAGACACTGAATCTTCTGGCACCTAGATATTGGTCTTCTAGCCTCCAGAATTAAAAGAAATAAATATCTGTTGTTCATAAGCCATATAGTCTATGGTATTTTGTTATAGCAATCCAAATGGACAGTAATAGAAGATTATAAGGCTCACATATTTACATATAACTTGCTGATAAAGTGCTCATAGTTTTCAGAAAGGATGTATCTAGATATATAGATACATAAATCCATATTTTTTATTGTTGATTATTACAGATGCCCCTTTTGTCCCCCTCTATCCTGCTCTGGCCCCTCCTAGGCCTTCGCCACATTTTTGTCTGTGTCCATGGGTTATGTGTATATGTATGTATAGTATATTCTTTGGTTGATCTCTCCCTGTTCCCTCCCCCTCCTTTACTCTTAGACCTATCAGTCTGTTCCATGCACACAAAAGCCTGAGGAGAGACTTCCTTTCTTGAAATTTATTTTTAAGGGTAAGGGAGTCTTTCCCAGAAGCCTTCCAGGATCTTTCCCTTTACATTTCATTTGCTAATAAATTTACGACTAACCTACCATGTTAGACACACATAGCAGTGAAGATGAGCATAATCTTTGGTCTTATGCAGTGGTGTTTACTGGGATCCCTAAGGTGACACCACTCTTTCCCACCAGGTTTGGAACAATTTGAGAAAGCAAAGAAATGGTACAAGGCATCAAAATATCACCTTTATAACCTTTAGAAGCCAGCTTGGAGGATGTGGCCTTAAGTCAGTTAGCTAACTGCACTTGCTATTCCAGAACTCCTAAAATAGGTACATTTACCCAACCAGTCACTAGGGTAGCACTAGGGAAGAAAAGCTCCCCATACCCTCTTAAAGGGACATAATTCCTGGAGTAACAGAAGACAGCCAGAAACAAGGAGAAGGAAGCATGGACTGGGCCTAATCTTCTGAAATTTATCAATTAATAAATTACTTCACCATCCCAAGGTAGTTTGAGTAAAAGAGTGAAGAGAGATCAGAAGATGAGGAATATGCTTAGGAAAAAAAAATCCTTCCAAACTAAAATCAGAAATGGGGAAAAGGTATTTCCTTCTTAACAGAGCTTACTTATTCAATTTTTCTTCAATTGGAACTTGGGACTCAGGGAGGTATATGGACCACAGTGTCTTTTGCTCAGCTTAAGTGGGCTTTGGAAATGTCAGCTCCCGAGAAAAGGCTTTAGGCAGGCTTCTCTACCTGCTATGTTATTCCCAGTTAACCGGGACAATGTGGGGTGTAGAGCCCCCAGAATAAATACTTGCCAATAGAAGTAGCTGGACATGGGAAGGCCTCCCCTGTACCCACTCTTCCATCTCACAAAGACAAGCAAAGGTGGAGCAGGAGCTGGCTGTGGGAAATGGCATGTCTATGGTCACATTTGCATAAGCTTTTTAGCAGAATAAGAATGTCCCCACAACTCCTGCCCTCTCACCCCACCCCTCCCTCCACCTGATCTCAGGGTGTAGGGAAAGTCACTTCAGAATCCATGCATCTGTCCTGGGATTAGATGTGACACAGACGTGGGTTCAGTAAAGCTGCTCTGTGGAAGCCTTGACATGGGGAAAGTGCATCAGCCTTAAGCCCATTCCCTGATCCCTTCCAGGGCTGGCACCCACCTCCCATCCCTGCAGTTGTGCCAGCCAGGTGAGCAGCCCCCATCCCCAGGACAAACAGCACATCTACCCACTCACACGATTGTGGGCAGAGAAGCAGCATGGGCACAGAAACACATGTCCAGGCATTGCCCTAGCCCTGCCCACCTCCCACTGTACTTTTCCTGGTGACTTGATTCCCTTCCAGACACAGAAGTAAACTTGCCCGTAAGAGATCAGCAGACACGGGGTCACCTACCAGCTGAGGGCTCCAGGCACCTCTGACACCTCTAACCTTCCTCCCCACCCCAAGCACACCCTCCCAACCACCCAAGCACAGAGTAAGCTTCTAAGCAGCTTTCATGGTCAAGTTGGAAGCTATTGGACAGTTGTGTGGCCTCCGAAATTTCTAGATTAGCATTGCCGGCATCTTCTTCAGATTGGGCTCTAAAATTGTGTGGGAAGGCATGAGAATATTCTTTCTTTGAGTTTCTCTTCATGCTGAGTGCTTGGAAATAAGGCTCACCTATTTTTTTTTTTACAGTCATCACATATCACATCAAACATTCCATTTACAGGTGAGTTTGCAAGAAGTGCCCATCACTGCTATCCTAATGAGTTTCTGTTAAAATTGTTCACTAGGGCTTATGTGTAAACCACCTACAGAAGTATTCCGAGTATTCCTCTCCCTCCAAATTTTTCTTTTGAAATATCCAGTACAGATTATCTTTTAGATATGTCAAAAAATGAGTTTTTTTTATTAAGATCGTGATTTTCTCTGAGGATGATACAATAACATTAAATTGTTTTTAGAGCCAGCCTTCCAAAGGAATATCTTGTTCAAAATTTAAAATCAGAATTGAGGGAGTTAAGTGTTTGCGACCTACATGTGTTTCAATTAAAAAAAATTATTTTTATTTTCACTGATAAAAAATTAGACAAAATTATGGAAATGCTAGCATTTTTAATTCCTTTTAAAATAAATAATTCACTAGCTATTCTGTCCCATGGGGAAGAATATAACTGAAATACTGAATTCATTTCTTTGAGACAGAAATAGTAAGAGGTAATGGCATACTCTGACTATTGCCTTAGCTGCTTTTTGGAATCCTTGGGAGACTGATGATGAGTTGATGTAACAGGATATTTTTGTAGTTAGAAACAAACACCTCTATACTGTTATTTCTTTGTCAAAATCTATTCATTTCTAGTGTAGTCTGTGTTTCAGAACTTTATTTATCTAGCTAATGTAAGAGCATATTTGACATCTCTTATGAAGTTTTGTATATAATAATGGATATTTAAAAATTAATACTATAATTTGGATTGTAAAACAATGTAGTCTTCTAATAAAAGAGTACACAGGAGAGGTTCATTTAGGGGTAATTTAGGACAGAAGTGGGTAGACACAACAGATAATAGTCATGATTATGAGTTGGTAATGTCAGTGATGTATCTACAACATGGCCACACTAATTCTTTACTAAATATAATAGTGACAACTGCTATTATAGGGCTGTTAGAGCATGTATCACAGTGTTCTGTAATTATTTATGTGTCTACTTCCCTCTCTACAGTGTGAGTGTTTCAAGAGCATGATCCATGTCTCACTCCTATCTTATTCCCTGGATGTGTCAAACTCAGTGCCAGGCTCATCACAGTTGCTCTGTAAATGCTTGCTCTTTGCTTTGTGGAGGAAAATAAAACTGTATTGATTATTCTTATTCTGATGTCAGAATTTTTACATGCTGAGCTCTACACTTAAAGCTGAGGTATTAAAAATGCCCCCTCTCCTATCCCCATGCCTAGTGTCTTGTCCTAGTAGATACATACCCTTGAATTCAGCTATGGGTTCCATTCTATTCTAAATTGTAGTACTAAGGGAAAAGGTACACGATTGTAAATGCTTTTATATTTTAACTTCTTTTTATATTGGGTGATATTTGAGGACAACAATAAGGTGGGTGATGTTTAAATCTTCTAGGTTCTCTATGGGGAAGAAAAGTAAAAGCAACCAGTTGTCAGGTTATCCAATTTTCTCTGTTCTTTCTGGACCTCAGAGCTCAAGATTGCTGGTTTGTTGAGGTTTGCACTCTACCAGTGCTAATGCATGTAAAAATGATTTCTTGTCCAAATCTCATTTTATTAATTTCAGAAGTAAATATTTGTCATGCCTTATGTAAAATTTCTCTACATTTTGTAATTCAAGTATATGTGACAGTGGTGGGGATGGAGTGATATTTTATATGTTCCAATAGCATAAGAAATTTCCAAATGTCTGGGTTTTTGCAATTTGATAACTAAGAGAGGGTGCCTAATACAAAGCCCAGTGTGAGGCTCTTTGCCTTGAATAATGTATTTGCTGTTCTCCTTTTGACATCATTGCTAGTACACAGCACTAGGGGATCACCTTCCATCTTCAGAGTCTTCCTGAATTATCAAATAGTAGCATAGATAACAATTCAAGATAGATGATGCCTGAAAAACAAACATACCAGAACTTACACACACACACACACACACACAAACACACACACACACACACACACACACACACACACACACACACACATATATATATATTCATTTTGTCCTAAAGATCCTGCCATTGCTCAAAATATGTTCAGAATTCTTCTTACTTTTACAGGCAATTATCTAACCAAATTAGGACATTTTTCTTATACCTTTGCTTTAAAATAGATGTTGGACTGAGAATGTTATTACCTACCTGATTCAGAAGGTTTGATGGTGTCACTTTTAAATATATCCTGAAATAAACAAAAGGGTTCATTGAATGAAGAGCTGCCACCATTAGGATAAACAAATGAACCATCAAACAAACCCTTCTGAAAGCTCATCCAAAGGAGTGACAAACCCTTTCTGAGTTCTGGCAACATCTCTGGAATCACTCTATGGCTTCCTACCGGTATGAAGACAAATTTGAAGGTACCAACAATATCTCCAAAACTGAATGCTAGAGAAGAATGAAGCTTTGATACCAGGTAAACTGTGGTGTGACTTAATTTATTGACCAGGATGGACTCAGTGGGGGTAAATCATTAATTTTTTTGGTCACAATAGTGACTTTCAAGTCCATTCTGTAACATCTCCCTTCTTGTATTTACACAGATCCTCAGGCAGATTTCATAAATGTTTTAGTCATGTATTGTTTTTAATGAACAATCTCAATCTTAAGTATTAAAAAGCTGAATCAGAGGAAAACCAGAACTTGAGTATCTTTCAATTAATATCTGCTCTCTCCCATTACAGCTCTTGGCCTAACCTGGACTCAGAAGCATACAGTAGGGAAGGTGGAGCTGTTGCAAGATGTGTTCCTGAGAATCAGACTTTGAAATGGAGATCAGTGAGCAGACTGAAGTGCTCTTGGGATCAACATCTGTGGATAGGAAGGGAGAGGGAAAGAAGCAGGACTGAGAAGGGGATAAAGATGATGTATTTTTTTGCATACCTCTCAGCTCTTGTCCTCCTATTCCATGCATTATGCTATATCTGTTTTCACGTGGAACCTCCTGATAGAATGGATGAAAACAAATGGACAAGACTTTACCTGACTGGGGCAGTATTAATCTTATATTGGCATGCTCTGCATGTCATGCATGCCACAGTGCTGGCTCTTTCTCTTGTGAAATGGTTTTAAGATTCTCTGGAGTAATTCCTACCATAGGGACATTGTATTGCACCATCTTTCCATGGTGATACATCCTCTGAACTAATTTTGATTTATTCTAGCCTTGTCCTCCTCATGTGCATTTGTTTGGAGATATCACTTCCATGGTAGCCAAATCTCTTGGGCTTCGCCTTTTCAGAATGATTTCCATCCATTGACTTTCATTAGTATTTATTGTTGCCCATGGAAAAAAGTTTAATTGCCATTAAACTCTGGCCATGACAGTTATTCCCCCCATGGATCACCCTAGCCTGTATTTCATTTTAGACTTCCAGGTAACAGCAGGGACCAGTTCATATGTTCTCCAAACATCAGCTATAAATTCTATGACATTTCATATATATATATATATATATATATATATATATATATATATATTACTAGTAATATATATTATATATAATGTTATATATATATTTGGTATGTATCACTGGGCAAGGAAAACAAAATAAAAATAAGCAAATTAGACTACATCAAACTAAAAATGATTTTTTTCCAAACTAAAAAATTTGTGCACAGCAATGGAAATCATCAACAAAATGAAAAACAACCTAATAAATCAGAGAAGATATTCCCCAACAATACATCCAATAAGGGGGTTAATATTCAAAATATATAAGGAATACAACTTAACACAGAAAGATAAACAACCAATTAAAAAGTGGGTAGAGGACCTGAATAGATATTTCTCCAAAGAGGACATACAGATGGCAAACAGACATATGAGAATATGCTAAATGTCACTAATCAGCAGAGAAATGCAAATTAAAATGACAATGAGATGTCACCTCACACCTGTCAGAATGGCTATCATCAATAAATCAGCAAACAACTAATGTTAACCAGGATGTAGAGAAAAAGGAACTCTTTTTATGAAATATTGGTGGGACTGTAAATTGGGGCAGCAAGTATGGAAAACAGTATCGAGGTTCCTCAATAAATTAAAAATAGACCTAGCAAATGACCCAGCAATTAGACTTTTGGGTATTTATCCAAATAAATCCAAAACACTAATATGAAAAGACATACGATTCCTATGTACACTGCAGCATTATTTATGACTACAGGCCCAATGCATGAAATTTGTGCAAGAGTAGGCCTTCCTTCCCCAGATGCTGGGGGTGATCAGGTTGGCAGGCAGAAGTGGGTAGGTGCAATCAGGAAGCTAGGCAGATGAGCAGTTGGGAGCCAGCAGTCCTGGGATGTCCGACTGCCTGTTTAGGCCCGACCCTAAATGGGCAGTTGGACATCCCTCAAGGGGTCTCAGATTGGAGAGGGTGCAGGCTGGGCTGAGGGATTCCTCCCCCGCTCCTCCCATGCACTAATTTCATGAATTGGGCCTCTAGTATAATCAATAATATAATTACTATTTATAGTGTCAGATGGGTACTAGAATTATTGGTGTTTCATTTTGTATGTTATATAAATGTATAATTACTATGTTGCAAACCTGAAACTAATATAATATTGCATGCTAACGGTAATTGAAAAATAAGACAAAAATGTTGCATATTTTCTGTCAACATTTTCTGATAGGGAGTCTAGGCTGGCCTGGCTTTGTATGTATGTGAAGTAGGTACTGCCTGTTCTATAGGACCTCACCATCTCTGAAAGGCACCTGTAAAGAATTGGAATGGCCAGCTTGTCTGTGTATGATCAGTCACACCACTTGAAGTTGGTGGGGTCAAGTGGGTAGTTACACTTTAAGGATATATGTCATAATTGTGGCAGTCCTGAGAAACTCTGATATGGTGGAATGAACATGCTTTATATTTCAGAAGATGTGAATTTAAGCTTTAATGGTGTGCCTTGGGCTACCCTGAAGTCCATTTTCTTCATTTGTAACACTAAATTAATAATAGCAGCTTATTAGTCTCACAGGATGGTTTGAGGACCAAATGTAGTGATACATATGAGAGTTATACAGTATAGAAATATAAAATTATATGCTCAAAATTAATGTTAAAGTATTTAATTTAAAATGTAATGTGCTCGCCGAAACCAGTTTGGCTCAGAGGTAGAGCATCGGTCTGTGGACTGAAAGGTCCCAGGTTCAATTCAGGTCAGGGGCATGTACATTGGTTGCGGGCACATCCCCAGTAGGGGGTGTGCAAGAGGCAGCTGGTCAGTCTTTCTCTCTCATCGACGTTTCTAGCTCTCTATCTCTCTCCCTTCCTCTCTGTAAAAAATCAATAAAAATATTTAAAATAAATAAATAAAATGGAATGTGCTTAAAACTGCTTTGCACTAAGGATGAGAAGGAAACTTCTTATGTATTACTAGGGGCCCAGTGCATGAATTCTTGCATGGGTTGGGTCAAGCCGGCCTGGCTCCAATTGGAGTAGATTAGAGCTGGGCCTGTTGGGAGGAGGAGATGGTGGGAGGTTGGACTGGGCGACTGGCGCACCTTGGTCAGGTCCCAATCAGGGTTGGGCCAGCTGTGGGGGAGAGGGGGAATAGGTGATTTGCTAGCTGGCCCTGCCTTTGATAGGGGTTGAAAGGCCGATTGGGGGTGGGGTTGGCCATGAGGAGGGGCTGAAAGGAGTGGGGGTGCCAATCAGGGGCCAGCAGCCTGAGGGGGGGGGCATGGGTGGTTGGCTGGCAAACCCTGACCCCTATTGGGGTGGGGGGTGATCAGGTGCAGATGGGCCAGGGAGAGGGGCTACAGGTGATCAAGGGTGGGCTGGCCAGGGGAGGGCCTGCAGGCTGATCAGGGTGGTGGGGGCCCATTGAGGGTGGGGCCAGCCTGGGGGAAGTTCAGGGGGGTGTTTGTCCAACCAGCCTCACCCTTGATCTGGTGGGACAGTCTGATCGGAGGTTGGCCGAGCAGGGGAGGGGCCACAGGAGATTGGCTGGTGGCCCTACCCCCTGATCAGGACAGTTGGTTGGCCACACTGGACGTCATAGCGAATGGTCATTATGGTTATTATGGCATTACAGTTGCTGGCTTTTTATTCTAGGTGTACCAGTTAATGATGCAGATTTTTTAATAAAAGAAAACATGGTAATTTCAAGAGAAACGTTCAAAAGTGCTTCATTCAAAGTAATGTCCATTGCTAGCTACATATTTCCTCCATCTTTCAGGTAATTGGTGGATATCGTCTCAATAGAACTTCTTTTGTTTTGAGGCACACCATTCAGAGACCCAATTTTCCACTTCTTTGTACCTTTTTAATTGCTGCTCAGAAAGTGCATGTGCCATCTATCTGAACAAGTAGTAATTTGAAGGAGCAAGTTCTGGTTAATACAGCAGGTGGGTTAATACTTCCAAGGCAATATCTTTTAATATGTCTTTAACTGGTTTTAAAGCATGTGATGGTATGTTATCATGAAGCAAACTTTGCCGTGTCTTCTGGCCCATTCTGATAGTTTTATGATAAAAGTGTGGTTCAAATTAATTATTTGTCAGTACAATCAGTATTAACTATTTCACCTGGTTTTAGAAGCTCATAATACACCACACCTTCCTGATCCCACAAAACGCAAAGCATTGTCTTCTTTCCAAAGCAATTTGGCCTTGCAGTCAATATTGATGGTTTTGTACATTTGGGATGCTCAAAATAAATCCATTTTTCATCGCCAGTCACAATTTGATGCAAAAAATACTTTTGTGCCATTGATGGCTTTTTTTTACTGATGACTTTTTGGTTTTCCATTTGTCTTTAGTTCAGTTGATGTGGCACCCATTTTCCTTCTTTTAAAATATTTTCCATTGCTTGTAGATAATTGGAAATTGTTTGCTGAGTAACATTTAATCTTTCTGCAAGTTGTTTTTTAGTTTGACACACATCTTCATCCATTAATGCTTATAATTGTTGGTCTTCATACTTTTTCAGTTGACCTGGATGTTCTTTGTTCTTTGTCTTTTACATCGAAATCAACACTTTTAAAGTGTTAAACCAGTATTCACAAGTATCTTGAAATGAAGCATATTCACCATAAGCTTCCCAAAATATATGATAACTTTCAGCAGCACTTTTCTTCAAAATAAAATAATGAATTAAAACTTCCTACAAATGCTTTTTTGGCACAAAATTCAATATTTTTAAGCATAAAAACATCTATGATGTTAACACCTTTAGAAAATTTGACATATGAAGTTTGAAGCTTGCTGTCAATAGAACAAAATAGCATACATATCAACATATGTGTAACTCCATCTATTGAAAAAAATCCTCATTATCAACCAGTACACCTGGTATATACAGATGTTACCTTTTGGTGTTATTCTGGATATTATATAAAAATGCAGATGGTTATAGTTATACAAACTCTGACTCCATTGGAAAAAAATTATTTACAAAGGGTAATTTTTTAGAAAGGTGCAGAACCTGCAAATGGCAGCAGTGGCATGATTTGTGACTAAGACTCTGCATTATCTTTTAAAGTTATTTATTTGGAACAGTGCTCCAGGAAATCTAATTTGAGATCATTTTAATTTATGTAAATTAAGGGGATCAGATTATTAAACATAGTATACATACATTAAAAGCAGCAGGGATGAAGCGTAAGAACATTTTTCTCATTCTTATTAAGAATTGCTACATAGAGTTCATTTTTTTGGTGTTGTAAATATTAAAAGCTATACCTTTTATTATACAACTAGACACCTGGTGCACAAATATGTGCATGGGTGGGGTCCTTTGGCCTGGATGGCATTTGGGGCCAATTGGGGCCATCTTGCCCAGTCCCACTTGGGGCAGATTGGGGCTGGCCAGCTAGGGGGAGGGACCACAGGCAGTTGGCTGTGGGAGCGCACTGACCACCTGGCTGGCTGGGGGAAGGACCACAGGAAGTTTGCTGTCCCTGGGAAGTTGGCTGTGGGAGCACACTGACCTCCAGTGGGCAGCTCCTGTATTGAGAGTCTTCCCCATGCTGGTTAGTGTAGCAATCGGTTGACTGGTTGTTTGGTCATAATGGTTGCTTAGGCTCTTATATATATATATATATATATATATATATATATATATATATATATATATATTCTGAAAACTCAATAGTGCATTTGGCAATGTGGAAAGAAGGGAAATTATGCATTTGACATCCTTAAAACTTTTTATTGCTTTCCTTTGCCTTTAAAGTAATATTTACTGAAAACTAAGTTGTGGATGGTGTTACAAAATTCTTGCAATTTGCAGCTATGGCTTCTGTTTCAAGATCTCCTTGTGCCCACCTTAAATTAATGTTTAAAACTTTTATTAAATGGCTACTAAATCCTGGGCAACAGATATAAAGGAAGAAAGACTCCACAAAGAATGAAACATGAATCTCTTTAAAGGTGTCTCAGTCTAGGGGAAATGTTCTGGAACTTTAGTAGGCCTAAGAATCACCTAGAAAGCTTGTAAAAAATGTCAGTTTTAGCACTCATCTGTAGAGCTTCTGTTCCCATAGGGTAGATTTCTGGAGTCCAAATTACTACCAAAACTCCAGGTTAATTATGATCCACTCTCCAAAAGCACTAGTCTGTAAAGAGCAGCAGATATGTACAAAGAACTATGGTAAAAGTAGAGTTACAAAGCCCAATGGAAGTATATAAAATAGATGACTTGTGATTGGTGAAATCTAGGGAAGTCTGACTTGAAGATATACTTGGAAATAGAATGTTTCATAACTTAAATAATTTCCCATAAAATGTCATAAATAAATAAATAAGGGGTAAAAGGAGTAAACTCAAGTGAATTTTATTGAGTATAATTATGTACGTGTACTATAGAAACTAAACTTGGGAGATAAAATATCAGATTTTTCCCAAGATACTCCAATGAAATAGAAAATGTCACATTTTAGTATAGACAGAAAATTAGGAGTGAAGTATTCAAAACTACTTGTTACTAACAAAATAGAAGTCAGTACCAGAATGAAGCTAGGATGTGGTCTTCCCCAAGTTGTTTTGTCCTTGTCCTAATCAGTCACTTTTGGGTACTGCTGTGCAATCCAAGACTTCTAACACAATGATTCCTGTAGTACTATGGGGCATGGGTTGCTTAATCCTGATAGCAATCTTTGGTGCCCCATCTAAGTTTATTTTTACCCTTGAGTACTTATCATGTGTCATTCTATATACTTAATTCTGCAATGAAGAGCTGAGAAGGGAAGACTTTCATATAAACAAATCATGCCAAGCCAAGGAAAACTGTGAAGGGCTAAGTATTGTCAGTACATATGGGTAAAAAGTTTGGAGAATAAAGAGAAAGGTAGTAACATGAGTTTAGGTTTGATAAAAGATATGCACACAGGGTCTGTTGAGAAGCACAGTTTGTTTGGCATAATGATTTCCTGAAGCTTGACTATCTCACAAGACTAATAAGTTTGATTTCTGCATCAAGGTTAGAGTTGGTAAGATCTGCACTTTAAGTAGAATTCTCTACTCTTGAGAATGGAGTGCATTGGAGAAAGGGCAAGACAGCAAAAATCACCTTTTTCTGTTAACTTCAACTCTATCACTTCTCACACGCAATATGCTTTCTATGGCTTAGTTTCCAAATGAATAATAAAAAATAAATAAAAAACACCAAACATTCTGTTATATCTAGCACCCTACTTTGATTAGATGTTCACATTAAAATATTGTTAAGATTCTCATTTACTGGATCCTGTAGGTCCAAGTGGAAAAATACAGCTTTCAAAAAAAAATGTGGAAGATCAGAGTTATCACCTTTCTTATCTATAAATATATTAATATATTATTGAAAGAGTATATTTGGTTTTTCTGAGTGTGGATTTTCTACTGTTGTTTTTTGTTTGTTTTATTTGGAAAATATTTTGGCATCTATAATTAGCTCTTTATTATTAGATTTAATGGTGATCAAATGAAGGATGGACAACTCAAAGAGACAAATAATAAAACTTTTGTTATTCTGACTTTGGGAATCATTCTTGACATACCCTATTCCTCATTATCAAAAGAACAGACTGAGCCGAAACCGGTTTGGCTCAATGGATAGAGCGTCGGCTTGGGGACTGAAAGGTCCCGGGTTCGATTCTGGTCAAGGGCATGTACCTTAGTTGCGGGCATATCCCCAGTAGGGGGTGTGCAAGAGGCAGCTGATTGATGACTCTCTCTCATTGATGTTTCTAACTCTCTATCTCTCTCCCTTCCTCTCTGTACAAAATCAATAAAATATTAAAAAAAAAAAAACTACATTAAAAGAACAGACTGAGTACAGGAAAAGCAAGGTACAAAATTTCCATCCTCCAATTTGGAAGAATAAGGCACTGACTTCTGTAGCTTCTATCTATCCTATATAATAAAACCCTAATATACAAATTGACCGAACAGTGGAACGATGGATCGCTATGATGCGCACTGATCACCAGGGGGCAGACACTTAACGCAGGAGCTGTCCACTTGTGGTCAGTGCGCTCCCACAGGGGCAGTGCCGCTCAGCCAGAAGCCAGGCTCAAGGCTGGCATGCAGAGGAGATGGCAGGTGCCTCTCCTGCCTGCGCCTCTGAGGCAGCACTAAGGAATAGCGAGCCTGGCTGCAGCAATAAGGAATAGTGAGCCTGGCTTCTGGCTGGTGAGTACAGCAGCAGTGGTGGGAGCCTCTCCAGCTTCTGTGGCAGTGCTAAGGACTGCTAGATGGTGTAGGCTGGGCTGAGGGAAACTTCCTCTCCCTCTCCCCCCAGTGCACGACTGTTATGCACTGGGCCTCTAGTATTTATTAAATGTCTGATATTTGTTTAGAGACTATGCCTCCATAGTTTACATTACTTGATTTATTGTCTCAACATCTCTTTCCTGTCAGGGAACATATGCATCTACTTAAAAAAAAAAACTTTATTGTTGAGAGTATTGCAGATGTCGCCCTTCCCCTTTCCCCCCCTCATTGCCCTCCTCCACCCAGATCCTGCCCCACCCCAGGCCTTCACCACCCTATTGTCTGTGTCCATGGGCTATGCATAGATGCATATAAATTCTTTGGTTAATCTCTTCCTGCCTCCCTCCCTCTGAGATTCCTCAGACTGTTCCATGTATCCATGCCTCTGGATCTATTGCTTTATATATTTTTTTTATTGATTTCAGAGAGGAAGGAAGAGGGAGAGAGAGAGATGAAAACATCAATGCTGAGACATAATCATTGGTTGGCTGCCTCCTGCACACTGAGGATGTGCCCTTGACTAGAATTGAACCTGGGATCCTTCAGTCCACAGACTGACTCTCTATCCACTGAGCCAAACCAGATAAGGTGGATCTATTTTATTCATCAGTTTGTGTTGTTCATTAGATTCCTTTTTTCATTTATTTATTTTGTTCTTTTTACTGTCGGTTTATTTTGATTTTTAAATTCTATTGTTCATAGATATGTATTTACTACCATTTTATTGTTCATTTTCTTGCTATTTTTCTTGTTTTTCTTCTTATTACTAAAGAAGAATCTTCAACATTTCATGTAATACTGGTTTAGTGTTGATGAATTAGTTGTAATTTTCATGGGGTTATGGGAGTCAGTGAGTTACCGTGTTTACTTACACTGCCATCTTTAAAAAGTTATCATATTCTTGGAAGTAAATTGTTTCTTACTCCCAATCAAATCAAGTTGTTCTTGTGTAGCATTTTGGTCACAGGGGTAGGCACCAAGAGAGAGAATGGGAATATTAGAGAGGGCAACCAGGTGGTATTTGAGATTATAGTTCTAACAGCTCTAAGGCCAGACATACCCTTTATTTTGATTATGTGAACCATTAGCTTTCCCTTTTATGAAAAGTTAGACTTGAATTTCTCATACACTACTTATAAGTAGTGTCACAGAAAACAAACACTTTAAATCTGTTCACTCTGTTCCATTCCTACCACAATTGCCCTAGCTAATATTCTGAAGACCTCCTATTTCTACTATTGAAATAGTCTCCTGATAAGCTTCTCCATATTTACTGATGCAGTGAATATTGAATTGCATTTCATTTTATTGCAGGTATATCTTCATGGATATGTGACTTATGCAGATGCATGAAGTCCCATTATGTGCTTTAATGCTCTGTTTTTGATATCTTAAAAATCGTAATAATTTTATCTTGTTTTATGTAAGTAACTAGAGGCCTGGTATATGAATTCATGCATGGGGTGGGGGTTGAGGGCTACAAACTCCAGGAGGTTGGCTACCAACTCCGAGGAGGGAGCAGGCCCTCAGTCCACCTGGTAAAGGGGCCGCATTTGCCACTATCTATCCCCAGTTCCCCATCCAAGCCCGGGGCCCAAAAGCCCCTGGCAAGGTTGGGAGAGGAGATGATGATCACCAGGCTGGGCACAGAAGGAACAGATGCAGAACACCAATGCAGCCCACCACTGCATGGTTCCACACCTCCCCCCTCCTCTTCCCCTCACCACTGCACTGCCTTGGTGGGGAAGGGAGAGAACAGGAGAGACAATTCCTTGTGTCAAGGGATGACTTTCAATAGATAGCAGCGAGGGAGATGCTCTGGTATGAATGAAACCCCAACCCAGAAGTAGGTGGTCTACAAATGGTTTAGCACCAGGGGCCTATGAGGGCCGACTGGCTGTGGGAAGGGGGAAGGGACCGTGGGCGGTTAACCGGCTGTTGGAGGTTAGCTGTGGGAGTGCACTGACCACAAGGGGACAGCTCCTGCATTGACTGTCTGCCCCTTGGTGGTCAGTGCACATCATAGCAACTGGTTGACCGGTTGTTCTGCTTGTTTGGTCATAACAATAGCTTCGGCTTTTATATACATAGATATGTGATGGGACAATAAGATATGTATATGAACAATTGAATATTCTAGGTATGGTCTCAGGACTACAGCCTCAGTGGGTGGCAGGGTGTGTGCCGAGCAGTTGGCATGGATGCCTGGTGTACATACATACTCATGCCTAGTGCAATCTGGCCTCCCATTCAGGGTGTGGAACTGGAATCTGGGTTCAGATTTGGGGAGGTGATGATGGCAACCAGCAACAGAAGCACTAATAGTGATTGCAACAGCTTCAGGTTAGGGAAAGAGATAATACACCACATAGGGGAAATTCTGGCTTCCAAGGTGGGAAGTTGATTTACCTGTATTTCCTCAGAGCCTGTCTCTGTAACATATGCACAAATATTAATTCCATGACCTGAATGTCAGAACAGGAACTACTGTGCTCAATACTACATGTGTTAATAAAGTCTTATAAAATAAAAGCATATACATGGACACTGTAATACTGCTTTGGGGAGTTATTAGAATTATTTAAGGAGTTTAGAATTTCTGGTTTTTAAACTGCTGCAACATTGCAAAGAAAATATCAATAGGCTTAGAAATAGAAATTAAATATATAGATCATTACATTTCACTGAAAAGAACACTATTTTCAGATTAAGACTTGGATCTTAGTGCTTCTGCTTCACTGGTTGAACAGAATAATAATACAATGATCTATGGAAAAAATCCACAAAGTATAATGATTCCAGAAGATATCAAGATAATGAAACATCTAGACCAGTGCTGAACAATAATACTTTTTGCAATAATGATGATGGAATTGGTCTCTTACAGAGTTATCCAGTACACTAGTTACTAGCCACGTGTGACTATTGAGCACTTAAAATGCTGCTATGATGATTGAATAAGTAAATATTTAATTTTAATTACTTTATACTTAAATAGGCACATGTGACTAGTGGTTAATGTAATGGACAACAAAGGTCTAGACACTATGACATATGGTAACCTCTAGAGAAAAATTAGTATGTTTATTTTGGATGAGAAAGACTTGATAAATTGTTGGATATTTTCAAATATCTCAAGGGTTATCATGTGGTTGTTTAGATAAATTTGTGATTCCATAAAGGAGAACTAGAACTAATGAATAAAGGATTATACAGGAACCAGTTATGGACTTTATATGAAGAACTTTCTAAAAACAAATGTGTCTAAAATTGAAATGGATGGCTAGACCAGCTGCCCTTCAAGGTCCCTTTCCTATGCTGTGAACCTATACTTGGATCATCAAAATATTGGGAATAGTATACATAGAGAGAATTTGTTTCCAGCTTGATAGCCATGTAATACTAAGGTCATTTAGGACACCCAGGCTAGTTGGCTTGTCTATTTTTCTATTAAATCCTGTGTAAAATATGCCAATCGATGAGATTAATAGTTCTATTTTCTACTCATTGTTTTTGAGAAAATTCCATTACTAAATTTGTGGGGGAAAAGAAAACTAACTTTTCAAGACTTTTTTTTTTCTTTAAGCTATCAACATAAACATTCCATGAGTCCTTCACTTCCCAGCTTTTACAAGTTTCTAAAATTGTGTCTGTAAAACAATGATAGGTAAACATTGAGAGTGATGCAGTTCCTAGGTTAGATAATGGTTGATGCTAATTACTTCAAGTAAGACTGTAATCTGACTAGATGAAGCAGTTACTACCGTGTTTCCTCAAAAATAAGACATCCTCCGAAAATAAGACCTACTTACAGGTTTCCTTCTGAGTGAAATATAAGGCATCCCCCTGAAAATAAGGCCCCCCTAGGCTAAACATGAGAGATTTGGTCCACTGATTCTGAAAGAAATGGAGTCACAAGAAATTCACCAGGAAATTCAGGAATTGGATTGTTATGATGATGTTCCAGAAGATGATGACATGATTGTCATTGAATAAATGAGTAAATTCTTGATACTGTAGGATTCACAGTTTGTCTGGTTTGTGTTGACAACTACCGTACTACTGTACCGTATACAGGTAATAAATTTCCTTTATTTTCATTGAACAATAAATTTGTACTGTATTCTTCTTCATGGAAATAAGACCTAGCGCATCTTTGGGAGCAAAAATTAATATAAGACACTGTCTTATTTTCGGGGAAACGGTATAATCAATTGATGTGTTTGCATTTGTGCAATCATGGCTTTTGTGTGATATTCAGCTTAGGAAAAATTATAAAGTTAAAATAATTACATATTTTATTTAACAATTCAAAATCATTGGCAAATTAAATGATTCAACAACAAATATTTACAGAGCATGCTCTGATCTAAGCAATAAGCAGACACTTTAGATACAGTGGGAGATATGGCATAGTCTTTACAATCATAGAACTTATAGGCAAATGGAGGAGATAGGCAAGTCAGCTATTAATCACAGCTTAGAAATTGATTCTGTGATGAGAGGAAGAGTACAGAAGGGGATTGGAAGCCCAGAGAAGGGTACCTAACCTAGCCTGTACTTGGGAAGGTTTGGGATGGGGAAAGGATACATTATTAAACACTTTATCAATTTGATATGATTTTTTTCTCATTTAATCTGTCAATGTAGTATTCTTATCTGCCCTCAGATGCATCCCTTACTTGTCCTCTGCCCTATAATATACATATGCTGAATCCTGTAGACTGTAATTCTTAGGATGGCCAATATTTTTCTACCATCTAGGTTTTGCCAACAGGTGGACCAACAGCAAATTAGAACCCAAGAAAATGGAGCAGATTTTTTTTTTCTTTTCCTCTCCATCAGTTGGTTTCCCCTTTAGTGGCTACATATAATATTTTACACAGCCACAGCCCCATCAGGTTGATAAAATATGGCTCTAGATCTTGTTGATCCCAGTAACACTATATCCTCTCTTTGTCCTTCTTCAAGCCTAGAGATAGGAATGACTTATTCATGTTGCTAATTATTGAGTTCCCTGACTCTCTCCTGTTTAGTTTCTCTATTACTTATGTAATCAATTTCCTGCATTAAACTGTCTTGGTGTTAAATATTTACAATGGTTTCTTCCTTAGATAATTCCTGACTGTTACATGTGTGACCAATTATAGTGACAGATTTTTCTAGTATTAAATTTCATTGAATTCCTAAGATAAACCCAGATCTGTCACCAGCAGTTAAATGTTTAAATATCTTCTATAATTAATTTAAAAACAAAACAGACAAAATTCTGAAACCTTCTCCAAATTACATTCTATGTCTCTCATCCTCTTCATAGTCAATGCAAAAATAATATTTACACTCAGTAGTTTTAAATATTTTGCAGAATTTTCTGAAGATGGTGGCATAGGTAAACACCTGAACTTGCTGCCTCGCACAACAACTTCAAAACTACAAATAAAAGACAAAACAGGTATCATCCAGATCCAGGGGAAGGCTGGCTGAGTGGAAATTATACAACTAGAAGGAAAGAGAAAAGCACATTGAGACTTAGAGGAGGGGTGGAGGTGCAGAAGTGAAGTGCGGAGGTATGGAGGCAAGCGGGCAGAAAAGACTAGCAGCTGAGTACACTGTTGTCTTTTTAAATCAGGAAGGAGATACAAGCGTCTGACTGCTCTGAACTCCAGTTCAGGGTAAGACTCTGGGGACCCACACTCATATGGGGAGAACCGGACTGTCTGGCATCGAGCCGAAATCAAGGGCAGGTTTCTCTCAGAGGTGTTTGCAGGGATCATTGTTCCTGCAGGTGCCACCAGACACAGGAACTCTTCCAGGCAGGGCTGATGGTCAGCCATTGCTGTTTGCTCTACCCTGGTGATTCCCTGAGACCCCACCCCACACAATTTACAACCCTCCCCAAGCTGTGCACAGAGGCTTTTGCACATGAATGACCTGGCCCTTTGCAATCTGAAACCTAACATACTGCAGCCGGTTCAAAGAGCCTCAGCGCCTCCAAAAGAAGGCCCTGCTTCACAGCTGGGCCTGATCTGGACACCTCCAAACCCCAAACAAAAAGGAGGACTCTGCAGATCTCTCTGTAGCTCCTGCTGGGTGGCCTCAGGTAGTGGCTGACTTTGCACCTCCTTGGAGATCCAAGAGCCAGTGTACCCAGTTGTCAGAGCCAGTGTACCCATCCAGATTACAACTCTTGACATCCATAAGAGACACACTCAGAGAGCAGACTCTGTGAGCACCAAAGCACCACTGAAGCAAGTCCTGCCTTATAAGGGTGTCTCCAGCACAGAAGTTCTCCCATTGTAGACACAGCTGGTCCTCACAGCCAATTGGCCTGGAAGTCAATTCCTCCCAGTGATACCAATAGCAATCAAGGCTTAACTACAAGACTGTGCACACAGCCCACAAAGGGGTTCACCAAGAGTGTCTATCTCAGGTAATTTGGAAGGCTGAGCCACTGGGCCCTATAGGATACCTAGCACACAAATCCATTTTATGAACACAGGGAAGCAGCCAAAATGTGGAAGCAAAAACAGGGCACAAATGAAATAAATGGAGGAAAGAAAATTACTGGATATGGAGTTCAAAACCAAGGTTACTCAAGAATCTTCTAGAAACCTCTGAGAAATTTAGTGAGACCCTCAAGGATCTGAAAAAGGACCAATTAGAAATTAAGCATACACTGACTGGAATAAAGAATAATATACAGAGATCTAACAGTAGACTAGAGGATCCCAAGAATCAAGTCAAATATTTGAAATACAAAGAAGCACAAGACACCCAACTGGAAAAGCAAAAAGAAAAACGAATCCAAAAATATGAAGATAGTGTAAGCAGTCTCTGGGACAACTTCAAGTGTACCAAAAACAGAATTATGGGGGTGCCAGAAGAAGAGATAGAGCAAGATATTAAAAACCTATTTGAAGAAATAATGACAGAAAACTTCCTCTACCTGTTGAAAGAAGTAGACTTACAAGTCCACGGAAGCCCAGAGAACCCCAAACAAAAGGAGGCAGCTGATCAATATTTCTCATTGATGTTTCTAACTCTCTATCCTTCTCCCTCCGTCTTTGAAAAAAAATCAATAAAATATATTTAAAAAAATAAAAATCAGAAATAAATTATAACAGAGAAAAACCGTACAAAAATAAGTGTAGAAGAGATTGCAGTATTGTAAGAGGACACAACAAATATATTTCTCTCTGGAAAACCAAATGGTAAACAGGGAAAGTTTCTACATATAGAAGTACTTCAATAATAAATTAAAAACAAATGAGAGTATTCTCCAACCCCTAAGGCAATGTTTCCCAAAGTGTGGTACGCGTTGCACTTGAGTTTGGTGGGGATATGCACTGCACCATACTTAGCTGCGCCTAATTCTACGTTCTCATGAGTACGAGGGTACTCAGTGTTATGAAAATTATAGAAGGGGTACACATATGTCAATAGTTTGGGAAACACTGCTTAAGGGATTAATAGATAAATATGATGATGATCAATGACTGCCAGCATCAGCATAAAGGAGATAACCAGGCATTATGTACCTCCTAATAGAAGTACAAATCATCACTTACAGAGTAGTCTTGCAAAATAAAAAATAAAAGAAGATCTGATCAAGTTTCTATCTCTAACTAGCAAGTAATGAAATACAGGAGACTTAAGAACATATTACAGGACACTGAAGTATTGAAGTCTGAAAACTCCAGACTATGAGCAACAGGATAGAACACAAGACCAGTGTATGTGTTTTTATAACAATAAAAATTTAACTACAATGATAAAAAGGTGATGTGGGGAGAGGATGTAGATTAAAAATGACTTAGAGGACATCATTAAAAGTCCCAATGTATAGATCATGTTTGGGTACCAATTCAAGAAAATTGTGAAAGATAAATGGTTATATGATATCAATGACATTTAAAAAATTTTAAACTAATAACTATATTATTTAAACTTTACAAAATATTCCTAGTCATTTTTAATGTATACTTGGAATAATTAGACGATAAATGATGCTATTTCTTGGATTTTCTTAACATTATTACAGCAGCAGATATGGGTGGGTAGATGGGGGTATACTTAGAACCAGATTTGCCATGCATTGATGATTAATTATTGAGACTAAGTATCAGGTAATGAAATTTGTTAACTATTCTTTTCATTGGTGTGTATATTTTAGAATTTCTGTAATAAAAACTTTTTATTGCAGATATCATGCAATTAAACTTGACATATCAAGTGAAATGGACAACTTCTTAAGAAAAATATGTTTGTAAACAGAGAATTCTAAATAAATAATACAAACTGAAACTGTTTTCAAAGCTAAAGTCACACTTAAATCCTCTAGAATAAGGAGATTTGAGGGTCATTTCTACCAAATGGTCAGGGAGAACTAAATCACTGTCTCATGTAATATCTTCTAATGAATACAAAATAATTCAAATATTTCTCCCAAGCTAGCTCTCTTTGATTCAAACACCAGTTGAAGACTTCCTCTGAAAATAACACTTGAACCAGGCTTACTCACATGGCAGTAAATGTCTTAGATTGATAAAATATCAACTTTAGCAGTGAATATAATGAAAATGAAAACATGATTCAACATTAAAATATACTTTCAACATTAATTCCCTACATTAAAATATCAAAGAAGTATATAACTTTTCTAAGGAAGTGAATATAAAGTATCATAGAGTGGATGGCTTAAAAAAATAAATTAATTTCCATAAAATTCTGGAGACTACAAGTACAAGATCAGTGTGTTGTTAGGGCAAGTTTCTTCTGAAGCTATTTCCTAGGCTTGAAGATGGCTGTCGCCTCCCTCTGTCTTCCCATGATATTTTCTTACTGTGTTTGTTATAATACCCTCTTCTTATGAGGACAACAGCCATATTTATGAGGGCCATTCTTATGACCACATTTTACCTTAATAACCTTTTTAAAGGTCATATACACACATTCAGTCAAATTCTGAGATAATGGGATCAAAGACTTCAACATGTGAATTTTAGGTATGCAATTCAACATACAACAGGAGAAAATGTAATAGATTAAATCAATGGGTATAGACAAATAATGTTAGAAAGAAATTTCAATATACATTCATGGGATACATTGTAGTAAACTAATAATATTAGAAGGGGATTTACATTTCTTAAATCTAGAGCAAATAAAAATTCCCATGAAAGTCAAGGGAAAGACACATATTATCATCTATTCTTCAAAATTACACTGGAACACAAAGCCAGAGCTGTGGATATCAAAATGAATAAGAGGTATGAATATTGAAAAGAAAAAGATATTAACGGTGGTAATATGATAAGTTATATAGAAAATACCAAGGAATACACATGTGGAATATTCAAATAAATAAAACACCTAAGAGAGATAATGTAAGTTCACTCTAGCAAAAACAACAGCATTAAAAACAAAAAAGCAATAACTAATAAGCACATGTATTACCATTACAAAATATTCCATTCACAACAAAATTCAAAATTCAAAATTCAAAATTCAAAATTCTTTTCTTAAAAGAATCATCACATAAATGTATGAGATCATTATAGAGCCAACATTTACTGATAGATACAGGTAAAACAAGCCCCAAATAAACAGGTATTTTGTATTTATTGATGGAATCCACATCATTTGTAAAGATGTCAGTTCTGATTCACACACTCAGTGACTTACCAGTAACTTCCAAGAAGAGAATCAGGCTTCGGCTGCTATCTTCTGCTCCCAAAACCAAGCCTGGAAAACCACAGAAGAAAGACTGAGAAACAATAATGAAATCAAAACAAAGTATGATAAACCTTGGGGAATACTGAGGATTGTGTTGCACTGGTACTTGCCTGTGGAGTGAGGACATTCTGGACCTATGAGAAGTTGGGCAGTGTGTAACTTGAATAGAAGGCAGAGAACAGTAGAGGGAGGGGCAATGATTTTAAACTTGTGCTTCTGCACCTCTACAGAAATCAAAAGCTTCCCCTAAGACCACAAAAGCCAGCAGCTCTGGGTAAGGTAAGGACAGTGAAAAAGAAGGGGCTGATTGAAACAGTATAACTCAGCTCTGCTAATATTCACCTAAAACCACTCTAATGAGAAAGGGTTGTTTTTCCTTAAAAATACTTTATTGTAGCAAAATTAAGGAATGGCCTAAATTTGAATAGTATCACAATGAATCACCTGTAGTGAGAGTAGGCTTTTTTTCAGGCAACACACACACACTCACACACACACACACACACAAGCACGCACATGTACACACATTTTATATATACAAAAGGAGAGTACAGTGTACAAAAGATTTCCAACTACAGATGAGGGCTATAAATGAGAAAATCACTGTACTGGACAATGCAAAGTCAGATTAGCCGAAAGGAGGCAGGACATCACCAAATCAAGCTGCTCAGCTTCTTCCATGTACAAAGAATTTTTTTACAATAAAATCTTTCCCAAGTCTAAGTCTGGCTGGTACACAGACCCTATGGGAAATTGGGCTTCTCTGTAATGGGTGCTACTCCTCCCCCTCCAGCATCAAGCTAGAACCCAAAGCATTCTCTTGTAAGAGCTGCACTTGAGCAAACAGTTAGAGCAGCGGGATCTGGGGATAATTTTCCACATAGTCTTTCACTGAGAAGCCAGGATCCTAGAGGAGGAGCATCCCAAGGAGAGGACTGAGCAGTCCACCCCTTCCAAAGAGGGTACCCCACCGAATCCTACATCACCACTGATGTTACTCCTGGGAGACTGCAGTCAGGGGCCTCAGGCTGCGCAGCAACCCATGTTTTCATATGGGGGAAACTCAGGGAGGTGGAGTACTTGGTCGGAGCCTGGCAGACAGGTCAGCAGAGGGAGGAGGCCAAACCTTGCCAGGTATCACAGTGAGGACTTGAAGGAAAATAGGAGATCCTGACGAAATAGGCCCCTTTCCTGCCATGCTTCTGCAATGATCCCTGGGAAGACACAAACCAGGGTCACTGGACTTGTTCAGGAGAAGAGAGGGTCCGGTGTCTGCCAGACAGCAAGTGGCAGACCCTGGGGGAGGCGGAATTGACCCCTATTCTATATAGAGGAGGTGGCACAGGCCTCTAACTGCTTTCAGTCCTCGGAGGCCAGAGTGTGGTGGTGGGATGTGGCACCTGCTGACTTCACACTAGGGAGTCAGGGAGAGCTGAAGACCTTGCTCTGAGTTGCCCCTTTCCATGTCAGGTGGGGGATGGTGGGAGTGGGCCCAGCCAGCCCTCCAGAGGAGGGTCTTGAGACAGGATTTCTGAGACACACAGAAGCCCCCACCCTCCCAACACTGTCAGCATAGGAGGTGCCAAGCAGAGCAGGCAGGCAGGGGTGATCTCTCCCCAAGGTCTCCCTCCAAAGGGGGTGTCTCATGGAAATGGGGCCTTGGACTGAGGGGTGCGTCTAGAGGTCCACCAAAGGGAGGACCTGCAAGCCCTGACAGGAGTAAAGAGAGATACTTTGGATGGGTCTGAAAGTAAGTCTACATTCTCAGATGGTATGGGGTAGAAGGTGTGAGGGTCTCCCTTGTCCTGCTGCTGAGGCCCACCCCGGGTGGCCCTGGGGCCTAGGAGCCCATCTGCTGCTCCCTCACCACTTGTAGTATCCTTATGTTCTCAGGGTGGGAAGAAGCTGGATCTGGAGCCCAGGAAAGCAGGCAGAGGGAAGCTGCCTGGGCGGTGCCCTGAGTCAAGGTGAAGACTCTGAGCCAGGACTCCGAGGTATTTCCACCCCAGACACAATAGAGGGGTCCTGGCCCCGCCTTCTCCCCGCAGTTGTCCCTGGAGACCCCAGGCAGTGTTTCTGGTTGTGGTGTGTGGGGGCTGTCCTCTGG
Source organism: Pipistrellus kuhlii (assembly GCF_014108245.1). Classification (NCBI taxonomy): domain Eukaryota; kingdom Metazoa; phylum Chordata; class Mammalia; order Chiroptera; family Vespertilionidae; genus Pipistrellus; species Pipistrellus kuhlii. Next base: position 4,571,801 of record NW_023425504.1, on the reverse strand, counting down.
GGAATTTATGGGGCCTGAGGTTTTCTATGGAGGGCACGGGGTTCGCTCAGAAGGGAGAAAATCCTGATCTCCTATAGGCCAGGCATCCAGTTGAGGACCCCGAGGAAGATGGGGAAATGTCCCACCCCGGAGGGTGGGGCCCAAACTGGGTCCTGCCTATGGCCTCAGCCCCAGCCCCAGGCACATCCCCTCACAGGTGTTTGTTTGGAGATGGCACTTCCTGGCTTACTTTTCTGGGTGCCAGGGGGACAGGAGGCTTCCTCCGAGAGGGTCAAACTCAGGTCAGCGCCTTAAGGGGATCCTAGCGGAGGTGTGCGAGCAGCTGCCCCCCTCCACTGCCCGCAGACGAAGGAGTCATCCCTACCCCACCTCCACAGCCACCGCCATTGCTGTTATCCTGGGAGAGTCACAAAGGGTTCCCAGAAGTTCTGTTTCCAAGATTCCATTCCATCAGTCTGATTGGGGGAGAGGGGGTATCAGACCCTCAGGTTGAGGAGTCCTGGGCCTGGGCAATGATCAGAGCAAGAATCCCTATTAAGAGGGTGAAATCCACCGCCACCGCACCGCCACCGCCACCGCCATTGTCATTATCCTGGGAGAGTCACAAAGGGTTCCCAGAAGTTCTGTTTCCAAGATTCCATTCGCCCAGTCTTGCGGGAGGGGGGGGGGGGGTTTAGACCCTCGGTTTGAGGAGTCCTGAGCCTGGGCGATGATCAGAGCAAGAATCCCTAGGAAGAGTGTGAGAACCCCTGCCACCGCCACCGCCACCTCCACCTCCACAGTCACCACCACCGCCACTGCCACCGCCACCGCCACCGCCACCGTCGCCTAGGGTAGGGGCCAACCTCAGGCTGCCTCTGGCTTCAGCAAGGGAAAATCCAGGCACAGGTGTTTGGTGTTTGCATATGGCACTTCGCAGCTTTGTTTTTAGGAACCTGAGGGACAAGGGGCTTCAACTGAGCAGGCCAGACTCAGGTCCGCACCTTAGGGTGGGCCCCAGGGGAGGTGTGTGGCCAGGAGCTGCCCTGGGACACAGGAGTCTCCCGCCTCCTCCCCCACGCCCTGCCCTCGCTGTGCACCTTGGGAGAGCCAGGCAGGCTCCCGGATGTGCTGTGTCCAGCCCTCCATGGCTGGCGCTGAGGGGTGGGGCTTCAGATCCGCACAGGGAGGGAGTCGCGGACTGGCCAATCAGCAGAGAGAGGCCTCTGAGAAAGCAAGGAAGGCACCGCCCACCGCAGACACAGGCCACCAGTCCTGTCCCGCCCCTGCAGTGGTCCCCGGGTGCCCCCACGCAACATGCCCGGATCCGGCTCCTTTGGTGTTTTCGCCTCAGGAGCCTGAGGGATCTGAGGTCTTCCTCCGAGGTCTGCAGAGTCAGGTCCAAAGAGCGAGAAATTAATTCGAGGCTCTGCCTGGGTTGAAGGTGAGCACCCTGAGGAAGATGAGGGACACGACCCACCGCAGAGGGTGGGAGCCAAACAGGGTGCGGGGGTGCCCAGGTCCTGCGGAACTCCAAGCATTGGTGGTGGGTGTGGCGTTTCGGTTCTGTCTCCAGAATCTGAGGGCATGAGGTTTGGTTTGTAGGCCCCGTGTCAGGTCAGCGGAAGAAGGCGTCTGAGACACTGTCTGGTCAGCCTAATGGAGGAAACCGCCATTCAGTGTGTGGAGGCGGGGAGTTCTGCCATGAACTTGCTGTTGGCTCTGGGAGACCACTGGCGAGGCCCTTCAATAAATACAGGGTGTCCAGTCCCGCCTTCCAGCTGAGAGTCTCAGGAACAGGAGGCTGTGGCAGCTGGGTAGCAGGAGGGGTTCCTTCTGCTAAGCGCCTCTGAGAAGGTACTGAGGGGAGAACTCCCACAGAGAGGGGCCCCAGTGGCTGCCAGCTCAGCACGCCTGCGCACATATAGGCGCGCTCTTTTGTGCATGGGAGTCCCTGTGCTTGCGCGTTTGTGTGTGTGTGTGTGTGTGTGTGTGTGTGTGCAGTTAACCCCCCCCCCCCCACCCACACACAGGGCCCATGGCTTCCCTTTGTGTTTTCCTCCAGTAATCAGGAAGTTCGGGAGTCTAGCTGAACATGAGGTTTTTTCTGAAGGTGTGGTGCACATTCAGGTCAGTAGCTGGAGGAGGCCTAGGCCCTGCCAGGCTTCAAGATGAGAACCTTTAGGGAGGAGTGAGAAGACCTGGGATTCCAGATTGGGGGTGCCCCACAGTAGCCTGCCTCTCAAGGAAGCCTTGGGCAGGGCTGTGGAGCACAGAGGCCCTTCTTTATCCACCACTGACTTCTTTTTCTGGCATCTCAGGGACACAGTGACCCTGGGCTGAGGGACCATGCTCAGGCCAATAGTAGAAGGGAGGAGATGCTGGACCTGCCAGGAAAAAGTATGAACACTTTGAGGATAGAGGATGGAACCATTCATTTCAGACAGAGAAGCTCCCCAAACACCCCACTCCACTTCCTGTCAACCCTAGAGCACACAGGCAGTACCAGTCACCAGTGGTATTTCCTCACTTCCTCCAGGAAGTTGTGGGGCTTGCCTCTTGGAAGTGAGGCCTCCATTTGAGCAGGCACTGAATACATTGAGGGACTGTGAGAGGACAGAAGATATCCCCCCCCCCCCCCAACATACACACATTAGAACAGATAGTGTTCAGCCTCTGCCACAGCCAGGACACCCTGGGCAGGAGCAGCAGAATGCAGCCTCTCTTTGCTTTTATCTGGAGATTCTCAAGGGAGAGACAACCTAGCTCTGAAAGAGCCAGAGCAGCCTGGCAGAGGGAGAGTCCAAGGCCCAAATTAGGGTTTGCCAATGTCAGGACTGAGAGCACTCCCTACATCACAACAGATAGGACCAAGGCAGTCTCTGCCTTTGCTGTCAACATGGGAGGACTAGGGACATGGCTACTGAATGTGGCCCTCCCTCACTACCCACACCCTTGGGAATGGGGGTGTCTCATGAAGGTGAACACCTTGTTCCCATGAGTGTGGCCTGAGTTCAGCAGACAGAGGCTCTGACGCCCTGAAAAGTGTCAACATTAAGAGTCTGGGAGAGGACCTCTCACCCCATGGAGAAGGATCTCACAGAAATTGCCCAGGAGGGTTACCAAAAGTGCTGTTTTCTGACTCCCACTATGGGATTCTGGGGGAGCTGAGGCTTTTATTGAGGTGTGTGACTTCAGGCTAGTTGATAGAGGATACAGCCAGATCCTGCCAGGCATCAAGCAGAGGGCTGTGAGAAGGGGCCTCAGCCTGCCTGCCCTGGAAATACCCAAGAGCTAGAGGGCCCCAGTCCCACCCTTCCCCTCCTGCCAACATCAGGAGAGCATGGCAATGTTGGCCCTATGTGGCCTTTGCTTGCTTTTGTCTGGAGGTAGGTCTCAGAGAGCTGGTCTCAGGAGGGAACAGTTATAGGGGGAGCCACAGCAGCTCAGAAGAGGGCAAAGTCTCAGGTTCTGGCTGGAATCAAGTAAGGAACTTTAGTGAGGCCTGAAGGCTCCCCTCCTCCAAAAGATGGACCCCACAGAGTGACATCCCTGGGAGCATCTGAGCAGGCAGGCATGGCCAGATGGGAAAACTCACATTTGCCAGGAACTCTACCAGCAGTCAAGGTGATGGACTGCTTCAGGAAGGTGAGTGAGGTCATGGCTGGAGGAGGAGCTTCAGGTCAGAGGAGGGCAGGGCAGACCTTGCTAGGAATACAGATGCATAAACACTTTGAGGGAGTACTGACCATATTCCCCATGCCAAAACAAACCCCAGGCAGGGATGTCTAGATTTGGTTTCTTTTTCTTTTTGTCTGTAATGTCCCAGGGGAGTGAAGGCCTTGGTCTGAGCTGGTGACATCAGCAGAGGAACGAATTCCAGGATTTCGGATGCATATAGGTGAGATAAGGGGGATTAAGGGTGCCCCCTAATATGGACAGAAGGGGAGTTGCTCACAGAAATACCACCCTGTTCACAATATCCACCCTGGGGGGATCTGGACAGTAATTCTGAGATGTGGTGTCCCTCACTTCCTGCATGGGGTGGGTGGAGGTGTTTCTGGGAGGTGAGGCCTTGGTCTAAGGGGCTGATTTCTGGTCACTCCATGAGGTAGGTTCCGGCCCTTCCAGGAGCAGAGAGGAATCTCTTGAGGGATGACAGACGGACCACCTATACCTGCCCTCAGTCCTGGGAGACCCCGGGCATGGAAGGCTGGATGTGATGTCCCTTTACTTTTGTCTTGGCGATGGTTTCAGGGAGTTGAGGGCCTCAGTCTGCATACGAAGGCAGGGCAGCTGTGGGAGCCGCCTCAGGTCTGAAGAGGAAGGAGTTCCAGCTCTACCAGGAGTCCCGGGAAAGGAGCCTTGGTGAGGAACAAAGGTAATTCCCCCCACAGAAGAGACTGTGCACAGCCTGGCAGTCTTCCTTTCTTAGCTCAGACTGTGAAATCTGAATGAGGATTGAGGACAGCCCACCATCCACCTGATGGGCCCAGCCCTTGCCATCAGCACTGGAAAGGCCTAGTAGGGGTGGCAAGAGGTGGAGCCTCTTCACTTTTGTGCAGAGGTTCTCAGGGAGGTGAGGGCCTTGATCTAAGGAGGCATTGCTCTGAGGGGGACATAACAGGTCAGCAGAGGGATGAGTCCCAGACTCTGCCAGGATTTAAGGTAAGGACCCTTAGTGAGCACTGAGGACAGCACACCCTCACAGAAGTACTGAAGGCATACCCACCTCTACCCTTCACCTTCTGTGAGATCTGGGAGGCCCTGAGGCACAGTGGCTGGATACAGTGCACTCTCACTTTCTTCTAGATGGTCTCAGGGAGGTGAGGGTGTGTTCTGAATGGTCAGTGCCCAGGACAGCAGAGGGAGGTGTCCCAGGCCCCACTAGGCATCAATGTGAGGGATGCAGGGAACCCTCAGATAGGAATTGTGAGGAGAGGGCCCTTGTGTGAGGCATGTGTCCTCAGGTCAGCAGAGCAGAGGAGGCCCAGGCAGAGTGAGGAGTCAATGTGAGATACATACCCTGAATGTCTATCCAAGTCCCCAGCCACATTCCCCAACGCCACCTGCTCACAGTCAGCCCTGAAGCCTTGGGCTGTGCTGGGTGGCTGCACCCTGAGGCGCTTTCTCACATCATCCTACAGGTTGCTGGGAGACAAACCATCCAGGAAGACAGGAGCCCAGTGAGGCCCCAGAGCACCCCCTAAATAGAAGACCTGTAAGTCAGCCTTTGTCAGAGCTGCCAAGGGTGGGCATCTCTGCTGAAGCCACTAACCCTCTCCCTCTCCCGCAGGTTCCTGGGAACCCATCTCCCACAATCCTGCTCACACTTCCACCTGCTGCCCACAACAAGAGTCAACATGTCTCACTCCTCAAAGCGCCAATGCCTCACATTTGAGCCAAACTTTCAGGCCCATAATGAGATAATATTTCCCATACCTGAGGAGGAAGACTCCTCCATTTCCTCTTGCTCTTTCAGCTTCTCCTTCTCCTCCTCCTCTCCCACCTCCTCCTCAATTCCCAGGCCCTCTGAAGAAGGAAAAGGAAAAGGAGGCTGAGAAGGATAGGGAGAAAAAGAAGGGAGAGAAGGGGAAGCAGGGGGATTCTGAGGAGTGGGAAGAGAAGAAGGCAGAGCAGAAGAAGGATGGGAAGGAGAAGCTGAAGAAGCAGGAGCAGCCTGCTTCTAAGACATCAAGACCTCCCCAGTGTCCTCAGAGGTCCATGGCATGGAGCACATCAGTTGAGGGCCCCAGCAGCCAAGACAAGGAGGATACAAGCTCCCTGCAGACCTCAGCAGACCCTGAGTCTCAGTGTAGGGACCGCGTAGATAAGAATGTGACCGATTTGGTGCGTATCATGATCCTCAGGTATCATTTGAGGAAGCCTATTACAAAGGCACAGATGCTACAAGTTGTTAGCAAAAGGGGCAAGCGTCAATTCCCTGTGATTTTTAAGAAAGCTTGTAAGTGCTTGGAGGTGATCTGTGGTATTGATGTGAAGGAAGTGGTCCCTGCCCCCCACTCCTATGTTCTTGTCAACTCACTGGATCTCACCTATGATGAGATGCTTGGTGACCATGAGAACATGCCTAAAAACGGCTTCCTGATAATCATCCTGGGTATGATCTTCCTGGAGGGCAACTGTGCCCAGGAGGAAGCCATTTGGGAGTTCCTGAATATGATGGGAGTTTATGCAGGGAGGGAGCACTTCATTTATGGGGAACCTAGGAAGCTCCTCACCAGAACCTGGGTTCAGGAGAATTACCTGGAGTACCAGCAGGTGCTTCATAGTGACCCACCATGCTACCAATTCAGGTGGGGTCCAAGGGCCCCTGCTGAAACCAGCAAGTTGCAAGTTCCGGAATTTTTATTCAAGATCAAAGGGATTGACCACATCTCCTTCTCATGCTGGTATGAGGAGGCTTTGAGAGATGAGCAAGAGAGAGCCCAGGCCAGAATTGGCCCTGTGGGTCATGCTGCCGCCAAGTTCATGGCACAGCCTCTCCTTCCCCAGCTGAAGAATGAGAAGAAATCCTCACGCTGTGTTAGAAAGGGCACTCACATTTCTAAGTAGAGGAGAGTCAGAGGCAGGGTCAGGTTGGGGAGAATACAGTGTACAACAGCTTTGTGTTCTATGTCCATGGGTTGGAGGTTTACCCTTTGTTCCCCCTACTTTAGGGTTTTCTTAAATACTGTTCCTTTTCATGGAAGGTTTATTAGCTTTAGAATCTAAGTGGATGAATGACAGTGGTCTCACATGTATTGTTACTCTTCAGGTTTATTTATGAGTTTTAATGTTTTGAAAAATAAATTGGGGATACTTCCGTCTTTTGTGATCTGGAAGAAAATATAATGACACTGGAATGGGAATTTCTTTGGAAATGTGAAAGAAGCCTGCTGAAAATAGAGGGAGTGGGAAATATAACAGGTGGTTAATTTTTGGATTCCTTAACCATTTTCGTTTATTTTGTAACATTAAAAGATATATACCTGGATTTTCTTGGCTTATTCAAGAAAGTTGGTGTTATCATAGAAAATGTTAATAAAGGAATTTTACAAATGCTCACTTGCTCATTTATTTGCCAAATATTAATTGTATATCTCCTCTTTGCAAAACACTGCATTAATAATGGAGATAGTAGGATAAGCAAAACACACCACTACTCAAAGAATAGTAGAGGCTAGGCTAAGAGCAGCACTCACATCAGGAAGATGGTGAGATGTCCTTCAATACCTACAGGACAAGTGAAAACAAGGAGGGAGGAGATGAAATTCCAGATGGGAGCGCTCAAGTGAAAATGCCCTGAGCCAAGGCAGTTTGGGGCTAAGGCAAACTGCAATTCCTTCCCTGGGAGTTAATTTTAAATTAAGCTGTGGGTGGTGGCAGGGACCAGGCCCTCAGGGACTGTGTTCTTGAAGTGTGAGAAAAGCTGACATGGAAAACTTTTGGATCCTGGATAAACCAGGGAGAAATCTCCACCTTGGGTTGGGTATGGAAAGTGTCCTGAACTTTTTGTCCTAGTGCAGTGAACAACACAGTGCATCAACTAGGGGTTCTAGACACATCTTGAGTGTTATTAGGCCAACTCTAAGCAATGTCTAGATTTTGGTGGTAGTGAAATGAAGGAAGATAGCGTTTTGATCGATGAGTAGCTAGAGGGAAGGAAGGAGTTGGTCTTTGAGTTAGCTGTGGAAGACTAACCTATGCCCAAGTTAATATATCCTCTAAGAGGAAACATTTAAAGGATTTTATTTGTGAAGCTGTATTTTTGCCTGACTTATATTCCATCTCCTTTTGAACTGCATATTATCTGAGAATGTCCTCGATTACAACTAGATCCCAGAGGAGATAGATGGTGGGAGGGTTGGGGGACAAAATAATATTGGAATGTTTGAATCGATGTCAGGTACTGTGCCAGATGCTTTTCTTACTTTTCATACATTCCAGCAGTTCTTCCTACAAGGCACCCATTTAACAGGTGATGGATCTGAGGCTCATGGCGTTCAGTAATTTCCCCAAGATTTTACTGCTATTAAGTGACAGATCTGAGATAGGAAGGAAAGCTGAGCAGTGAGAAAGCTTGGGTTCTGCTTTTATTGGGGTTACATGTGGGTACCTATGTTGTCATGGGCTCGCTCTTTATTGGGTAATGTAAAACACAATAGTTGGTATTTAAAGCTCAGGGATGAGCAAAATACCAAGCAGCCCAAATGGTCAATTATTGAAGTCAACCGAGATTTTGAAGACTAACGAACCTCAGTGGGGGCTACTTGCCTGGCTATTTATCTAGTTCTGTGCCTAGCAATACATTATCGTATCTGGTGTAACATAGGCCAATATTCATAGCCACTGGGCATTTTTTTTGTTTTTAGGAACAGCCCAGAATATTTCGAAGGCTGCCTGAGCCATGAACGCCATCTGGATCTCCTTCAAAGGAGGTGCTCATGCAAACCTATATCTGGAAATTTACTATGGTGATTAGGTCTAGTTATTGGCATGGGTATCCTGGCCTACTAAATTACTCAAGAGTATTGCTCAACCAAATTATGCAGGAGAACTGCTATGCTCTTCCTGGCATGATATATTGGTGGTTGTAAGGCAGCAGGTGTTATCTGGCATGCTGATGGTCCATGTACCCCACTGACCTTTTTATTCAGACTATTCTGTGATATTCAGCTGCTAATGAGGATTCTAATATTTCACAAGCCCATTTATATAAATTGTCCAGTACCATTTATATAGATTCTCACCATTTCTCCTCCTGGACCCTTCTTCCTACACTGAACTCTGGACTCATAGCACTGACTGCCAGCTTGTCTGGGGCTCTCTGGACTTGTTTTTGCACATGGCCTCTCTTGTAGGCTCTAATAATTGCTCTCTCCAGAATGCTCTCTGTGCCCCTCCAGTCTTAGGGTGTTCTAGCTGGTCATATTCCGTGGCTTCTAGTCATTCTGACTGAATCCTTGCTTCTCTAAGTAAAGGGGAAATGCCATGCAGACATTTGAGGATTTTAAATCATACCCAGAGGAATCCTTTTACTTGGGCCATCACTGCATAAATCCAGCTTTATATGGGTGAGGGATTGTTTTTTTGTTTAACCTAATCAGAAAATGGGAGATATAAATTAAAATAACATTGGCATAACATTTTTTTTTTACTCATAACTTTTAGCAAAATTTGAAAGATTGGTAAATTCTATACTAATAATAGAGGAATATGCCAATTATCTGGGACACCATCACATCAAGACCGTTCAGCAGGGTGGGTGGGGCTGTGGGGCCATGGGGTGGACTCTGGGTCTCACGTGATTTCATCCTGCCCAGGCAGATTTCCCTGTGGCCCCACAGCCAAATCCCAATGCGAACCTGGGTTTTATTAAACTTTACTGGAGATGCTCCCCACATCCCCACCCCCTGTCTCAGGACTGCACTACCCGCAGTAGGGCGCCTTGGCAGCCTCCTGACAGGTGGGCAGTAGGGGAGAGCTGAGTAGGGCGGGGGTGGCATGGAGCCATGGAGGGCCAGGGCAGCTGGAGACAAGTACACCAAGGTCTGGGGTCTGAGGAGAGTGACTGACAGGAGCCCGGACTGCAAAGAAGGAAGAGGAAGCGGCCATGGGGAGCTCTTTCAATCCCCCCTGCACAGACAACCTACCCCATCCCCCACACCTCCAGCATCTCTAGGGACAACCACTGCTACAGGGCTGCTGGCCAGAGCCAGCTCCTCCAAGGCCTGCGGCACCCTCTGTAAAGCTTAGATAGCTACAGTCCCAGGAAACAATCATACCCTTCTCCCACAATCAGCACCAGCTTCCTGTGAGGGTACCTATGGGCTTAAAAATAACAATCTCTTCCCATTTAGACATCACTTATTTGATGAAACATTTCTAGGTTTATTAGCTCAGAACCTCCTCATGACAACCCAGTGAGGTAGGTGGAGGAGAGATTACAATTCCCATGATATATGCTTATGTATTCAGAAATGAAGCTCAGAGAGGAAATGTGTCAAGTCTAGTGGTTCACAAGGTGCAGCACACGCCCCACTGGGGGGAGGGGGTAATTTGATTTCAAGTGGGGGAAATTCGAAAATGAGTTAACAGTGAATTTTTTGCATTTCTTTTTTTTTAATTGATTTTTCACAGAGAGGAAGAGAGAGGGATAGAGAGTTAGAAACATCGATGAGAGAGAATCATTGATCAGCTGCCTCTTGCACACCCCCTACTGGGGATGTGCCTGCAACCAAGGTACATGCCCTCAACTGGAATCGAACCCGGGACCTTTCAGTCCGCAGGCCGACGCTCTATCCACTGAGCCAAACCGGTCCTGGCAATTTTTTGCATTTCTTATGGTTCTAGGGGGCCTCATCTATAGCATAACCTATATAATAAAAGGCTAATATGCAAATGACCGAATGGTGGAATGATGGGTCACTATGATGCGCACTGACCACCGGGTGGCAGACACTCAATGCAGGAGCTGCTCCTGGTGGTCCTTATGCTCCCACACAGGGAGCACCATTCAGCTAGGAGCCGGGCTCACAGCTGGAGAGCACAGTGGCAGTGGTGGGAGCCTCTCCTGCCTCCGTTCCACTAAGCCATCAGTTGGACATACCCCCAGGGCTCCTGGACTGCAAGAGGGTGCAGGTCAGGCTGAGGGCCCTCAAGTGCATGAATTTAATGTACCAGGTCTCTAGTAATGTTTATAAAATTTTAGGATATTCACATTACATTAATTTATGAACAACTATATGGAATAAAATTTTGGCAATATTTATAAAAGTTTAAATATTCTTACCCTTTGCACATTAACCAAACTTCTGTTTTATGTTTTTCTTATTAGAAAACATATACATTTTTCCTAAGAAGTCATGTTCAATATGTTGATTTCAGTTATATTAATCATAGCAGGTAAAAGAAAATCACTTATATGTCCATCAGAAGTATCTAATTATGACACATACATACTTTATTATTATGGAAAGTAAGTGCTGTCAATTGAAATATATTACGTTCACTTTTTAACTGGCAAGGTAAGTTAAAGGTTAATTTATATATCATCACCACGTAAGTTAAAAGAAAAATAGATTTTAATACACAAATATGAAAAATCTCAGAATAAGCTTTGAAATAATACACACCAGATTAGTAATTGTAATTTCCTTTGAGATAGAGGTTGAATTTTGGAGGAACTTGATAAAGGGGAGTAATAGGATTGATTTGTGTGTTTACAATATTTAACAAGAATATATGAACTACCACCTTTCTACTTTTATAAGTAAAACATTTAAATAAGCCCCAACTCAGAAATAGGTGTGTATTAATCAGTTAAAGTAACTGTTAGCTGATGCAATAGACAAAACCTAAAATATGAGTGGTTTAACACAACACATTTTTTTGTTTTTGTTGTCCATATGAATTATGGTTTTCATTGGCAGGTTCATTATGTGCTCAGGCAACTCAGGGATCCTGGCTGCTTCTACCTTCTTGTAGCTCTGTTATCTTGGCACAGGGTCTCCATGTTTGCTGCTGAATAATAGAGGAAGCATGGAAATGGAATACTGGCTCAAGTGGATGTCCCAAGGAGAGAAAAACAAGATATGAATGAACACTTGTAGCCTCTCCCATAACTTGTCATTAGTAGGTGCTCAATAAAAAGCAACTACTATAATTTTTATGACAACAACTCTCTTCATTTATTTCTTTTAAATATATTTTATTGAGAGGAAGGGAGAGGAATAGAGATTTAGAAACATCGACAAGAGAGAAACATTGATCAGCTGTCCTCTGCACACCCCTACTGGGGTACACAACTGAGGTACATACCCTTGACCGCAATCAAATCTGGTGTTACAGAATGGAAATTTTTGAGCATGCTTCCCAGTTGCAACACACAAAATAGCCCATGAGAACAGGATGCCAGTAAGGATGCCAGTAAGCCTTACAGGATAAATCATTGTCAGCTTTCTTGAGAACAGGGTGCCAATAAGCCTTAAAAGACAGATCACTGTCAACTTTCCTGAGAACGGGATGGAGTTACTTAATCCACCAGGTGCCAGGCCCCTGTAAATAACATCCTGACATTACTTAAGAAAAACTGCTTTGTTTTAAATTGTTTGATCTGCAAAAACAGGATGTAGTGAATGTGTCTAAAAACTGTCCTTTACAAAGGGTGGGGGCTGCTCTCTGGTCTCATAGGTGGAGAGAGAGCAGTCCCGGCCAGCTATTAAAGGCCCCCTTAAATTTAATTTGGTCAGGACTCCAGTGGTTGTTTACTCGTGTTCACTCCACAACACTGGGGCCCTTCAGTCCACAGGCTGACGCTCTATCCACTGAGCAAAACTGGTTAAGGCACTCTCTTCATTTCTTAAAGGAGTTTCTGAGAAAACCAATTTTTCTTGAAATTCACCAATGTTTTCAAAAGCCTATAATTTGACAAGTGCTTTCAAATATAGGATCACATCTAGTTTTCAAAGGATTCTATAAATCTTAGCAGGTAGAAAACAGACATCCTTCTTCATTCAGTATCACTTTTCTGCATTGTACATTGTAATAACCTCTATATTCTCAGCAGAATGAGAATAGTCTCTTTCCTTGTGATGATGCATAGTAAAAATATTAATTTATGATCCTCAGCTACCTTCCACATGACTGAAGACCTTTATTTATTTATTTGTTTGTTTATTTATTTATTTAAATATTTTTATTGATTTTTTTTTTTACAGAAAGGAAGGGAGAGATAAAGAGTTAGAAACATCGATGATAGAGAGTCGTCAATCAGCTGCCTCTTGCACACCCCCTACTGGGGACATGCCCGCAGTCAAGGTACATGCCTTTGACCGGAATCGAACCCGGAACCCTTCAGTCCGCAGGCTGATGCTCTATCCACTGAGCCAAACCGGTTTCGGCTTCCTGAAGACCTTTAGAGGTACCTTTTCCTGTGGACAGGCATACAGACAAAAGGCAATGCAAGGATGTTTGTTTTAGTCAATAAGGTTGCTATAACAAGTTATTATATATTGGGTGGTTTAAACAACTGAAATTTATTATTCAGTTGCAAAGTCCAAGATCACAGTGCTGGAAGATTCGGTGTCTGGTGAGGACCTTATTCCGGGTTTGCAGATAGCCATCTTTTCAGTTTATCAACATATTGCCAAATACATTAATTTCATCATGGATACTTCACATTCATAAGCTTGTCCAAACCTAATTATGTCCTAAAAGCCCCACCTTCTAATATTACCCCACTTGGGGTTAAGTAATACTAGAAAGAGAAATGGAGTAAAAGCAGGAAAACCACCTCAGGCTAGGAGTGGAAACAATGCAGGCCCTAGATCAGGTGTCCGCAACCTACGGCTCCAGAGCCGCATGCGGCTCTTTTGAAGCTTTACCGTGGCTCTGACAACTTGCAAGCCTGTGTGAAAATGAAGGTAACATCTTACAGCCCTGATGTGCTGACACTGTGCACTGAGGTTCAGGAGCAAAAATCCCATTAACCAGGTAAATTAAATATTTTAATTAGCTATTAATTTGCAAAAATATATTTTACATTGTTAAGTGAAAAAGTCCTTTTTTTCTTCAGGTTGACAGCTAACTGCATGATCCGGTAATAGCATTAAGGTAAAAAACAATATATGCAGTGTTATATTTGTTTTAAATGTCACAATGGTTTTGCGGCTCCCAGGTGTCTTTTTTTTATCTTCGGAAATGGGTCCAAGTGGCTCTTTATGTCTTAAAGGTTGCAGACCCCGGCCCTAGATGAATTCAGACTAGGATTATTATCTCAGCCTTGTCACTTAATAGCTGTAAAATCTTGGGAAAATTACTGAACGCCATGAGCCTCAGATCCATCACCTGTTAAATGGATGCCTTGTAGGAAGAATTGCTGGAATGTATGTAAAGTAAGAAAAGCATCTGGCACAGTACCTGACATTGATTCAAACTTTAATGAATGGCAGTAATTTCCAATATTATTTTGTCCCCAGACCCTCCCACCATCTATCTCCACTGGGATCTAGTTGTAATCGAGAACATTATCTAGAGAATATGCAGCTCAACAGGAGATGGAATATGTCAGGCAAAAATACAGCTTCACAAATAAAATCTGTTAAATGTTTCCTCTTAGAGGATATATTAATTTGGGCATAGGTTAGTCTTCCCCAGCTGATATAACTCAGAGTTCTAGAATTTAACTCAAAGACCATCTCCTTCCTTCCCTCCCAGCTACTCATCCATCAAAGTGCTATTTTCATTCATTTCACTACCACCAAAATCTAGACATTGCTTAGAGTTGGCCTAATAACACTCAAGATGTGTCTAGAACCCCTAGTTGATGCACTGTGTTGTTCACTGCACTAGGACAAAAAGTTCAGGACACTTTCCATACCCAACCCAAGGTGGAGATTTCTCCCTGGTTTATCCAGGATCCAAAAGTTTTCCATGTCAGCTTTTCTCACACTTCAAGAACACAGTCCCTGAGGGCCTGGTCCCTGCCACCACCCACAGCTTAATTTAAAATTCACTCCCAGGGAAGGAATTGCAGTTTGCCTAAGCCCCAAACTGCCTTGGCTCAGGGCATTTTCACTTGAGCGCTCCCATCTGGAATTTCATCTCCTCCCTCCTTGTTTTCACTTGTTCTGTAGGTATTGAAGGACCTCTCACGATCTTCCTGATGTGAGTGCTGTTCTTAGCCTAGCCTCTACTATTCTTTGGATAGTGGTGTGTTTTGCTTATCCTCATATGTCCACTATTAACGCAGTGCTTTTCAAAGAGGAGATATACAATTAATGTTTGGCAAATAAATGAGCAGATGAGCATTTGTAAAATTCCTTTATTAACATTTTCTATGATAACACCAACTTTCTTGAATAAGCCAAGAAAATCCAGGTATATATTTTTTACTGTTACAGAATAAACTAAAATAGTTGAGGAATCCAAAAATATTAACCACCTGTTATATCTTCCCCCCCCTATCTATTTTCTGCAGACTTCTTTCACATTTCCAAAGAAATTCACATTCCAATGTCATCATATTTTCTTCCAGATCCCAAAAGATGGAAGTTTCCCCAATTTATTTTTCAAAACATAAAAATTCATTCATAAACCTGAATAGTAACAATGCATGTGAGACCACTTTCATTCATCCACTTAGATTCTAAAGCTAATAAACCTTCCATGAAAAGGAACAGTATTTGAGAAAACCCCAAAGAAGGGGGAACAAAGGATAAACCTCTAAGCCATGGACATAGAACACAAAGCTGTTGTACACTGTATTCTCCCCAACCTGACCCTGCCTCTGACTCTCCTCTACTTAGAAATGTGAGTGCCCTTTCTAACACAGCGTGAGGATTTCTTCTCATTCTTCAGCTGGGGAAGGAGAGGCTGTGCCATGAACTTGGCAGTAGCATGACCCACAGGGCCAATTCTGGCCTGGGCTCTCTCTTGCTCATCTCTCAAAGCCTCCTCATACCAGCATGAGAAGGAGATGTGGTCAATCCCCTTGATCTTGAATAAAAATTCCAGAACTTGCAACTTGCTGGTTTCAGCATGGGCCCTTGGACCCCACCTGAATTGGTAGCGTGGTGGGTCACTATGAAGCACCTGCTGGTACTCCAGGTAATTCTCCTGAACCCAGGTTCTGGTGAGGAGCTTCCTAGGTTCCCCATAAATGAAGTGCTCCCTCCCTGCATAAACTCCCATCATATTCAGGAACTCCCAAATGGCTTCCTCCTGGGCACAGTTGCCCTCCAGGAAGATCATACCCAGGATGATTATCAGGAAGCCGTTTTTAGGCATGTTCTCATGGTCACCAAGCATCTCATCATAGGTGAGATCCAGTGAGTTGACAAGAACATAGGAGTGGGGGGCAGGGACCACTTCCTTCACATCAATACCACAGATCACCTCCAAGCACTTACAAGCTTTCTTAAAAATCACAGGGAATTGACGCTTGCCCCTTTTGCTAACAACTTGTAGCATCTGTGCCTTTGTAATAGGCTTCCTCAAACGATACCTGAGGATCATGATACGCACCAAATCGGTCACATTCTTATCTACGCGGTCCCTACACTGAGACTCAGGGTCTGCTGAGGTCTGCAGGGAGCTTGTATCCTCCTTGTCTTGGCTGCTGGGGCCCTCAACTGATGTGCTCCATGCCATGGACCTCTGAGGACACTGGGGAGGTCTTGATGTCTTAGAAGCAGGCTGCTCCTGCTTCTTCAGCTTCTCCTTCCCATCCTTCTTCTGCTCTGCCTTCTTCTCTTCCCACTCCTCAGAATCCCCCTGCTTCCCCTTCTCTCCCTTCTTTTTCTCCCTATCCTTCTCAGCCTCCTTTTCCTTTTCCTTCTTCAGGGGGCCTGGGAATACAGGAGAGGAAGGAGGGGAGGAGGTGGGAGAGGAGGAGGGGAAGGAGAAGCTGAAAGAGCCAGAGGAAATGGAGGAGTCCTCCTCCTCAAATATGGGAAACATTATCTCACTATGGGCCTTAAAGTTTGGCTCAAACGTGAGGCGTTGGCGCTTTGAGGAGTGAGACATGTTGACTCTTGTTGTGGGCAGCAGGTGGAAGTGTGAGCAGGATTGTGGGAGATGGGTTCCCAGGAACCTGGAGGAGAGAGGGAGAGGATTAGTGGCTTCAGCAGAGATGCCCACCCTTGGCAGCTCTGACAAAGGCTGACTTACAGGTCTTCTATTTAGGGGGTGCTCTGGGGCCTCACTGGGCTCCTGTCTTCCTGGATGGTTTGTCTCCCAGCAACCTGTAGGATGATGTGAGAAAGCGCCTCAGGGTGCAGCCACCCAGCACAGCCCAAGGCTTCAGGGCTGACTGTGAGCAGGTGGCCTTGGGGAATGTGGCTGGGGACTTGGATAGACATTCAGGGTATGTATCTCACATTGACTCCTCACTCTGCCTGGGCCTCCTCTGCTCTGCTGACCTGAGGACACATGCCTCACACAAGGGCCCTCTCCTCACAATTCCTATCTGAGGGTTCCCTGCATCCCTCACATTGATGCCTGGTGGGGCCTGGGACACCTCCCTCTGCTGTCCTGGGCACTGACCATTCAGAACACACCCTCACCTCCCTGAGACCATCTAGAAGAAAGTGAGAGTGCACTGTATCCAGCCACTGTGCCTCAGGGCCTCCCAGATCTCACAGAAGGTGAAGGGTAGAGGTGGGTATGCCTTCAGTACTTCTGTGAGGGTGTGCTGTCCTCAGTGCTCACTAAGGGTCCTTACCTTAAATCCTGGCAGAGTCTGGGACTCATCCCTCTGCTGACCTGTTATGTCCCCCTCAGAGCAATGCCTCCTTAGATCAAGGCCCTCACCTCCCTGAGAACCTCTGCACAAAAGTGAAGAGGCTCCACCTCTTGCCACCCCTACTAGGCCTTTCCAGTGCTGATGGCAAGGGCTGGGCCCATCAGGTGGATGGTGGGCTGTCCTCAATCCTCATTCAGATTTCACAGTCTGAGCTAAGAAAGGAAGACTGCCAGGCTGTGCACAGTCTCTTCTGTGGGGGGAATTACCTTTGTTCCTCACCAAGGCTCCTTTCCCGGGACTCCTGGTAGAGCTGGAACTCCTTCCTCTTCAGACCTGAGGCGGCTCCCACAGCTGCCCTGCCTTCGTATGCAGACTGAGGCCCTCAACTCCCTGAAACCATCGCCAAGACAAAAGTAAAGGGACATCACATCCAGCCTTCCATGCCCGGGGTCTCCCAGGACTGAGGGCAGGTATGAGTGGTCCCTCTGTCATCCCTCAAGGAATTTCTCTTTGGTCCTGGAAGGACCTGGGCCTACCTCATGGAGTGACCAGAAATCAGCCCCTCACACCAAGGCCTCACCTCCCAAAAACACCTCCACCCACCCCATGCAGGAAGTGAGGGACACCACATCTCAGAATTACTGTCCAGATCCCCCCAGGGTGGATATTGTGAACAGGGTGGTGTTTCTGTGAGCAACTCCCCTTCTGTCCAAGTTAGAGGGCACCCTTAATCCCCCTTATCTCACCTATATGCATCCGAAATCCTGGAATTCGTTCCTCTGCTGATGTCACCAGCTCAGACCAAGGCCTTCACTCCCCTGGGACATTACAGACAAAAAGAAAAAGAAACCAAATCTAGACATCCCTGCCTGGGGTTTGTTTTGGCATGGGGAATATGGTCAGTACTCCCTCAAAGTGTTTATGCATCTGTATTCCTAGCAAGGTCTGCCCTGCCCTACTCTGACCTGAAGTTCTTCCTCCAGCCATGACCTCACTCACCTCCCTGAAGCAGTCCATCACCTTGACTGCTGAAAGAGCTCCTGGAAAATGTGAGTTTTCCTATCTGGCCATGCCTGCCTGCTCAGATCCTCCCAGAAATGGCATTCTGAGGTGTCAATCTTTTGGGGGAGGAGGGCCTTCATGCCTCACTAAAGTTCCTTACCTTGATTCCAGCCAGAACCTGAGACTCTGCCCTCTTCTGATCTGCTGTGGCTCCCCCTAAAACTTTTACCTCCTTAGACCAGCTCTCTGAGACCTACCTCCAGACAAAAGCAAGCAAAGGCCACATAGGGCCAACATTGCCATGCTCTCCTGATGTTGGCAGGAGGGGAAGGGTGGGACTGGGGCCCTCTAGCTCTTGGGTATTTCCAGGGCAGGCAGGCTGAGGCCCCTTCTCACAGCTTTCTGCTTGATGCCTGGCAGGATCTTGCTGTATCCTCTATCAACTAGGCCGAAGTCACACACCTCAGTAAAAGCCTCAGCTCCCCCAGAATCCCAAAGTGGGAGTCAGAAAACAGCACTTTTGGTAACCCTCCTGGGCATTTCTGAGTGCTCCCTCTCCATGGGGTGAGAGGTCCTCCCCCAGAGTTTTCATGTTGACACTTTTCAGGGCGTCAGAGCCTCTGTCTGCTGAACTCAGGCCACAGTCATGGGAACAAGGTATTCACCTTCATGAGTGGGTAGTGAGGGAGGGCCACATTCAGTAGCCATGTCCCTAGTCCTCCCATGTTGACAGCAAAGGCAGAGACTGCTGGGTCCTATCTGTTGTGCTGTATGGATTGCTCTCAGTCCTGACATTGGCAAACCCTAATTTGGGCCTTGGACTCTCCCTCTGCCAGGCTGCTCTGGCTCTTTCAGAGCTAGGTTGTCTCTCCCTTGAGAATCTCCAGATAAAAGCAAAGAGAGGCTGCATTCTGCTGCTCCTGCCCAGGTTGTCCTAGGGCTGTGGCAGAGGCTGAACACCATCTATCCTAATGTGTGTATGTTGGGTGGTGGGGAGGGTATCTTCTGTCCTCTCACAGTCCCTCAATGTATTCAGTGCCTGCTCAAATGGAGGCCTCACTTCCAAGAGGCAAGCCCCACAACTTCCTGGAGGAAGTGAGGAAATACCACTGGTGACTGGTACTGCCTGTGTGCTCCCAGGGTTGACAGGAAGTGGAGTGGGGTGTTTGGGGAGCTCCTCTCTCTGAAATGAATGGTCTTATCATCTATCCTCAAAGTGTTCATACTTTTTCCTGGCAGGTCCAGCATCTCCTCCCTCTACTACTGGTATGAGCATGGTCCCTCAGCCCAGGGTCACTATGTCGCTGAGATGCCAGAAAAGGAATCAGTGGTGGATAAAGAAGGGCCTCTGTGCTCCACAGCCCTGCCCAAGGCTTGCGTGAAAGTCAGGCTATCTTGGGACCTCCACAATCTGGATTTCCAGGTCTGCACTCCTCTCTCAAGGTTCTCATTTTGAAGCCTGGCAGCGCCTAGGCCTCCTCCAGTTACTGACCTGAGTGTGCACCACACCCCTCACAAAAAGCCTCATGTCAGCCAGACTTCCAAACTCCCAGAGGTAAGCACAAAGGGAGGCAGCCTTGGGCCCTGTTTGTGTGTGTGCATGTGTGTGCATGTGTGCGCAAATGCACACCCAGACATACACACGCGAGCGAGCCATATGTGCATATGCGTTCTGAGCGAGCGAGCCTATATGTGCGCATGCGTGCTGAACCGGCAGCCGCTGGGGCCCCTCTCTGTTGGAGTTCTCCCCTCAGTACCTTCTCGGAGACACTTAGCAGAGGCAGGAACCCCTCCTGCTTCCCAGCTGCCACAGCCTCCTGTTCCTGAGACTCTCAGCTGGAAGGCGGGACTGGACACCCTGTATTTATTGAAGGGCCTCACCAGTGGTCTCCCAGAGCCAACGGCAAGTTCATGGCAGAACTCCCCGCCTCCACACACTGAATGGCGGTTTCCTCCATTAGGCTGACCAGCCAGCGTCTCAGACGCCTTCTTCCCCTGACCTGACACGGGGCCTACAAACCAAACCTCATGCCCTCAGATTCTGGAGACAGAACCGAAACGCCACACCCACCACCAATGCTTGGAGTTCCGCAGGACCTGGGCACCCCCGCACCCTGTTTGGCTCCCACCCTCTGTGGTGGGTCCTGTCCACCGTCTTCCTCAGGGCGCTCACCTTCACGCCAGGCAGAGCCTCGAATTAATTTCTCGCTCTTTGGACCTGACTCTGCAGACCTCGGAGGAAGACCTCAGGTCCCTCAGGCTCCTGAGGCGAAAACGCCAAAGGAGCTGGTTCCGGGCACGCTGCCTGGGGGCACCCAGGGACCACTGCAGGGGCGGGGCGGGATTGGTGGCCTGTGTCTGCGGTGGGCGGTGCCTTCCTTGCTTTCTCAGAGGCCTCTCTCTGCTGATTGGCCAGTCCGCGACTCCCTCCCTGTGCGGATCTGAAGCCCCACCCCTCAGCGCCAGCCATGGAGGGCTGGACACAGCACATCCGGGAGCCTGCCTGGCTCTCCCAAGGTGCACAGCGAGGGCAGGGCGTGGGGGAGGAGGCGGGAGACTCCTGTGTCCCAGGGCAGCTCCTGGCCACACACCTCCCCTGGGGCCCACCCTAAGGTGCGGACCTGAGTCTGGCCTGCTCAGTTGAAGCCCCTTGTCCCTCAGGTTCCTAAAAACAAAGCTGCGAAGTTCCATATGCAAACACCAACACCTGTGCCTGGATTTTCCCTCGCTGAAGCCAGAGGCAGCCTGAGGTTGGCCCCTACCCTAGGCGATGGTGGCGGTGTCGGTGTCGGTGTCGGTGTCGGTGGCGGTGGAGGTGGCGGTGGCGGTGGCGGTGGCAGGGGTTCTCACACTCTTCCTAGGGATTCTTGCTCTGATCATCGCCCAGTCTCAGGACTCCTCAAACTGAGGGTCTGAAGCGCCGCCTCTCCCCCCCAAGACTGGGCGAATGGAATCTTGGAAACAGAACTTCTGGGAACCCTTTGTGACTCTCCCAGGATAACAGCAATGGCGGTGGCTGTGGAGGTGGGGTAGGGATGACTCCTTAGTCTGCGGGCAGTGGAGGGGGGCAGCTGCTCGCACACCTCCCCTAGGATCCTCCTTAAGGCGCTGACCTGAGTTTGACCCTCTCGGAGGAAGCCTCCTGTCCCCCTGGCACCCAGAAAAGTAAGCCAGGAAGTGCCATCTCCAAACAAACACCTGTGAGGGGATGTGCCTGGGGCTGGGGCTGAGGCCACAGGCAGGACCCAGTTTGGGCCCCACCCTCCGGGGTGGGACATTTCCCCATCTTCCTCGGGGTCCTCAACTGGATGCCTGGCCTATAGGAGACCAGGATTTTCTCCCTTCTGAGCGAACCCCGTGCCCTCCATAGAAAACCTCAGGCCCCATAGATTCCCCAGAGGACAGCCCCCACACACCACAACCAGAAACACTGCCTGGGGTCTCCAGGGACAACTGCGGGGAGAAGGCGGGGCCAGGACCCCTCTATTGTGTCTGGGGTGGAAATACCTCGGAGTCCTGGCTCAGAGTCTTCACCTTGACTCAGGGCACCGCCCAGGCAGCTTCCCTCTGCCTGCTTTCCTGGGCTCCAGATCCAGCTTCTTCCCACCCTGAGAACATAAGGATACTACAAGTGGTGAGGGAGCAGCAGATGGGCTCCTAGGCCCCAGGGCCACCCGGGGTGGGCCTCAGCAGCAGGACAAGGGAGACCCCCACACCTTCTACCCCATACCATCTGAGAATGTAGACTTACTTTCAGACCCATCCAAAGTATCTCTCTTTACTCCTGTAAGGGCTTGCAGGTCCTCCCTTTGGTGGACCTCTAGATGCACCCCTCAGTCCAAGGCCCCATTTCCATGAGACACCCCCTTTGGAGGGAGACCTTGGGGAGAGATCACCCCTGCCTGCCTGCTCTGCTTGGCACCTCCTATGCTGACAGTGTTGGGAGGGTGGGGGCTTCTGTGTGTCTCAGAAATCCTGTCTCAAGACCCTCCTCTGGAGGGCTGGCTGGGCCCACTCCCACCATCCCCCACCTGACATGGAAAGGGGCAACTCAGAGCAAGGTCTTCAGCTCTCCCTGACTCCCTAGTGTGAAGTCAGCAGGTGCCACATCCCACCACCACACTCTGGCCTCTGAGGACTGAAAGCAGTTAGAGGCCTGGATTCTGTGCCACCTCCTGTATGTAGGATAGGGGTCAATTAGGTCCTCCTTCTGGGTCTGCCACTTGCTGTCTGGCAGACACCGGACCCTCTCTTCTCCTGACCAAGTCCAGTGACCCTAGTCTGTGTCTTCCCAGGGATCATTGCAGAAGTATGGCAGGAAAGGGGCCTATTTGGTCAGGGTCTCCTATTTTCCTTCAAGTCCTCACTGTGATACCTGGCAAGGTTTGGCCTCCTCCCTCTGCTGACCTGTCTGCCAGGCTCGGACCAAGGACTTCACCTCCCTGAGTTTCTGCCATATGAAAACAGGTTGCTGCTCAGCCTGAGGCCCCTGCCTGCAGTCTCCCAGGAGTAACATCAGCATTGATGTAGGATTCAGTGGGTTATCCCCTTTGGAAGGGGTGGACTGCTCAGTCCTCTCCTTGGGATGCTCCTCCTGTAGGATCCTGACTTCTCAGTGAAAGACTATGTGGAAAATTATCCCCAGATCCCGCTGCTCTAACTGTTTGCTCAAGTGCAGCTCTTACAAGAGAATGCTTTGGGTTCTAGCTTGATGCTGGAGGGGGAGGAGTAGCACTCATTACAGAGAAGCCCAATTTCCCACAGGGTCTGTGTACCAGCCAGACTTAGACTTGGGAAAGATTTTATTGTAAAAAAATACTTTGTACATGGAAGAGCTGAGCAGCTTGATTTGGTGATGTCCTGCCTCCTTTCGGCTAATCTGACTTTGCATTGTCCAGTACAGTGATTTTCTTGATTATAGCCCTCATGTGTAGTTGGAAATCTTTTGTACACTGTACTCTCCTACCAAGTGTATATGTAAAATATGTGTACATGTGCGTGCTTGTTTGTGTGTGTGTGTGTGTGTGTATGAGTGTGTGTGTGTGTGTGTGTGTGTGTGTGTGTGTGTGAGTGTGTGTGTGTGTTGCCTAGGAAAAAAGCGTACTCTCACTACAGTTGATTCATTGTGATACTATTCAAATTTAGGCCATTCCTTAATTTTGCTACAATAAAGTATTTTTAAGGAAAAACCACCCTTTCTCATTAGAGTGGTTTTAGGTGAATATTAGCAGAGCTGATTTATACTGTTTCAATCAGCCCCTTCTTTTTCACTGTCCTTACCTTACCCAGAGCTGCTGGCTTTTGTGGTCTTAGGGGAAGCTTTTGATTTCTGTAGAGGTGCAGAAGCACAAGTTTAAAATCATTGCCCCTTCCTCTACTGTTCTCTGCCTTCTATTCAAGTTACAAACTCTGCCCAACTTCTCATAGGTCCAGAATGCCCTCACTCTACAGGCAAGTTCCAGTTCAACACAATCCTCAGTCTCCCCCAGGGTTTATCATACTTTTTTTTGATTTCATTATTGTTTCTCATTCTTTTTCTGTGGTTTTCCAGGCTTGGTTTTGGGAGCAGAAGATAGCAGCCGAAGCCTGATTCTCATCTTGGAAGCTACTGGTAAGTCTCTGAGTGTGTAAATCAGAACTGACTTCTTTACAAATGATGTGGATTCCATCAATAAATACAAAATACCTGTTTATTTGGGGCTTGTTTTACCTGTATCTATCAGTAAATGTTGGCTCTATAACGATCTCATACATTTATGTGATGATTCTTTTAAGAAAATTTTTGGATTTTGTTGTGAATGAAATATTTTGTAATGGTAATACATGTGCTTATTAGTTATTGCTTTTTTGTTTTTAATGCTGTTGTTTTTGCTAGAGTGAACTTACATTATCTCTCTTAAGTGTTATATTTATTTGAATATTCCATATGTGTATTCCTTGGTATTTTCTATATAACTTATCATATTACCACCGTTAATATCTTTTTCTTTTCAATATTCATACCTCTTATTTATTTTGATATCCACAGCTCTGGCTTTGTATTCCAATGTAATTTTGAAGAATAGATGTTAATATGTGTCTTTCCCCTGGCTTTCATGGGAATTTTTATTTGCTTTAGATTTAAGAAATGGAAATTCCCTTCTAATCTTGTTAGTTTTCTACAATGTACTTTATGAATTTGTATTGATTTTTTTGTCTACTGTTTTTTTTTAATCTGTTCACTTTCCTGTAATCTAATGTTTATTCCTCTATTTGGGCTGAATTATGTACCTCAAGATTTATTTTGAAACAGGTGACCTGGTGCATGAAATTCTTGAACATTAAAAGGGGATTAGTTAGAGGAAATATGTTAATATTGCTATTTGCTTTTTCTCTATAATAGAAGTATCAGAGATGAAAGAAAATTTGTAAAATGTATATGAAAATCCTCCTCCTTGAAGAGTCTGTGGCACAGCACATGACCCAGAGTCGAATCCCCACCCACCAGCAGTGCCTCAATATCATCCAAGACCCAGGCCCAGTCAGCCCCACCCTCATTGTGTGAGAACCAGAACTGGTGGCCCCACCCTTGTCAAGCCTCTGGGGGTGGGGGGTGCAGCTTCAGGTTCCTTGGTCTGGTGTGTGTGGGCTCAGCCTTAGGTATCCCAGTGCATCCTCAGGTCCCCTGGCCTAGCACTAGTGTGGGGGGCACCACCTGAGGTCCCTCAGCCCTGAGCAGGGTGGTTGGGGTGCCTGAGGTACCCCAGCCCGTCATCGAGGTGGGGAGTGGGCCTTGAGGTTCCCCATCAAGCCTTGCTGGGCCGGGGCACAACCTCTGGTCTGCTGGCCTGGAGCCAGGGTGGGGGTTCGGCCTCAGGTCCCCTGGACCAGAGTGGCCTGTGGTCACCTGTCAAGCCTCATGGGGTGGGTTGCACAGCCTCAGGTCCCCTGCTCTGGTCCAGTGCCATGCAGCCTCAAGTCCCTGCTGATTGATCCTTAAGGCTTGTTACCGGAACTGGGCCTCAGCTGTGGGCACAGCCATCTTGTGTTACAGAAACCCTGTCTCCGCTGTGGATGCCCCCATCTTTGTTACAGTGTGATGGTCAATTTGCATATTCTCTCTTTATTATACAGGATTCTTACCCTCTGTCAGTTGGAATGTGACTTTATTTGATAAAGATCGACTGAGGCCTATTTCTTCATGTTCTTAAATTTTCTTCAGGTCCTCACTTTTACATGGCTTGTATAGACTCCTTACTCTGCTAAACTATATGTCTGATACTCTACTATGAAGTCCTCCACCTTCCTGCAACTCTCAAACTGGACACAGGGGGCAGTGCTAAACCTGAAAACCCTGCCTGATATTTCCTAGATTGACATCAGAAATTATGCAGGATTCTGTGTGGTACTTTCTTCTCAGATGAGTGGATCCTTTAGTGTTCCTTTTGTGTCTCCTGGTCTTGTATCCTGGCTTCTAAATTAAATACTACATGGGAAATCAATCTTCACTGCAGCTCTGCCTCTTTGCTCACTTATAACTCTTACAGAGAATGGTTTTGGGCTCCAGGTTAGATTCTGGATGGGTTGGGAGTCCTAGCACCCATGACAGAGAAGAATTCCAACTTCCCCTAGGGTCACTTCCTCAGCCAGACTTAGGCATTGACAATGTTTTAGTGTAAAAAAAAAAATTTGATTTCTATGCATAAGTGGCTAAACTGTTTGATTTTAGGACATCCTGCCTCTTTTGATGTATTCTAATATTATGTTATACAATGCAGTGATTTTTTTTATAAGCCCCATTCATAGTGATAATTATTTTGTATATTGTATATGTCTACCAAGTATATATGGAAAATGTATGTGTATATATTATCATATACATGTTTATTATCTATCTATCTATCTATCTATCTATCTACCTTGTTATCTTATCAATGAAATACTACCTTTAGTTGGTATGGGTAATTCACTGTGATAATTACTATTCAAAATTTAATCTATATTTTTCTGTTAATATATTATTTTTACAGATTAGTTCTTATCAACTTGTGTGGTCAGGTGATTATTAACAGACCAAAGACATACTGCTTCAACTTCATCTTTCATATTTTCCTGAAATTATTCCAGGGCTGGTAGCACCTGTGGTCTGAGGTGATGCCTCAGGAAGCAGGAACCAAACTTTATACTTTTAGTTGTTGAATGTCTGACTATTTGAGATCTAATTCTCTTGTTTTAGTCTTTATTTTGTAGTTGTTAGACATTTTACTTTTACATATGTGACAAACCACTCTATACATTTTTATTCATTTTCTTTTAAACTCTCAATTATCTGTTAAGTGTATTTATACAATAGGGAAAACTTATTTTATTGTACATTTACTCAGGTAATTGCAATTGTATTATATCATGTAGTTGCAATTTCTATATGAATGCCTTTTTTTCCTTTTGCAGAACCATGTTTCTACCTGGTATTATTATTATTTATATTTTGGCTTGGAGGACTTCCTTTAACATTAGACATAATGCATATCTGTTAGCAATTAATTATTTAAGGTTTTCTAATTCTAAAAATGTCTTTAGTTTACCTTTGTTTTTGAAATATATTTTAACTGGGTATAGAAATCTAGGCAGACAGTTATTTTTTTCTTTTAGTGCTTTAAATATATTGTTCCACTTGTTCTGGCTTTTTGTTGTTGTTTTCTTGTAAATTCCACAAAACATAAAATTTACCATTTTAACAATTTGAAAGTTTACAACACAGTAGCATTTAATGGGAAATCATCATCGCTTTCTAGTTTCACAACTTCTTCATGATCCCAAACAGAAACCCCAAAGCCATTTAGCAATCATTTCCCATTCCATCTTTCCCTCATCTCATGGCAACCACTAATGTGCTCTCTGTCTCCATGGATTTTCTTATTCTGGATATTTCATATAAATGGAATCATATAATATTTGATATTTTGTGTTTGGGTTATCTTTATTTTCACACACAAAAATAAACCCCTATTATCTTTATCTTTGTTTATTTGTAGGTAAAAAGTATTTACCTTTTCTACTCTGGCTATTTTAATGATTTTTTTTCTTTAGCATTAGTTTTAAGCAATTTGATTATAATGTACCGTGACATAGTTTTCTTCTTCTTTTTTCAGCTTTATTGAGTTATAATTTACAAGTAAAATTATAAAATGTTTAATGTGTTTAACATGATGACTTGATATATGTATGTATTATGAAAAGATTTCTCCCTCCACCCACATTGTTTTCCTGGTTTGGGGATGCCTTTAGCTTCTTAGATCCATGAGATTATGGATTTTATCACATTTGACAATTTTTAATTTACTTCAAGTATTTTTTTTCTATTCCCCTAGTTTTCTCTTCTGTGATCTTGCCTCAGAGCTTAATAGTGCTTTATTCATTAGTTTCTTTGTTTCTGTTGGATTCATTATAAAAAAGTATCTATTACTATATATTCAATTTGCCTTAAGTCAAACCAGTGTATTATTTCAACTCAGTCATTTTAGTTTTCAGCTCTCAGTGTTCATTTGAGATATTTTTATATCTTCCATATTTATATTTAACATGTTTACACTTTCTTATTTATTGAAAATGTGGATTTAGCTGTAGTAAATTTTTAATGTCCTTTACCTACTAACTCTATCAATTGTGTCATTTCTAGGCCAGTTTGGATCAATTGTCTTTTCTCCTCATTATGGATCTTACTCCTCTGCTTCTTTGCATGCCCTGGATTTCATTACAATAATAGACAATGTGAGTTTTACCTTATTGAGTGCTGGGCATTTTTATATTTCTATAAATATCATTGAGCTTTGTTCTGGGATACAGTTATGTTACTTGGAAATAGTATGGTCCTTTGTACTAGTTTCTTAGTGCTGCCATAAAAAAGTACTGTAAATTGGGTGGCTTAAGACAACAGAAATGTATTGTCTTACAGCTCTGAAGGATAAAAGTCTAAAATCAAAGTGTCAGCAGGATGGATTCTTTCTTTGGGCTCTAAGAGTGAATCTGTTCCATGTCTCTTTTCTTTGCTGATAACTGGCACTTGGTTTATAGATGCATCACTACAATTCCTGCCTCCATCTTCACATGGTGTTTTCCCTTTGTGTCTCTGTCTTATTCTCTTAGAAAGATACCAATCAGTATGACCTCATCTTGACTCAATTAATTACATCTGAAAATACTCTATTTTCAAATAAGGTCACATATTTAAACACTATAGGCACAGTGCACGAATTTGTGCACCAGTGGGGCCCTCAGCCTCGCCCACAGGATTGGGCTGAAATTGGCTCTCTGTCATCCTCCAGGGGGTCCCGGATTGTGAGAGGGTGCAGGCCAAGTCAGGGGACTCCACCAGTGCATGGTTGGGGCCAGGAAGGGATGCGAGATTTTGGCCAGCTGGGAAAGGACTGTGGGAGGGCTCCAGGGCATATCTCGCTCAGTTCTGATCAGCCAGACCCCAACAGCAAGCTAACCTACCAGTCTACCAGTCGAAGTGTCTGCTCCCTGTTGGTCAGTGCACCTCACAGCGAGCCGTTGAGTGTCCTTAGCATATCATTACCATATTAAGCTTTGATTGTTTGAACGGATGACTGGACACTTAGCATATTAAGCTTTTGTTATATAGGATATCTTTTTTATGTACACATTCAACCTACAATACAGGTCTTGTTTTTAAGCTTTGTTAGAAAAAGTCAGAGCAATGTTTATTCTGTGGGTAATATTTCCTCATACCTAAGGCAAAACCCTTGGAGTATTCTAATCAGTACTTCATGAATGTTAGTTTTCCATTCTGATGGGAACAGGAACTATTTCCAGCCCTGTGTGAGCTCTGATTTTCTTGCTGTACTGGTCTTTACATTCTGGTATTCTGTCTTACAAATTCTGGCTTCCACGAGCTCCCTGCTCCATCTTCTGACTGCCAGGCACCTCCTCTGTGCACTATGTCCTACAATCTTGCTCCAGTTATTTAGTTGCAGCAGTTGTCAGACTCATCTTATTCATTTACAACTCTGAGATCATTGTCCTTTGTTGCCCTATACCCAATAAATTGAAAATCATTGTTTCGTCTATTTTGTTATTTATTGCTATTCCAGATAAGAGTAAAATTTGGTCCTGTTATTCCATCTTTAGTAGGAACATAAGTGGTATAATATAATTTAATATCTAAAATATCTTACATGATAGATATCCTGACAATTCAAACTTATTCAAAGTAAAACCAATATTGAAAGATTATCTAACACATACATATGTTCATATAGACAGACAATACTTACAAACAACTGGGGGAATCTACAGCAAATAAGCATATTTAGCTTCTACTAATGGATTTATAAGTGGTATCTATATTTATTATCTACTAGAGGCCCTGTGCATAAATTCGTTCACCAGTGGGGTCCCTTAGACTGGCCTGCAGGATTGGGCCAAAACTGGCTCTCTGACATCCCTTGAGGTGTTCCAGATTGAAAGAGGATGCAGGCCAGGCTGAGGGACCCCACCAGTGCACAATTGGACTGGAGAGGGACACAAGAGGTTGGCCAGATGGAGAGGGACTATGGGAGGGCTCCAGGGCATGTTTGGCCCATCTCGCTCAGTCCCAATTGGCTGGACACCAGCAGCAGGCTAACCTCCTGGTTGGAGTGTCTGCCCCCTGATGGTCACTGCATCTCATAGTGAGTGGTTGAGTGGCCTTAGCATATCATTAGCACATTATGCTTTGATTGGTTGAATGGATGACCGGATGCTTAGCATATTAGGCTTTTATTATATAGAATGGTTACAACATTTTCAACACTTATCAACACATAACAATGATCTACATAATTATGAAACATAAATATTTTAAAATTTGATTTAGACTACCAAAAATAAGCACTAATTATTTTTAATCTTTATTATTGAGATTATTACAGATGTCCCTTTTTTTCTCCCCATAGCTCCCATCCACCCTGCCCTAGGCCCTCACCAGCCTATTTTCTTTGTCCATTGGTAATGCATACATGCATATAAGATCTTTGTCTACTCTCTTATTGCCACCCACACTCCCTTTCCCTCTGAGAATCGTCAGTCTGTTCTATTCCATTCACTAGTTTATTCTGTTATCAGATTTTTGATTTGTTTGATTTTTAGATTCAAAAAGGGTAGGGCTGGAACCCTTTGCTCCTTCAGGTGGCCTCTGCAGAGGCTACCTCCCTCGTGATTAAAAAAGTGGCACACATGGGTGCTAGACCAGCCTGCTCCTTGCCTCCACATCTCCTACTAGTCTCAGTGTGCTTTCTTCTTTACTTCTCTAGTTGTAGGACTTCAATTCAGCCAGCTTTTTAGCAGTTCTGGATGATGGTTGTTTTGTATTTTAGTTGTAATTTTGATGTGGTTGTGGGAGGCAGTGAGTACAGGCATTTTCCTATGCTGCCATCTTGGTTCTCTCCATACAATCTTTACATGGTTTGGATCATTCTCTTGCTGGGTTCTCGAACCTCTTGCATACTTACCTCTTGTGTAACTTAAAAACATTTGAAATCCAATTTGTGAGTTATGTGTTGCATCCAATTTCCCTCACACTCTCAAGTACAGTGATACACAGGTTACCACTTATCCTGTTTTTTAAGCCTTATCTCCAGAAAAAGTATTAACTTATATTTTATAAAGCAAAATTTGTTTATATGTAAACCATATTCTCTATGACATGATCAGATTTAATTTTATCACAATACTAGAGGTGCATGAAATTCATGCACTTGGGGGCTGTCCTTCAGCCTGGCCTGCATCCTGTCACAGTCCAAGAGCCCTGGAAGATGTCCAACTGATGGCTAAGCAGTCAGTCAGACATCCTTAGCACTGACATGGAGGCAGAGAGGCCCCTGCCACCACTGCTGCACTCGTCAACTGTGAGCCCAGATTCTGGCTGAGTGGTGCTCCCCCTGTGGGAGCACACTGACTACCAGGGGGAAGCTCCTACACTGAGTGGGATCTGGCTGAAACTGGCTCTCTGACATTCCTGAAGAGTCTCAGATTGCGAGAGGGCACAGGTCAAGCCAAGGGACCCAATGGATACACAATCAGGGATGGGGAGGCACATGGGAGGTTGGCCAGCCTGGGAGAGACTGTGGGAGGGCTCCAGGGCATGTCAGGTCCATCTTGTTCAGTCCCAAGCAACTGAACCCCAACAGCAAGCTAATCTACTGGGCAGAATATCTGTACCCTTGTGGTCAGTGCATGTCATAGTGACTGGTCAACTGCCTCCTGATGGTCAGTGCACATCATAGCAAGCAGTTGAGCCACCTTAACATAGCATTAGCATGTTATGCTTTGATAGGTTGAACAGGTGACTGGACAACCAGACACTTAGCATATTAGACTTTTATTATATAGGATTGGTGGAGGGATTATAATAATCATATAAATATTTATATGTATTGAGTATTATTGAGTATTACTTATATGTATCCTTTCAATGCTTATAAGAAACAAATGATGGTATTTAAAATATATATTCTTCAGTCATAATTGCTATTAATACAAGTTGTGCCTGAAAAGGTATTTTTAAACTCTCCTTGATTTTAATAAGATTTATAAAAGAACAATCACCATTTTCCTTCATTTACTCAACACATATCACTTAAGTTAACACATGATTACTTTCCAGAATGTGAATTCAATATAAAAAGAATTGTGATTTATCATTTTTGTTAATATTTCTTTACAGTGAAGGTTATTTGCTTGGTTGTTAGCTATATATCATATGCTTATTTTCTGCATTTATCATTCTTCATTTTTACAATTTCATTCACACATTGTCCTAACAAAGTTAGTGATGTTTTATCTTACATTAATATATTATGTTTGTGCCTCAAAAATGTTTTCACCACTGTATTATTTTCTTTTATTCTTTTCTTTTTCATTTTAAAAGAACTGCACATCCTCTTTCCTCCAGTGAGCATTTCTCTTTCTTTATATTTTGGCCCACAGCATTCTTCCTGAAGCTCATCAATTCCTGAGTTTTACCAAATTATTTTGAATCAAGGGTGTTTATATATTCAACTATAAAAGATATGCATATTATTTATTTATTTTCAATTAGGTTATCTTGTAATACTTTTATTTTTTCATTTTGAATATATGGATTCATATCCTTTGAAACAGTGGCAAAGTATGTAACTTGATGAGACTAGCTTTTCTACTCTGCAAAATGCCTTTGAGAGCCATTCAAGTTGTGTGTAATAGTAATTCATTACTTTTTAATTACTGGATATTATTCCATTGTTTGGATGCATCACAGTTTATCCATTCATCTATAGAAATCTATAGAATGATATTTGAGTAAGTAGATCTTTTTGGAGGACCAGTTGTTTGAAGGTAATTTATGACTATGACAAAAAAATTCAGAAATATCCTGGAGAAAACAATAATCAGTTCAGGGCTACAGTGAAGCCATAAATATTTGCTATGCCTTAAAAAAATCTTCTTGGATTTCCAGCAGCCAGCCTCCCCTTATATGTAATTTATTATGTATAAATGTTCAGACATTTTGTAAATGACTGAGGCGTTCAAAACAGCAAGAGAAACTAAAGCCAAGACTCTATAAATATGCCCAAATAAGGAAGAGGGTGGTTTAAACCCCTCATTTTTACATGTGTGAACCTGCCTGTGGTGATGCTAATGAGCACCAAAAATAAAAGCAATTTACACTAAAGTAAAGGAAAACCCAAGATCTAAAGACTTCATTTGGAAACAATCACAATTGTGCTTTCACCTCTTGTGGGAAAAGGGTCCAAAGTCAGGATTCTCTTCTTCAGATCTGAGAGCACATTTGTTTTTATTACATTTGCAATTTTTGAAAATGACCTTATCACTTGCTAGGAAGACACAGTGAATCTGAAAATCCTGGGATACACTTAAGGATCCTCTCCTATTTGTAGATCATCATCTTCTTCTTCTTCATCATCATCATCATCATCAAACTTGTACTTCAGGCAAGTGTCTGTCTGAATTGCAAATCTTTTCCCCATTAAGGATAGCCTAGACATAAAAAAGAAAGAATGCTTTAGAGTAAATGTACATTAAATTATGTTTAGAAATATTTTCTCTTGCTCCAACATTTACCTACCATGAAGTAAGTGCTATGGTGGGCACTGGATATATAAAGTCACAACTCATAGCATTAAAGGACTCATAGTATAGTAGAAGAGACAGATATATAAATTAATTCTTACAGACTGACAAATGTAAAGTGTTAACACAGAAGAGATGCTGCTTGGAGGACTGAGTCATAGAAGAAATTATTAATATGTTGTTGCAAAATCATGATAAATGGTTATAAGTTGGCTATAGAAGAGACAAAGTAATAAATTTGTAAAAGGCATACAGGTCTGGAATAAAATAATGTACTTAAAAATGTAATGTGCAGTTTTATCTGATGGGATGCATAAGATACATAAGGGGAAGGAGGTATAAAATACTGTTTTTTGAAAAGCAAGAAGAAAGAAGTCAGTGTGGGTGGAGCATAGGAGGAGAGTGACACAAATAAGATGCAGGCTTTCTCTACAGTTGTCTTCTCCTGAGATCTCATGAAAATCCCCCTTAACAATCCAATCATGGTAATGTAGGCTTTCTCTAGAATGCACCTCCAGAATTTTTCAGCATTTGCTTATTACTTAGTTCCAAAGTTGATTCCTCGTTTTTTAAGGTATTTGTCATAGTGGCAACCTCATTTACAGTACTACTTTTCTCTTAGTCCACTCAGATTGCCAGAACAAAGTACCATAGACTGGATGGCTTATAAACAACAGAAATTTATTTCTCAGAGTTCTAGAGGCTGGGGTTGGTATAAGCCTGGTTGGGTGAAAGCCCTTTCCTGAGACACAGACTTCTCATATCCTCATGTGGCAAAAAGGGTCAAGAGAGCTCTTTTGGGTCTTATTTATAAGGGCATTAATCTCATTCATGAGGGCTTTGTTCTCATGACCTAATCACCTCCAAAAGGCCCCACCTCCTAATAGGAGTAAATAAGTGAGGGCATGAAAATAGTTATAGGACTTGGTAATGTAATGGAGTCAATAAATTGGAGGTTTATAAGTTGATTGAAAAATTGTTAGAGTGGGGCCCAGATGGAAGGATTAAAGGTTGAAATTAAGATCTCAGAAGTGGTGCAGTTATTGGTAATGCTAAACTTGAGTATGGAGGAAATTAAGAAGTATGTATGTAGTTATTGACATCACTAAAAATTATGACTGAAACAGAAATGAAAATGATGTTAGGGAACCATAGCCAAGGCCTTTAATGGATAAAAAAGAGCCACTGTAGGTCAGTAGTTGGCAGCAACTGGAAGGGGTAGCATGTGATTTTCCTTGATGCCATGAGCTTTAAAGGAGCTTCAGATTTTGAAGAAAAGAGTAGATGATTTTGAAGTAGCAATGAGAAATAAGGCTGTCCCTGGCTCTGGGAGTCAAGATTGTGAGATAAAAATATCCACCTTTGACGGTTGTATGTCCTCATGTGACTGACAGGTCTCAATTAATCTGAGAAGGTGGAGGGTGGTTCTGGGAAGAGGTTGAAGATATAGGAGAATAGAGTGAATAGGAGACAAGTCCACAACAGTTTAGAAGAGATACTGGTAGGTAGGGAATTCAGTCAAATTAAGTAATATAGAGATCAGTATAGAGATGAAAGCCTAGATAAGTGAGGTAAAAAGGGATGTGAAACATTATAAAATAAGTCAGTATAAGCTCTAATGGGTAGGTGGCAGTGTGTTTAAGTTATAGACCCAAGTACCATGATTATTTCAATGATTTGGTGGTTGTGTGTATGAATGGCAAGGAATTAGGGGTTTTGGAGAGTTTTGAAAGTCTTGCAGGTAGTAGGAAGTTCTGCATCTTATCATGTTGTATTTGGAGCAAGTGGGACAGATTTCCTTTGTGCTCATGAGTATGTTAAAATGGCAGTGTCTAATTTAGCCCCACTACACTGCATACTCTCTAACTTCTTACCACTTCAAATGTGTTTTCTACTGAGAACTTTTGACCCACCAAAAATCAAAGAGATATCAGGTAAATGTCTACCTTCAGGCACTGACTCCATTCTTTCAGAAATAGACCCAGAACCTGCTCAGATAGGATTATCAATGGTGATTCATAAGTACCCTATAAAGACACATTAAGTGTTGCTATGGGATTACAAGGAGGGACAGTTGCTTCTTACCCTCCACCACCTCATGGGTGGATGACAGCTGTAATACCACTCTATAGTGGGAAAATTCCTACTTTTTTTTTTTTTTTCCTATGGTCAACTACCCTCATTACTTTCCTATCTACTTGTCTTCCCATCCTACTCTTAGCCTCACATTCCTTCTCTAGTACTGAGAAGGACTTCTTTTTTGGGCTGTGATAGAGGTATTTTCATTTAACTCTGCCAGGTTTCCTAAGGGCAAGATTGCATCTGACTCTCCTGGCTCCTGGACAACCATTTGCTGATTGTGAGAATTCATTTTATCTTGACAGCTCTATTTCTACACTACAACATTTACTTAAGTGCACTTCTTATTGAAATAGGCATAATAAAAATAAGGTTGCTCAAATCATAAGCATGTAATTAAATAGTTTTTTAATAAACGTAAACACATCTATTTATGCATCATTTATATCAACCACCCTCCAGACTCTGTTCATGGCCCTTCTTTGTCACTACATACATTCCTACAAAAGTAACTACTATTATGATTTTATATGACTCTCAGTGTTTAAGCTACTGTTAATTTTACTTGCTCTATTATTAAATGCAATATGTCTTTTCTTTGGTTGGAAGATTATGTTAACTATTTGGAATGCCCAAATTATTCATTAGGACTTCATCTTGATTATTAGTATAGTGGACTTGCTGTGTGACTTTGGACTTGAAGCAGTTAGTCTGTGAATAAGCTTCTTGGAGCTTATATTTCATCTCAGTCATATATGGACAAGACTGGCCTCTTCTCCAACTCACTATATAATGGGGACCATATATTAATAGGCAACTAATAATGATTTTGCTAGAATATCATAAGTTGAGAAGTAAAACTGGTGATGACATTCTGGTGATATTCATAGCAAATGTTAATCAGGAAGGCCACATGTTGGCTGTACTGCTCTTTTTGCTTCATTCCTCATCTTCTCATTAGGCTTAATGATTTCCACCTAATTTGGAGTCTCCTTATGAAAAGTAAGGCTACACTGTAGATTTCCTGACCTTGTATGTTTGAAGCATTTCATACAGCAATCCAACATTAATATTATTTCTTAATTTGAGATGATACAATTATGGAATCTATAAAAATAAGATGAAAATTTTCTACAACACTTGGGAAACAAAAGAGACATTTTATTCCTTGGCTTGATATGTTTATTAAAATGGTGTTTTATTAATTTGAAAGAATATATGCACCCCTATGTCCATTGCAGCATTATTTACAATAGCTAAGATATGAAAGCAACCCAAGTGCCCAACAATAGATAAGTGGATTAAAAGGCAGTTGTACATGTATAAAATTGAATGTTACTCAGCCATAAAAAAGAATGAAATCTTGCCATTTGCAACAGCATGAATGGACCTAGAAGGTATTATGCTAAGTGACATAAATCAATCAGAGAAAGACAAATACCCTATGATTTCACTTTTATGTGGAATCTAAAGAACAATATAAATGAACAAACAGAACAGAAAGAGACTCATAGTTGTCATAGGGGAGGGAGTTAGGGGACAGGTTGATAAAGGTAAAGGGGATTACAAGTTGGTAGTTAGAAAATAGTCACAGGGATGTAATGTACAGCATAGTGAATATGGTCAATAATATATTCTAAACCTATGTATGGTGCCAGATGGATACTGGAAATATCAGGGGTAACACTTTGTAAAGTATATGGTTGTGTATCCACTATGTTGTACACCTGAAATTAATACAAGATAACATTGTATGTAAACTATAACTGAAAAATGAAATAATAAAATAATATTGTATTTTATTACAAGAACTGTAACAAAACTACTCCAGGTATACAGGAGATAACAAAAATAAATAGGAATCATACAGAAGTAGAATACAAAGATGGTATCAAAATACAAAAATTGTCAATAATTTTATATGGTCATAGATGATTACTAGACTTATTGTGGTGATCATGTTGTAAGGTATATAAATGTTAAGTCACTATGCTGTACTGCTGAAACTAATATAATATTGTACATCAACTATACTTTAATAAATATATTTTTATTGATTTCAGAGAGGAAGGGAGAGGGAGAGAGATAAAAATATCAGTGATGAGAGAAAATCATAGATTGGCCGACTCCTGCATGCCCCACAATGGGGATGGAACCCGTAACCCGGGCATGTGTCCTGACTGGGAATCAAACCGTGACCTCTTGGTTCATAGGTCAACACTCTACCACTGAGCCATGCCAGCTGCGTTACAATATGAACTCTTACCTGGATTTTCAGGCTGCCTGACTGGGGAACTCTGACTAATACAACATGTGTGTAATAATTTAAATATAAATAATGATAAATGCTATCAATAATATGTAAGTTGGTCTAATCAGGAACCTGATTTAGATCAGTAGTCAAAGAATGCCTCTTTAAAGAAGTCGCTTTTTAAAAAACATGCAAGATGCATAGAAGTTTTGCAGGCAAAAAAGGTAGATTTATGTAAGCAGAGGAAACCCAAGATATGAACACCCTGCAACTAAAGAGATTGGTTCATTTGTGTTTGAATGTGTTGAGTGAGCAGGTGAGTGGTGTGAAATGAAGCTGTAGAGGCAAGTAGGCGTCAGTTATGTAAAACCTTGTAATTCCTTAATATCACATTCTCTTGAAGACTGTTCTAAGCAGTCTAATCTTTGGGAAGTCACTTAATCTTACTGAGCCTCTGTTTTCTGATTTGTGACATGGGGGTGATAGAACCTTCTCTATGTAAGAAGTCAGTGAGATTAAGTATATCATTTTATCTAACCCAGTGTCTGACAAAATAAATGCTCAAGCTATGAATACTGTTATTCTTTTCCCAATTAAATGCAACTCAGTAGTCTTGTTCCTCACATGGTCTTTCTTGAAAAGGTTGGTATGTGCTGATCTTTTTCTTCTCTGAAATCTACTTGTAAAAAGAGTAGTTTTGAGTTCTATTCTTATTGTTTCAAATTTTA
Organism: Pipistrellus kuhlii; assembly: GCF_014108245.1. NCBI lineage: Eukaryota > Metazoa > Chordata > Mammalia > Chiroptera > Vespertilionidae > Pipistrellus > Pipistrellus kuhlii. The sequence goes on along the minus strand of NW_023425504.1, from coordinate 4,533,403 downwards.
TGTTATCCCCTCCAGCTTATTTCCAAGATATACTATAATATAACTTGTGCATACCAATTGTCTGTAGGCTCTGCTCCATCATTATAATGTGGTTAAATGGTTGGTAAATTGTGTTTCTGGCTGCTTTTCTTATGATGAATGTTCCTTTTACAGTATTACTCAGCCTTTTTTGCCACAGGCACACTTTTGCAAGAGGGTCACCTGGGGTTAGAAGCACAGTTAGAAACCGGGGAGGTGAGTAAAACCTAATTGACTCACTGTGGAGACAGAGGCCAGAATTTTCACCTTGAGAACAAGGACACATTTAGTGTTTTTCATACTAAATGTTTTCATACAAGTTTTGTAGCTTTCACCACAAGACACCATTCAGACTTATTTTCTTTTTTCTCTTTTATTCTTTTCCCAAAAGATTTATAAAGCTATGCATATATTTACATTTTATTCTTCTATGCTGTCATTTATTGAGTTGTGTATGAATACCAAAGAGGAGGAGGAGGGGCCAATGATTCAGATTTATTATAAACATTTAATTTGTTAACATAAGCAAATTTGTCTTAGTGAAGACTGAGAAAGAAGTCTCCTTTCAGCCTACTTGTCATTTGCTCATTCCCATGTTGGTATTTCTGAGTGTTGACCAACTGATCAACCAAGGGAAATCTGAAGTTTTACTGGCTCTTGTTCTCAGTAGGGTTAGGAGATACATTTCTATATACCTGATAATTTCTGCAATTATTAGGATAATTGTCTTTTACATTGATCACCATATTTCTAAACTTTAAAGTAATATTATAAAACCTTGAAATAATAATTTACCCCTTTTCCTATTTGCATATAGCAAATAGTTCATGTTAAGTCAAACATGGAATATGGAACCTGGAAAATCACACAATAGCAAAATGTAAGTTGAATAATTAGATGCATTTAAATTACTGAAAGGAATATGATTAGTAGTTGTGATCAGTAAAGTTGGAGTTTTACTTAATATGGCATATGGTCAATAAAGTCAAGGATCTCCTTTCCTTACAGGCATTTCTTTTTTTGCATTGGTTTCTACCTCAAGCAATTCTGAATGCTCAGAGAAGAAACATTAGGAGCTCCACCTCACCTCGTAAAGCAACTAGTGTGTGTCTGTTGTCTTGGCTGAAATTTGGATTTTCAAGCTAGAATTTCAATTATCATTATTGGATGATTGTTCTTGTGAGAAAGGGTTAAAAAGGATTTGGTCTATTTGGAAGGAGGGCAAAAAATAATTAAGTGGGGAGTAATGACTGGTTAGAGGAACATGAAAAAATGCTGTTTCAAGCCAGAATCTACATTCTGGTTAGAATATTAAAATTTGATGAATTCCACCCTTAGCAAATGGGGACCCTCTCAGCGAGAAGAGAGATGGAAGAACCTTGCAGAGCTCCAAAAGCTGTGTTTCTGGACTAGGAATCAACGCACCTGAATCTGATCTTCAGATCCACCCACTTAATAGCTTGTCTGACTAGAGGCAAGTCACTTACACTTTTGGAATATTAGTTTCTCCTGGGAATGATTAAATTTTTGAATATTAAAGGCAATAGTAGATATGTGAAAACATCAGGTTCAAATCAGAGCAGGATTCTGAAAGCATGTTGGATATTACCATCATAACCATGTAGTTCTTTATTTACTGCCTATAGAACACTTTGAAGTTTTAAAGATGAATATGTTAATTACCTCAAAGTGTTCTATAGGTAGTATATCCAGAAGGGGGGGAACATGAAACTATGACAATAAACTGAAGTTTTAGAGATGAATATGTTAATTACCTCAGTTTATTGTCATAGTTTCATGTTTCCCCCCTCCTGGATATACTGAAGTGAATATACCTAAAGAATAATTTGGCTGTCATCCAAAATATCCAGGGTTTCTTTTCTTTCTGACAGAGAAATGGAGTTTGTCTGTGGTTATAGTAAAGGAGCAAATTTGGCCACTAACTTATTTGGTCATTAATTTCTAGTGTCTCTGCCAACCATTCCTTTTATTAAAACAAAATTCACTGGCTTAATCTATCTTCAGGGACATTCTGATATTTCTTTCATAGTGCAGAGAGGGGAGCACTTGGTCTTTTATATGTCTAATATAATACTTGGTACGCTCCTGACATTTAGTAAATGGGGGGTATCATCATCTCCATTTTTATTAGTAAGAGTCTTCTGTGTGTCACTATGTCTTTTCGTAGGTCATGAATAATCTACAATTCTAAATCCTCTTCCTAGTTTGACTCTGTTACCATGCTGCAGCCAGAATATATTTTATGCCCTATCTGGCCTTTCTAAATCCTCATAGGTTTGCTCACATTTTTTAATACCAAAATTATTCTCACACTAAAATGCTAGCATCATGTCCATATCTAATCTATGACTGAATTGTGTCCTTATTGTGAATGTGCTTGGCATCTGCAATTTTTGATAACTGTTTAAAATATATGAATGTCATTTTGCTCCTAGTAATAATTTTAGATTTTCTGCAAGGCATGTAGCTTTCCTCTATCTGCATGCTAATTATTTAATAAATCTATCACTGTTAACAGAAACACCATATCATATTTCCATATAAGGTGCTTATAAAAATAAGATGGAATGGAATGTTTCCAAAGGAAAAAAATGATTATGGAGTTTCGCTTTTCAAAGCTACAATATTAATTTATAAAATTATTCCACTATTTTTCAAATTGTTAACATTGCATTGAAAATGTTCTTGGCTACTGGCTGAAATTTGACATAAGATGTTTCATTCATACAGAAATTTTATTTCATAAGCTTTTTTTTAAGATAGTAATTTATCAAACTTGGACAGGGGGTTTTATTTCAATATATTTCTCTTGACTATGTACCCTTACATAAAAAAATATTTTATTGTTGACATGACATTCTATATATTAAATATATTATATTTTTATTTATAAAAGAATAAATAATCCCAATTTTTAAAGGAAAAACACTAACTTTTTTGATTTGTATCTTAAATATAAGCTCATGAGAAAATGGTTTTATTTTCTGTTGAAGGACCAGCAACCAATCACTTATCAGACCTTTATTCAGTACTCCATTGTTGAGGTCAATGTGCTAAATGCAGGTTTCTATGAGGACACAACAAACTGTAAGAGATAGAGTATTACAGACAGAAATCTATCTAGAGGTATTAGAAGTGATTCATAACAGGGATTTGTTTCTTCATATCTTATAGCTCCTGAGTGCCATGATCCAAATCATTTTAAATTCCCACCCACTTCTGTATATGTGCTCATCTAATATTTGCACTTTAAATGCTGTATTTTTAAAGTGCTGTTATAGAATTTTGCAAAAAGCTGGCGGGATTTAATAAAATTATTTTTTTCTGAATGATAGAAAGGAGTTTAGAACTAGGGCAAGCACTCAATCCAACAAAGATTTGTAAAGTAGTCAATAAACTACCTCATCCCTAACTGTAGAAAGGACTAGGGTGTACCTGAGGATTTGACAAGTCTAAGGTGGTAGGAGTTGGGGTGAGGGTCTTGGGTTGAAAGACAATATGGTGCATAAAAGCTAAGAGATAGGCAGGTGTTGGGAGGGAAAGGGGCCCATTGCATAGGTTAGAAAGATGATTTTTTTAAATTAAAAAATCTTTATTGTTGAAAGTATTACATATGTTCTCTCCCCCCCCCCCCCATTGACCACTTCTAGCTCATCCTACCCCCAATCCCAGGCCTTCAACACCCTATTGTCTGTGTCCATGGGTTGTGCATATACGCATGCAAGCTCTTCTGTTGATCTCTTCCCACCAACCCACCCACCCACCCCACCTTCCCTCTGAGGTTTTACAGTCTGTTCCATGCTTCTATGTCTCTGGATCAATTTGTTCATCAGTTTATTTTGTTCATTAGATTCCACACATGAGTGAGATCATGTGCTACTTGTCTTTTTCTGACTGGCTTATTTCGATTAGTGTAATATTCTCCAGGTCCCTTCCTGCTCAAACGCTAAGAGATCCTTCTTTTTCACTGCTACATAGTATTCCATGGTGTAAATGTATAACAGCTTTTCTACCCATTCATCTAATGATGGGCACTTGGGTTATTTCCAAATATTAGCTATTGTAAGGAGTACATATATTCTTTCTGATTGGTGTTTTGGAATGCTTAGGATATATTCCCAGAAGTGGAATCACATGGTTACAATGCAGTTCATTTTTAAATTTTTGAAGTAACCTCATATTTCTTTTCACAGTGGCTGCAACAGTCTGTATTCCTACTAGCAGTATACTTGGGTTTCCTTTTCTCCAGATCCTTGCCAGCACTTGTTTATTGATTTATTGATGGTAGCCATTCTGGAAGGTGTGAGGTGATAACTCATTGTTTTAATTTGTATCTCTCTGATAATTAGTGACTTTTGAACATTTTTTTATGTATTTCTTGGCCATCTATATGTCTTCTTTGGAGAAGTATCTATTTAAATTGGATTACCCTTTTTAAAAATTGGATTGTTTATCTTCCTTTTTTAAAGTTGTTTTTCTTAATGATCAGAATTACCACATTGTCTCCAGTCTCTACTTCGTGTTGTGAGTGAACTCCATCAGTGAATGGGAACTTTTTGGACCATCAAAAATGGCAGTACACTGCTTGATGTCCCAAATCCTCCACATCAAAATCATGTACATTGTTTTTGGGGTTGTCTTTCTGAATGTGAAGTGTAACCATAGATTTGTTGTAATGATCTTTAACATACAATCTTTTGTAAGCTAAATAACAAATTGTGGCTGTCCCAGCAGCAATGATAACTGCTGCAATTCATTTAACTCCTGTGCTGGAATTCAGACTCATGGTACCTTTACTTGCAAGGCTTATGCATGGGACACTGAATACAAATGGGATAGTGGGAACAGACTGAATCAAGGTGTAAAATGTGACCTAAAGGCATTGATTCCCCATTTAATGTATTCTTTATTTCAGTTATTGTATTCCTCATTTCTTACTGTTCTTTTTATGGTTTTTAATATCTGTGTAAGTTCTCACTGAGTTCAACTATTCTTTTCCTAAGTTCATTTAGTATCCTATAACCAGTGTTTTGAACTCTCTTTTAGATTGCTTGCCTCCATTTTGTTTGTTTTTCTGAAGTTTTGTGCTGTTGTTTTATTTGGACCATGCTTCTTTGCCTCCTTGTGTTAGTTTCTATGTATTAGGTAGATCTGCTACATCTCCCAGTCTTGGCAGGTGACCGTATGTAATAGGTGTTGTGTGAGGCCTAGTGGCACAGACTCTGTGGTCACCTGAGGTGACGAACTATGCTACCTTGGGGGAGGGCTGATGCGTATAAAATCATATTGTTTTTCTTACTCTAGCCATTGCATCTAAACTTGGATTGTTTTTTGCTCCAACATTGTGTAGGAGCTTCTCAGCTAGATTCTTGGACTTTGGTGATTGTTTAAATTGGTGTTCTTGTGGGAAAAAAGATAGAAAACTCTTATTCCACCATGATGGTAATGTCACTTTCCTGAATTTAATTTTAAATACAAATTTAACCATAACATTTTAATATTTCTTTGACATTTCCTGTAACTTTTGGAGGTTATACAAAAAGCCAAATGTGACTTCATAATTTGTATATAATTAAAAATGTCCATTTGTGCTTCTATTGCTGAATCTTTAGTTAGGAAGGAACATTGATTTTAAAATTGTCTTCTTTATTAAGCTTGGTTCATCTGAAGATTCATATAAAAGAGTGTTATTTTCTATTGAATAAGATGATCTTTAAATTTAATATTTTCTGAGCCTGTGTATATTTGCTTTGCAAGATTGTAGTTCTCAAAACCAGAAATTCTAAAATCTTTCAAGAATCCTAATAGGCCTCAGATATGTGTATTACAAACTGTGCATTTTTATTTCATAATAATTTACTAACACAGTTTACTACCTGAGCATAGGCAATTCCTGCCCCAAGACTCAGGCCAGAGAATTACTATTTGTCCTGATACCATTAGGAATGGGCTTTGGGAAAGGACAGGAAAACTGAATTCTTACCTTGGGTCCCAGCATGGTACAGTTCCCATGTGGTGCAGTTCCTTTCTCTTGGGGCTGCAGCCTTGTTTACCACCACTGTTGTTGCTTCTGCTGTTTCCAATGCTATTGACTTTACCAATCTGGGCCCAGGTCCAGGCACCAGCCACCTTCTTGGGACCTGTGCTGCCCTGGACTATCGCAGGTGTGCACACTGCATTAGATCAAGTGCTTTGCATGCATAGTGCCTGCTGTGTCATTGAGCTGCATATTCATGCTACCGATTGGCTTATATCCTATGCTCACACACATGTTCATTTGTTCTTTTGGACTTTACTTATGAACCATAAGTTCAAAGATAAAATGATTAAGAATATTAAGACACCAATAACAGAACATTAAACTAAGCACAGGGCCCTTCTGAGAACAAGGCCTTGAGGGAGAGGAAAGAAAAACTACCTCTAATTTGTTCTGATTACTATGTTGCATAAATAAACCCCACAATAATATCTCAAAATATTTTGCTACAAGACCAACAAGATTGCACCAAACTCCAAACTTCCTGGCTTCTTTGGCATTGCATCTTAGTTTTCCTTCCCAATCACATACATTTTGCTTGAGATCATTGCTTTTTTTTCCATCCAGTGGAGCTTATTTCAATTAGTTATTTGCTTTTTAAAATTTTTGTTACAATGACAGTGCTAGAAACCTAATAACGTTGTCTCTATAGAGTCAAGCAGGAAGGCCTGCATTCAACTCCTGACTAATTTAAACTCTATGACCCTCCATTTTTTTATCTGTAAAATGGGAATAATTATATTACCCATTTTACACAACCTTTTTGTATTAATCAACAAATACTTGTTGAGAACCTACTCTGTATCCATCACAATTGTGGGTGCTGGAGATACAATAGTTCCCTCATAGAGCTACATAAAATAATCAAAATATGTAAGAAAATATTTAGTATGTCATACAGAGAAAAGTCATGTCGAAAAAAAGTAGGAAGGGTTAAGGAATACTGGGGTAGAGGGAATAAGACTATTTTAAATCGGGTGGTCAGGGAAGGCTTCTCTGATTAGGTAATATTGAGCAGAGATCTGAAGGAGATGAGGGGAAAGGCAATGCAGATTCTGTGAAAAGAGCATTGCAGGAAGAGAGTACAGAAAGTACAAGGGCCAGGAGGAGAAAGGGAATCCCACAGAGGGCAATTAGGTAGATGACATAGGCCTGTTGAAGCTGTCAAGTCTTAGGCTTTTACTCTGAGTATAATTGGGAGTCATAATAGGGTTTTGAGCAGGATGTGACATGGGTGATTTGGGATTTTATTTTATTTTATTTTATTTTTATTTTTATTTTTTAAAAATATATTTTATTGACTTTTTTACAGAGAGGAAGGGAGAGGGATAGAAAGCTAGAAACATCGATGAGAGAGAAACATCGACCAGATGCCTCCTGCACACCCTCTACTGGGGATGTGCCTGCAACCAATGTACATGCCCTTGACCAGAATCGAACCTAGGACCTTTCAGTCCGCAGACCAACACTCTATCCGCTGAGCCAAATTGGTTTTGGATGATTTGGTATTTTAAACAATCACTCTGGCTGCTGTGTTGAGAATAAACTGGGATCAGAAAGGGTAGAAGGAGGGAGGCTAGCGAGAAAGTGTTTGCCATAATTTTTGTAAGGGAAGATAAGGAATAGTATCCAAGGGGATGAAAAGTGAGCATACCCTGGGTGCAGTTTGATGGAAGAGAGGACAGATTTTGTGACAGACTAGCTATAAGGTATAGAAAAGGAGTGGCATTGAGGAGACTCCACATCTTTTTGGCCTGAGTAACAGGAAGCTTAAATGAGACAATAAACACAAAGAGCTCAGCACATGCCTGGCATGCAGTTGGCATTCAATAAATTCTTAACATACCTACATGATACTTGTTAGGTCCAGGCTGGGGGGAAGCCCCAAGCCAATACAAGCATCTGCAAGGTGGATGGTGACAAAGATAGCAGGCTAGCTGGTGCCTTCCTAGGGCCTTCCTAGACCCCTGGCCCAAGGCAGGAATTCCACACCTCATTCCCTCCACCCTCCCCTCCCTAAACAGCTGTTTAAAAGAAGTACCTATGCTGTCTTTTGGCGCGAACTTCCCTGGCCCACCCTCGGACCAGTGAGCTTCGCCCGGGAGCGCCCGGGAGCGCAGATTATTGGATTCCGTGTCTTGCTTCTGAGTCGCAAACCTCTCAGCTGGGACCTTATAATACTCAGAATCCATTAGCCTCTGCATACAAAACAGATCACATCACTGCAATAACCTACAGATCCCTTGCTCCTTGCTCCTGGCTCACTAGTCAACCAACATTCACTTAAATTGACATTCAGGAAAACTGCCCTAAGTGGATTGTGAAGAACCCTGGATCCTACATTACTTCCACCACTGGCTTGTTGTGTGATCCTGGGTAACCCCTCAATTGCTCAGCAACCAAGGTGTTTATAAACAGTACAATCTAATAACATCTGCATATTCTAGCTCAAAAAGTGGTGAGGGCAAAGCAAGACCAAACGGCCAATCATGATGTAAAAATGTGTTGATTATTTAAAGTGTTAAAGAAATTCCAGGTTATTAAGTGGGAATGTTCATTATAATGATATTCCTATGGAGAGTTGATTTTAGATAGGAAAGATTGGGTCTGTTAGTCTTTTGATTTTCTTAGAATAACAGAGTCAAAGGTACTCTGAGTGCTAATCTTTTAGTTCTGAGCATCTACTATCTTCCATTTAAGAGTTTCTCATATTTTTAAAAGCCATTATTAATTTACCTTTCAGTTATTCTCCCTTTAGGCTCAGTGATTGTAACCCAAACACCCATTTCCTTATAGAATCTTCTCAAGCCATTTTGTGACTCTAAATTTGGGTGGCAAATAGCTTTCATCCCTATTGACTGCCTGAAGCACTGATTTGACAACAAAGGGAGGCCAGACTACAGCATAAGCCTTCAGTAGGACATTCCCTGAGGGCTTCCAGGCTGCAAGAGGGGGCAGGCTGGTCTGAGGAACCCCCTCTCCAGTGCACTGGGCCCCTAGTATATATTATTTAAAAAAAAGATTCACATTATTCTATTCCATGGGGTATGTCTCACATCACTCCTACACATTTCCTTCACCAAGCCTTGGGGAAAAAATTAAAGGAACATTTTCCTAGGCAGTGGCCTTATTTATATGCACATACCTTTTTCTGAATTAATAGTTTCTGAAAAGACAGGCTTTTCTCTTGTTAAAATATGATTTGTAGGAGGTTTGAAGATCAAGCTATTACAGTTATTAAGTTTCTTCCTTTCTATGGAGACCCAGAAGTTTCATACCATTCAAATCTGTTCTCTCCTCCCACACAAGGTTTCTCTGTGGTTTGAAAATGTAGAAATGTCTGACTTCATCAGAGATGGAAAGGAGCCCTGTACCTTTGACAAGGCACAAGAGAAGGCAAGGTCCACTCCTGATATACTCAAATGTCCTCTGATTTCAGCGAAAGTTTTGCATATCAGAATATGTCAACCAATAGCAATAGAAGGCTTTGAGGGACTCAAAATGTGAAAAACGACCTAGGAATTGAACATTACAGAAATGAGTGTTTATCATTGTTCACTGATAACAGGTGGATTCCTATTCTTCATGAGCTGCTACAGAGCAGAGGTTTGACAGTATAACCTAACGTTGGGATTTCCATGAAACCGTAATCCAGTGGGGACAGATGTCCTATTGGGAAACTACCAAAGATAGAAGTGAATCAGGTGATGGGACCAGACAGTAATTACACTTTTGATGTCATTAATCCTCTCATGGGTTCAATAGCAAATTGAATCACTGTATGAAATATACCTATCTATTTTGTTTCAAAACATTATGATCACCAAACTAATCCATTGGATTAAGAATCAGGAGTTTGAAAGCCTAAGCTCCCACAGTGTCAGAGAAGCAATTACATAAATTTAGTCTTCTAAAGTTGCAGTTCTACTTCAAAAGCCTATTAAAAATTAATGTTTTTTTAATCAATTTTTATTGTTCATATTATTACAAAGGTTCCTCATTTCTTCCCCCCTCCACCAGGTTCCCACCCCACCCTCCGCCCCCTCCCCATCCCCCATTGTCCTCATCCATAGGTGCACAGTTTATGTTCAGTCTCTTCTTTCCTCCCTCCCTTTCCCTGAGAACAGTCAGTCCACTCCCCTCCCAGAAAGAGCCAAACTTTCTCCTTAATTTAACCATTATTGTTCATGGTTGTTTTATTTGTGTGTGTGTGTGTGTGTTGCTTGTGTGTATACCATTTTTTCTTACATTACACATAAGAGGCCCACATTTACATCTTCATAATCTAAAACAAATTTTTTTTTACTTCTGTGTAAATAATTTCTGACATTAAACTCTCATCTCTACACAATGAGTTTAAGTGTTCAAAATCCACCCCACCCCCCAATTTATTCCTCACCTCTAAAAGCCAGACTTTCTTTTTTATTAACAGGAGAATATACTATTAGAAAACTAGTAACAACACTTACTTTACCAGTGCCTTTAGGCAGAAATCAAATACAGGGAAATACATTTTCTAAGAAATATTATATTAATCAACCACTATGTCTCTAACAGAGTAACCCAGAGGGACAAGGTTTAGGTAGCACACGTCCTAAACCACAGTGTCAAGGACTCGGGCATCTGAGTTTACTCTCAGACTCCCTGGGCCCTCAACATGCAAACATCCATCTCAGTCTCTTATTGTCTCCCTTCCTCCCTGCCTCCCTCCCTCCCTCCCACCTACCTTCCCTCCTTCTTTTCCTCCCTTCTTCTTACCCTTCCACCCTCCCTCCCTTCCTTGTTTTCTCTATCCCTTCTTCCCTCCCTCCCTTCCACCACCCACTCTCTCTTCCCCTTCTCTCTCTTTCATTCTCTCTTTTTTTTCTTTTATTTATTTGAAATGTTTGAAAGTATGTTTAATATATATATATATATATATATATATATATATATTTTTTTTTCCCCTCCCTCCCTCCCACACATCCCCTCCCTCCCCAGAGTTCCATGTCCATTGGTTGTACTTATATGCATGTATACAAGTGCTTCAGTTGATCTATTATCTCCCCCAGATCCTCCTCCCCTTCCCGCTGAAATTTGACAATCTGCTTGTTGCTTTATTGTCTCTGTATCTATCTTTTGGTTCATCAGTTTATAATGATCTTTATTATCCACAAATGAGTGAGGTCATGTGGTGTTTCTCTTTCATTGATTGGCTTATTTCACTCAGCATGATGTTCTCCAATTCCATCCAGGTTGCTGCAAATGATGAGAATTCCTTCTTTTTTATGGCAGCATAGTATTCCATTGTGTAGATATATCATAGTTTTTGGATCCAATCATCTGCTGACGGGCACTTAGGCTGTTTCCAAATTCTGGCTATTGTAGATTGTGCTACTATGAACATAGGGGTGCATATATCCTTTCTGATAGGTGTTTCTAGTTTCTTGGGATATATTCCTAGGAGTGCGATTACTGGATCAAATGGGAGTTCCATTTTCAGTTTTTTGAGGAAATTCCACACTGTTCTCCACAGTGGTTGCACCAGTCTGCATTCCCACCAGTAGTGCACGAGGGTTCCTTTTTCTCCGCAACCTCGCCAACACTTGTCGTTTGTTGATTTGTTGATGTTGGCCATTCTGACAGGTGTGAGATGGTACCGCATTGTTGTTTTGATTTGCATCTCTCGTATAATTAGTGACTTTGAGCATATTTTCATGTGCCTTTTGGCCTTCCTTCTGTCTTCTTTTGAAAATATTCTATTTAGGTCCATTGCCCATTTCTTAATTGGATCATTCACCTTCCCTTTATTTAGTTGTATCAGCTGTCTGTAGATGTTGGAGATTAAACCTTTATCAGTGGTGTTATTTGCAAATATGTTCTCCCACACCGTGGGCTTTCTTGTTGTTTTGTTGATGGTTTCTTTTGCTGTAAAAAAGCTTTTTATTTTGATGTAGTCCCATTTGTTTATTTTCTCTTTAGCTTCCATTGCCCTAGGGGTAGTATCAGTGAAGAAGTTCTTTTGGCATACGTCTGAGATTTTGCTGCCTGTGGATGCTTCTAGTATTTTTATGGTTTCCCATCTGATGTTTAAGCCCTGTATCCATTTTGAGTTTATTTTTGTGTATGGTGTAAGTTGGTGATCTAGTTTCATTCTTTTGCATGTGTCTGCCCAATTTTCCCAACACCATTTATTGAAGAAACTGTCTTGACTCCATTGTATATTCGTGCCTCCTTTGTCAAATATTAATTGAGCATAGTAATTTGGGTTGATATCTGGGTTCTCAATTCTATTCCATTGATCTATATGTCTGTTCTTGTGCCAGTACCAGGCTGTTTTGAGAGCAGTGGCTTTGTAATACAGTTTGAAGTCTGGTATTGAGATCCCTCCTACTTTACCCTTCTTTCTCAAGATTGCTGTGGCTATTCGGGGTCTTTTATTGTTCCAAATGAACTTTTGGAGAGTTCGTTCTAGGTCAGTGAAATATGCCGTTGGTATTTTAATGGGGAGTGCATTGAACCTATAGATTGCTTTAGGAAGTATGGACATTTTGATGATGTTGATTCTACCAATCCATGAACATGGTATGTTCTTCCATCTGTTTACATCTTCCTCTATCTCTTTTTTTCAGTGTCGTGTAGTTTTCTGCATATAGATCCTTTACTTCCTTAGTTAAATTTATTCCTAGGTATCTTAATTTTTTTGGTGCGATGGTAAATGGAATTGCTTTTTTAGTCTCTGTTTCTGTAGTTTCACTGTTGGTGTATAGAAATGCCATGGATTTCTTGGCATTAATTTTGTACCCTGCTACATTGCCAAATTCATTTATTAAGTCAATTACTTTTTTAATGGAGTCTTTGGGGTTTTTTATGTACAATATCATGTCATCTGCAAATAAGGATAACTTTACTTCTTCTTTTCCAATTTGGATGCCTTTTATTTCCTCCTCTTGTCTAATTGCAATGGCTAGTACTTCCAGTACTATGTCAAACGAGTGGCGAGAGTGGGCATCCCTGTCTTGTTCCTGTTCTTAGAGGGAATGGTTTTAGTTTTTGCCCATTGAGTATAATGTTGGCTGTGGGTTTATCATATATAGCTTTTATTATGTTGAGGTATGATCCTTGTACTCCCACCTTGTTAAGAGTTTTTATCAGAAAAGGGTGTTGGATTTTATCAAATGCTTTTTCTGCATCAATTGATATGACTATATGATTTTTATCTTTCAATTTGTTTATGTGATGTATCACATTTATTGATTTGTGGATATTGTACCATCCTTGCATTCCTGGAATAAATCCTACTTGGTCATGGTGTATGATCTTTGTGATGTTCTTCTGGAGTCTATTTGCTAGAATTTTGTTGAGGATTTTGGCATCTATGTTCATGATGGATATTGGCCTGTAATTCTCTTTCATTGAGTTGTCTTTATCTGGTTTTGGTATTAGGGTGATGCTGGCTTCATAGAAGGAGTTTGGAAGTGTTCCTTCCTCTTGGATTTTTTTGAATAGTCTGAGGAGGATAGGATTTAGTTCTTCCTTGAATGTTTGGTAAAACTCTCCTGTGAAGCCATCTGGCCCTGGGCTTTTGTTTGCTGGAAGCTTTTTGATGACTGTTTCAATTTCTTCCCAAGACACTGGTCTATTGAGATTTTTAGATTCTTCCTGATTGAGTTTTGGAAGTTTGTATTTTTCTAGGAATATGTCCATTTCCTCCAGGTTGTTCAATTTGTTGGCATAGAGTTGTTCATAGTATTTTGTAACTATCTGTTGTATTTCGGTGGGGTCTATTGTTATTTCACCTCTTTCATTTCTGATTTTGTTTATTTGGGTCCTCTCTCTTTGTTTCTTGGTTAGCCTGGCTAGAGGTCCATCTATCTTGTTTATTCTTTCAAAGAACCAGCTCTTGGTTTTGTTGATCTTATGTATTGTTTTTTTTGGTCTCTATGTGGTTTATCTGTGCTCTGATTTTTGTTATTTCCTTCCTTCTGCTTACACTGGGCTTTTCTTGTTGCTCCTTTTCTAACTCTTTGAGCTGTAGAGTTAGATCATCTGTTACCCTTTTTTCTAGTTTTTTTGCAATAGGCTTGTAAGGATATGAACTTCCCTCTCAAAACTGCTTTTGCTGTGTCCCATAGATTTTTGGATTGTTGTGTTTTCATTGTCATTTGTTTCCAGGATGTTTTTAATTTCTTCCTTGATTTCTCTGGTAACCCAGTCCTTGTTTAATAGCATGCTGTTTAGTCTCCATGTGTTTGATTTCTTTGGATTATTTTTATTGTAGTTAATTTCCAGTTTTATGCCATTATGGTCTGAGAAGATACTTGATATGATTTCTATCTTCTTGAATTTGAAGAGACTTTGCCTATGTCCCAAAATGTGGTCTATCTTTGAGAATGTCCCATGTGCACTTGAGAAGAATGTATATTCTGTGGCTTTGGGGTGCAGTGTTCTGAAGATGTCAATTAATTCCATCTGGTCTAGTGATTCATTTAGGATTGATATTTCTTTGCTGATTTTTTGTTTAGATGATTTGTCCAAGGGTGACAGTGGGGTATTAAAATCTCCTACTATGATTGTATTGCTATTAATCTCTCTCTTAATGTCCTCCAGCAGTTTTAATGTATTTGGTTGCTCCTGTATTGGGTGCATATATATTTACCAGGGTTATTTCTTCTTGTTGGATTGTTCCCTTTAGTATTATGAAGTGGCCTTCATTATCTCATTATGTCGTTCACTCTGAGATCTAATTTGTCAGATATAAGTATTGCTACCCCAGCTTTTTTTTCATTTCCATTTGCCTGGAAAACTTTTTTCCATCCCTTCACCCTCAGTCTGTGTGCATCTCTTTTTCTGAGGTGGGTTTCTTGTAGACAACAGATGTATGGGTCTTGTTTTCTTATCCAATCTGTTACCCTCTGTCTTTTGATTGGAGCATTTAATCAATTTACATTTAAGGTTATTATTGATAGGTACTCATTTGACGCCATTTTTATTCTATACCCGTGTTCCTTCTTCACTTCTTATTTCTTTATTTTTACAGTAGACCCTTTAGCATTTCTTGCATTGCTGTTTTGGTGGAGATAAATTCCTTCAGTCTTTTTTTGTCTGTGAAGCTCCTGATTTCCCCTTCAATTTTGATTGATAGCCTTGCTGGGTACAGTATTCTTGGATTCAGACCCTTCCTTTGCATGACTTTGTATATTTCATCCCAATCCCTTCTGGCCTGATAAGTTTCTGTTGAGAAATCAGTTGCTAGTCTGATGGGGGTTCCTTTGAATGTAACTTTCTGTCTCTCTCTGGCTGCTTTTAAGATTCTTACTTTGTCGTTGTTGTTTGCCAACTTAATTATAATATGTCTTGGAGTCTGTCTTCTGGGATTCATTTTGCTTGGGACTCTGTGAGCATCTTGGATTTTTGTGTTTTTTTTCTTCTCTATTTCAGGAAAGTTTTCTGTCATTATTTCTTGAAATACTTTTTCCATGTCTACCTCAGTTTCCTTTCCTTCTGGAACCCCTATTATTTGATTATTTTGTTTTGTATTGTCCCAAAGCTCCCGTAGGCTCTCCTCCTGCTTTTTAATCTTTTTTTCTAGAAGTTGCTCTACTTGGGTATTTTTTTCCATCTTATCTTCTAGCTCACTGATGCAATCCTCTGCTTCATCTAGTCTATTCTTGATGCTTTCTATTGAGTTCTTCATGGTAGTGATGTCATTTTTCATTTCTTCTTGGTTCTTCTTCAGTTCCTCATGGCTCTTCTTCAGTTCCTCATGGTTCTTCCTCATTTCTTCTTGGCTATTGTCAAATTTCTCTTCCATTCTTTTTAACCATCCTATGATCATTACTCTGAATTTTTGCTCTGGTAGGCTGCTTGCCTCTGACTCGTTTACTTCCTTTTCTGGTGATGCCTGCTTTTCTTTCATGTGCGGACTATGTTTTTGTCTCCCCATGGCCTCTCTTTTCAGGATGTCTGGTTATGTGGTGTTCCTTCTCCTGCATTGATTTAAAGGTACAAAATACAACACTACCAGATACAACACAAGAGGCACTTAACAGGAATGTATTTACAATATTAATAACCTCTAATAAAGGTGACCACTAGAGAAAGACAACTTAGGCGTAGGAGAGAAGGAAGAAAGGTAAAAATAAAATAAAGAGAAATTTAAAAAAAAATTAAAATTAAGATAAAAAAATTAAGTAAATAAAAAAAAGAGGGATAAAGAGATAGGAAAAGAAGAAAAAAGTAATGACAAAATGAAGTTGGAAAACAGGGAAAAAAAGAAGAGAGAGAGAGAGAGAGAGAGAGAGAGAGAGAGAAAGAGAGAGAAGAAGCAAACTAAAAGCGAAATGGGAAATAAACTATATATATATGTGGAGAAAATTGCCATACAACAACCTCTGAACCCAGCCAATGCCAGTAACAATACTTGGAGATTAATACAAACTACAATATCCACTATTATTAAGTAAGGCTACGATATACAGAAGTAACAGAAACAAACAAAAACAGAGGATTTAAAAAAAAATACAAAGCAACAATAACAATACAGGAATAAGCATAACAATTTCACTAAAAAGCATAAAAATTCACAACAATCAACCTTCACACAAACAATGCAAAAAGGATAGAGGGGAGAACAGTTTTTTTTTTTTTTTAACTTGTTAAAATAGTGCAGAGATTGGTATTTATACACTTGGATCAGGGGTTGGAACTTAGGTCTATAAGTATAGTGAGAGCTTTAGCAGGGGGTATACAGAAAGAATAGAGGAAAAACTAAAGCTGGAAAGGGATAGGATAAACTGTAGACTAAAGAGTAAAGTTTAGTAAGAGAGTGATGGTGTAAAGGTTGAGTTGAGATAGGGTTGAATGATGCTATAGTAGAGATTAAAATAGAATGAAGGTTACTCCCAATGTAAAATAAAGAAAAAAATAAAATGGTACTGGAGAGGATGAAAAAAAAAAAGGAAGAAAAATTGCAAAATAGCAGTAGTAATAGTGATGATAGAGATTGAAAAATGTAATAATTGAAAAGGTAAAATCAAGCAAGGAAAAAAGAAAAAAAATTGTTTCTTAAGTAAATGATATGAAAAATGAAAATGAAATAAAAGATGTAAAAAATGGAAATAAAATAAAGAATAGTAAAATTATCATAAAAATGTCCAGTAGTGGTCATTCACTTCCTCAGTTAATGTATTTGGCACTCCTGATTCTCGGACCTGACAGTCTTGCAGTTCCCAGCATTCCACTGCACCTCAATTTTGTAAGGTAATCCTTAATTTTAAGTAGGCTATATCTTAGTTATTTGTGTCCATTTATTTTAGATTAATTAAAAGAAAAAAGAAAAGAAAAAAAAAAGCAGTTTGTAATTCAGCTTATGTGTCAGTGTTTACAGTTTGACCTCCCAGTCTTTTTGGTTGCTCTGGCCTTCTTTCTCTATGGCTCTAGCTGGCAGGGTGCCAGCTGGCTCCCAGACTATCTCTTCTGGCTCCGATCCCTTGTTTCCAGGAAGGCAATTTCCCCCTGCAATTTCCCCGGATATGCCCAACTAGGCAGTCCTTCCCTAGTATTCCAAAGCTAGGGGGTGAAGGGGATCAGGCGCCAAGGTGTCCAGATGTTCCGCCCTTGGCTGGACAGCCGCGATTCTTAACACACTGTCCCGTGTCCCCTGGCGTTTTTTTAAAAAAGAATTCCGCTTCTGGGGAAGCTTACGTCAAACCCAGCACTAGGTGTCGCTGCAGCCTTCTTTGGGCTCAGCTCAGAGGGCGCTCCCCCCTACAGTGGAGGTGGGGCCTCGCCGGAGCTCCGGCTATGGCTAGCTGCGCCGTGGGACCAGGAACCCTCAGGCTATCCTCGCAAACTCTGACCTTTCAGTGGGTGACCGAAGACCTCCCTTGAATCCACGTGTTTGCGCCGATTCGGGCTTCTCAGCTGCTAGATGGACCTCTCCGCTGTGGGATTTCCAGGCCTCAGAGAAGCTACTCCTTTCCCTCCGAACTGCAGCCTGCAGCTTGCCTCCGCCGCCGCCGCCACCACCACCGCCGCTGCCGCTGCCACTGGAGTGCTGGCCACCCGGCCAGGAAATCCTGTCCAGCGGACCGCTCCCTACCTTCCTTGAGAACTCTGCTGCTCCTCAGCTGCCAATCAACATTCCCTGAGTGACTCAGACGCTACTTTTATCTGTTCTGGGACCAGAGTCAGAACAAGTCCAACTGTTCGGTCGCCATCTTCAGGCTCCGCCCTAAAAATTAATGTTTTTTAAATTTAAGAAAATGGAGAATTGTCTGTTATTATATCACCACAAAACATAGTCATTGCAAAGAAGACCTTTGGAAAGGTCTTCTAACATCAGATCCAATGGTCTCATTACAACTTCTTGCTGTCAAAACTAAAAAGAATAAAAGTAATAAGAATTCAAATAAGTATGGTACATCTTTTAAAAGTAAAAATATTCATACAATGTTTTGGGTAAATTTTAATTTAAAATAGTACACTGACCTTTTTAAGTAGAGCAAATTTAAATTCATATTTTCTTCAATAATAAGAAATGTATATTATCTGGATTATAATTACAAATTATATTTTAAAAAGTTTTTTTTTTCTTGGAGTGCTTTATGGCACAAATATGATAAAAGACTGAATATTTAGTGAACTTTGGTAGATTACCTGACTATTTTTAAAATAAAACTTTATTGATCAGATTATTATACTTATTTCTCTTTTTCCCCCCATAGCTACCCTTCAACCAGTTCCCACCCAACCCCGTGCCCTTACCCCACCCACTGTCCTCGTCCATAGGTGTATGATTTTTGTCCAGTCTCTTTCCATACTCCCTATACCTTTCCCCCCCAAGAATTGGCAGTCCACTCCCTTTCTATACCCTTGATTCTATTCTATTCACCATTTTATTCTGTTTGTCATATTTTTTATTCACTTGATTTTTTAGATTCACTTGTTGATAGATATGTATTTGTTGTCACTTTGTTGTTCATAATTTTTATCTTTACTTTTTTCTTCTTCTTCCTCTTCTTAAAGAATACCTTTCAACATTTAATATAATACTGGTTTGGCAGTGATGAGCTCCTTTAGTTTTTTCTTGCCTGTGAAGCTCTTTTTCTGACCTTCAATTCTAAATGAGAGCTTTGCTGGGTAGAGTAATCTTGGTTATAGGTTCTTGCTATTCATCACTTTGAAAATTTCTTGCCACTCCCTTCTGGCCTGAATAGTTTCTGTTGAGAAACTAGCTGACAGTTGTATGGGAACTTCCTTGTAGTTAACTAACTGTTTTTCTTTTGCTGCTTTTAATATTCTCTATTTGTCTTTTGCTCTTGGTATTTTAATTATGATGTGACTTGGTGTGGTCCTCTTTGGATTCCTTTTATTTGGGGTTCTCTGTTTTTTCTGGATAGTAAATCTATTTTTTTCACCAGGTAGGGGAAGTTTTCTGTCATTATTTCTTCAAATAGGTTTTCAATATCTTACTCTCTCTCTCTCCTTTTGGCACCCCCATAATTCTGGTGTTGGTATGCTTGAAGTTGTCCTAGAGGCTCCTTGCACTATCTTCATATTTTTTAAATACCGTATTTTCCGGCATATAAGACGACCCCCTAATTTTACACTTAAAAATTCGTTTAGCGGCATATTGAGACATTTTTCTGTATATACTCGGCGACCCACGATTTTTGTTTGACTTTTTTTCGTTTCAAATGTCGTTTTATACGCCGGAAAATATGGTATATTTTTTTATTGATTTTTTTACAGAGAGGAAGAGAGAAGGATAGAGACATGAATGAGAGAGAATCATCAATCAGTTGCTTCTTGCACATCCCCTACTGGGGATGTGCCCGAAACCATGGTACATGCCCTTGACCGGAATCGAACCCAGGACCTTTCAGGCCGCAGGCCAACACTCTATCTATTTAGCCAAACTGGTTTTGGCCACTATCTTCATATTTTTGTATTCTTTTTTTCCTTTTGTTTTTCCAGTTGGGTATTTCTTGCTTCTTTGTATTTCAATCTGTTTTCTATATCCCTGAGTCTGTTTTTATTTTGTTTGTTTTTTTTCATTAGATTTCACATATAAGAAAAATCATAAGGTATTTATCTATCTCTGACTAGATTATTTCATTTAGCATAATACTCTCCAGGTTCATCCACACTGTCACAAAAGGTAAGATTTCCTTCTTTTATACCATCAGTAGTATTTCATTATATAAATGTAACACAGTTTTTTTTTTATCCACTCATCTACTGATGGACACTGGGCTCTTTCTAAATCTTGGCTACTGTAAATAACGGTACAATGTACATAGGGGTGCATAAGTTCTTTTGAATCAGTGTTTCAGCTTTCTTTGGATATATTCCCAGAAGTGGAATCACTGGGTCATAAGGCAATTCCATTGTTAATTTTTTTGAGCTAATCACATAATGCTTTGTACAATGGCTACAACAGTCTGTATTCCTACCAATAGTTTACTAAGGTTCCCTGTTCTTTGCATCCTCTCCAACACTTGTTTGTTGACTTATTGATGATAGCTATTCTGACAGATGTGAAGATATCTTATTGTGGTTTTAATTTGCATTTCTCTGAAAATTAGTTGAGTATATTTTCATATGTCTATTGGTCATCTGTATGTTATCTTTGAAGTAATGTCTCTTTAAATACTTTGCCCAGTTTTAAATTGGATTGTTTGTTTTTTGGTATTGAGTTGTATATGTTCTTTATAAA
Organism: Pipistrellus kuhlii; assembly: GCF_014108245.1. Taxonomy (NCBI): domain Eukaryota; kingdom Metazoa; phylum Chordata; class Mammalia; order Chiroptera; family Vespertilionidae; genus Pipistrellus; species Pipistrellus kuhlii. The sequence continues at coordinate 4,512,626 of NW_023425504.1, read as the reverse complement.
ATTTGAATATTAGCCCCTTATCAGACATATCATTGGAAAATATGTTCTCCTATTCAATGGTTTGTCTTTTAATTTTATTGATTGTTTCCTTTGTTGTGCAAAATTTTTTTGGTTGCCATAATCCTATTTATTTATTTATTTATTTATTTATTTTGTTTCCCTTCCCCGAAGATACATATGGGGGAAAAATGTTTCTATGAGAAAGTGTCCTTGGATTTGGACCTACCTGGATAATCCAGGGTGATCTCATCTAAAGATCCTTAATTTAATTACATCTACAAAGATCCTTTTTCCCCCAAAATAAGGTAACATTCACAGTTTTTAGGTATCTGGATGTAGACATATCTTTTGGAAGTTCATCATTCAAACCATTAGTTTATTTTGGAATTTAGGCTGTACCTTCTTCTCAGAAACATTAAAATAACTTGAAGAAGCATTGAATTACCTCAATATCATGCTTCTGCATATTTAAGGTTTGCCTATAACCAGTATAATTCTATTTCTTGACTACATAATAAGTTGAAAATTTAAGGTGAAGACATAATTAAAATTTCATAAAATAGAAAATATATAATTGTGTTTTACTCTTCCTTTTTGTTGGTAGTTCGGAACTTTATAAGCATTACTAATACCACTAGAAAAAAGCTTTTCAAAACTCAAGTAAAGCATTGAAAATGTAGCTGGCTAGTTGCTTGTACCATTTTTAAATACTGCTCATAAGTTGTTGAATTAAGGATCAAGTGAGGTATTGCTTTTGGATTTCTTTATAAATCATGATTTTAATGTAAAAGATTACTATTGCTCTTTGTAAAGAGTATATGAACAAGTGCAATATAATCATTGGGCACTATGAAAAAATGCTCACTAAGTAGAAAGTAAGGACATTTTTGACAAATAATTTTGCACCTATTTAGAATGTTCATGGAAGTTTACGGTCTGCTCTTAAAAACAAAACAAAACAAAACAAAAAAACATTATACCCATCATCAAGAAAGAATTGGGTTTGCGTTAAAGGCAAGCTGCTCGTATAGAAGTAGGTGAGTCAGCAAGATGAGTTTCTTCTTGCTTGATTTTTGTTCACCAATAAGAATTCATTTGGGATGAGAGTATTGAATGAAAGTATTATAAAATGAGGAAATGGAAGATCCTGAGGAAATAAGGACCTGCCTGTAAGATTTAGAATAACTTTTAAGAAAGCTCAACATCTCAGATTTAAATTTTAAGGATTCAATAGAAAGAAAATTCATAACCAACATAGTAACACAAAGTTAAATGTGATACAGTGGTGGCTTTCTAGCTTTAAACAATTAAACCCCACTTTCCTCTAAATCACACATGTCAAACACAAGGCCCGCGGGCCAAATCCGGCCCGCCAGGCCTTGCAATGTGGCCCGCACCACACTGTCATCACTGCACTCCGCTGCGTTCCATTACAATGACGCGCGGTGACATAGGAGGCTTGTGATCTCGCTGGCCGCCTCGCCGGCCGCCATACTTGCTATCTATTATGCATGCGCATAGATAACAAGTCACGCGAGATTCAGGAGGCGTGACCTATAGTCCGGCATCCGATGTGGTTGTGCGGGTGGCAGAGCAGAGGAGAGAGTGAGTGTGCGGGCATAAAAAATACACAGCAGAAGCTGCCAGTTCCTGGCATAAAGTGCAGGCATAAAAATCGCAACAGAATCTGCTATCTGTACCCAGCCAGGCATTTATTGACTGACTTTTTTTTTCTCCACTCCATCTGCCAAATCAAGCTATCCCTGTGCAGTTTTCAACTTTTTCCTTCTAACGCAGATTTCCCATAAACTACATCTTTTACTGCCAATATTGATCCCAAAATGTCCAGGAAAAGAAAAGTTGACGGTGAAGGCAGACAATTTAATGACAAGTGGGAAATGAATACATGTTTGTGCTTAGAGAGGGCAAACCAGTGTGTATATTGTGTTATGAGACAGTGTTGGTGATGAAAGAGTACAATATACGTCGTCATTTTGACACCAAACATAATGTTAAGTATGGCAAATATACTTTGGAAGAAAAGCATAAAATTGTTAAAGAACTAAAAGGCAAACTACAATCACAGCAGCAAATGTTTACAAAGGCTACCGCGAAAAATGATGCTGCAGTGAAAGCAAGCTTTATAGTGGCTGAAGAAATTGCCCGTACTTCAAGGTGTTTTTCAGAGGGTGCCTTTTTGAAGCAATGCATGCTAAAAGTGTGTGAGCAAGTATGCCCAGACCAGATACAGTGTTTTCAAAATGTCAGTTTGTCAAGAAACACCATTGCAGATAGAGTTCAAGAACTCTCAGGAAATCTATCATCACAGCTGGCCGAACAGGCATGCAGTTATCTCGCTTTTTCACTTGCTATCGATGAAAGCACAGACAACACTGATACAGCGCAGCTGTCCATCTTTATACGTGCTACGAAGACCGACCTCTCTGTCACTGAGGAACTTTTGGATGTAGCTGCCATGCATGGGACGACGACTGGTAGAGATATATTTGAGGCTGTGGAGAAATCTATAAATAATTTTAAATTACGCTGGGAAAAGTTGGTGGGGCTAACTACCGATGGCACACCTTCAATGTGCGGAGAAAAGAAAGGCTCGGTTGGACTAATGAAGGAAAGAATGCAAAAAGTCACTGCCACACACCCTTGATTACTTATCATTGCATTATCCACCAAGAGGCTATGTGTGGAAAAGTTCTGGACATGAATGACATAATGACGACAGTCATTAAAACTATTAACTTTATACGGCCACGTGGCCTGAATCATCGCCAGTTCCAGCAGCTTTTACAGGAGGTGGGTGCAGAGCATGGAGACGTGCCATACCACACAGAAGTAAGATGGCTGAGCAAGAGCGCAGTCCTCAAAAGATTTTTTGAGCTCAGAGAACAAATTGCTCTTTTCATGGAAAGTAAAGGAAAGCCCTTGCCTGAACTGTCGGATCCCGCCTGGCTATGTGATTTTGCTATGATGTGTGACATATGCGAGCATCTCGCCCAACTGAATCTGAAGCTGCAGGGACGCAAACAAGTCATCACGAAGATGTCTGACATGATCACAGCATTCCAGCGTAAACTTCAACTATGGAAGTCCCAACTGGAACAGGACAATCTTGCCCACTTTCCCGTTTGTTTGAGTATCTCAACCACTATTTCTGGTACTTTTCCTTGTAGTCGGCTGGCTACCAAAGTTAGCCGGTTACTAAGTGAATTTGAGCGGCGCTTCTCTGACTTTAGAACACAGCACTCAGGCTTTGACATCTTTGCCAATCCTTTTACAGTTGATGTCAACAATGTGCCCCATCACCTTCAGATGGAGATAATCGAGCTTCAGTCTGACAGTGGCCTGAAATCAAGGTTTCAGGATGTTGAAATTGAGGACTTCTACCCTCTACTGCCCCCTGACTCAATGCCAGAGCTCCGACTTCATGCTGCCCGTATTCTATCCATGTTCGGGAGCACCTATCTTTGTGAACAGATGTTTTCAATAATGAATCTGAACAAAAACAAGCACAGATCACGCATTACCGATGACAACCTCCATGCTGTTTTGCGGGTTGCTACAGCCCAAGAAATAAAACCGAACATTGACTCATTGATCCGGGGAAAACGGTGTCAGACATCTAGCCAGAAAACAAAACAATGAGCATTTTAGGTACATTCCAATATTACTGTTTTGCTTGATACCAATATTACTGTTTTGCTTGATAGCATGTGAGTTGGTTAACAGCACTGTTAAGGAAAAGATTGTTCCACTCATTTTAAATTCACATTTCTGGTTAACATTGTCAGTTTATGACTGTTCAGTAAACCATTCGGCCCACGATTTAGGCTGGATTTTAGATTTTGGCCCCTTCTCTGATTGAGTTCGACACCCCTGCAAATGAGTCTTACTTGAACGTCCAATATATATACAGATTAAACTTCAGAGGCTTTAATTGAAATTGTGGGGGAAGTGATAGGGGCAGAATGGATATGTGGTGCACTTGTCACTGTTGCAATTTTGTACTACTTGTGTGATTATTTGATCAATAGCTGTTTTCTCTATTGGACAGCACTCCAGGCTTACAGATACATCCCTAATGCCTAACAAAATGTCTGGAACTATATACATGTGTCTGTTGATGAATGAATGGTTGATGCAGAAGCTTTAAAAAAGGCTAATTGAAGTAAGCTGGATAGGTGTCAATATCTCTGAGAGCAGTGAAGGCAGAGATGATCATCTCAGCATTTATCTATAATCTCAGCATTTATCACTAATACTATTACTCAGAAAAAAACTCCATTTTAGTGCCTGGCACAGGGCCTGAAGCATAGTACATTTCATTAAACGTTTTTTAAATAAATGGTACCCAGGAAACATTAGTTGAAGGAATGAATAAATTGAAATGATTGAATGGATGAATGGGTGTCATGTGAGAATGAGAAAGAGTGGTTCAATTTTCTTCCTTAAAATCATTTTAAAAATAACTGAAATAAAACTACGTGAATATTAATCCTGGTTGTTCCTTTAAAAATATAGGAGTCTATTAAGTATAAGTTTCACTTTATTTACATGAATTCCCCAGAACTATATTGTCTGAAAGTGTGACACGTCATAAAACAACCAGAGCCAACAGTTGTGCTAAAGCCATCTTCACTCAGTACAAATTGCTGACTTAAAATTACCCACAGGAGACACTGAGTGCCCCAAATATGGACAGCTCCAAAAGAAGTATGCCCAGTTTGAAAGAATTGTGTGCCAGGAAGAAACACACAGGTTCTTTATTTTAGAAACAGATATATAAATTGCAGTTGCTTGAAGGAAACTCTACCTTGTGCCTTAGCTGGATGCATACCATTTGATCTATAGTGCATATTATAACAAGATATTGCTTAGGGATTAGAGTCGGTCGATTTGCAGTTTAACTAGTTATTCAGAGCATCAGCAGAGCAGACTAAAGCACCAAGGTAGTCTTATACCATAGTGATTTGGTACAGAATTTTCAGAGATCCAAAAACACAAATAAACAAGAAAAAAAAAAAACCACAACCACAAATATTGCAGTGTATGTGTGTGGGAGGGGGTGGGATCTGGGCAGCAGCTATCATTGGAGCATCATCACCTACTGAGTCGACTTTCCGAGTCTCAATATGTGAGATCATCTGAACACCTTGTTAACTGCTGGAGTGGGTAAAGTTGGCCCTGGGAAGAGTGAGCAAAACTGTCCTTAAAGTGGTGATCTGTAGCTGACTGGATCTAGTATACATTCCAGATGGTCCACTGATGGATACAAAATGGATACCATACAAACCTGTTTTTTTTTAATATATTTTTTCAAAACAACATTTTTACATATTTATACATGCCTATTATAAAAATGCTAGAGGCCCAGTGCACAAAATTTGTACAAGGGTGTGTGTGTCTCTCATCCTGGTCTGCACCTTCTTGCAATCTGGGACCCCTCGGGGATATCCAACTACTGGCTCCTAATCACTTGCCTTCTTGCCTATCTGTTTGATTACCCTTAACCATTCTGCTTGCCTGTCTTATTGCTCCTAAATGCTTGTCTGCCTGCCTGCCTGCCTGATCACCCCTAACCACCCTACTTGTTTGCCTGATTGCCCCTGACTGCTCATCTGCCTGATTACCCTTAACTGCTCACCTGCCTGCCTGATTGCCCCTAACATCTTGCCTGCCTGGCTGATCTCCCTTAACCACTCTGCCTGCCTGATCACCCTTAACCACTCACCTGCCTGCATGATTGCCCCTAACCACTCTGCATGCCTTATCACCCCTAACTGCCTCTGCCTTGGCCCTCACTGCCATGTCTTCAACTAGGAGGAAATTGGAATAACATCTGGAAGGTCATTCAGCTGTCCAGTCAAATTAGTATATTATGCTTTTATTATTATAGATATTTGATACAAAATAATACATAAAAAACAATGAAAATTTCCTTTCATCAATCAGCTCCATCAACGCTATGCATACTTTATCACCCACCCCTACATCCTACTTTATCACTGAGAAGTAATCATTAATGCTCACTTGGAGTCATGGTATGAATCCTCCCAGACCATGTTCTATTTTCAGTGGACTGAATGTTTTTGCCCTTCCCCCCAATTCTTATGTTGAAGTCCTAATCTCCATGAAATAGTGTTTGGAGGTGGGATTTTTGGGACTGTTTAGGTCATGACAGTAGATCTCTCATGAATAGGCTTAGTGCCCCTATAAAAAGAAACACAAAAGAGATTAGCTCTCTCTTGGCCATGGGAAGGTCCCGTGAGATGGTAGCTATCTATAAACCAGGAAGAAGGTTCTCACCAAAAAGCAAAGCTGATAGCACTTTAATCTTGGATTTCTCAGGTTCAAGAACTGTGAGAAATAAATTTATGTTGTGTAAGCACCCAGTATATAGTGTTTGATATAGTAGCTGGAACTCAGCAGGCGTCTTCAAACTACGGCCCGCGGGCCACATGTGGCCCGCAGAGGAGTCTGATCCGGTCCGCCAGGTTTTTTGGGCAGTGAGCACAGCCGAGGTGTTACAGTAGGAATTAGTAGTTCATATAGTCCGGCCCTCCAGCTCTCTGAGGGTTCGTGATCTGGCCCCCACTTTAAAAAGTTTGAAGACGCCTGGACTAAAATATACATGTGCAGATATTCAAACACATATATAAGCTCATAACATATGCATATTTCACTTTGACATGCTTTTTTCACTTAACAATATGTTGCGAAAAGTCCCAGCTAAATAATTAAAAAGTAGTGTAGCTTCAGTTAGTAACAGTTTTGTATGTATCCTTCCAGGACATTTTTCTATGAATATGCACACATATTTCATTGGTTTGGGTTATTTTTAAATAAATAGGATTATGTTATAAAATTATTATGTTAACTTGTTTTTTCATATCAGTTAATTTAGGTCTTCCTCACACTTTAATTTTTTATTTTTTTAAATAAATCTTTATTGTTCAGATTATTACAGTTGTTTCTCTTTTTCTCCCCATAGCTCCCCTTTACCTAGTTCCCCACCCCGTCCTGTGCCCTTACTGACCCCCCAACTGTCCTTGGCCATAGGTGTATGATTTTTGTCCAGCCTCTTCCCACATCCCATTTCCATTCTCCCAAGAATTGTCAGTCAACTCCCTTTCTATGCCCCTGATTCTATTCTATTCACCAGTTTATTCTGTTTGTCAGATTTTTTATTCACTTGATTTTTAGATTCACTTGTTGATAGATATGTATTTGATGTCACTTTGATATTCATAATTTTTATCTTTACCTTTTTCTTCTTCCTCTTCTTAAAGAATACCCTTCAGCATTTAATATAATACTGGTTTGGCGGTGATAAACTCCTTTAGCTTTTTTCTTGCCTGTAAAGCTCTTTTTCTGACCTTCAATTCTAAATGAGAGCTTTGCTGGGTAGAGTAATCTTGCTTGTAGGTTCTTGCTATTCATCACTTTGAAAATTTCTTGGACTCCCTTTTGGCCTGAATAGTTTCTGTTGAGAAACCAGCTGACAGTTGTATGGGAACTCCCTTGTAGTTAACTAACTGTTTTTCTCTTGCTGCTTTTAATATTATCTATTTGTCCTTTGCTCTTGGCATTTTAATAATGATGTGTCTTGGTGTGGTCCTCTTTGGATTTTTTAAAAAATATTTTTATTAAATTATTATCTGTGTATATATTTTAACATTGCCCTCCCTCCCATACATACTCTCCCTCCCCAGAGTTTTGTGTCCATTGATTGTACTTATATGCATATATACACGTCCTTCGGTTGATCTCTTATCTCCCCCAGATATCCCTATCCTCCCAGCTGTAATTTGATAGTCTGCTTGTTGCTTTACTGTCTTTATATCTGTCTTTTGGATCATCAGTTTATAATGTTCTTTAACATCCATAAATGAGTGAGGTCATGTGGTATTTCTCTTTCATTGACTGGCTTATTTCACTCAGCATGATGTTCTCTAATTCTATCCAGGTTGCTGCAAATGATGAGAATTTCTTCTTTTTTATGGCAGCATAGTATTCCATTGTGTAGACATACCATAGTTTTTTATCAATCCTCTGCTGACGGGCACCTCGGCTGTTTCCAAATTCTAGCTATTGTAGATTGCGCTGCTGTGAACATAGGGGTGCATATATCCTTTCTGATTGGTGTTTTTAGTTTCTTGGGATATATTCCTAAGAGTGGGATTACTGGGTTAAATGGGAGTTCTATTTTCAGTTTTTTGAGGAAACTCCATACTGTCCTCCACAGTGGTTGCACCTGTCTGCATTCCCACCAGCAGTGCACGAGGGTTCCTTTTTCTCTGCAACCTCGCCAACACTTGTTGTTTGTTGACTTGTTGATGTTGGCTATTCTGACAGGTGTGAGATGATACCGCATTGTTTTGATTTGCATCTCTCGGATAATTAGTGATTTTAAGCATGTTTTCATGTGCCTCTTGGCCTTCCTTCTGTCTTCTTTTGAAAATATTCTATTTAGGTCAAATGCCCATTTTTTAATTGGATCATTCATTTTCCTTTTACTTAGTTGTATAAGCTGTCTATAGATGTTGGAGATTAAACCTTTATCAGTGATAACATTTGCAAATATGTTCTCCCACACCGTGGGCTTTCTTGTTGTTTTGTTGATGGTTTCTTTTGCTGTAAAAAAGCTTTTTATTTTGATGTAGTCCCATTTGTTTATTTTCTCTTTAGCTTCCATTGCCCTAGGGGTAGTATCAGTGAAGAAGTTCTTTTGGCATACGTCTGAGATTTTGTTGCCTGTGGATGCTTCTAGTATTTTTATGGTTTCCCGTCTGATGTTTAAGTCCTGTATCCATTTTGAGTTTATGTTTGTGTATGGTGTAAGTTGGTGATCTAGTTTCATTCTTTTGCATGTATCTGTCCAATTTCCCCAACACCATTTATTGAAGAGACTATCTTGACTCCATTGTATATTTGTGCCCCCTTTGTCAAATATTAATTGAGCATAGTGATTTGGGTTGATATCTGGGTTCTCGATTCTATTCCATTGATCTATATGTCTGTTCTTGTGCCAGTACCAGGCTGTTTTGAGAGCAGTGGCTTTGTAATACAGTTTGAAGTCTGGTATTGAGATCCCTCCTACTTTACTCTTCTTTCTCAGAATTGCTGTGACTATTTGGGGTCTTTTATTGTTCCAAATGAAATTTTGGAGAGTTCTTTCTAGGTCAGTGAAATATGCCGTTGGTATTTTAATTGGGTGTGCATTGAATCTATAGATTGCTTTAGAAAGTATGGACATTTTGATGATGTAGATTCTACCAATCCATGAACATGGTATGTTCTTCCATCTCCTTCCATCTTCCTCTATCTCTTTTTTCAGTGCCTTGTAGTTTTCCACAGATAGGTCCTTTACTTCCTTAGTTAAGTTTATTCCTAGGTATCTTAATTTTTTTGGTTTGATGGTAAATGGAATTACTTTTTTAGTCTCTGTTTCTATAAGTTCACTGTTGGTGTATAGAAATGCCATAGATTTCTTGGTGTTAATTTTGTATCCTGCTACATTGCCAAATTCATTTATTAAGTCAATTAGTTTTTTAATGGAGTCTTTGGGTGTTTTATGTACAATATCATGTCATCTACAAATAAGGATAACTTTACTTCTTCTTTTCCAATTTGGATGCCTTTTATTTCCTCCTCTTATCTAATTGCAGTGGCTAGTACTTCCAGTACTATGTCAAAGAGGAGTGGCTATAGTGGGCATCCGTGCCTTGTTCCTGTTCTTAGAGGGAATGGTTTTAGTTTTTGCCCATTGAGTATAATGTTGGCTGTGGGTTTATCATATATAGCTTTTATTATGTTGAGGTATGATCCTTGTACTCCCACCTTGTTAAGAGTTTTAATCAGGAAAGGGTGTTGGATTTTATCAAATGCTTTTTCTGCATCAATTGATATGACTATATGATTTTTATCTTTCAATTTGTTTATGTGATGTATCATGTTTATTGATTTGCGGATATTGTACCATCCTTGCATTCCAGAAATAAATCCTACTTGGTCATGGTGAATAATCTTTGTGATGCTCTGCTGGAGCCGATTTGCTAGAAATTTGTTGAGGATTTTGGCATCTATGTTCATGAGGGATATTGGCCTGTAATTCTCTTTAATTGAGTTGTCTTTATCTGGTTTTGGTATTAGGGTGATGCTGGCTTCATAGAAGGAGTTTGGAAGTGTTCCATCCTCTTGAATTTTTTGGAATAGTCTGAGGAGGATAGGTTTTAGTTCTTCCTTGAATGTTTGGTAAAACTCTCCTGTGAAGCCATCTGGCCCTGGGCTTTTGTTTGCTGGAAGCTTTTTGATGACTGTTACAATTTCTTCCCAAGTTACTTTTCTATTGAGATTTTTAGATTCTTCCTGATTGAGTTTTGGAAGGTTGTATTTTTCTAGGAATAGGTCCATTTCCTCCAGGTTGTTCAGTTTGTTGGAATAGAGTTTTTCGTAGTATTTTTAACAATCCTTTGTATTTCGGCAGGGTCTGTTGTTATTTTACCTCTTTCATTTCTGATTTTGTTTATTTGAGTCCTCTCTCTTTGTTTCTTGGTTAGCCTGGCTAGAAGTTCATCTATCTTGTTTATCCTTTCAAAGAACCAGCTCTTGGATTTGTTGATCTTATGTATTGTTTCTTTGGTCTCTATGTCATTTATCTCTGCTCTGATTTTTGTTATTTCCTTCCTTCTGCTTACACTGGGCTTTTCTTGTTGCTCTTTTTCTAACTCTTTGAGTTGTAGAGTCAAATAATTTGTTACTGTTTTTTCTTGTTTTTTTGCAATAGGTTTGTAGGTATATGAACTTCCCTCTCAAAACTGCTTTTGCTGCATCCCATAGATTTTGGATTGTTGTGTTTTCATTGTCATTTGTTTCCAGGATGTTTTTTATTTCTTTCCTGGTAACCCAGTCCTTGTTTAATAGCATGCTGTTTAGTTTCCATGTGTTTGATTTCTTTGGATTATTTTTATTGTAATTAATTTCCAGTTTTATGCCACTATGATCTGAGAAGATGCTTGATATGATTTCTATCTTCTTGAATTTAAAGAGACTTTGTCTATGTTCCAAAATGTGGTCTATCTTTGAGAATGACCCATGTGCACTTGAGAAGAATGTATATTCTGTGGCTTTGGGGTGGAATGTTCTGAAGATGTCGATTAATTCCATCTGGTCTAGTGAGTCATTTAGGATTGATATTTCTTTGCTGATTTTTTGTTTAGATGATTTGTCGAAGGGGTATAAAAATCTCCTACTATTAATCTCTTACTTAATGTCATCCAGCAGTTTTGTTTTTTTTTTAATGTATTTGGGTGCTCCTGTATTGGGTGCATATATATTTACCAGGGTTATTTCTTCTTGTTGGGTTGCTCCCTTTAGTATTATGAAGTCACCTTCATTATCTCTTGTTATGTCCTTCACTCTGAGATCTATAATAATTTGTCAGATATAAGTATTGCTACCCCAGCTTTTTTTTTCATTTCCATTCAACTGGAAAACCTTTTTCCATCCCTTCATCCTCAGTCTGTGTGAGTCTTTTTTTCTGAGGTGGGTTTCTTATAGACAACAGATGCATGGGTCTTGTTTTCTTATCCAATCTGTTACCCTATGTCTTTTGTTTGGAGCATTTAAACCATTTACATTTAATGTTATTTTTGATAGGTATTCATTTGACACCATTTTTATTCTATACCCTCATGTTCCTTCTTAGCTTCCTATTTCTTTATTTTTACAGTAGACCCTTTAGCATTTCTTGCATTGCTGGTTTGGTGGAGATAAATTCCTTCAGTCTTTTTTTGTCTGTGAAGCTCCTGATTTCCCCTTCAATTTTGATTGATAGCCTTGCTGGGTACAGGATTCTTGGATTCAGACCCTTCCTTTGCATGACTTTGTATATTTCATCCCATTCCCTTCTGGCCTGATAAGTTTCTGTGGAGAAATCAGTTGCTAGTCTGATGGGGGTTCCTTTATATGTAACTTTCTGTGTCTCTCTGGCTGCTTTTAAGATTCTTACTTTGTCGTTGTTGTTTGCCAATTTAATTATAATGTGCCTTGGCATCAGTCTTATGGGGTTCATTTTGCTTTGGACTCTGTGAGCATCTTGGATTTGTGTGGGTTTTTTCTTCTCTGTCTCAGGAAAGTTTTCTGTCATTATTTCTTGAAATATTTTTCCATGTGTACCTCAGCTTCCTTTCCTTCTGGAACCCCTATTATTCGAATATTGTTTTGTTTTGTATTTTCCCAAAGCTCCCATAGGATCTCCTCCTGTTTTTTAATTTTTTTTTTCTAGAAGCTGCTCTAATTGGTATTTTTTCCATCTTGTCTTCTTGCTCACTGATGCAGTCCTCTGCTTCATCTAGTCTACTCTTGATGCTTTCTATTGAGTTCTTCATGGTAGCGATGTCATTTTTCATTTCTTCTTGGTTCATCTTCATTTCCTCTTGGTTTTTCTTCAATTCCTCTTGGTTTTTCTTCAATTCCTCATGGTTCTTCTTCATTTCTTCTTGGTTATTGTCAAATTTCTCTTCCATTCTTTTTAGCCATCTTATGATCATTACTCTGAATTCCTGCTTTGGTAGGTTGCTTGCCTCTAACTCATTTACTTCCTTTTCTGGTGATGCCTGCTTTTCTTTCATTTCTTTGTCTGCCCATGGTCTCTCTTTTCAAGATGTCTGGTTATGTAGTTATCTTTCTCCTACGTTGATTTAAAGGCACAAAATACAACACTACCAGGTACAACACAAAAAGCACTAAACAAGAATGTATTTGCGATATTGATAAGCTCTACTAAACATAACCCCTAGAGAAAGGCAAATTAGGGGATAGGAGAGAAAGAAGAATGGTAAAAATAAATAAATAAATAAATAAAAGAAAAATTAATAAGGAGTGATAAATAAAGAGATAGAAAAAGAAGAAGAAAAGTAATGTCGAAATGAAGTTGGGAAACAGGGAGAAGAAAAAAGAGAGAGATAGAGTGCGCGTGTGTGCGAGAGAGAGAGAGAGAGAGAGAGAGAGAGAGAGAAGAAACAGACTAAGAGAGAAAGGAGAACAAACTATAAATATATGTGGAGAAAAATTCCCATAGAACAGCCACTAATCCCAGCAAATGCCAGCAATAAAAACTTGGAGATTAATACAAACTACAATATCCACTTTTATTAGGCAAGGCTATGATAAACAAAAGTAAAAAACAAACAAAAACAAAGGAATTTAAAAAATACTAAGCAACAATAACAACATAAGAATAAGCCTAACAATTTCATTAAAAATCATATAAATTCAGTGTAATCAATATTGACATAAACAACAATAAAAGGATAGAGAGGAGAATAGTTTTTTTGGTGGTTCTTTTTTTTTTTTTAATTAGTTAATATAGTGAAGAGAGTGGTATTTATACACTTGGAGCAGGGGATTGGAAATTTGGTCTATAAGTACGGGAGGGTTTTAGCAGGGTTATACAGAAAGAATAGGGAAAAACTAAAGCCAGAAAGGGATAAGATAAACAGGAGACAAAAAGGGTAAAGGTTAGTAAGAGAGTGATGTCCTAAAGGTCGAGTTGAGATAGTGTTGAACGATGCTATAGTAGAGATTAAAATAGAATGAAGACTAATCCCAACATAAAATAAAGAGAAAGTAAAATGCTTCTGAAGGAAAAAAAAAAAAAAGAAGAAGAAAAAAGGAAACAAAAAATGCAAAATAGCAGTAGGAATAATGATAATTGAAAATTGAAAAATGTAATAATTGAAAAGGTAAAATCAAGTAAGGATAAAAGGAAAAAATTCGTATCTTAAGTAAAGGATGTAAAAAATGAAAATAAAATAAAGAATAGAAAAATTAGCATAAAAATGTCCAGTAGTGGACATTCACTTTCTCTGTTATTGTATTTGGCATGCCTGATTCTCAGTCCAGACAATATTACAGTTCCCAGCGTTCCACTGTACCTCAGTTTTGTAAGGTAGTCCTTAATTTTAAGTAGGCTATATCTTAGTTATTTGTTTCTGTTTATTTTTGATCAATTAAAAGTAATAAAAAAATTTTAAAAATAAAAAAAAAGGAAAGGAAAAAAAGGGGAACCCAAAAAAAAATAAAGTCAGTTTGTAATTCAGCCTCTAGGTGGCAGTGTTTCTGGTTTGACTTTCCAGTCTTTTTGGTTTTTCTAGCCTTCTTTCTCTATGGCTCTATATTTTGTCCCAGTAGGCTGTCAAGATGCCGGCTGGCCCCCAGACTGTCCTTTATCGTTCTGATCCCCTGTTTCCAGGAAGGCAATTTCCCCCTGCAGTCTCAGGATATGCCAAACTGGGCAGTCCTTCCCTAGTACTCAGAAGCAAGGGGATGAAGTGGATGAGGTGCAGGATATGTCTGCGCCCAGGTGTCCAGATGTTCCGCTTTTTGCGGGACAGTCCCGATTCTTAAAAATTTGTCCCGCGTTCCTTGGTGTTTTTTTTAAAAAGACCCGATTTTGGGGAAGATCGCACCAAACCCAGCACTGAGTCCTGCAGTGCTTGACTCCCTCTGCAGCTGCTGTCTCCCTCTGCACAGCTCTGGGCACGGGGCTGTGCAGGGCTAGGGCTGCTGAGCCGCTGGTGGCCTGAGACCACGCGGGGCTAGGGCCACTTGTGGTGCGGGGTTGGGGCTGCGCGGGGCGAGCAGGACTGGGGTCATCAGCAGCGTGGGGCTACTGGTGGCGCGAGGCCGTCCAGGGCTAGGGCTGGTCGTGGCGCTAGGCGCTGGAGCGTGGAGCTGATGGGGCGCACCCAGGCTACACTGCGTGACACAGTCGCCCCCTACACTGCGGTGACACAGAACCCTCACGTTTTCCCCACAAACTCTTACCTTCCTGTGAGTGACTGAAGAACTCCCTTGAATCCACGTGTTTGCACTGATTGGGGCATCACAGCTGCTCGATGGTCTCTTCTGCTGTGGGTTTCCTCAGAGAAGGTTCTCCTTTCTTGGTAAGATGACACAGCCTTCCCCCTGAGCCTGTAGCTCCGGGAGAGGTCTCCGCCACTACAGTGCTGGCTGCTTGGTCAGGAAATCCTGTCCAGATGACTCTTACCTTTTTTTTTTTTTTTTTTGAGTTCTGCTACCCCTTAGCTCGCCAATCTGTACTCCCTAAGCGACTTTTAGAAGCTGATTCTATCTGTTCAGGGACTAGGCTCAGAACAAGTCCGTCTGATCGATTGCCATCTTGTCTCCCCCCCAATTTTTTTCCAGTCCCATTTCTATACAAGGCCTGCTCTCCTCTGCCTCCACCCCTGGCAAGGAGGTCCCAGGCACTGAGGGGTGCATTCCCTGGCCCTGAGCTCAGCGGGTGGGAATGTGACTGATAAATCGGAGATAACCCCAGAGGGCAGGGCCTGTAGGCACCCAGGCTTGGGATAAAAACTGGATTTCTTTTGTTTGGGGTTCTGTGCACTTCTTGGACTTGTAAGTCTATTTCTTTCACCAGGTAGGGGAAGTTTTCTGTCATTATTTCTTTAAATAGGTTTTCAATATCTTGCTCTCTCTCTCTTGCACTCCCATAATTCTGATGTCGTTACGCCTGAAGTTGTCCCAAAGGCTGCTTAAACTATCTTCATATTTTTTTATTCATTTTTCTTTTTTGGTTTTCTAGTTGGGTGTTTTTTGCTTCTTTGTATTTAACATCTTTGGCTTGATTCTTGGAATCCTCTGGTCTGCTGTTGGATCTCTGTTTATTATTCTTTATTTCAGTCAGTGTATGCTTAATTTCTAATTGGTCCTTTTTCATATCCTTGAGGGTCTCACTAAATTTGTCAGGGGTTTCTAGAAGATTCTTGAGTAATTTTATAACTGTGGTTTTGAACTCTATATCCAGTAGTTTGCTTTCCTCCATTTATTTCATTTGTGACCTGTTTCTTTGTCTCCGCATTTTGGCTGCATCCCTGTGTTGATAGAGTGTTTTTTTGTGTGTGTGCTAGGTGTCCTATAGGGCCCAGTGGCTCAGCCTTCCAAATTACATGAGTTGGACATTCTTGGTGAACCCATTTGTGGGCTGTGTGCACAATCTTGTTGTAGTTAAGCCTTGATTGCTGTTGGAATCACTGGGAATAATTGACCTCCAGGCCAATTGGCTCTGAGGACCAATTCTTTCTACAATGGGAGAACTTTTGTGTTGGAGACATCCTTATGGACTTGCTTCAGTGGGGCTTTGGTGCTCACTGAGTCTGCCCCATGAATGTGTCTCTTATGGATGTAAAGAGTTATAATCTGGATGGTCTCACTCTGACCACTGGGTACACTGGCTTTTGGATCTACAAGGAGGTGCAAAGTCAGCCACTGTCTGAGGCCACTCAGCAGGAGCTACAGAGAGATCTGAAAATTTCTCCTTTTTATTTGTTGTTTAGAGGTGCCCAGATGAGGCCCAGCTGAGAAGCAATGCACGCTGTTGTCCAGCTTTGGGCCTTCTTTTGGAATCTCTGGGGCTCTCTGACCCAGCTGCATTTTGTTAGGTTTTAGATTGCAAAAGGCCAGGCCATTCGTATTCAAAAGCCTCTGCACACAGCTTGCATTGGGGTTGTAAATTGGGTGGGGTGAGGTCTCACAGAATCACCAGGGCATAGCACACAGCAATGGCTGCCTGTCATCCCTGCCCTGAAGAGGTCCCCGGGTCTCTTTGTCCTGCAGCACCATACAGGAGCAATGAACACTGCAAGCACCTCTGAGAGAAAGCTGCCCTCATATCCTGGCCCAATGCCAAACAGTTCAGTTTCTCTCCATATGAATCTAAGTCTCCATAGTGTTGCCTAGAACTGGAGTTCAGAGTAGTTGGGAGCTTGTATCTACCTCCTGATTGAAAAACACAACAGAGTGCGCAGTTGCCAGCCCATTTCCACTTTTGCCTCTGTACCTCCATACTTGCGCACCTCCACACCTCCTCCCAGTCTCAGTGTACTTTTCTCTTTCTTTCTAGATGTATGTCTTCCATTCATCCAGCCTTCCTGTGGTTTTAGATGCTATCTGCTTTGTCTTTTAGTTGTAGTTTTGATGTGGTCTTGTGAAGCAGCAAGTTCTGGTGTTTTTCTATGTCGCTATCTTGTTTCCTCCCCTCACTCTTTTAAAATGCTGTTTAAACTGTGTTAACAATAAAAGAATGTGTCATTAATTTTGCCAGTCCTTTTCTGAGGGACATTTAAGTTGTTTTCCCAGGGCATTTTTGGTTGTTATTTTTATTGTGTTTATTTGTTTATGAACTATACTGCAGTGAACATAATATATTTCTGTCTCTGGGTATGAGCCATATTATTTCTATGGGTGAAATTCCTATGTCAAAGGATTTGCACATTTTAAATTTTAAGAGATGCTTTCAAGTTGTCCTCCAAACTGCTCTTTCCTCAAATCTTCACTAATACTTGATATTGTTTAGGCTTATATATTATAAATTTGGCAGGGAAATATTTCATTATTTTAATTCGAATTTTTCAGATTACTAGTGAGGTTGATCTGTTGCTTTATTTTTAATTCTTATCTCCCATTCCATGTCATTCTGCCTCCTGATTATTCTCTCCTCCAGTTTCTTCTAGATCCAGGTCATCCTACACAGTACTACCAAGTAAATGTTCCTAAAGCTACTTCTCATCACTACTTTCCTGATGAAAATTTTACTTCAATCTTTCACTTCAGAAAGATTAAGAAATAACTGTTAAGAAGGTACATCTTCTCATATTTGAACTGTCAAGATAATTATTTAGTTCCTGTTCTGAGCCATGACCTATGCTAGGCATATTGGGAGGGAAAGTGATGTTTTATGACTTATTATCTGTCTAATGGTCCAGGAAGATCTTCTCTCTTCTGTTCCTGTCCAATGAGGTATGCAACTAGTTCCCAAGTCCACAAGCCTTGAAACTTCAAACCCCCTTTTTAAAATATATTTTTATTAATTTCAGAGAGGAAGGGAGAGGGAGAGGAATGGGAACATCAATGATGAGAGAGAATAATTGATCTACCACCTTCTGCACACCCCCTACTGGGGATCAAGCCCAAAACCTGGGCATGTGTCCTTTGATCAGAATTGAACCAGGGACCCTTCCTTCTTCAGGCCAATGCTCTATCCACTGAGCAAAACCAGATAGGGTGAAACTCCCTTTTAAGATAACTTTGGAATAATTTTCTACACTCTTTACCTCTGTGGTATCTAAACTTGCTTTTGCTTATGTATTTAGTGCATGGCAATATCCAACAAAATGGGAATGATTCTAAAATTTTCTCTTAATTCAACATTTGCAGAAAATTATGCCTGTCTGACACCCTCAGCATAATACTTAAAGCACATCACTCTTTCCCCACATATTAGTTGATTGATGCTGTCTCTTGTCCAAGCATTTCTGCCTCCCTTCAGTGAGGCTCTACCAGATAAGAATGACACTTGATTGGATATCACATTGTGAAATGGTCTGTTGACTCTGTAGAACTTTCTCAATGGGCTGTCTCTGACAATACCAAGATCCAAGTCCTGCACATGGCTGAGTGAATCTTTGGAATACTTCATTTTGGTCTCAGAGGGAATCACAAGCCTTTTGTTAGCTGCAAAATCCATCCTTCTTCCAGCCTTTTGAACTGTCATCAGAGTTCTTTGTTCAGGAATAGCAATAAAAAGATACCTACAAGTTCAGGAAGTGCACAGGACCCCAAACAAGAGGAATCCAAAGAGGAACACATCAAGACACATCATAATTAAAATGCCAATAGCAAAAGACAAAGAGAAAATCTTACAAGCAGCAAGAGAAAAACAACTAGTTATCTACAAGGGAGTACCCATACAACTGTCAGCTGATTTCTCAACAGAAACTATGCAGGCCAGAAGGGAGTGGCAAGAAATATTCAAAATGATGAACAACAAGAACCTACAACCAAGATTACTCTACCCAGCAAAGCTATCATTCAGAATTGAAGGTCAGATAAAGAGCTTCACAGACAAGAAAAAGTTTAAGTAGTTCATCAACACCAAACCAGGATTACATGAAATGTTGAAGGGTATTCTTAAAGAAGAGGAAGAAGAAGAAAAAGGTAAAGGTAAAAAATTATGACCAACAGCCGAAACTGGTTTGGCTCAGTGGTAGAGCGTCAGTCTGTGGACTGAAAGGTCCCAGGTTTGATTCCAGTCAAGGGCATGTACATTGGTTGAGGGCACATCCCCGGTAGGGGGTGTGCAAGAGGCAGCTGGTTGATGTTTCTCTCTCATCTATGTTTCTAGCTCTCTATCCCTCTCCCTTCCTCTCTGTAAAAAATCAATGAAATATATTTTTTAAAAAATTATGACCAACAAAAATGCATCAAATACAAACCTACCAACAAGTGAATCTAAAATCAAGAGAATAAAAAAAAAAAATCTGAAGAACAAAATGGACTGGTGAATATAATAGAATCAGGGACATAGAAAGGGACTGGACTAACAATTCACATGGGGAAAGGGGTCTGAGGAGTGCGGGTAGAGATTGGACAAAAATCTTATACCTATGGATGAAGACAGTGGCAGGGGTAAGGGCGTGGCATGGGGTTGGGAATCAGGTGGAGGGGAGCTATGGGGGTGGGGAGAGAGGGACACATGTAATAATCTGAACAATAAAGCTTTATTTTTTAAAAAAGATAATTACTTTTTTGTTATTTTTTAAAGAGTGAAACTCTAAAGTGTGTTATTTTTCTGTTACTTCTTATTTTGAAAAAAAAGATTTAGTGCTAATCACTAATTTTTAATTTTCTATAAAGCATCTTAGGTGTTAATGTTGCTAATATGTAATCTGAACTAAGGGAGGGGAAAACATTGACTTCAATGGGGCTGTTCTACAGTGATAGGTATTTCATAAGCTTCATTTGTGCCTTTTTGACAGGGATGGGAAAATTGTTGAAGAGGTAAAATCTCAAAGAGATGGAATTGGTACTTGGTTTTCTAGCTGTCTCTTTTGAAGTATACTTCACAAGTTTTAACAGGTAGAAACTTTGAATTTAGATACTCTTTGCTATAAGCTTACCAATATAGTACTTTTTTGATGTTGTATAGGAGATGCTTATACCTTGAGTTCAATAGTCATTACATTCAACAACTGAAATTTGTTTCACAAACCTTCTTTCTTTGTATGTCAGTTAGAAGATAGGAAACTCCAGAAAAGTGGAGTGCTCTAAACCCAGCAACCACTGCAGGCAGTAATTAATAAGAAAAAACCTAGATGGGCCAAAACAAATTACATTCATTCCAGGAACAGTGCACCAGGATGTTTATACACAACTAACTGCTCAGCTCAAGCTGGTAATGCATTATATACTGTTTTCTGTGCAGACAAACAAAGCTTCAGATTTTTACAATAAAAAATCTAAGACTACAGTGATAGCGATTAACCTGAAATAGAAGATTTAAGGCTTAATTATAATTCTGATCCAAGACAACAGACTGTGTGAACTGCTGTTGTTAAAGTGTACTATGTAAACATTGTATACTGATGGAATTTGCTTGTCAACCCAACTGGCATTTCTATGTAGTAAGCTTGTCTTTCTGTCAGCCAAGTGAATCATGGGAAAAGATCAGCATCTCAATAAAGTGTGCTCTGGATGTGTAAAGTGAGTGAGTGTGAGTGAGTGTATGTGTGTGTGTGTGTGGGGGGGCACAAACCTCAAAGAAAAGGAGCTTTGCATGGTTTTCAGTTACTTAAGGGTTAAAAAAATAATATCTTATAACAATGTGCATTTTGGCCCAAGGATAGCAAGGGCTTTTGAAGAATTGGAAGATAAACATTCTTTTTTTAAATTTGAGGAACAGTATCTATAACTTAGCTAAGTAAAGCATGCCACAGAAAGAGGATTGTAGAAAGTGAAAATAATTTTACAATGTTTTGTGCTTTTCCCTAATCTCTCTGTTGGAAATCTTTGTTTTCTAATATCTAATACTTTAGCCAATTTATATAAATAAGAGGCATTTTAAAAAATGAAGCAGCATCATAGTATAGACCCGTGGTCAGCAAACTGCGGCTCATGAGCCACATGCGGCTCTTTGGCCCCTTGATGTCTACCACAATGTGGATGTGCAAGTTGTGCATAACACTATTCCAAGAGGAGACCATTCACATAGATTGCAATCTGAATAGTGTCCTCTTAAAAGGGAGCAGCAGTAGAATTTGGGGAACCAGCTAGTATTATAAGAAATATTAATCATGCTCTGTTAATCGTGATTGTTTTATTCTGATTAAAGAAGGCACATTCTAGCCGAAACTGGTTTGGCTTAATGGATAGAGCATCGGCCTGCGGACTGAAAGGTCCCAGGTTTGATTCTGGTCAAGGGCATGTACCTTGGTTGCGAGCACATCCCCAGTGGGGGGTGTACAAGAGGCAGCTGATCGATGATTCTCTCTCATCGATGTTTCTAACTCTCTATCCCTCTCTCTTCCTCTCTGTAAAAAATCAATTAAATATATTAAAAAAAAAAAGAAGAGAAAAATCAGAAAGTCTTTGCAAATTTTCCAGGGTCAGTAATTCAAATTGTTTCAGGAAATAGAGTTAAGGATCGCTCTTTTGTAGCTGGAGTAAAAAATTAATTTATCATCATTTTCAAAAATCAAATGAGGCAAAACTATATCTCCTGACCCTCCCAATTCTTACAGTATATAGCCACACCTAGATGTTTCAATATTGTAGAGTAATTACCAGAAATGCTTAAGTAAATTTGTAAAAGTTCTGCCATCAGATTATAATTATTATTTAGTTTTCTGTAATTTTCCCTGCTACTTCTGTTTCTGGCCTATGATTGCTCAGAGCAGGGACAATACTCTGGTTTTGATGTTGATTGACTTTTATTAGGATCCTAGAAGTTTGATCTAGATTAAAATAGTGTGGGTGAGCATGAAGAACATGGAGAAAGTCAACTGGTTAAGTGAACAAATTGCCACCAAATGGAGGATATGACCTATTTTTTAATTTTATTTTGCAAGAAGGGCTTATAGCTGACAAGTTCATGGGAACACAGCAGTTGTTTAAAATAGAGGAACAAAAAAACAAAATATCTGACAGAGCATTGAGCTCATAAACCCTTATTTAAAAACTGATTGGGCTATTTGTTAATGGATTTAGCACAAATGCTGTCAAATCTCTGGTTGAACTCCAAAGCCCAGGCTTATTTTGTTATACTGTGTTATTAAATTATGCTCAGTATCTTCTGTTTCATGTGTAATACGTTTTAGAGTGGAGTAAGGGCAATCTGGCTAAACTTTATAATTATTTGAAACAAAAATAACTTTTTGCTAAAAGATTAAAGGCTTTTGTTGTTGAAAGATCTACCAACGTAGATAAGACATTTTGTTTATTAATATTATTCAATACTTTAAGTTATCCAGATTGTTTTCCAATTGTCAGGTAACCATAGTCTAATGCAAGGGTCAGTGAACTTTTTCTATAGGGAGCCAGGTAAATATTTTAGGCTTTGAGAGACAGATGGTTTCTGTTGAAACTACTAACACTGTCATTTTGTCATAAGAGCAGCAATAGAGACTATATAAATGAATGGGCATGGCTGTGTTCCAATAAACTTTATTGGAAAAAAACAGCTGGAGGGCTAGATATAGCCTGTGAGTAGGGTGTGGTTTGTGCACCCCTAGTCTAAGTGACAAGAAAGAAACTAAATTGACTAGCTTGATTTGTCAATGAGCTGTAAAAAATCAGCATATAAAACTTTGTGTGATAAGCAGTCAAAATGGAAACTACCAGAGCATAGTGAATTGTAAGCCCCACACAGATTTAACACAAATCCATTTTCCTCTGATCCTCAAAGTCTTGTTCAGGTTCAGTAGTCAGCTTTGATAGACCTGAATATCAACAAAACAGTGAATTGTGATATCCCATAGACATTTATTTTCAAGCTCTACCTTTAATGTGCCCTTCCAACTACCACTCCACACACACACTGACACACACACACATATGAACAACCCATGAAGACAAACACACACAGAGACATGCACACACAAACAAGAAAACAGTCCACCCAACACATACACTAATATTTTATGGCAAAAAAATAAAATAAAGCAGAGTAATGAAGGTCAGTCATCCAATCTGGTGAAATGGGAACCACTGTACAAACCATTGTCTCCTCTACATTTTCAATGATCCTGACTTATTAATGTCTTTGTCTCCCTGATGTTCTCTACTGTGCTAGGATGCTACTGGATCCCATAGGAGAGAGGAGAAAAATTGGGGTTTGGATGGGTCATACATTAGGGTGCTTAGGATAGTTATAGAAGATAGGATGATTTGGTACAACTTGTTTTATGTCCATAGGTAAGAATTATTCAATAGTTTTATTTTTTACTTTCTAACAACAAATTACCTAACTAAGAAAAAAATGTGTATACATTTCCTCTACCAATATTGACCATGGAGGGCAGAATCCAGTAAACACTAAATTATGTTGTTTTTCTGTTAAAGAAAGCAACTGTTTGGATTATAAAGTTTGTTTGTGTATCTACCTCTTTATATAGGAGAAATACCCCCCTCTCTCTGGGAGTATGTCATTTTTAAATCAATTTAGTGCCATGGGCCATATTTTAATCATAAATGTCAAGTATACTTATAAATAAATGTCAAGTACACATATAAATGTCAAGTGAACTATCTTGTTCTTCATATCCTTTCCTACCAAAGTGTACAAGGCACCATTCAGAAGACCTATGACTCAAGAATTCCAATTTTTAATGGAGTTTGTTTTTGTGCTGAAGGCATAGTAATGTAGTTTGCTATTGCATTCACTATGCAGCCTCACAATGGAATTGGAATCACTTTTAGAGTTGGAGTAAATGAACCACATACTTGTTTATAAGAAGTTATATAGAGAGTGTAAGCTCTCTTGGTAAATTTTTTGAAAGAAAATAGAATTAACAGGAAAAACAATTTCAAGGGAAATTGCTTGTGTGCCCATTGGATAATATTTTAAAATGATCTTTGGATTACCTACTTACTCATATAACTGGAACACCTTTGCCTTCTTCCAGTGAATATTTTCTGCTTATAAAAGGGTAAGCATGGCCCCAATTTATACTTAAACAATTTATATATTTTATTGAAATGTATCATTTTTTCTCTAAACTCAATCCGTTGGTTTTTAATAAACATATAAAGTTTTTATAGCATGTGCTGATTTTCCTGCACATGCATGCATTTCTTCCTCTATCCATTTATTATACACTTACTGAATGTCTACTATGTGTTAGGAGCTGAGTGTAAACAACAGTAAACTCAGGGAGCTTATATTCCAGTGAGGGAACAGATCTTAAATAATTAATCTCCCAAGTAAATAAATAATTAAGAATTGTAGTAAGTGCTATGAAAAAAAATTACATTGTGTTCTTAGAGCTTATAATAGAGGGAAAACTGAGCTGGTCAAGAATCAGGGAAGACTAATGAAATGCCCATTTGGGTTAAAATTGGAAAAATGCAAAGAGGTTCATTAGACAAAGAGTGGGAGGAAGAGTGCACCATGCAGAGAACTCTAGATGCAAAGTCCTTGGAATAGAAAAGAGCCCAGAGTATTGAAAGCAGGCCTAAGTCTCCCAATGACAAACAGAGTGAGCCATGCCAGCTGAGCCATTTTCTTTCTTAAATGCCTAGTCTGCCTTATAGTAGTAGAAAACAACCACAACCATAAATATAGCAATAATAACCTCAATTTAGTTGCTTCCAGGTAAATTCTGTCTAAATCTGGGATATCTTAGTTAATACAAATAATTCAGACACATTCAGATTTAAAACATCTCACATATTCTCTCTATCATTTCCTTACAGTTTCTTTTAAACTTCTAAGCATAGTAATATGTTTGTAGGGACTTGTATTTATGTAGCTGCTATATAACATTTTGGAGGAGAGGGTCTGAAAAGGCTCTTTTCTTGATTCTCTTCTTTCTATGAGATCCTCCTACTACAGTTGATCTTCCCTGGCATAACCCATTAAGAAGACTTTTGCCTGAAAGTAATAGAAAATAACCTAATAGTGCCTTAAAACACAAAGATACTTATTATTTAGTAATAAGAAAATCCAGATGCAGGTGGCCACAAAGTTGTTCTGACATTTCAGTGACTTAGGCCCATGCTATCTTTCTGCTCTGACATTCTTTGCATGTTGGCCTTTCAGTTGTGTATATATCATCTCATGGTCACAAAATGACCATTTCACATCTTGATACCACATAAGCTTCTCATGGATAAAAGAAAGAGCCACATTATCCAGGTGAAAATAATGCTATTTTTACAATGATCTGTGTCCATTCATTGATCCATCTGCTGTATTTATTAACATGCCCTTGAATATATTATTGGAATAAATCCATATAAAATGTTCTGTTATCAAAGTTAATGAATGAACTGAACCCAAATGTAAAATGGTTTAAACAAACAATAGTGTGCAATTTATTTATAAAGCCAATTAAGGGAGGAAGTTTGATTTTATAGAGGGAGGGAAGGGGGGGAGAGAGAGAGAGAGAGAGAGAGAGAGAGAGAGAGAGATCAATGTGTGAGAGAAACTTCACTCTGTTGCCTCATGTGCATACCCTCACCAGGGATCAAACCTACATCCTAGTTATGTGCCCTGATTGGAAATGGAACTGAAAACATTTTGATGTAGGGGACACCCGACCATAGCAACAATGTGGTTTCTGATCACCACATTTGATTATTGGACTTGTTGGACAGCTTTAATTTTCACTGAGTTCTTTAAAGGTGGTTGGATTTAAATAGAAGCCATAAACTTAGGAAAGGAGGACATATGTCAGCAGAAACAAACTCAGGCACCTTCAATTTCCAGGGAAGAGGATATTTTCCATCACCATCTATCAAAACCACAATGTTATCTTCAGTGTTTAGCAAACTAGAGTGAATAGAGTGATTTTACTGATGTATTGAAACTTGTTAGTTGAGAAAAGCTTTTACAAGCTGTAAATGGAAATTGAGATGAATCTAAGGCTTCGTTTCATTTTGCAAAGCAGGCGAATCTTCCAGGATTTATTTTCTTCCTGACATTCTTTTATATCATGTATTTGAGCATACTTAAGATGAAACAGAAATTTTTCATGTCTTTTGACCCTGAGCCATTTATTTGAGAGAGACTTTAAAACATGAATATTTTTTACTCTAAAAACTGCACCTTTGAAATGGCATAAAACAGTGTTTAGATCTGCAAATATCACTGACATTTCTGAAATGCAAAGAATGTTTAATAGCATGGCAGAAATTTATTATCTCTGCATGAGCATAGGTATTGCTTAGAAGTTTATGGTGTTTAAGAGTTATATAAATCAGTGGAAAATTCAGTATAGACTAGCTCTATGTAACCAGAAGTAGGTATAATAATTAGGAGGATTGTGAAACTCTTTTAATGGTTTAATAAATATGCTAAATATCTGTGGCAGCTTGCTGTTCCCTGAGCCCAGATTGCTGCTTTGTAGGTAGGTATCAATCTTCACTACTTGCTGTGTTCAACCTTTCTGAATCTGTGATCAGGATCCATCTGTTCAGCTATATTTGTTAGTGTGTTTTCTTATGGCATAAATCCTTCAAAAATGTTCATCTCTAAGTGGTGTCAGGCTACCTGCTGCATTATATTTGTCACATACAGTCTTTAACCACAGAGAACAGAAAGTAAAATATGCAAAATAGAAAGTTTTGTACTTCTGCTGAGGCCAAGGCTGCCTTGGAAATAAACAGTGGTGCTCCTGACAGATGGGTCAGAGGGATGGTAATTATGAAAGACTAGTGGCCCAGTGCACGGATTTGTGCACATTGAAAGGAAATTAATTAGAAGAAATATTTTAATATCGCTATTCACCCTTTCTCTATAATAGAGGTGTCAGAGATGAAAGAAAATTAGTAAAATGTATATGAAAATAATATATAAGTTGATTAATAAATAAGCAATAACAACATGATAACAACAACAAAGGCATGATATAAAAACAACAAAAAATTATATAAAAACAACATTGATAAAAACAGTGACTGGTAAATTGATTAAACATATTCTAATATCTCCCTCTATACCACATTAGGAGTAAAAACACTTTCAGAGTGCTTGACTAATTTCCCTTGTGATGAAGTATTTTCAACTTTAACTTTAATATCACATGCTCTTCGAACTTGAAAGCAATATATAACTGACCATGTCTGAAAAAGGGGTTAAAGTATCTACTCTGTCTAGAGTTTGTCCTTGTGATTTATTAATAGTCATTGCAGATGCTGGCATCATGGGAAACTGTCTTGAATTAATTGAAATGGGAGGCCAGTGTTAGATGGGTACAATCAATTCTTACAATCAGAACAACCTCTCCTTCCAAAGATCCTGTTAATACTTCAGCTTTGAGAAACAGACACATGCAATTGGCATCAGTGAGAACTTTATATGCATCGTGCATGCACGACTCAACATTTATTTTTAAAGTGACAGTATGTGTCATATGTACCCATCGGTGGATCAGTTAGATGGTCAGATGTACATATGGTAGGTCATTTAGCCATATATATATATATATATATATATATATATATATAGCCATGACTTGGGTCCTTGACACAAAATAGGGCATGTGAGCTCTCTGTGCTGGCAACTGGGAATTTAATAAGTCCTACCATTTAGGAACTACCACTCTTTATTAATGGAAGAATCTGGTGATATCTTAAAGATGGAAAAATGGTTTTAAATTAGCAAAGATTTTAATGTTGAAAGTTGTGATGCTCTACCCACTACCTTTTTAATTTTTTGTGTTGATAATTTTCTACAGTTCTTTCTCCTTACAGTCATTTCCATGCTTATATACTCTGAGAAAAGAATATCAGAAAAATAATTTTACTATAAAATGGATTTGAAAGTCTCCTTGAGGCTGATTGTCCAAGAGACAAGTATTTTCAACTATTTATTCTCATTTAAGAACACAGAATATTTTACCTGAAAAGGACAGTTCTCCTATTTTATGGGTTAATTATTTTGTCAAACATTTATTGAGTGCTTACAGATAGGCAAACTAGAGTTCAGAAAGTTTAAAGACTTTACTAAATTGATAAAGTCAGGCCCATATTTCCTCCTTTTCATTTTATATTATAAACTTCTGTGCTACTATTTAGTAGTATTTTGTACTTCTGATTCATTTTTATTTTGTACTATTAATTTATTCATTATTATTGTTATTTTATATAATGTGTCTAGATTGATCTCATGTTTGATAACTGTATGTTCTCACATCTCACATCTTCTGTAATCATTTTCCATATACCATAAGTTAATCTTTTAATAGTCACTTTAATGACCCTACATCCTTAGGCTTCTCTATATTAGTATTATGTTATCTATACTAATAATAGAGGAATATGTAAATTGTCCAGGACACTGTCATGTAATGATCAATCAGGATGGGGGTGGGGCTGCAGCAGAGAACTCTCAGCACACCTGTGCCAAGAGTCTGGAGGGTGAGGAAAGGAAGGGAGAGCAGATAGGCAGTTAGGGTGATCAGGCAAGGAGGGGAGCACAGATAGGCAGTTAGGGGGATCAGACCAGTAGCAGAGAGAAGATAGACAGGGCAATCTGGCAAGGAGAGAAGCACAGATAGCAGTTAGGGTGATCAGGCCAGGAGAGGAGATCAGATAGGCAGTTAGGGTGATCAGGCCAGCAGAGGAGAGCAGTTAGGGGGATTGGGATTGCAGGGGGGAGAAGTTAGGGCCATCAGGCCATCAGGGGAGCAGTTAGGGGCATCAGGCAGGCAGGTAGGTGAGCAGTTAAGAGCCAGTGTTTCCAGATTGCAAGAGGGATCCCAGATTGGAGAGGATACAGGATGGGCTGAGGGGAACATTCCCCTCCCCCCATGCATGAAATTTGTGCACCGGGCCTCTAGTTTTCAAATAATGATAGTTTTACTTTCATTATTTGAAATATATGAGTGTTTTAAGAGTATGGTATAACTCTTCTCCTTTGATGGTTCTTTATTGTATTCTCAACTCTAAATATAGGAATACCCTAGACCACTCAATGGGGAAAGAATGGTCTTTTCAACACATCTTGAAGGAAATTGAGAAGGAGTGGCCAGTG
This sequence comes from Pipistrellus kuhlii, assembly GCF_014108245.1. NCBI lineage: Eukaryota > Metazoa > Chordata > Mammalia > Chiroptera > Vespertilionidae > Pipistrellus > Pipistrellus kuhlii. The sequence continues at coordinate 4,483,555 of NW_023425504.1, read as the reverse complement.
AGATCAATGACAAGGAGAGTGTTTTATCAAGAAAACCGAGGTAAGAAAGTTTTTCAGAACAGATTGACTGGACAACCAGAAGCGATGCTTCTGAAATGTCAACTAAGATGAGAACAGAGAAGTGGTAAAATGAAGACAATTGTCTTACAGTGGCAAATGCAGTATATGGGGTGTGAGAGACAAAATAGTCCCCATTTGAGTAGCATCCAGATTGAAACAAATTTAGGACACACTCCAGACATACTGCATCAGAATTTACATTTTAACAAGATATCTAGATGATTCCAATGCGCAATAATGCTGGTGAAGAAAAACTGGCTTAGGCTTTTGAGGAGCTTGTTGAACACATACTTGGAGTTCTAAAGGACATACTAGTAGTTGAAAGCTTTGGGGGTGAGAATATAGGCATAAAAGTTTGAGTGAGCAGAAAAATTGAAAAGAAAATATAGGGATAAGAACACATACACTCTTTATTCCTTCAGGCTGCCTCTCAATCTGTAGTCTTTCCTCCAACTCAGAATGTGGTGGATCATTCCCATGTCACTTCATTTATTTTTAGCAGTTTGTCAAAAATGAGAATTATGGTGGTGGTACTTTCCTCCTCCTAACTTTCTCTGTTTTCTAAATTTTTTATAATGCTCTAATGTTGTTTTTATAACAAGGCAAACTAATATAAAACATGTATTAAGGAAATATAAGATTTAAAATGTTAGGTGCATCATAATTTGCTATTCTGCAGGAGCTAGCCTATTGGTTGTTTATTTGCCAGGTGACCTATTTACAACCTCCAGTTCTTTAGAAATCAGTACTGTCTCTGGAGATAAGAATAAGACCTGTAGTGCCAATTGAAGCTTCACAATTTTTCTCCTAGCTTTGACTTTTCTTATCTGATTTGGCTACCTCTCTGATGTAGAGCCACTATTAATCATGTGGTCAGGCATAGCTCACTGATCTTACAGAGGTGTGGAAGGGAGGGCTTGGTAAAAGCAATAAGTATAGAAGGGACTGAGGCTTTTGAAAAAATGATCCATGAAACACAGCTGTTTAAAGATTTCCATATAATACTTTTATTCTTATGCACTTTCAAACTGTTGAAGCCATGCACCTACAGCTTGCACTGTCTTTTTATACCAATTGGAGTCATTTCTTACCATCCAGAAATATATTTTCTTCTCCTGTTGCAGAAAATATATTTAGTCATTCTATGACTCAGAGTTACAGTTCCCTTCAACAGTTCCACCCCCTCTATTGGAAACAGCTGAATTTCTTTTATAGATTTCTCTATCAGCCAGCATGCAGCACTTACACAAATTCTTATCTCTTGACCTTTTTTCGTATTTGATTCATTCAAATGAATCTTGGAATAGCATGAATTTTCTAATTTAAGTTGAAGTAAAATGTGAACTTTCTTATGAATCAATGATTGCTAATCAGGTCAGATCTTGTGAGATTTTTGCAATGGTATAAAAAAATTAGCTTGAGTCCACATGTGAGAGGAAAGATAGTTATCAGGTAAAATGCTGGTATAAGACAGAGCTGTCTAAAGTCTATGGCAGTATTTAATACCAGTTTTTATATTAGTTGTTAAATATACAGTGCCTTTTATTGTATAAGAAATGTTTCAGTGCAAATTATTTTATCTTGAACCCCCTATGTAAAAGGGATAAATAATTATATCAACTCCTTTTAAAATATATTTTTATTGATTTCAGAGAGAAAGGGAGAGAGAGAGAGAGAGAGAGAGAGAGAGAGAGAGAGAGAGAGAGAGAGAGAGAGAGAGAAACATCAATGATGAGAGAGAATCATTGATCAGTTGCCTCCTGCATTCCTCCCTCTGAGGATGGAGCCCATAACCCAAGCATGTGCACTTGACCGAAATCGAACCTGGGAACTTTTAGTCTGCAGGTTGATGCTCTATTTACTGGGGCAAACCAGCTACGGCTCAACTCTATCTTTACTAGTTCTTTAAAAAATATTTTATTGATTTTAGAGAGGAGGAGAGAGAGACAAGAGATAGAAACATCAATGATGAGAGAGAATCATTAATCAGCTGCCTCCTGCACATCCTACAGTAAGGATCGAGCCTGTAACCTGGGCATGTGCTCCGACCGGGAATTGAACCACTGAGCTGTGCTGCCTGGGCCATATCAACTCTATTTAGAAGTGACAATATCAACTTTAACAGAATTTTGGATGAAGTTGATTCCAACCCTCATGGATGACTTTTAGGAGTTTAAGATTTTAGTGGAGGAAGTAACTACAAATGTGAAAATAACAAGAGAACTGGAATTAAAAATGAAGCCTGAAGTTGTAGTCAGTCATGAGATATGCTGAAATCTCATGATAAAACATTAATGGATAAGGAGTTACTTTTTACAGATGAGCTTAGAAAGTGGTTTCTTGAAATGGGATCTACTCCTGGAGAGATATGTGTGAAGATTGTTTAAATGACAACAGAGGATTTAGAGTATTATATAAGCTTAGCTGATAAATTAGCAGCAAGGTTTGAGAGGATTAGATCCAATCTTGAAAGAAGTTATACTGTGGGTGAAATGCTATTAAACAGCATCACACGCTACAGAGAAATCATTTGACAACAATGGCAAACATCATTATTGTCCTACTAGAGGCCCAGCATACAAAATCATGCAAGTAGGGTCCCTAGGGCCTAGCCTTCTGTGATCAGAGCCATCTTCTGCCTGTTCGCCAGTCCCCAGGCTGAACACTGCTTCAGCAGCTGAGCTGTCAGGCCTTTGGGATCACCAGTTCATCCCCAGCTGCTCTGGGGCTCAGGCCTGCAGGAAAGCAGACACTGGCAACTTCACCTCCTTGCGCATGTGCTGGGCCTGCCTTGATGGAAGGTACTGCCTGGTCAGGGCCACTCATGGAGGTGCCACAGCCTCCACTGCTGTTGCTGCCACTGCCGCTGTCAGTAGTGCTGGGGCTGAGGCACTGGCCGAAGCTGCAGGGCATGTCTGTGAACTACCCAGCCCTGCGTGAGCAGCCCTGAGTGGGCAGCATGTTCCATCAGCAGCTGGCCCAGTACCCATGCATGGAGGTCAAGTTGCCAACATCTGCTTTCCCACAGGCCTGAGCCCTCGAGCAGACAGGGCTGAGCTGGTGATCCCAAGGGCCTGACAGCCATCCCAGTCCTCCTTCCATCCACCTGATTCCCCCTTTCACCATCGCTGATCCACTGGAGCCTGCGGGCCAGGGACCAAGAGGTCAGCTGTTCAGCCTGCTTGCCAGTCCCCAGTCCCATCCTGCCCTGCTCATGGGCTGGGGATGGGGGGGACTGAGAGGTGCTCAATGCATCTCATGGTAACCAGTCGTTTGGTTGTCACCAAAACTGGCTTTATATATATATTTCAAGGAATTGCCACAGCCAGATTAAGACTCACTGAAGGCTCAGGTGATAGCTAGCATTTTTTGTAATACATTATTTCAAATTAAGATATGTACATTTTTATGCATAATCCTACTGCACACTCAGTAGACTACAGTACAGTGTAAACATGACTTTTATATGCACTGGTAAATCAAAAATTTTGTGTGACTCAGTTTATTGTAATGTTCGCTTTACTGTGGTGATCTGGAACCAGACCCGAAATATCTTTGGGGTATGCCTGTACCTAAATGGATCAGAATATCTGGGGGTAGGGTCTAGGCATCTGAATGTTTAAACATTCTAGGCAATTCTATTATGAATTGCTTTACAGGAACCAGGACTTTAAAGACCATGTGCATTCTAGTATGCCATACAGCTTATCTGTCAAACAAAGAGTCTGTGTGACCACCTCAGAGTGAAAAATATTATATTACTTCATTGGTCGGTGAGTAGAGAATTCCTATATGAAGGCTCCATTTTTCCTTTGATCAAAATATTATGTAATAGATGGTTATCTTTATAATGGATCTCTCTATGTTTTATTTCTGCTACCTAAATGTGCTACCTAAATAAGCTGTCAGTTCAATACTTTTTGTTCCTTACTTTTAATTCTTGTGTTATTTATAACTTCATTTTCATCTCTCTTTTCCCCCATCTCAGGCCTGTTTGGTTGGTTAAGTGAGAGGATTTATGTGTGCATTTAATAGAATTCAGTTCCTGCCCTCTCACCCTCTGCTAGCTCACAATTCACTGTAAAATAAAATTCACATTTAAAGGACTTCAATCCAAATTATTTGATTTGGCAATTACGATTTCATTTGGCAATTATCTTTTATATTTTTTTAATCTTCAAATGCCTATATTCTTTTATGTTGATACACAAACATGTCTACACAGTTTCTCTGTAACATTTTTCTATGGTATACTAGGGGCTCTTCAATAATTTTGTAGGAAGGAATGACTTTTCTTAGAAGCTGTAAAATCACAATACAAGTGCTAGTGAGGATGTGGAGAAAAGGAAACCCTAGTACACTGTTGGAATGCAGACTAGTGCAGTTATTATGGAAAAAAATATGGAGTTTCCTAAAAAAAAAAAAAAGAAAATGGAACTGCTATTTGACCCAGTGATCCCACTGCTAGGAATATATCCTAAGAATCTTGAAACACCAATCAGAAAGAATAAATGCACCTCTATGTTCATAGCAGCCCTATTTATAATAGCTAAGATCTGGAAACAGCCCAAGTGCCTATCAGTAGATGAGAGGATAAAAAAGCTATTATATATATATATATATATATATATATATATATATATATATATATATATAGAGAGAGAGAGAGAGAGAGAGAGAGAGAGAGAGAGAGAGAGATATTGTACCATGGAATACTATGCAGCTATAAAAAAGGATTTCTTACCCTTTGAGACAGCATGGAGGGACCTGAAGAGTATTATGCTAAGCGAAATAAGCCAGTCAGAGCAAGACAAGTATCACATGATCTCACTCATATATGGAATCTAATGAATAAAATAAACTGATGAACAAAATAGATCCAGAGACATAGAAACATGGAACAAACTGATGAATCTCAGAGGGAAGGGGGAGTGGGGGGGGAGGTGGGGGCCGATCGGGGCCACAGTGCACGTCAAAGCAACTGGTTGTTCTGGCCATTCCAGTCACTTGGCATGCATATATATATATATATATATATATATATATATATATATATCCCATGGACACAGACAACAGTGTGGTGGAATCTTTGGAGGGACAGGTGCATGGTATGGGGGGGGTCACTGGGGAAAAAAAGGCACAATAAAGATACATTTAAAAAAAATCACAATATGCCTGTGTGTTTGAGTGTGTAAATAGAAAAAGGGAGGAGAATGGAGTATATATTAAGAGTCTCGATGCAGGAGACAATGAGGGGACAGGTGGAGAGACTGCTCAGTCAATATCAGAGTGGAGAGGATGCTGCTATAGTTGTTCTCCAAGTGCTAGGGAGTCTCAAAAACATAAATGAGGGATATGTGGTGTCATCTCTGGTTTGGAAAGCTACAAATAAGACTTTGAGACTGACTGGCATTCTAGTAGCTGAAACCCTGACTCCCAAACACTAGTCTGTGACTTTATTTACTGCTGTTTTGGAAGTCATTATGTGACTCGAAAGACTAACTCCATGGCTGGAAATATTTTTGTGTGCCTGTGAAGCTAGAGAATTAACTTTTCTTTTTCTTTTGAATCTTGGGAAGAGACTAAGTAGGTTATCATGAGAATCTTCCTGAGTATAATGGCTGCCACCACAGATCTGTTGTAATTTTGATTTTCATTAAGTTAGGAAGATTGTATCAAAGCCAGGCAACTGTACCTTCTTCACTGTTTTAACAGATTTGGAGAATTACAATGTTATTGTCTCTGCATAATCAATGCCATTATCTTTCCCAGCTAAGTTTTAAGGGGTGACAGAGGATCCCAGGGCTTAATGTTAACATGCCCTATATTCTGGCTAGTATGACAGAAAAATTAAACAGAGAATAGGTGTGTGTGTGTGTGTGTGTGTGTGTGTGAGAGAGAGAGAGAGAGAGAGAGAGAGAGAGAGAGAGAGAGAGAGAGAGAGAGAGATCTCAGATCTTCAGATCTATGTCTTCGTTACTGATGGTCCCTATGGTCCTTTCAAGATGAAACTGATTGGATTAAAATGCAAGACTGGGTTCACAATTAAAATCCTTTTGAATTACACTATTAGTTTCAGGAGCATAATTACAAATATAATTATCCAATAATCAGTTTCTGGTTTCAATATGTACCACATGGAAATCAGATATGTATACCCATGGGAAGACTGATTTATTATGGCAGTTCAATTGTTTACAGCTTGCGCTTTGTACTTGAGTGGATTTTCTTTGGAGAGAATTTAGTCAATGCTTTTGAACATGTTTTTGTTTGTGATTGGTTATGTAATAGGGATTTCAAGCTCAATTTGGATAAGAATCTTGTTTTCTGAATTATTTCTCTATTCTGCCAGTCCACTACAACTTGCTTGCAATCATCTATATGTCCTCCCACTTACTTCTGTAATCATTCTTACTAATAAATACATGAAGGCTTTAGGAAAATAGACTTTTCTTGAGCTGTATTTATAATTTTTCATTTTCCAGTATCATCAGCTGTAAAAGGATATTGGTGAAAATGCATGTATATCAATGTGGCTGATAAGTACTCTATAAATTGAGTTAAAAGCCAATGCAAAGTCTGAAAATAGAAATCCTTAGAAAATATTAAAATATACTCACTACATTTCCTTTTCCCTACATTACCAAACTGATTTCATGGAGGATAGGGTCCATGTTTTCTGTGTCTTTGTTACCTACCATGGTAACAAATACAAGTAAGTGGGAGGACATATAGATGATTGTTACCATGGTAGGTAACAAAGAATAAAACAACTTGCACAAAAGATACTCTGTTATAAACTAATGGACATATCTTTGTAACCTGACATAAGTTAGCCTATCAATCAAACAATTAACATGGTTTCTTGGTAGATATAACTTTAGAAAATTAAAGGTGCATGGGAACTACAATATATATCTCCTTATCTATAAACTTGTTACCAGGTTGTATGTTATAATGAAAGCAAGTCTCAGACCACATTCTAGCACACATGCAAACATTATTAATGAGCAGGCACAGACACGGTTGCATGACATATTTCTGTAATCAGTTCCTATTTCTGTCCTATTAGGACCTCAAGACACTTAGTCAAAGCACTTCATATAAAAATTTCTCCGCAAGACATACTCTATTATCATGTTCATGGACTCAGATGACAGGATTCCTCATTTAGTGCCATCATATAGAACCAAAAGAACAGAGTTCTAGATCTAGAATGCTACTTCAGATGTGTACTGGTAAAGCTGCTGGTCTTGACAGATGTTTCAAACTCCTTCAGAAAGGTCTTGAGGTAAATTCTTTCTAGACAACCATGTACCCTCATGCTAATGAACCAAACCTCTGGTGCAGATTATATACCTGTATTAGGAAGGTTTGTAGTAGCTATGTAGTGACAGCCTCTGAAATAGGGTCCTTGAGACACTAACTAACCAACTCTGGAGTATATATTCCTGACTAGGAAACTTCAAGTGGTAACTATCAAACATAGGATGTAAGAGAAAGTTAATTTACACATCATCTATGCTGAAATTTGTAAAAATAAAACACAAACAATATATGAATGCTACTCTCTCATTCTTCGCCTCAATTACCCTCTGAAAAGCCACTGTTCTTATGATGGGTGATTCTGAAATGTTCTGCCTTTACAATTTGGTGTGGAGAGTCTTAGGACATGTCTAAAGATACCAAACCTGCACTTCCTTCCCTTTCCTAATGTAGGTTATGTTTGAGATCCTCTCTTGAGGGCTTCTTTTTGAGGCAAAGAGTCTGACTGGCTTTCATAAATTGTTGTCATGTTTCTTAGACACATTGCACACCTAAAAAACTTCTCCAGTGATACAGATTTAAAAGATCAAAATGCCTGACAGAAAGTGAAAAATCCCTTTATCTACCACTGATAGCTTTGTGTTTTGACAGTATGTGTCTCAGACCAAGTTTTCCTGTGCCATATTGAAGCATCCATCTTATATAAAAACTGCTGTTTGAAATTTTAACCCTACTATTTGGCTTCTTTAAATGCTTGTTTGCTTAAATAATAAGGAAATTAAGACTACTCCCACTTCAGAGAGGCCACTAAACCTTCCCCAAATGAAGTTATCAGTGCTGGCACCAAGCCAGGCCTTTGGTTGAGGTCTCAAGGCCCTAACACATAGGGGCTGGAAATATCCCATATTTGGGAGACAAAGAAGGTAAAAACATATAAATAGGGAAAGTTCCTTCATGTCAGGGCCCAGAATTTGAGAGACCCTTTCCTCTGGACCTGCGTGTAATAATAATAATGATAATAATAATAATAATAATAATAATAACGTAACTCCATATCTCTAAGCATTGCTTGGTTCTTCTCTGGTTTTCTGTAACAATATAAATATAGATCACAGGTCTACAAACTATGACCCTAGGGCCAAATCTGCCTTCCAGCCTTCATTTACTTTATTTGTAAAGAAAGTTTTATTCTGAAGGGAAACCAACATTCTCAAAGTCACTCATCATCCCATCATCCGAGAGATGCAAATCAAAATAACAATGAGGTACCACGTCACACCTGTCAGAATGGCTATTATCAACAAATCAACAAATGATAAGTGCTGGCCAGGGTGTGAAAAAAAACAAAACCCACGTGCACTGCTGGTGGGAATGCAGACTGGTGCAGCCACTGTGGAAAACAGTATGGAGTTTCCTCAAAAAACTAAAAATGGAGCTCCCATTTGACCCAGTAATTCCACTTTTAGGAATATATCCCAAGAAACTAGAAACACCAATCAGAAAGGATACATGCATCCCTATGTTCATAGCAGCGCACTTTACCATAGTTGAGATATGGAAATAGCCTAAGTGCCCATCAGTAGGTGAGTGGATTAGAAAACAGTAGTACATCTACACAATGGTATACTACACTCCTATAAAAAGGAAGGAACTCCTACCATTTGCAACAGCATCGACGGACCTGAAGAGCATTATGCTAAGCAAAATAAGGCAGTCAGAGAAAGATAAATATCACCTGATCTCACTAATTTGTGGAATACAATGAACAACATAAACTGATGAACAAAACAGATCCAGAGACAGAGAAGCATCAATCAGACTCTCAAACCTCCAAGGAAAGGTAGGGGAGGGCGAGGGTAAGACATCAACCAAAGACTTGTATGCATGCATATAAGCATAACCAATGGACACAGACACCAGGGAGGTGAGGGCATGAGTTGGGTTGGGGGTGAGGTGCAATGGGGTGATAAGAACACATATGTGATACCTTAATCAATGAAGAAAATAATTAAAAAGAGAAAGTTTTAATAAAATATCGTCATGATAATTTATTTACATATTGTCTATTTCTGCTTTTATAACACAACTAGAGGCCTAGTGCGTAAAATTCATGCCCTGGGGGGGGGGTGTCCCTCAGCCCAGCCTGCATCTTCTCCAATCTAGGATCCCTCTTGCAATCCAGAACCACTGGCTCTTAACTGCTCACCTACCTGCTGCCTGATACCCCTAACTGCTGAAGTGCTCTCCCCTCCTGGCCTGATCCCTCTAACTGCCTCTCTGTGCTCCCCTTCTGGCCTGATTGCCCTAACTGCCTATCTGCACTCTTCTCTTAGCCCAATCACCCTAAATACCTCTCTGCACTCCCCTCCTGGCCTAATCTCCCTAACTGCCTATCTGCTCTCCCCTCCTGGCCTGATCACTCTGACTGCTTACCTGCTCTCCCTTCCTCTCCTCGCCCTTTGGATCTCAGCACAGGTGTGCTGAGAGCTCTCTGCCGTGGCCCTGCCCCCACCCCCATCCTGATTGGTCATTACATGATAGAGTCCCAGATAATGTGCATATTCCTCTATCATTAGTATAGATAGCTGAGCTTAGTTGAAAGAGAGATGCAGTACCAGTTATATTTACTATTTGGCTTTTTGCAAAATGTTTGCTAATGCCTGATACAGATTAGAGTGGAGTAGTAAAGAGCAAGCACTTGTTTTTGAGTTCACTCATCATTTTATGGGGATACCAGAGGCCTGGTGCACAGGAATCAAGCACTGGTGGGGGGTGTGGTCTGTGGAGATCAGCCTACTGTGGGACCATTGCTCATCTGGGTCAGATGAGCGGCTGTGGATCCACCCTCTGAGTGGCTGCTGCCTGGTCTGGCATCTTTTATGGAGCTGGAGCACTTGCTGGGCCCAGGGACAATAGCACTGAGAGGCAGTAGAGTAGGCCTCAGTTATGCATAGACCATAAACCCACCTCCAAGCCTCCAGCATCAGCTCTGTGAGCCCTGCGGTGGTGCTATTCAACCCTGTGAGCCCTGCAGCGGTGCCTCCTCCAGGTGGAAGCAGGGATTGAGGAGGAAGAGCCTGGGGCGAGGAGACAAAAACTGCAGCCCGGTTAAACAGCCACTTATCCCTGTCAGCCAAGCAGTGCTCCCACTATGATAGCACACTGACCACCAAGGGGCAGCTTCTGCATTGAACATCTGCCCCCTGGTGGTCAGTGCACATCATAGCGACTGGTTGACTGGTCATTCTGGTCATTCTGCCATTCAGTCGCTGGGCTTTTATTATCTACACTAATAAAAGAGAAACATAAAATTAACCATCACTCCACTATGCCAAGCCATGCCCATCAGCCAATCAGGAGCGAGTATGCAAATTAACCCAACCAAGATGGTGGCTAGCCACAGAGCTGGAGCAAGCAGGAGGCTTGGCGATGGAGGGAGGGAGAGGGATAGAGAGTTAGAAACATCGATGAGAGAGAAACATTGATCAGCTGCCTCCTGCATACCCCACATTGGGGATGTGTCTGCAACAGAGGTACATGTCCTTGACCGGAATCAAACCTGGGACCTTTCAGTCTGCAGGCCGATGCTGTATCCACGGAGCCAAACCGGTTTTGGCTGTGTCTATGTGTTTTAGATACCACCCTCCCTTACTCTCTGACAGCTGTCAGTCTGCGCAATGTATTCATGGTTCTGTTTCTATTTTGTTCCTCAGTTTATTTTGTTCATTAGATTCCACATAAAAGTGAGATCATATGGTATTTGTCTTTCTCTGAATGGCTTATTTCACTTAGCATAATGTTCTCCAAGTCCATTGATGCTGTTGCAAAGGGTAAGATTCCTTCCTTCCTTCCTTCCTCCTCCTCCTCCTCCTCCTCCTCCTCCTCCTCCTCCTCCTCCTCCTCCTCCTCCTCCTCCTCCTCCTCTTCTTCTTCTTCTTCTTCTTCTTCTTCTTCTTCTTCTTCTTCTTCTTCTTCTTCTTCTTCTCTCTCTCTCTCTCTCTCTCTCTCTCTCTCTCTCTCTCTCTCTCTCTCTCTCTTTTCTTTCCCTTCCTCCTTCCCTTACTACCACCGCCTCTTTCTTTCTTCCTTCATTCCAAGTAGTATTCCATTGTGTAAATGTACCACAGCTGTTTTATCCACTCATCTACTAATGGGTACTTGAGCTGTTTCCAGATCTTGGCTACATTTATTCTTTCTGGTCCTTTTGTTCCAACAGTGATTTACCACCCAGTTTATGTTTTGATGTAATGGACCAGAAATGCAGACATAGCTTTGATCTTGTTGTACATTAAAAATGTACTAGAAGTTGTGACCTTCCATACAGTGCTTGGGTTTCAGGTACTGTGTGTGTGTGTGTGGGGGGGGGGAGCAGTAAGGGGTTTGGGAAATGATTCAATGCACCTAGTCAGGACCTTGAAACTCCTCTTAATAGGGTATTCCAAGTTTTGAATGATGCAGACTCATCTCTGTAGCTGGGACCACAGAGTAGAAATCATACAAGAAATAATTGAAGGCTTTCTCTAAGGATGATGGCTTCCAGAGGTAAAAGTCAGATGAGCAAGAACATGCTCTCTAGCCCTGACCGATTTGGCCCAGTGGATAGAGCATCGGTCTGTAGACTGAAGGGTCCCAGGTTCAATTCCTGTCAAGGACATACACCTTGGTTGCAGGCACATCCCCAGTAAGGGGTGTGCAGGAGGCAGCTGATCAATGTTTCTCCCTCATTGATGTTTCCAACTCTCTATACCTCTCCCTTCATCTCTGTAAAAAATCAATAAAAAATATTTTTAAAAAGATGCTGCCTATATGCTTTATTCTGTACTCTTACCAACTCATCAGACCTTGTTACAGTCCAGACCAGTGGCTGTAGCTCAATGGAAAGCTTGCATTTTTAATTCTTCATTCCCTAGTTTCAGTGAGTACTTGAAAAATATTTGTAGCTCAGGGAGATGTGCAATTTTATGAAGGATTACAGGTTCTGAGGAAAAGTGGTTAGTCAGTAAAAGGCAGACACTGAGATGTAGATCAGCCAAAGGGTGGGAGCTAAGATGTAGAAAATTTTGTAGGTAAGACAGTTTTTGAAGACCAGCCACTTCGTGATGCATTAATAGATACTATTTGAACAGCATATGCTCTGCTGACCCATTAGTTGTTGGGGTTCCCATTCCCCTGTATTAGAGCAGCCAAAGAGCTGCTGACTCAGGGAAGCTGGAAAAAAATGAACTGACCTACTTATTCCTTCACATTGTCCCCTCCCCCATGGCTTTATCAAAGACAGAATTTTATTGCTAAAGATAATTACGTTCTTCTCTCCAACCCTGCAGTATGTTCAAAATGAAAAATCACTTGCCTCTAAGTCTCAGCCCTTTTTTTTTTTCCTTCTGGAAGCACTTATCCCCCAGTGAAAGCCGAGGAATTATGCTAAGAATAGTAATAGCCAGAAAAGAAAGGGCAATTAAAGCTTTTTTAAGATGTGAGCAATGGGTAGCCTCTGGTCAAGAATAGACCCTGTGATCCAGGTGCACGATTCCAGCCTATGCTGCATTCCTAGTCTTTGTGCAGAGTTGGCTGAAGAAGTTTAGAGGATACATTCTAGCACACAAAAAGGAAAGTCTAGGCACTTTAAGGTGGGTGGTTTTTTTTTATTATTTCATTTTCTATTTTACACACCTTAGCTTCCAATTCTGACTGCATTTTCATGGGAGACTTTAAGGAGGATGTTATTTTCCCAGCTGCAGTCTGGTACTTTCAAGATGCAAACTTAAGCTTCTTTTGGCAGCTTCTGTTTCTCAATACTGTTTGCCCATATTTTATGACTTCTTTTCTTTATCTTCTGCTCTTTAACTTGTCATTAAATTGTGTGTGTGTGTGTGTGTGTGTGTGTGTGTGTGACAAAATCTGTGCTTAAAACGATAAATAATGGGGGATTTATTTTTTGGCTAAAAAATCATTCTCAGATAAATCCTAAGTTCTTTTTCATAGCCTTGTAGATTAATTAAATGCAATGATTAATTTCCTCACTTATTTTCATTGTATTGCAAAAATATAATGCCATGAAAACGTTTTGTAAAAGGAAAAACCTTTCACTCTTAATCTCATGATTCAAAACAACTTCTTTTTGTGCGTATTCTCCTCCTAGTAATGTTCACAGCATATGTATTTTTACATAGTTGTAAGCATTGTGGGCCTGCAACTGTGTATTCTGATTTTTTTGTTATATGTGATGTTTTAAGCATTTCGGCAAATTGCTATTATCATAGTTATATTTAACAACTGTGAAAATTCCATGAGATAGTTGGGATACGATATACTTAGCTATTCCTTTATTATTAATAAAGTCTTTTCTGCCCCTCTTTTCTCTTCTTCCCTCCTTCCTTCTTCTCTCTCCTTCGGCATCTCTTCCATTTCCTCACTTCTCCTTCTACCTACCTCTTCTTCTCCTTTTCCTGCTCCTCCTCATCTTTTCTAATACTCCTTGCAATTAGAGATAAAAACGAAAAACAACTTTGCATATACATATATTTACTAGAGGACCAGTGCACAAAATTCAAGGACGGGGTGGGAAGGGGGGGGGGTCTTTCAGGCCAACTTGCACACTCTCCCAGTCCAGTACGCCTCAGAGAATGTCCAACTGCTGGCTTTGTGGGTAGCAGGCCTAAGCCAGCAAACATACAGCCCTCTCCCAGTCCAGGACCCCTAGCTCCTTACTGCCAGTCTGCTCGCTGCTCCTTACCATGTTTCTTGCTACTCTTTAGTGCTACCATGGAGGCGAGAGAGGCTCCCACCACCTCTATTGTGCTCACCAGCCATGAGCCCAGCTTCTGGCTGAGCAGCACTCGCCCTGTGGGAGCTCACTAACTACAAGGGGCAGCTCTTGTATTGAGTGCCTGCCCCCTGCTGGTCAGTACTCATTATAGCAACCAGTCGTTTTGGTTGTTTCACCATAATGGTTGCTTAGGCTTTTATTATATACCAGGTGTACTGGTTAACAATGCAGATTTTGTAATCAAAGAAAACATGATAATTTCAAGAGAAACATCAAAAGTGCTTTATTCAAAGTAATGTCCATCACTAGATACACATTTCCTCCATATTTCAGGTAATTTGTTGATATCGTCCCAAAAGAACTTTCCTAGTTTTGAGGCAAACCATTCAGAGACCCAACTGTCCACTTCTTCGTACGTTTTGAAGTGCTGCTCAGAAAATGCATGTGCCATCAATCAGAACAAGTGGTAATCTGAAGGAGCAAGGTCTGGTGAATGCTGGGTTAATATTATACTTCCCAGGCAAGATCTTTCAATGTGTCTTTAACCGGTTTTGAAGTGTGTGATGGTGTATCATCTTGAAGCAAAATTACTTTGCTATGTCTTCTGGCCCATTCTGGTCGTTTCACGATCAAAGCGGGTTCAAATTTATTATTTTGGTTGATAGTGATCAGTATTAATGGTTTCACCTGGTTTTAGAAGCTCATTATACACCACACCTTCCTGACCCCACAAAACACAGAGCATTGTCTTCTTTCCAAAGTGATTTGACCTTGCAGTCGATGTTGATGGTAGACCTGGATCAACACATGATTTTGTGCATTTGGGATTCTCAAAATAAATCCACTTTTCATTGCCAGTCACAATTTGATGCAAAAAAATACTTTCTTTCATGCCCTTGAAGCAACATTTTACTGGACTTTTCAGTTTTCCATTTGTATTTTGTTCAGTTGATATGGCACCCATTTTCCTTCCTTTAAAATTTTTCCCATTGCTTGTAAGCAATTGGGAATGCTTTGCTGTGCAACATTTAATCTTTCTGCAAGTTGTTTTTGAGTTTGACATGCATGTTCATCCAATAATGCTTGTAATTGTTGGTCTTCAAACTTTTTTGCTTGACCTGGATGTTCTTTGTCTTTCTCATCGAAATCATCATTTTTAAAGCATTTAAACCAGTGTTCACAAGTATCTTGAGATGAAGCATGTTCTCCACAAGCTTCCTGAACTATATGATATCAGTAGCACTTTTTTTTTCAAAATAAAGTAATGAAATTAAAGAAAACATCCCCACTTACTATTGTAATAAAAAATGTAAGGCACCTAGGAATAAATTTAGCCAAGGAGGGAAGAGACCTATACTTGGAAAATTAGAGAATACTGACAAAAGAAATTGAGGAAGATACAAATAAGTGGAACCATATACTGCATTCATGGGTTGGAAGAATTAGCATAATTTAAATGTCCATACTACCCAAAGCAATCTATAGATTCAACCCAATTCCTATTAAAATACCAATGGAATATTTCATGGATCTAAAACAAATATTCTAAAAATATATATGGAACCACAAAAGATCCCGAAAAACCTCAGCAATCTTGAGACAAAGAACAAAGTTGGAGGTATCACACTACCTGATATCAAACTATACTACAAGGCATAGTAATCAAAGCAGCATGATAGTGGCATAAGAATAGGCATACAGATCAATGGACCAGAATAGAGAGTCCAGAAATAAACCCAAGTCTTAATGGTCTATTAATATTTGACAAAGGAGATAAGAACATACCATGAGGTAAAGACAGTCTCCTCAATAAATAGTGTTGGAAAATTTTGACATATACATGCAAAAATGAAGCTGGACCACCAAATTATACCACACACAAGAATAAACTCAAAATGGATTGAAATCTGAAATGCAAATTGCAAAACCATAAAAATCCCAGAAGAAAACAGGCAGTAAAATCTCAGACATTTCTTGTAGCAGTGTTTTTGCTGATATATGTCTTCGGGTAAGGGAAACAAAGGGGAAAAATAAACAAATGAGACCACATCAAGCTAAAAAGCTTTTGCACAGCAAAAGAAATCATCAACACAATGAAAAAGCCCACTGAGTGGGAGAACATATTCATTCGCCATTGATACATCTGATAAGGGGTCATTACTCATGATTTATAAATAACTTACACAACTCAACACCAGGAAGACAATGAGGAAAGGATCTAAATAGACATTTGTCCAAAAAAGACACATCAATGGGAAATAGATGTACGGAAAGATGCTTAAAATCATCAGAGAGATGCAAACTGAATCTACAATGAAATATCACCTCACTCTTATCAGAATGACTGTTATCAATAAATCAGCAAACAGCTGTTGGCAAGGATGTGGAGAAAAGGAAACCTTAACACTAGGGCCTAGTGCATTGCTGGTGGGAATGCAGACTGGTGCAGCCACTATGGAAAACAGTATGGAGTTTCCTCAAAAAAAAATTAAACAAGTGCAACTGCCCTTTGACCCAGAAATCACACTTCTGGGAATATTTCCCAAGAATCCCGAAACAGCAATTTGAAAGAATATGTGCACCCTATGTTCATAGCAGCGCTATTTACAATAGCCAAATTCTAGAAACAACCCAAGGTCCCATCAGTAGATGAGTGGCTAAAAACGGCTGTGGTACATTTACATAATGGAACACTACTTGGCCATAAAGAGAATATCTTACCTTTTGTGACGGCATGGATGAGCATGGATGAGCCTGGAGAGCATTATGCTAAGTGAAAGAAACCAGTCAGAGAAAGACAAATCCCATATGATTTCACTTATATGTGGATTCTAATGAAAAAAATAAACTGACAACCATAATAGAAACAGACTCACAAATACTGAGAACAGACTGACAGCTGTCAGAGGAGAGGGGTATTGGGAGGCTGGGTGAAAAAGTGACACTGCACTCTTAGAAGACTGTTTAATAGACAACCTGTGGAATTATTTTTTTGTTAATTCTTATATAAGGATATTTTCCCATTGTTTGTTCAGAAATAATAGAAGGTTGGGAAGAAGGGAGGGGTGGGATGGAGGAATAGAGGGAGGCAAGGAAAGAGAGAGGGAGGAAAAGAGAGAGAGAGATTGCCTGATGTGAGAGACACATTGACTAATTGCCTCCTGCATGTGCGCTATACAGGGTGCAGGGAGGGATCCTACAACCCAGGTATGTGCCCTTGACTAAGAATCGAACCCATGGCCCTTTGGTGCATGGGCCAGTGCTCTCACTACTGAAACCACTGGCCAGAGTTTGGAGTGATTTTTAAGTGTATTGTAATCAGCTTCCTATACTCATTTATTTTTTTTGTTTGCAGCTTGCCTGCTGCTCAGTGCAGAGTCTTGCCACTTGTTAAGGTACAATAACCTTGACATAGTAGCCTCGGTTGAGCACTGAATAGAGGCCTGGTCCTAAGCAGAACTGTGGAATAGGGCTCAGTGAAGCAAAGGAGCAATAAAGAAAGACATTGAGAAGCAGCTTCTCAGGGTCTGGGAACTTATCTGGAACACCAAAGTGGCCCAAAAGGAAGCCAAAGTAGAAAAACTTGCTGCATCCAAGGTGGTAACTGATGCCCTTTTCTTGCTCCTTGCCCACTTTTGCCAAGCCCTGGCCAGACATTTCATTACAGTCGGCACTCCCACATGCTCTTCATGAGGTCTGAGAGAATGAGTGTAGGAACTAAGGGAGGGAGGCTTCTCATTATCATTTCCCTCTTCAGTATTTTCCTTGTGCCTACCTGCCCTCTAGACTTCCTATACTTAAGATCAGTTAGTACATACAAAGAATCAAGCCTGCTTTTCCTGTTTCTTTATTTCTAAATATAAACGTCAGGTGCTCATAGAGGCCTTTCCTGACCAATAAATGCTACCATAAGTTCCACTGTTCTGATAATTCAAATTTTTTTCTTCTTAGTATAGCATAGAAGCTGGGGCTCTGTGGATTACCTGGAATTGATTCACAGTTGCTCCACTTATAAGCTATATGGCCTTGAGCGAGTTGCTTAACATAAATGGACCTCAGTTTTCTTCTCTCTAAAGTGGTGATCTACTTTTTAAATCAGTGTCTGAAACAAACTTACTCAGTGAGCATTGGTTTTATGCTAATACTCTCGCTGCAGTTTCTAAGTACACATTTTTGAGTCATTTCTTGTTCCATGTTTATCTCTCCACTACAGAGAAGGGACTGGGTGCTTGTTGTTTGTCACTGCATGCCCACTACACAATACCTGCTATATAAGGAGGTCTTAATCAGTTGCTGAATGAATAGCTCTTATAGTGTTTCAAATTTGAGCAACTGAATTTTCATTGAAGCTTTATAATAATTCTATTTTTATGTGCCTTATTTAATTATTTATAGTCAAATACTTTTCTTTTTCAAATGTTTCTTCTTCAAGTGCCATATTGCAGCCATTATATAAATCCCTTTTGTGTGTACTCATGTATACACATATATTCATATATATACAAATACAATAAAATGGAAACAAATATACCTACTGTCTAATTTAAGAAATAAAACATTAAATTGTGCATTTGAAGGCCCTTTTATATCTGTTCCCAATTTTATATGCTCCCAACACCTGTCCTCATATACTATTCTGAATTTTGGATTAATATCAATATTTTCACATCATTTTATAGTTAACCACAAATGTCTGTATCCTGTAACAATGTATTATTTAATGTTGCCTGTTTTGACCTTTATAGAAATGGTATTTCGCTGAATATATTCTTCTGTGTGTTTTTTCTCTTTTCTTCTTCCTCAATACTATGTTGTATATGGTTGCAATTCATTTATTTTCACTATAACATTATATTTCATTGTATGGCTATTCCACTACTTATTTACCCTTTATAGTGTTCATGGATATCTAGAGTGCAATCTATTTCCTATTACAAACAATGGTGTTATGAACATTCTTGTACATGTCTCCCATGACACATGTGCATAAGACTCTTTGGTATTTACAGGAATTGTGGTATTGTATGGTAAAATATCTTTAACATTGCTAAGTTATTTTTCATTTTGTAATGTTAATATCCTTTGACAATTATATCAATTATTTTACTGCAAGGTTTCTAAATGGTTAGAGTCTATTTCTATCATTCCTTTTCCATTTATTAGCTGGAACACTTCTATGAAGGGAAACTTTCCCTTTATCTTCTCTTTGATTACCTAATGGTACAATATATTTAGGAAAGGAGAGGGTTGATAATTCATTGTTTTCTCTTTCTTCACTAATTTTTAGAAGGAATGGTTCCCTGGCATTCTTTTTTTTCTTTTTTTTCTTTTTTTTTTTTTGTGTGTGTGTGTGTGTGTGTGTGTGTGTGTGTGTGTGTTTTGCAGCCCCAGTAATCTTATCTTAATGTGGCAATGTATATGACAATGTGTCCCAGGATTACTCTTTTACAATTCTAGATCTAGACCAGTAATCTGTCTTACCAAGGAACACTAATTTTCTTTAATTGTAAATAGTGTTTCAAAACAATAGTCTGGATGCATAGTGTCCTTGTTACCATTACACTGATTATTGTTTCTAGGACATTTCAGTGGACAGAACTAGGAAGTATTTTTATTTAATTATATGAATTCACACTGATATTCACAATTATGAAGTTTTAGTTAACCTCTTTGATCTGTATCTTCTTTCTCTCCTGTTGGTGCCTTAGGTTTTTGGACATACTTTAGAAGTCTTTGTCAGCTTCCTTGATTTCTGATACAACAATATAGCCTCCACCAACTTTCTTAGATAAATGGCAGTATGATATACACATTTTTCACCTTACATAAATGTAACATAATTTATTTAAACAATATCCTGTTGATTCACATTTGGGTTGTACACAACTTCTTGCTATCTATCTATATATAAAATGCTGATATGCAAAAGTGTCCCCTCAGGAGTTCGACCAGGAGACCAGGAGTTTGATCACTCGCTATGACTTGGACTAACCAACAGGAGGTGGTGTGGAATGAAGGAAGGCCCCAGCCAGCAGCTGGTAGCCAGGAAAGGAATACTCCAGCCGACAGCCAAAAGGCCTAAATCAACCCTGATAGCCAGCCAGGCTTAGGGAACCTACCTGTGCATGAATTTCATGCACCAAACCTCTAGTTATAAATAATGTTGCAATGAATATGTACAAAAATTTTCATATTTTTGCAAATGTCTTACCTAGAAGTATGATCTTTTGGTTAAAGGGTATATTCATATGCAATTTTAGGGGCAAGCTCTTTAAAAATAGACCACCTAATAAATTGTAAGCCATTTATTATCTGACTATACATACTGTTAGAATGTTGTTTTTTCATAATAGATGGTCAATTTCATTCTTGGTCCTAGTAAAATAGAGAAAACAGTTTAATTGGTTTTTCATGACGGTCAGTAGAATTTGACTGATATTGTATGGAAGGTTTCCTCACTGGCTTTGAACAGCTTTAAACTGGCTTTCAAGATTCAGGGCTAATGGAGTCAACCTTGAGGCTGAAGCATACTTTACTACTGTTGGGGAACTTGAGTGAAAAGGACATATTGAATGTTATTAATAGTAGTCTATGTACCCTGCACAGGTTTTTTCTTTTTTTTTCTTTTTTTTTTTCTTTTTTTTTTTAGGGAGGGACAAGTTCCACAGCCAGCATGTAAATAATTAAAAAAAAATAGTACATCTTTTAAAAAATATATATATTATTGATTTTTTTTACAGAGAGGAAGGGAGAGGGATAGAGAGTTAGAAACATCGATGAGGGAGAATCATCCACCAGTTGCCTCCTGCACACCCACAACTGGGGATGTGCCCGCAACCAGTATACATGCCCTTGACTGGAATCGAACCTGGGACTTGCAGTCTGCAGGCCGATGCTCTATTCACTGAGCCAAACCGGTCTTGGCAAAAAAAAAAAAAAAAAAAAAAAAAAAAAAAAAAAAATAGCACTTCTTAATCACTTAAGAAGTAAACCTCACTGTCTCCTCTCACCTCATACCATTTGTTTCTACTCTTCCCAACTCCCTCATGCATGGCACCTTGATATTTCAAGTTCTCCCTCATTCATTCACTTGTCCATTCATTAATTCAATCAATATTTACTGATTAAATTTCTGTGCATGTCTCAACTGGGATATTATTTTGTCATTCAGGGTCTATGCTACCTTTCGCAAAAAGTCCTTAGGTTTTTACTTACAAACTTTATCCAATTTCACTTTAGATATAGAGTGTTTGTTACTTAAGTTTTTGGAGGCTATCGTACCTCACCACAATACATGCAGCAAACTTCAGTCTTTCTGCATTACTGCTTAATAGAAAATGGCTTCTTTTCTCTTTGTGTCAGATTGTAATGTGTATCTTGCTCACTCCAATCTAACATTCAGTATCTTTAATCTTGCCATGTACTAATTTTTTTTTACATTTCCTGCAGCTTTGAAGTAAACAGAGAAATGTTTTTAGCTTCTGTGAGTAGGGAAAGTAACATCCTGCTTGATTAAGGCACATACTGACAATGTAGAAATATGTACACGTTGGCACTTCCCTTGAAACAACATTAAACATTTTCCCTACCACATGTTCTTTGCAGATTCTAAATGTTATGCCTATCCAACCATATTGTGACTTTTTATTATATGAAAAAGTTTTGCTCTTGCTAGTACTCTTCCTGGATACAAGCACTCACTTATGGAACATTTTTAGGTTTAGTCAGTCTGCTCTCCTTGAATGGGAGAGATCTGATCATTGGCAGTACCTATCTGAATTCCATGCTACTGTGCATTGCCTATAAACAATATTCTATTTTGTCACTGAGACTTTGAACACCATTTCCTGAGTCAGCCTCCTAGAAAAAAGAAAGCAACAATATCAGAGGATTGTTGGAAGGCAATTATTTATAAGAAAATAGGAAACTCTTTCTAAAATTACATACACTTGTTAAATTAGAAATGAAATTGACATGGACAGACTCTAAATCTTGAAAGTCCCCTTATGTGAATTAAGATTGCAAAGGGTGTCTAGGTGCTCACCAATCCCATTTAATCCTGCTGTACATACAGGAAGACTATATTTCTCAGTCTCTCTTGCTGTTATTTTGGGGCTATGTAACAGGATCTATCCAATGAGAGCTGTACAGAATTGAAATACACCACTTCTAAAACTATCCATAAAACCACAATGGATTATCTATAGTCTCCCTTCTTCTAATCTGGAGACCTTATAGGACAGTGTTTAAAATGGCAGTACCATAACATGATAAAAATCATTGGAGACCTTATAGGACAGTGTTTAAAATGGCAGTACCATAACATGATAAAAGTCATCACTTGGAGGACAACTGTCCTTGAGAGCCCCCCAAATTACATCCAAATGTGAAGTGAATAACGAATAACTAGTAGCATGTATGGGAGTGGGGTGGGGATTGTTAAGGTATGTACACATATAATAACTTAATAAAAAATGAGAAAAAAAAGAAAATAACTAGTAGCCTGTCCTGTGTTGTTCAGTGGTTGAGCATCCACCTATGAACCAGAAGGTCACGGTTTGATGCTCAGTGAGGGCACCTGTCTGGGTTGCAGGCTTGTTCCTCAGTGTGGGGCATGCAGGAAACAGCCGATCAATGACTCTCATCATTGATCTCTCTCTCTCTCTCTCTCTCTCTCTCTCTCTCTCTCTCTCTCTCTCTCTCTCTCTCTCTCTTTCTCTCCCCTTCTTCTCTGAAATCAATAAATATATATTTTAAAAAAGAAATAAGTATGATCCAGTGTATCACTTGAAATAGAAGCTTGTCAAATGGCTTCTTTCACTTTCTTTCCTGAGAAGGATTAGAAAGGCACAGTGGCCTTTGGCCCTAACAATTACCTCTAGTGGTGAGAGAGTCTCCTTACGGTGTTGTAATTCAGGGGATTGAAATTAATGCTGCTAAGTAATTAAGATTCTAAAGAAGTTGGTATGTCCTTACATGGGGCCAGAATCTGGCCTGTCAGGTAAGAGGAGAAATAGAATTTGGCTGCCAGGACTCATTGTAATTTTATTCCTTTTTTCCCCCTTGGTTCTTCTTCAAAAGTTAAAAGCCTATATTGCAGCAAACCCCTGCAATTTTCACAGCATGACAGTAAAAGGGAATCGTGTGACTGGGAAACTTTGCAGTACAATACAGATGGAAGGTTTCAGCAGCACCAAAGTGCCTGTTCTTTCATTTCACTCTCAGACAATGGCACAATTACAAGCAATTATTAGATGTTTGAAAACTATTATTAAAAGACAACACCATTTGCCAAAAGTAATTTAATGAAATTGGGCATAATAGTGACCTGAAGTTTTCTGATTTGCCCACATTTAGATGACACCACTGAAATTATTTATCAAATGGATGAATAAAAATACATGGACAAACATCTTTGTGCAGTTGCTGGAAATGCAGGACATTAACACTGAAGGACACATGTCTTTGATGATTTGAATTGAGATTTTTGACAAATTGATAAAACATAAGCTAAAATATTTGCTTGATAAAATGCAAAATACTATTACAAAGGAAAATAAGATATCTTAAGGCTCAAGAATACATTTATTATTTTTGATAAAATTATAAATTTCAAATGTTTATTAATGGTATTCTTAAACTATCAAATAAATATTATAGCATTAAAGCAAGTTTTTACCAATTTGGATGAGGGGAGTTTTAAACTTGTTAGAACTCTAATATATAAGATACTTCTAAAGAAATGGATTTATTTTTTTCATACATATAGTAGCTATGTAGGCCAACAAACTATTGCCTTCTCTGTATTTTTGGTGAATTGATTAGAATGATTTATAATTAATACTTGAATTGTTTATAAATTGATGCTTTAATGGATTTTAAACATTCCTCCTCACTTTTGTTTATTGATATATAAATTTTGGTTGAGCATGATTTTTTTTTTCTTTTTATCAGATGACTTTACTTTTTCAGTAAATACTTGTTGTTTTTAATTTATTTTTTATTTTTTTAAAAGAAAGACTGCTCTTTTTCTTTCTTTTCTTTTTAAAAAAATATATTTTATTGATTTTTTTTTTTACAGAGAGGAAGGGAGAGAGAGAGCCAGAAATGTCAATGAGAGAAACATTGACCAGCTGCCTCTTGCACACCCCCTACCAGGGATGTGCCCTCAACCAATGCACATGCCCTTGACTGGAATCAAACCTGGGACCCTTCAGTCCGCAGACCGATGCTCTACCACTGAGCCAAACCAGTTTTGGCTACTTGTTGCTTTTTTTAAAGCAAGCAATACAGAAGTACAGTAAAGGGGACATCACTTCAAAACCCATTATCTAGAACACCATCATTGATGTTAGTGAATATCATTCATTCCATCTATCTATCTACGTATGCAAATATGCAAGTGGCTAGATGACTGGTTAAAGAATAGAGTAGTTTTATAAAAATAGGATTACTGGTATACTGTATTAATTTTAAATGTAAAAGAAGTACATTGAAATTAACTTGAATTTAATAGAAGAAAAATAATTCAATAAAATTGAAAAACAATGTTGAAGTGCCCAGCCAGCATGGCTCAGTGGTTGAGAGTTGACCCAGGAATCAAACCAGGAGGTCACGGTTCGATTCCTGGTTAGGGCATATGCCCGAGTTGCTGGCTCAATCCTCAGTGTGGGGTTTCAGGAGGCAGATGATCAATGATTCTCTCTACCACTCCTTCCTTTCTGAAATAAATAAAAAATATATTTTTAAAAATGTCAAAATTAAGCAGAAGAATCACTCAATTATATTTACTGTATTTAAGCTTCACAGGAGATTTTTAGACAGTACGTGTTACTTTTTTTCAAGTATATTAGCATTTAAATTGACTTCTAAAATTCTAATTCCCATAACTGTTTAGTTTTAATTCTCTATTTAAAAGTGTTCAGTACTTACCATTACTTATTTATTTTTGACCACAACATCTTCATTCCTAAATTCTAAATTTGGATTAATGTCTTATTGACTAGTTGCTTTATCAAGTAATATTTTTCAGTAGGGTTCATGGTAGCTCTTGAATGTGTTCATACTTGAAGAGGGCTTTTGCCTTTATACACAAAGGATAACTTGAGTGGTTAGAAATGTTATGCCATGCTTTTTTCCCCCTCTCTCAGGATTGCGAAAAATGGCTCTATTATCTTCTTGCATTGAGTGTTTTGCTTCCTCTTACCATGACTTTTCCATAGATTTCACCATCAAATTTATATAAGGGTTCTCTATCCCCAAGATCACTTTATATTGAATGTTGCTATTGAAAAGTCTGAGGCCAGCTTAATATATTTCTTTATCTTTTCTAAGTGCCCTCATCTCTCCCTCGTCTAAATGACTGAAGCATTCCTGAAGATAGTGAGTAATTGTTTTTATTCTCAAGAGTTCACTGGGTTGTGTATCCATCTTGTCAGTGTGATTCTGAATGGATGATGGGTATTAGGAGGAATTTTCAAGCTTTTTTAATAGTCTTTCTCTTAGCTCTATCTCAAGCTGTGATTGGGTCAAATTCCTTGCTCTATCATCCTAGAATCTTAGAGTAGTTTTTTTTTTCCCCATTGGTTTTGGAAGTGTTTGGCATAAGGTTACTAGTATATTCTTAGGTTAATTTGCTGCTGATGAAGTCACCACCTTTCCCGTTTTATTGTTTAAAATATTGTTGTTTTTCATTGCATAAGATAATTTTCCATTATTCTTCTGACTTATCTGAAAGTAAGCACAATACTTATTTATGTGGTTTTCCTCATAATTTGTTTTTAAAATTTTCAAGCAAACAACAATGTTGAAAGAAGTTTAAATGGCGACTTTTATACTTACTTGATTAGTCAATGCTCAGTCAAGAGTCAGAAAACACATCAGATTTTGAACAGGAAAATTTAATACAAAGTATTCTTTCCATAGCCAGTTTTGCTCAGTGGATAGAATATCGGCCTTTGAGGACTGAAGGTTCCTGGGTTTGATTCAGATTAAGGGCAGGTCCTCAGTTTCACGCTGGATCCCCAACCCTGGTCAGGGAGTGTGCAGGAGGCAACCAATAGATATGCCTCTCTCACATGGATGTTTCTCTCTCTGTCTCTCCCCCTCCCTTCCACTCTTTCTAAAAATCAATGGAAAAATATCCTCAGATGAGGATTAACAACAATAACAACTAAATCATGGGAATCATTATTGAGGCCTGGACTTAAAAAGCATGCATGCTCACATAAGAAAAAAATGAATTGTTAACAAGTATGAGCTGGTTAAGTATAGGCAGTTAGCACTTCTCACGTTATTGTAGAACCATAAAAATGCTGAAACTTTGCAAAATAATCTTCATAATCAATGGGGGGGGGGTTATGATTGCATTTACTTGTGGTAAAAAATATTTGAAAATGCTTGCTGTGTTTTAAAAGCGTAGATAAATGAAAATATAGCAAAACTAATATTTATTTTGTATACTATAATTTAAAACATTAGAAACATTGAATTATAAGATTATTTTATTTCTTTCTAAAAATCTATGAAGAGTCGTTTGAATAGTGCTTGCTTTTCTTTTCTTGGCATACAATTTAGGATCCGAAAGAAACCTTGGTAAATTGTCTCACTCCTTTCTAATTTTGTATTGGCTTCCAACATTGTATCCTTTACACTTTCTATGGTGTCAAAAATCTCCAAAATTTCCTTTAATGTGTAAGTTTTTGCTGGCATCACTTCTTCTGAGATATCTTTATCTTTTTCATCACAACAATTTTTTACATTTAGGTCAATAATTTTACCCTCACTAGGTTTCTCTGCCTGCATTTCTAGAATCTCTAAAATGGCAGCAGTATCAACATTCTCAGGGTTAGCTATTAAGTATAATGTCATTTATACTTCATTTTAATTTCACTTCTAGTATTATCACTGCTTTCTTTTTAATTGCTGCACTTACGTCTTGGTTGACCAATTCTCTTTTAATTATCCATATTGGTAAAGTGTCACATTTATACTGGGAAACAAGGATTCAAGACACCTATATGCTTTGCTATTTGTGCATGAACTAAATATCATATGTGCAGTGACCATTCACCTACAGAATTTGAAAGAGTAATATGATTTGCCAGTGAGTATATGACCTGCATTTGTTATTTGTGTAATGATTTGTGGACCAAACAGCAACTGGCAACATTTGGACTTCATATAATTACTCACAGTTACTATACCCTGTAACTAAAAATTCAAACTGTGCTTTTGGGTATTTGGTGTAATTTCACTAAATTGAGGTAAATCATAGCAGTACAAAGTAAAGACTGTCCCTACTAATATGGATAAAAGAAAATTCTAATGTGTAACTGAAGTATTAACTGCAGAAATAAGCTGCCGAGGTAGGACTGAAGGAAAAATTGAGCATTTGATCTTCCTTTAAGGTCTAAGAGAATCTTTCCCTACATTATCTGAAGAATTTGGAACCATTTAGCAGAGGAGAAAATGAGTTGTAGAGTCCAGCTCCAGAATCACAAAATGCAGCCAAGAAGGGTTCGGTTGGAGACAATAAATTACTGGTACACCCATTTCCCAGATTCTACCACTAAGGTTTTCTTATACTTGTTTTTATCACGTATCTACCAACTAGCCATTCCTTTATTCATTCATAAATCCATATATTTTATGTATTCCAAAGTAAGTTGCAGATATCACTATACTTCTCCCTGAATAGTTAGTTTAGCATGAATAGTATTAGAGTTTGATTTTTGAGGTTTTATTTCATTTTTATGAAAAATTAAACATACAAATTCACTGACTTTAAAAAAATTCATACATTAGTGTTATCTTAACCTCTATTAAGATATAAAATATTTCAATTGTCCCCAAAGTGTTTCCTCATGTCTGTTTCCCAGTTAATCCTCTCTTCCTGACCCAGGCACCATCAGTGTTTTAATTTTTTTCACCATAAATTAAATTTGCCTTTTTTTAGAAATCCATAGAGATGAAATCACAGAGCATATACTCTTCTTTTGTGTCTAGCTTTTTTTCTCTCAGCTTATATTTTTAACATTTATCCCTGTGTGTGGTCAATTTCAATAGTTTATCCCTTTTAAATGGCTAAGTGTTCCATTGCATGGATATGTCATAATTTATTCATGTTCCTATTAAGGGAACTCTTGGCCTATTTCCAGTTTTTGGCTGTTGTGAATAAAGCTCCTATGAATATTCTTATATAATTTGTCTCATTTATTTTTTGGTTAATCCTCACCTGATGATATTTTTTTCCATTGATTTTTAGAGAAAAGAGGAGGGGAGAGATAGATAGATAGATAGATAGATAGATAGATAGATAAATAGATAAATAGAGATGTGAGAGAGACACATAGATTGGTTGCCTCCGGCACGCTCCCTGACTGGGCTGGGTAAAACCTACAATCCAGGTATATGCCCTTGACTGTAATCTAACCAATGAGTAACTGGCCAGGACATGTCTTATTTTTTTAAAAGACAAGGTAAAATTTGCGTGTGTATGTTTGTGTTCTTCCTTACAAAGTCCTGTATGTGAGTGGGAATGATGGGACTTGTGTTCTATCACAGGGAGCATTATCCCTATTCTAAAACATAAAAAAATAAACTTTTGCCTATGCTTAAGGTTCAGGCTAGGAAAAAGCTATTGAATATAATTAATGACAACTGGCTGAATCAGTGTTTCCCCTCACAAGTTCATATTTATGTGTAGATATTGCCCAATTTTCTTTACTTCTTGTTTGTTGTAATCTCCTCCTTTGAAGAGAAACATACAGCCCTAACTGGTTTGACTCAGCAGATAAAGCATCGGCCTGCAGACTGAAGGGTCCCAGGTTCAATTGCGATCAAAGTCTTGTATCTTGGTTGCAGGTACATCCCTAGTTGGGAGTGTGCAGGAGGCAGCTGATCAATGTTTCTCTCTCATCGATGTTTCTAACTCTCTATCCCTCTCCCTTCCTCTCTGTGAAAAATCAATAAAATATGTTTTTTAAAAAGAAACATACAGAACAAGAATTGGCACACACATATACTGGAAACATACTTTATTTTATCCTTTTAATACTTCTAATAGTCATTCTCATACAATCATTGACAGCATGCACTATGTGGGATAAACTTTTCTTTTTAAATTAATTTGAGAGAGAGAATTGAGAGAGAGAGAGAGAGAGAGAGAGAGAGAGAGAGAGAGAGAGAGAGAGAGAA
Source organism: Pipistrellus kuhlii (assembly GCF_014108245.1). Lineage (NCBI taxonomy): Eukaryota > Metazoa > Chordata > Mammalia > Chiroptera > Vespertilionidae > Pipistrellus > Pipistrellus kuhlii. Next base: position 4,454,265 of record NW_023425504.1, on the reverse strand, counting down.
TTTGTTGTTCTACTTATTCATGCATTCTTTGGTTGCTTCTTGTATGTGCCCTGACCAGGAAGTAAACCCACAACCTTGGCATATTGGGATGATGCTCTAAGCAACTGAGCTACCAGGCCAGGCTGTGGGATTTACTCTTAAAATAGTAAATGTATTGCTTTTATATTGGAAAATATTTGATAATTATGCTTTAAAATTGTGATTAATGTCATGTGCCCAAACAATTTAATTTGTCAATTAAGTAAAAATTGGAAAGTTTTATCTGTCTTTATTAATAGCTGGAAATCAATCAGAGATCCCTTAATAAAACTAAAAAGTGAATGTGTTGAAAGGATTAGAGAAGTGAAATGAATTAGCTAATAGTCTCCAAGAAGATAGAGAATAAAAAGAATGCTCTAGCCAATTTGGCCTGTGGACCTAAGGTTCTGGGTGTGATTCAGGTCAAAGGCACCTACCTTGGTTGCAGGCTCCTCCCACAACCGGGCCTTTGTCAGGGTACGTGTAGGAGGCAACCAATCGATGTGTTTCTCTCACATTGATATTTTTCTGTCTTTCCCTCTCTCTTTTATTCTGTCGGGTGAGGATTAAAAAAAAAATAATGGAAAAGAGTTTAGTAGAGTTATAAGGTAATTTTCTATGAATGCAACACAATTTTTTTTTATCTTGGGTGATGTGACCTATATTTTTAATAAAATTGTATGAAATCATTTTGATTATTTATATTTTAAGTTTCTCATTTTGTTTCTGACTTGATCTAAACATGGTTTTATATAATCATAACATTCAGATTTACAGTGTTTATTTTTAAATATGGACTAATGCCAACTTTCAAATGTATTAAGTACCAAGTATTGAATGTAATGTTTAGTGAAGTCAGTAGTTTTCTATTCAGAGCACATTTTCTTAGAGAAACAGTGTTTTAAAGGTGTTTGTCCTTGAATTATATCTTAATTTAGATCTCTGTTTCATCTTGGCCACTTAAAACAGCCTTCTATTTTCCTTTCATTCGCTATTATTTCCCTCTAAACAGACTTCAGAAGAGTCTGATGAATCAGATCCTTGTTTTGAAACAGTAATGTGGTGATTATCAGAGGGAAAAGTTGTGTGGGGGTGGTGGTTGAGGAGGCTATGTATAGGGAGGATCATTGATGATAGATTGGAGGCTTGACTTGGGGTGGTGAACGCACAATTCAGTGTACAGATGATGTGTTGTAGAATCAGTGTCACCCCAATACATAAATTGGAAAAAAAAAAAAAAAAGAAATAAAACAGTAACTAGCTGCTCATTGTAATCAAAGTTAAGTGCCAGGTCTTTTGCATTTTGGCCCTGCCTGTTGCAGCCCTATGTTTATCAGACCTCTGTTTCAGGTTGTCCTGATTCAACCAGTCCAAGATCTATACTTACAAGATCTTATAAGATATTTCAGTAAAGCGTTTTACTTTTTGAATTCTCTTTGCTCTTTTGTAGGCGTGCTGTAGATGACTTTACCTATTCTCTTTTCTGGGCCTTATTGCGACTTGGATGAAATGTTCCTAGACTGTCCTTTTTCCTTTCTCTATTTCCAAGTTTACCAAGTTTCTGATTAGAATGTGTTCCCTACGTATATCTGCCTTCAGTGAAGGAGCATATGAGTCAAAATTTCTAGACTTTGAAAGCTGAGGGTCAGACTTAGGACTGTGGTAAATTCACGCTAATCAGAATCACCTTGGAGTCTCTCACCTGCTAGCCAGTTTACCTAATCTGGCTCTTCTTTTCCAACATGCTTTTTAAAATGTTAGTTCACTTTCCCCTTTCTCTTTTACCTCTTGGTTGTCAACATTTATTTGCTTTTTAAGTGTGGAGATAATGTGTATGACGTATTTAGCATAGTGGCTGGCAAATAATAAGAACCTATAAAATGTTGGCTAATAAAAACCTAACAGCAGCAATTACAATAGTATCTCTTAAATTTGTCCTGAAGAGACTACCTCTATTTTAATAATGAGTTGTTAGCTTGCTTTAAAGATTGTGTCCACACATTCTAGATATTTACAAGTATAACAGTTATATTTTCTAAAGCCTCGACTCTTTGGAATAGAGGAGACAAATAAGTCAAATCCTCATAACATTATTAGTATTATTATTAATCTATACTGTGGCCTTTTGTACCATGTTTTATGAAAGTTAAACAGTTGTTAAGATATTTAGAAAATCTTCATCAATTATAATTTTTGCTTTTCTGATAAATTACTCTTTAAATAGTGTATCAAGGACTGAGACACCTATCAAAGAATGGGACTGTGGATCTTAACTATGTAATTCATATAAAAAAAAAAAAACCTTTTGTCCCAACATAATTTTAAAAAGAAATTATTATTTCTGGGTTTTTTTTCTAAACTGTCTTATTTCTGTTGATAACTATAGTTCAATTTCAAAAGATTGTTTGCTTTTGTTGAATTTTCATAGCAAATTCTTACTTGAAAGCTAAAGTGCAATTTATTTTGCACATCTACATTTTATTATAAATGCTTTAGCATAAGAATATGAATAAAATATAACCCTGGATATAGATCATACACATTTTATTAATGAGAAAAACATGGTTTAAATATACTTAAAACAGAATATATTGTAATATAAGCAAATGCATCATCTTAGCATACATTTCAAAAGTGGTTTAGCTGCTTGGTATTTAGTTTAGATTTGCACTTGAAGAGAACTTAAGGAACAGGAATGTATCCATATTAATCTTTGCATCTGGGAATCTGTTCTAAAGTGTTTGCTTTACTTTTGTGTTTGTAATTGATGATTAGAGTATCCACAACCATCCGTATATTTAAATACCTTTAGTTTACAGAAGGTGTTGATTGTACAACTAATGTGTACAAAGTAAACGCCAGATATTTTCTTTGTATTATGCAAAATATATCTTCAGAACTTGTTATGATGATCTCTTTATGCCAATAGACAGATTTTTGCAGATTGTAATGTTCAGACTATAATGTGCATCCAGAAGAGCTATTATCACTTCCTCAGTGAAAAATATATTGTGGGTACCTGCCAGCTACTTTACTATTTTGATTCCATTAAAATTTGCAAACATCTGCTAAGTGCCTAAAATAACCCAGGTTTTGGTGATGATCAAGATGAACAAGACAATGTTGCTGCTTTCAAGATTTCATAAGCAAGCAGAAGGGATGAGAAATTGGCCACAATTATTTTAGTATTGAAAAAAATGCATTAGAATGTATTTTTTTAAAGAGCTGCAAACAAAAATGCAGCAGAAATTTGAGGGAAGGTTCATGTGCATCAGGGAAGGCTTTGTAAAAATTGTCCTTGAAGAGCAGATTGAGCATTTCAGGCAGTGGGAACAACATAAGCAAAAGGGGAATAAAAATATTTGCTCTATACTACTAAGTATTAGGCATTGTACTAAGACTTTAAATACATTTGCTCATTTAAGCTGCACAATCAACCTGTGATGTGCATGATCTAATTTTCATTTTGTATATAACATTGAGGCCCAGAACTGGTCAAATAAATCACAGAGCCAATAATGAGCCCATATTGATGTTACATCAAAGTCTATGTTCTTTCCTTAGAGAAGAAGGTGAATGCACAATCTGTTTGGGAAAAGGAAGGAAAGGAGTTATTTAGAACATGGTATTCTTGAAATGTAGCATAGTGAACAAGAGTATCAATGGAGGTCATGAAGAAGCAAATATGTTCCATTAGCTATTAACAGGCATTTTGGACAAACAATGTCCTAAGGTCTAACATATAGGAAAAAGCTGCATGCTATATCCTAGTACTGCTTAGATTAATGCTTTTTGCAATAGGCTGCCATCTGAATAGTGTCCTCTAGTGTTAGCCAATGCTCAGTCTAAATCATATGTTACAGATCAGCTTTCCCTTTCTTGGAGCTTGACAAATATATTAGCATAGCAAAGAACTCAGTAAGTCTTATAATAATGAAATCTGTTTAACTCAATAAATTTCAAAATTATTTTACCACAGTGGGGATTGCTTTAGCAGCTATTAATATTTAATGGTAAGCTAGCATCTATGGAATGCAATTCGGGAAACTGTGGGTTAGTCAGTCATACTTGAAAAGTTGGACTAGGATAGAGTGATAGCCACGCAGCTCTTGTCTGGAAATTCTGCCAAAACACTCATGTGCTAGTCTGAATGATGTTGCTTCCATTTTCACATGGTGCACATTTTCCTTCTCCAATTCCTAGTTCTAGGGAACAAGTTTTCTTGAGCAGAGTTTAGCTGAAAATAGGCTATATGTGTGATAGGATATTTATCCCATCAGTATTGGGGAAGCTTGATGGGGTCTGGGGCAACTGGAGCCCCTGGGCTGGTTACCCATTACCCAAGAAGACTTGTCTACTTACTCCATGGTTAGCATTATAATTTTCTTATAATGCCACAGTCTGGGAATGGTTGGGAAGCTATTTTGAAAATAGCCAGGGAAGACTTGCTAAGAAATTGAGTCCACCCACATAGCACAAGAAATATTAGTTGGTACAGCCAATGTTAGAAGAAACCAGCATTATTACAGAATACACTACAAGAAAAGAAGAGTCAGATATTTGAGAATGATTTTTTATCATTTTGCTCATCAAGTTATGAACATCACATTAATTTGTTCTCTTCTCATGATTAAAACTTTTTGGGATAATAACAATTACTCATTTATGTGCAAATATCTAGAATATGACCAATGTGAATTCATAACAGCAAAGGAGGCATGCAGGATGAGGTGGCACAATTCTTTAAATAGTCATACTTAATTTCAATTGAAAAACTTTGCTCAACTGAAAGAATGACAAAAATGCTATTGTTAGAGAGAGGAAAAAAAACTTTAGAAAGTTATGAATGTCTAAAATTTTCTGCAGTTATTTTTGCAAGGATTGATTCATATTCAGATTAGCATCCTGCCAGATGGAAGAAACACACAGTAAATCAGCTTTTGCAGTAGAGAAATAAAAAAAGCACAAGCTGCTATTTAAAGTTTTTCTTTTTTTGCCACATTAATAGCACATTATCCCATAGGGAGTATTAATGTGAGAAGCTAAACCATGGTGGCTACCATTCTATCCTTTAGGAAGACTGATTATTTTTCAGTCTAATTTGTGGAGAAAAAAATATTTTCTTGGATTTCACATCCAAGATAGTTTTTCTGTTTAATGATGGTCAAGCCCCTTGCATTCCAAAGCAGAAAGAAAATGATACATATGTGGAAACTGGTGATAAAATACTTCCTTTTGCATCCAGGGACTGCTTTATGTGGTTAATCTTGAGAAGAAGTAAGTACACAGTATATAAAATGGATTGATTTGCTTGGGGGTTTACTAAACCAGGGTTGTGAGGTTCTAGGTGTTGTCTTGGTGGAGTCCATGCTGTGCCTTGAATGAGGTATGCTTTTTCTATCCAAGTAAGCCAAGTATACAACAGCAAAATCTTACTATATGCCAAGTGTTGAGAATAGATTTCCTCTTGGCACCACAATTTGCATTTACTAATTCTTCATTTCTCCTGGCTTCTCATCTTCAACTTGTCCTTATCATGATGTTTTTGTCTTGTTCATTCAACGCTGAACCCCTTTTTATTTTCTTTTAGGCTCACAACCTAGACTTTTCTCACAACAATATTCTTCTCTCCACTGTAGTTCAGTAACATACCTTAGGTTGTAACTCTTCAGGCTTGATACATCCTCAAATGCTCTCTCTCTCCCATATGCAGACTCTATGGGAGACAGCTTTCCATTTGGCCTGTCTGAGCCTTGCTGGAAACGCTGATAATAACTGTAACAAATTTTGTTATTAACATTTGTTTACAGAACATGTATCATGAGCAAATAGTCTCAAAAGCTCTATGAGGTAGGCTACTTTTATTCCATCTTTATAGCTGAGGAAATAAGGCTCAGAAAATTGAGGAACCTGTTCAAAGATCACAGAACAATATTGTCTTTCAACAAATGGTGCTGAAACAACTGGATGTCCACATATGAAAAAATTTATCTAGACCAGCAATTTTCAACCTTTTTAATATCATGGCACACATAAACTAATTATTAAAATTCTGTGGCACACCAAAAGGGAATAATATTTTGTGCCAATCTGACAAAAAATGGGTATAATTTTGATTTGTTCACAGTGGACGATTATTGTTGTATTGGCTGTTGTAATTTTTGTTAAATTTGACATCTAAGGAAAAAGAGGTCAGTGCCTCTGACTAAATAGTCAGGTATTGCATGTTTTAAAATTGGCACACTGGTTGAAAATCACCAATCTAGTTATAGGTCTTACAACCTTCACAAAACTTATGTCAAAATGGATCATAGACCTAAATAAAGCATAAAACTCTTAGAAAACAACATAGGAGAAAACTTAATTGACCTTTGGTATAGAAAAGACTTTTGTTTATTTTTTAATTTTTTAAATGTTTATTTTTCAATTACAGTTAACATTAAATATTATTTTAGTCCCATGTATACAGCACAGTTGTGAGACATTTATATAACTTATGAAGTTATCCTCCTGATAAGTCTATTACCAACCTGACACCATACGTTGTTATCATAATGTTATTAACTATATTTCCTCTGCCATACTTTACATACATTCTTGTGACTACTATTTTGTAACTGCCAATTTTTACTTCTCATCCCTTCAGTTTTTTCTTCAACCCCTCCCCTAAAAACAAAGGGATAGCCAAATGGTCAATAAAGTATATAAACAAATGAAAAAATCAAATGTAAAATACTCAACATGATAAATCATGAGAAAAATGAAAATAAAACTATAGATACCAGTATACATACTACATAGTGGCTCAAATTAAAACCAATGACAATACAAAGTGTTAAGTGTTAATAAATATGTGGAAGAAATGAAACTGCCAAGCATTTCTGCTTTGAATGTAAATAAGTACAATCACATTGGAGAATTCTTTGGTAGCATCTACCAAAGATGAAGGTACTCAAATCCTATGACTTTAGCAATTTTTATTTGATTCCAACATGTATATTCAACATATTTATACATATGTTTTCTGGAACAAATGGATAAGAATGTTCACTGTAGTATCCAAAGACTGGAAAGAGCCCAAATGTTTATAAGTAGTGAAATAGCTCAATAAATTGTGATATATTATTAAAACAGCAAACTTCCCCACAATGAAAATTAATGAACTGGTGTCACAGGCAGCGACATCAATAAACCTCACAAATACAAATTTAATGGAAAGAAATAAAATACTAAAGAGTATATGTAAAATTTTTTGAGCAACATCACATGGCTACAGTTGAGAGTGGTTTTTTTTAGTTGAATATGGAGAGCCATAGAAGTGATAGAAAAAAATGCAGTCTGGCCAATATGGCTCAGTTGTTGAGTGTCCACCTATGAACTAGGAAGTCATGGTTTGATTCCCTGTCAGGACACATGCCAGGTTGCAGGCTTGATCCCCAGTGTGGAGCATGAAAAGGCAGCCAATCAATGGTTTTCTCTTATTGACTAGGTGCCCCTTGCAGGAAGATTCCTGCAATAGGTCTTCCTGCTGCACTGGCTGCCCCACCTGCTTCTCCCCGCCCTCCTGCTTCCCTTCCTTCTCCGCCTCACCACTTGCTTGCTTCTCCACAGTGCTTGGCTTCTTTCTAGGAGTCTTCAGTCTTTGTTCTGGCCTAGATTTGCAAATTAACAGCCATCTTGTTTGGATGAATTTGCATACTCACCCTGATTGGCTGGTGGGTGTGGCGAAGGTATGGTCAATTTGCATGTTTATTTTATTAGGTAGGATGCTTCAAAATCTCTCTCTCTCTCTCTCTCCCTTTCTCTCTCTCCCTCTCTCTCCCCATTCCTTCTTCTTTGAAATCAATAAAATATATATATTTTTTAAAATAAAGAAAACACAGACATGGCCACTGTGGCTTAGTTGATTGAGCTTCATCCCATGCACCAAAAGGTCTCTGGTTCAATTACCACTCGGGACATATGCCCTGTCTGTGGGTTCAGTCCCAGGTCAGGGTGTGTGTGGGAGACAACCATTTGATGTTTCTCTCTCTCTCCCTCGCCCTTCCTCTCTCTCTAAAATTTCATGCAAACAAATTTTAAGAAATATAACACACATACCAAGTGAATGGTACTTGGTATTATTTCAGAGTGTCTGAGATATTATCTGTTCTTTCACTGAAGGAAATTTGCCTTAGGATCAGAAAAAACAACCAAACATAAAACTAAAAATTCAAGACAGAAACAATCTCTGGTAGTCAAGAAATCCTCAATAATAGTTTGCTATGTATATATAAAATAAAGAAAACAGGAATATTTGTGCATGGTGTTGCCCTTGTTTCTAGATAAATTCCGTGATCTGATTGACAACTTTCTCTCCCCTCATACTGAAAAGTTCTTGCTGGGATTGTCTTGACAATAGGCACAGATGTTTAAAGATGACAAGGTGATAAGTGTTTCTACAGAAACAAAATGTATTAATGTCAATACATGAGTGATTGAGGCCTTGCATTAAATGACTGCCATGCAGAAATAATATCTCAAAGATCCTTAGATTCCTTTATATAAAACTTGAGTTTTGCTTAAATAACAAATATGGGGAAAATGTCTATCTTTTAGAAATCAGAATAAGAAAGATTTAAACTGAGGAAGAATGTTCAGTTTCATCTGCATATCAGCACTTCTCCCTGTAGAGATTCCAGCGATTTTCTCACCACATGAACCAATAATGGAAGAGCCATTAGATTTGCTCAGTGGCAAGTATTTTTAGAGTGTGGTTATGTAATCTCTTTCAGATAACTTATTGCAATGCTTGAGTACTTCAGAATAAAAACATGTAGAAGCTACTCTGTGGCTCTCACAGGAAAGTCAGAGCTATTCTAAATGGACAACAGAGAGTGATTCTGGGCTTCTCAAACATTCTCTCAAAGGACTTTCAAATGAACTCTTCTGCAAGATTAATTTTTTGAGCAGTGAAAGCCTTGTTATTTATAGAAAACATTATAGCTCATATGTGTCAACCCTGTGTTTCTCTTTCATTCATGCATATGTATTTAGGCCCTGTCTTGGCAACAGACACTTGAACATACTGTGAAAATTATGTAAGCATTTGCTTTCTCTGATGACTTTTGGGCTGGAGCCTGCTAAATATCCATCCTTTTGTAAAGCCATTCGTGATATGTCCTCACAATGATAAGTTGCCACCCACAAAGGCAACCCTTCTGTGGGTACTGCCACAACCTACCAGGGGCTCCTTAGAGGCAGTACCCAGGCTTGCTCTTGGGAGATTGTGCTATATCAATATATAGCAGAAATATACCCATGACAGGTATATGATATTTCAGCAGTGTCTTGAACCTACCCCAGACATCCTTTATTACTTTTGTTTTGAAATTTTAATGGCTAATGGTAAAGTATCCACTCTTCTGGACTGTCTGCTGCTTCTCATTTTCCTGTTGCTGTGACTGAAGGCCTCTCTTTAGGTCAGTCCCTTTTGTATCCTTTGTACCACTCAGGGTGTAGTCTGAGTGTGGCTGTATTGGTTGCCTGGGACTGCAGGGAGGGGCTATCTCTTCAGGAGAAAATTGCAGCTTAGGTCCAGCACATGAGGTATGACTCAGCTCCAGACTTGTGGCCATCTCTCCTGGACCCTCTTCCCAGACTCCAGAAGTCCACACCTCTACCTACACCTCAGCCATGGGTGAGTGTCTGTATTTGAAAGGTCCTATGAACTCAGTTCAGTGAACAAAAGCAAAGACCAAAAAGAGGGGAAAGAGCTGCACCTCTGCAAGCCCCTCTTCCCCCTGCATGGTGTGGCTTGGGCAGCCTTCTAGGCTGCCCCCTCTCTGCTCAGTCTCTTGTGACTGTGGATCCACATGCAGAATCTCCTGCCGCCAGCGGTCCTACAGACCTCCTTTCCACCCTCAGATGCTATGCCTGTCCCAAGGGACTCAGCCTCAGTGCTGCCTGGTTTCCCTCTGACCCTCTGGGCTCAGATGTCTCACAGTTCTCTCCAGTCCAGATCCCTGATTTTACTTTTCAGACATCCTCTTCCCTACCCGGCTGCAAATTGTCTCACCAGCTGTGTCTACTTCACCAATTCAGAGTGGATATTATTTAATTTAGTTGCTCATTCTATTTCTAAGCCCTCATTTTTGAATAAAAACAAAATAAAAAGACTCTGATAAAATAAAATCTAAGTATTTTGTTGTGTAGAAAGTAAGTTAATACAGAAGCTACATGTACAATAAGAGGGTAGTAACTAGGAGAGGCAGCAGGGGGATTTCTCAGGGTATTGGCAGTGTCCTCTTTATTGATCTGAGTGATAGTTCCAGGATAATTTTACTATGAGAAAAATTATCAAGCCGCACAATTTTGATATGTGCTTTTTTGTATGTATATCATTTTTCCAATTAACAAAATGTACTTATAAGAGTGAGTCAAACATAAAAACAATTATTTGCACCATTTTCTTTCCCCAAATAAGTCTGCTCTACTCATATATATTTATAGTAATGAAACACATATTCTAAACACTCTTCCAATGCTAAAGGCAAAAATGTGGACTTGTGCAATATCAAAACACAAAAATTTCACAAATTGATGCATCCCTTTTCACTTTTGAGTAGATTCAGCTTTTCAGCTTCAGAAAAGCTTTATTTCAACAAAGAAGCTTCAGAGTCATCAAGAGCCTATCTCTGACCCTTCCTCTTAACATCATACAAAAGCAAAGTTAATTACCATGATAGAACTTCATCAAGAAATTAGTATTGGCAACAATACAGGCTTGGGCTGGAGTGCTGTTTACAGTTTTTGAATCCTTTCTCAGAAGTCCTTCAACTCATTTCTAGTATTCCTGGCACAAACTTCCTCCACAAAATGGAACCAAGGAACTCAAACAATACTGTGCTTTACTTTCAGATATAAACAAAAGATTCTGATGGATTTCCCATCCAAGTTCACTCAGGAACTGTCCCTCTGGCTATCCTTTGTGTGCATATCTTGTGTCTTTGTATCTTGAACCATAAACAACCCTGAACCATAAACAACCCTGAAATAAACCTGTGTCACATGAACTCAGCAAAGTAAAAGCACAAGGGAACTACCATTGTATTTCTTTTTTGTGTTTCTTGCTAACATCTGCCAAAAAAAGTACAAGACCTTAAAAATTACACTCACATTTTTATCATATCTGAAGAGTGTGATTTAATTTAATTAGAAAACCCTGTGCTTAGAATTCCAGCGTGTCACAGAAGATAATATTTGATAACTTCACTTTGATTTAAAAATCTTGAGTTACATATATGACTAAAAAAATAGCTACAGCCAACTGTAATACATTAAATATTTAAAAGTCTTTCCTGAATCTTGAGCATTTGAAAATGGGACTTAAGCAATTTTTTGAGGATTAGGGAGGTTGCAGAACATGATTGGTAAGTTATAAAATGTTTTATTGCTGCCTCTTTCTATCTCTGCTGTGAGATGATTCTTCATTTAACAAGTGTGCATTGAATGCTTATATATATACTAGGCCTTGTCCTAAGTGTTGAGGCACCATTTTATACAATGGGAATACAGCAATAAACAATATAGGCAACAATCCTTGACAGTGTGCAGCTTATCTTCTACTGGGTAAATAGAACACTAGATGCAGACAATAATAAATGAGTGAATACATAGATAGCATGTCAGATAGGTGATAGGTACTATGAGGATAAAAAATAGGACAAGAATATTAAAGAGTTACCAAGGATCTATTTTAAACAGTGTGGCCATGGAAAGTGTTACTAAAAAAATGACACTTTAGCATACACCTGAAGGAAATGAAGGAGAAAGCTATGGAGCTATCTGTCAGTAGGGAGCTATCTGGTTGGGACACCTTTCTAGTCTGAGAGAGCAGTGAGTATGGAAGTCTTAAAGCGAGGCTCACTTGGCCTATCTAAGGAACAGCAAGGGAACCAGTGAGACTGGAAGGAAGGTAAATTATTTTGCTAGGGCTACTGTAGAAAAGTGCCATATAGCCAATGGCTTAAAGCAACTTATTCTCTCATATCTCTGGTGGCTAGAAATCCAATATCAAGGTGTTAGCAGTGCCATGCTTCCTGTGGAGGCTCTAGGGAAGGATTTATTTCCTGCTATTCCAGCTTCGTGTGACAAACTGCATTTCTTGTCTTGTGGTCACATTTCTCCAACCTCTGCCTCCTTCTTCATCTCTTCTCCTCTTTATGATTTCTTCACATCTCTCCCCTTCTTCCTTAAGGACCTCTGTAATTATATTGGGCCCATTTGGATAATCTACAATAAGATCCTCCTCACATGATCTTTAACTTAATCATATGTTTGTCATAGAAGGTATCATTTACAGGTCCCAATGATTTGATAAGGATATCTTTAGGTGTGGACATTTTCCAACTCACTACAAAAGGGAAAGAATGAAAGAGTAGGAATGAGGTCACAGATGCAGCCTGTTGACAGGTTGTGGAGAGATGGCAGGCCATCACAGGCCCTTGGGCTATTTCTCTGAATAAAATGAAAAGTCCAGTGACACTATCCCACTTATTTTATATTCAGTACTGCTTATGAAAACCCTTTCAAAGCAATATCTCTATAATTGTGATAAGTTTGGGATCATTTCTTAGTCACTTGATGTATTCGTTAAAACACATTGTGAAGAGGAGACAGTCCATCACTCACACTGAATCCTCAGTGATGCTTAAAACCAGAAACTAGGTTCAGATACAAAACCTGCCTTTGGCTACTGAGCATGGCCAACTCTTTTTTTTTTTCTTTTTTTTTTTTTCTTTTTTTAGTAGACTTTATTTTTAGAGCAGTTTTGGGTTCACAGAAAAATTGAGGTATAGAGATTCCCACATACTTCCTGCCCCCACCCATACATAGCCTCTCTCACTATCAACACTGGCTCCAGAATGGTACATTTTTTACAATTGATGGTCCTATATTGATACATCATTATTACCCAAAGTCCATAATTATATTAAGGTTCATGCTTGGTATTGTACTTTCTATGAGTTTTGACAAATGTATCCATTAGAATAGTTTCACTGCCCTGAAAATCCTCTGTGCTCAGCCTATTAATCCCTTCTTATCTCCTAACACCTGGACACCACTGATCTTTCTACTGTCTCCATAGTTTTATGGCCAACTCTTATAAGTTTTCAAAGAAAACTTAAGGACAGTATAATTACTAGCAGTAAAGGTAAGTGAGCCTAAGAAAGAGCCAGGAAAAAAAGAGAAGTAGATGCTGCAGAGAGCACCCATTATCAGATAAAATATGACCTTGCTCCCTCTGACCACATTGATATATATATAATTAGTCTAGATTTCTGTCTGATCACTAAAATCCTTACCTGTCAACTTAAGAAATGTAGGTTTCATCCTAATGATAATGGGAAACCACTCAAAGATTTATAACTAAGACTCAACGTGGCCTAGTTTTTGTTCCAGAAACATCATCAAGACCATAGTGTTGGTGATGGATTGGGGAAATATGGAAGTACATAGAAGGAAAACCAGAGTTGCAGCATTCCAGGCAAGGGATGAGGAGAGCCTGCACACAAGGTATAGAAGATGGAAGAAATTTTAACACTCATCACTTTCATAGCAAACAGTGTTGTAAGAAACAGTATTATAGCAAAACAGTGTCATGCTATCTGATCCTATATGATAAAGAGGGAATATTCAAATTGACCGTCACTCTGTCACAAAGATGGCGGTACCCACAGTGGAGAGGGGGTTCCTTAACACAACATGGCTGTACCCACAGTAGAGGCTGAGTTCCTGTAACAAACCTTAACGAGAAATCAGAAGGGACCTGAGACTGCATGCCCCCACCCCCGGGGGGCTTGACAGGGGACCTCAGGCTGCACCCCTTGCCCATCACAGTTTGATGGGGGACCTCAGGCCACACCCCTGCCCCCAGCACCAGGCCAGGGGACCTTAGGCCGAGTCCTTGCCCCCTGCCCCAGTGCCATGCTGGGGGACCTCAGGCGATGCCCCCCACCCCAGTGCCAGGCCAGGGGACCTCAGGCCATGTCTCCCACCCAGCAAGGCTAGACGGGGAACTCAAGGTGCTTCCCTTACCTGGCAGGGCTTGATGGGGGACCACAGGGTGTGCCCCTCTCTGGTGCTAGGGCACCTGAGGCTGCGACCCCCACCCAGTGCCAGTCCGGGGGACTTGAAGTTGCACCCCTCCCAGTGGGGCTTGACAGGAAACCTGAAGCTGCGGCCCCCTCTCCTGGCAGGGTTTGACAGGGGACCTGAGGCTGTGCCCACCTCCCAGGGCCAGGCCGGGAGACCTGAGGCTGCACCTCCCGCCCAGCAGGGCTTGACAAAGGTGGGACCAGCCGGGTCTGGATCTATTCCAATAGGGTGGGGCCAGCTGAGTCTGGGTGTTGTGTAATTTCAAGGTGCAACTGGGTGGGCAGGGATTTGACTCTGGGCCCCATGGTGTGCCCCAGACTCTGACAGGAGGAAGATTTTCATATATATTTTAATATTTTTCTTTCATCTCTGACACATCTATTATAAAGGGAAAATAGCAATATTAAAATATTTCCTCTAATTAATACCCTTTAAATGTGCATGAATTTTGTGCTCCAGGCCACTAGTATATATTATAAAGGATGAGTGAAATGGGTCGGCCCATGTTTTCACATGTAAAATCATTCTTCCTGACAAATGAGAGCATTGATACTTTGGGGTTCATGTGCACCAATGTCTCTAGGAAGAAAACTGTGCCAGCATGGACTACTGAAGAAAAAGCTTTTAATAACTGTATAGATTTTGGGCGATGATCACAATCTACCTCTGCTTAGATTACTCTTAGACTGCTCTTTTACTTTGATATTTAAGTTCATATTCAAAAGACTGTTTTAAAATAATTACATCATTTGCTCTCAAAACAAACCTGGGGAGGAAAAAGAAATGACCATTGAAAAAATTGATAGAGTGACCAAGAGACTTGGACTTCCCAGGAGAGTTCAGGTTTACAACAGTTTCAGTGGCATAATTATTAATGATCATTATTAGGACCCATTTTCAAACTTAAAAGTGCCTGGTTGAGATTAAGACTTATATAATCACTCCTGATTATTAAGACACAGGAAAACAAACAAACTTCTCAAACCTAAAAGAGGCATTTTACTGTTTCACGGCTATAACAGAAAAATTAAAAATGTTATGGATATAACTGTCTCCTGATGGTGCTGTGACCCAGATTAGAGAAAACTCCCATGATTTCACAAAGGAAAAACACTGATGAATACAATCAGTGTGTCTATTTTAATGTCCCAAAGTACTACTGATTTTGTTCATATTTCATGATGAAGTGATTTTGGTCAAGGTTAGACTTGGTTCAGAAATGAGAACTTGTGTGATAAGCATCAAGAGGAAGTCAGTAATAACACACAAAGACCATCTATTTCAAGAGGGAAGAAAAGAGAGTGTATTCAAAGTAGGATCCAGCTGTCATAGTGGGGCATATTCCCATCAGAGAATAAAGTAAGAACAAATAGCCAAAATTCTATAAAAACTTACATAAGAACAGGCACATAATTTGTGGAATCCAGTCCTAAATGAAAATGCAGGACACTTTTTTTTTAAACAAATTACTAAAATTTCAAGATAGCAACAGCAACACATTAAAAATAATATGTAACCTGTGCTATCTGGTTTTTCACAGTGGATATAGTGCTGGCCTGTGAACTGAAGGGCACATGCCCAGGTTGTAGGCTTGATCCCCAGTAGGGGGTGTGCAGGAGGCAGCAGATCAAATGATTCTCTCTTATCATTGATGTTTCTATCTCTCTATCCCTCTCCCTTCCTCTCTGAAATCAATACAAAATCATAAAAAAAATATATATATAACTATCCTGAACATGTGCCCTTTGCAACTACAAGTTGGCCCTCTTCAGAGCATGCATGGCTGGCCTAGATCACACCAGATTTTCCTTCAGAACCCCTCCATGCTCCTACACCAATGCCCTACCACCCCTATTTCCAATAATCACTGTAAGGTATAACCGCTGACATCTTTGTGTCACTTTACATAATATTTTCACATATTTTGTAGTCAGTTTGGGCTGCTATAACAAATACCATAGACTGGGTGGTCTAAACAATAAGCATGTATTTCCCACTGTTTTGGAGGCTGGAAGTCTGAGAAAATGGAGCCAGCATGGCTGGGTTGTTCATGAGGTTCCTCTTCCTGGTTTACAAATAGCTATTTCCTTGCTGTATTATCACATGGGGGGGAGAGAGCAAGTCTGATCTCTTCATCCTTTTATAAGGGCACCGATCTCATCATGGGGGCTCTACCCCTATGACTTCATCCGAACCCAATTACCTCCCAAAGGCTCCACACCCAAATAACGTTACTCTAGGCCTTAGAGTCTAGGGATTAAGGCTTCAACATAGGATTCCCAGACAGGAGACACAAACACGCTACCTCAGTGGCTTTCAAACTGGGTTACCTGGAAATGTTTCAGAGACCTCTGAGGACCATAGGAAAAAAAAAACAAAAACAACTGGGTGAGCTCCAAAGCCCTACTTTAACTTGTTTTATTGTGTGAGTTTTCACATAAGCTCACCTCTTGGAAAAAACAACAGGTCCTACTCCAAAAGAAAGTTTAAAAACCACTGTATTATTTAGTTTGAGATAAGCAGGGCAAATTGTGTTCTTCTAAATTCATGAGAGAGGAGAATAGATTGGCATGTATTAAAATGCCAATTATATTCTGGTACTGTGTGAAGTGCTTTCATAAGTTGTAGCATGTAATTCTTACAATTCCACAAGGTATGTATAATTATGCAAATTTCATAAGTTAAGACACCAAGGAGCAGATAAGTTAACAGATATACCCAGCCAATATGTTGTAGAACTGAAATGTGAACACTGTCAGATATTTTTTTCATACTATGGTCCAGTTCCCCATTCCTGTAAGCCTATCATTTGCTTCACTAGCAGACACTTGGCCCCCTAATTTACCGAGTGGTTTTTGGTCACACTCTTGGCCACAAGCCCATTTCTACATCTCAGAGAACCAATAGAAAGCCAGGAAGCTATTGAGTGGAGAAGCTAGAAGCCAGGAATCTAGGAGCCTGTGCTTGCTGTCTTTGAGGCCAGAAGTCAGCCATGGGAAGGAAGGCCTGAGTACTGAACCTGAAGATATTGCATTGTTTGTCCTTTGGGAGCTGGACACTGCTTCATCTCAGAGCACTGTAGTAATAACTTCCAACAATCACTTCTGCAAATGCAATTTTCAGCATCAAAGAGTTTTAACACATTTTAGAGATATAGTGGCAAATTAGCTCTGCATAATGACTGTAATGTCTATTAGATTAATGAATTCCAAGGAGTCTCTCATAATGAATGCTATTTATCCTATGTTGTAATGTTGCTGAACTAAATACAGAGTTTGGAACATAAGTATAGAGGACCATAGTTGCTTTGAAAAAAATAGTAAACAGCTGTGCTAGAGCAAGATCAAAGGGAATATTCTGTGTGTCAACAAGAATGAAGAAATTGATTCCACTGACAGCAGAGACTGTACTAAAGCTGGTGGTTTTCAAATAAATAATATAATCAGACCTCCCTCTGCTAGCATGCACATTTTTCTCACATAATATAGAGATAAATTGTTTTTCTGAAATTTCCATAGATTAAATAGTCAGAATTAAACTGAAATTAATGTGAGCTTATTTTGAGAGTGAAGGCATCAGTATTTTGGATGTAGCCACATATATCCTTTAGAGGGTGCAATTGCAACTGGTCCAGAGAGCACAATCATGGTGTTTCTTGTATCTTCTAATGTCACAGAAATAAAATTAAAAAAAAAAAGAGTTGTACCCTTTCTATTCTCTCAGTCCTCTTTTTAAATAAAGAGAATGTTGGGATGAAAGCACAGCTTCTTTCCCACTTAGTGCCAACAACTGCACTTCTCTCTTTTTAAGATTGCCTCTTAGGAATTCTAGCTTTAATAAGTGCTTGGGCACCAAGCATTTTTACTGAGAGAAAAGCTGCAATTTTTACCAGAAATGCAACTTTCAAGATGAAATTAATATAGTTGGGAGTTAATATATTATAATAATATAATGAATAATATAATATATTAACAGAGAAGGAGTTAATATATTATCCTATACAAATTATAATTGCTGGGTAATAGTTATGTATTCTGTTCATAGGCAACTTTACATATGGAATATTTAAAAGTTGGAAAAGTTTCTTGTTTGTTAGGCAGACAGTCTATGGCAATCTAAATGGATCAGAAATCCCTACTTCAAATGACAGTGAGAATTGAATTATCTCTTTAATACTAGAGATAATTTAATTATCTCTTTATCCTATATAGGCTGGTAAGTTCTAGTAACAAGGCTAGTTCTACATGCTGAAAAGGAGGGAGCAATGTCATCCTATATGGCCCTACTGCCAGTTCCATAGAAGTAGCCTTATTTTCATCATCTGGAAATTGGGCTCAAGTTATGAGTTACAGGGCTCTTGAAAATTAGGTAAAATCATGATGCAAAGTGCCTAACACTTTATAAATAGTAGTTTCTGATGATGTCCTTGTTATTATTTGGAAGAAGAGAGAGTGAAAATCACAGTACAATAAACAACAGTATTAGCATCAGGCATATTTCCATAATAGCAAAAACAGAAAGGACATTATATCAGAACTGCAAAGAAGCTAAAAAAGTAAAGAGCAATTCTCAAGCTAGTGATTGAGCAGCTATGGAACTCTGACCTTCTGAAAACAGCATCCTTTCACACTATTCTATTATGAGAGCACAGGCTCACAAATACTCCTCTAATATTTGAAAATCACTGTATTTGTTATAAGAGTAAGTTGATAGGCATGTTCATCTCATTATCCCTTTTATTGTCTGCAGTATACATTAGCAGGTCTTTCTTTACCCAATTTCTCTTTCTTTAATGGAGAACTTTACCTTCTTTCGTGACATTTTTATTTTGCTACTTGACACATAAATGCTTTCAATGAAGCAAAGTACAATTTACACCATAAAACATTTCTAAATTACAAGTTGTGTGAAACTCGGGTCACTATTTTAGAAACATGAACTTCAGAACCAAAGAGAAATAACAGAAAACAACAGTAGTCAGTGACACACATGCCAAACAAACTAGAGATGATATTAGGATCTACATTTTAATGATATTTTCTTGAATAAATGCTCTTTCCCATTAAATCTCTGTAACTCTGTACTCAGGTTTTATGTTGTAGCTCTGCCTAGCATTCCTCAGAATACAAATACAACTCCCTATATTTTTAAAATATGTTTTATTAATTTTTACAGAGAGGAAGAGAGAGAGATAGAGAGCTAGAAATATTGATGAGAGAGAAACATTGACCAGCTGCTTCCTGCACAACCCCCCACTGGGGATGTGCCCGCAACCAAGGTACATGCCCTTGACCGAAATAGAACTTGGGACTTTTCAGTCCGCAGACTGAAGCTCTATCCACTGAGCCAAACCAGTTTTGGCCAACTCTTTAGATTAGAACAAAGACAGACCTGCCTTCTTGCAGGAAACTGCTGTCATTCTGGAAAATAGTGTCGATGAAGGTTAGAGCTTTGCTAAACACTCTGTC
Source organism: Pipistrellus kuhlii (assembly GCF_014108245.1). Lineage (NCBI taxonomy): Eukaryota > Metazoa > Chordata > Mammalia > Chiroptera > Vespertilionidae > Pipistrellus > Pipistrellus kuhlii. Next base: position 4,434,640 of record NW_023425504.1, on the reverse strand, counting down.
CCATGTTCTCTGATCATTAGCATGGTGTCCAGTGATTGTTATGAAAGACCAAGAGGCATTGGTCTTAGACAAGAAAGTACAAGATTTGGTAACACAAGTAGTGTTTTCTTCAATCCCTCCTACTACTGTTTGGGGCCTGGGAAGAGAGAGGAAGCTCTGGTTGGTGAAGGGATCCCAAAGGAACTGATCTTTCTAAATTTTAATCAGATCACATTAACCCCTTGCTTAAAACTCTCCAGGTGTTTCTCATGAACCTGGAATGAAATTCATAATCCTTATAATGACTGCTATGGTCCCTTTGTTATCTGGTTGCTGCAGACCTCTTGAAACTCATCTTCTCTCATTATGCCCCTTGCCTACTCTGCTCCTGTTGTATGTTCTTTTTTCTTGTTTCTCAAGTGAGCTCAAACTCATTCCCACTTTAGGACATTTGCACTAGATGATCACTCTCTCTGGAAGGCTCTTCTCCTAGAACTTCTCATGACTGACTCCTTATTATTCATTTATACTTCTATTAATGGCCCGGTGCACAAAATTCATGCATGGGGGAGGGTATCCCTCAGCCCGGCCTGCACCCTCTCCAATCTGGGACCCCTCAGGGGATGTCCGATTGCCAGTTTAGGCCTGGTCCCGCAGTCTGACATCCCTCTCACAATCTGGGATCACTGGCTCCTAACTCAAAGCACCAGAGGGTCTTTCTTTATTTTTATGTTTTATTTTTTTAAGGCAAAAGTCTATGATTTTTCATTAAAACTGTCAGGGATAGAAATGACAGAGGACCCATACTAGGGGAATTGGATCCTGAGGGTGGGGAGTGGGGAACATTTTTGACACAGTTGTCAGAATTTAAATTGGGTCTGTGGATTAAACCTTAATACCATCTGAATGGAGATTTCCTCACATGGTTGGGTGGAGAATTGTTATCTAGGAGTGTCTGCTTCTGGGAAATACTCAGGGGACTATCTGGGCATCCTGTCATGTGTAGAGCATGCTCTTAAACATCTCACAAAAAGACTGGGGAAATGGGCATATATGTATATAAATGCACACTCACACACAGTCTAACCTTGCTATTTTCAACTCCACCTTTGTGCACCTGCCTACTTGCTAAGATCTGTAACTCCAAAATCAAGGCTTACAGAGCTTACTCGGTTATTGGGCCTTGGCAGACAGACCCGTGGGCACAGTCCCAGCTGAGATCCAATGGGTGCCACTGTTTTCTTGTTTCCGCTCCAGTATGTGAACTGGGGTCTGTTTCATGACTGATTACATTGGGGCTTGGGCATCTCTGTGCTTCCTGGCTGTGTGGGATGGCCAAGCTGGTGCTCCAGTGGCTGCCGGTTCCCTGAGCCCAAGAAGTGGTAAAATACAGAGAAAAGTGAGTGGTAAAATACAGAGAAAAGATTGTGTCATAAGCAAGTTCAGGCTGCCCCATTTCAATCTTAAGGAATCAACAGCACCCATAACATACCATGTTCTTTCAGTGAAAATACAGAGAGTGCTGCCCTGAGCATGCATGGTGCCAGCTCACTGGACACCACAGACTAGCAGCAAAGAAACTTGCTGAATGACGTCATGAAGTTGTGATGCTGAGGTGATGCCAGGGTTGAGTCCAGCCTGCAGTTGGGCACCGATAGGCAGCTCGGGGAACTAACATAGCCATGTTGGTATCGCCACAGTTTCTCTATACACATTTAAACCATCCAAGTTCTTCCATTGGGAAGAAAGGATTTTTCTCCCACTCTGACAGCCACATGCCCCGGCAGCATCCGAGGACCTGGGGCCTACCTGGCACCTCAGCGTCACTGACCCCACGGGCCACTGCCCTAACAGCGCCATACCTCTGCGGCCCTCCTCTTAGCCTTTCATCTTCACGGCCCCCAAGGCTGCCTGGCCACATGTGCTCGGGTTGCTCCTGCTGGGACTCTGCTTCCCCCGCACCTGGTGGTGGGCCCAGAGCTCCTGTGCAGGGCTCCCACCTGGACTGGTCCTCCATCTGATCATGATGGCCCTAGTATAGATATCACCTCCTCAGAGGTAACTACTTCCCTGACTAGAAATAAACTAGCCCTGTCAGACTTCAATATCATGCCATTGATTTATTCTCTGCCTGGTATTTATTACTCAGTGACATTTATTTGTTTTTATATTGGTCCCTTCCCTGTATAATGTAAACTTTATGAGAATAAAAACTTCACCTGTCCTTTTTTATCACTGTGTTGCCAGGGTCTATAATAGTGCCTGGCAAGGTTAATGGACAGTCAATATTTGTTTATTGAGGAAATAAGGATGGATTTCTGAATGGTAGCTATAGATAACAAATGGATGGCTTCTTTGTTTTTGGTAGAATGTATCTCAAAGGCATAAGTGTAAATATGTTTGCTTAAACTGAATGTAATGAAGGAAAAGAAAATATGGCCTGATAAACACATAAAACTAGTTACTAAAGGAAACAGAAAGCAACATTTAAAAATAATGAATATGGGAGGTATGAAAGATTAAGAGAGTAAAGGAATCCTAAAGGAATTTAGGGCTTCAGATGTGTATGTACAAACGTGAAGCATAGGTAATAAACAAGGTGAACATGAACTTGTAAAAATAATGAATGTGGCCGAAACCGGTTTGGCTCAGTGGTAGAGCATTGGTCTGCAGACTGAAAGGTCCCGGGTTCGATTCCAGTTAGGGGCATGTACGTTGGTTGCTGGCAGATCCCGGTAGGGGATGTGCAAGAGGCAGCTGGTCGATATTTCTCTCTCATTGACGTTTCTAACTCTCTATCTCTCTCCCTTCCTCTCTGTAAAAAAAAATCAATAAAATATATTTTAAAAAATAATGAATGTGGTGAAGATGTTCTCATGAATAGTATCAAATTTTGCTTGGATAAGAAACAATATTAGAATCTACTGATGAACAGGTTTTCTCTATATGCCCAATGTTTTGTAGAACTTGCCAGGAGAGCACTCATGAACAGGTATGAGAGATGTGACTTTGTAATATAGCTTGATATATGGTATTTATACATCTTCAGACCATTTCACCCCAAAGCTATAGAATATATGTTCTTCTAAAGTGCACATGAGACATTTTAAAAAATATACCACATTTTGGGTCACAAGCGAAGTCTCCCCAAATTCAAGCTGTATTACAATAGTTGTATCAATCCTGAGAAAGAAGAGTAAAGTATGTAGGATCTCAATACCAGATTTCAAGCTGTATTACAAAGACACTGTTCTCAAAACAGCCTGGTACCTGGACAAGAACAGACATATAGACCAATGGAATAGAATATAGAACAGGAAATCAAACCAAACCACTATGCCCAATTAATATTTGACAAAGGAGGCATGAACATACAATGGAGTCAAGGCAGTCTCTTCAATAAATGGTGTTTGGAAAATTGGACAGATACATGCAAAAAAAATGAAATTGGACCACTAACTTACACAATACACAAAAATAAACTCAAAATGGATACAGGACTTAAACATAAGACAGGAAACCATAAAAATACTAGAGGAATCCAGAGGCAGCAAAATCTCAGACAAATGCCGAAAGCACTTCTTCACTGATAACGCTCCTAGGATAATGGAAACTAAAGAGAAAATAAACAAATGGGACAACATCAAAATAAAAAACTTTTTCACAGCAAAAGAAACCATCAATAAAACAACAAGAAAGCCCCACTGCATGGGAGAACATATTTGCCAATGTCATCACAGATAAGGGTTTAATCTCCAACATTGACAGGAAACTCATACAACTTAACAAAAGGAAGATAAATAATCCAATAAAAAAAATGGCAATACACTTAAATAGAATCTTTTTGAAGGAGGACATAGGGAAGGCCAAGAAATATATGAAAACATGCTCAAAATCACTAATTATCCCAGAGATGCTAATCCAAACCACAATGCGGTATCATCTCACACCTGTCAGAATGACTATCATCAACAAATCAACAAACAAGTGTTGGCGAGAATGGGGAGAAAAAGGAACCCTCGTGCACTGCTGGTGGGAATGCAGACTGGTGCAGCCACTTTGGAGAACAGTGTGGAGTTTCCTCAAAAAACTGAAAATGGAACTCCCATTTGACCCAGTAATCCCACTTCTAGGAATATATCCCAAGAAACTAGAAACACCAATCAGAAAGGATATATGCACCCCTATGTTCATAGCAGCACAATTCATCATAACTAAGATTTGGAAAGAGCCTAAGTGCCCAACAGCATGTGAGTGGATTAAAAAACTGTGGTGTATCTACACAATTGAATACTACACTGAAGTAAAAAGGGAGTTCTTACCATTTGCAACATCATGGATGGAACTAGAGAGCATTATGCTAAGTGAAATAAGCCAGTCAGAGAAAGATAAATACCACATGATCTCACTCGTTTGTGGAATATAATGACCAACATAAACTGATGAACAGGGACAGATCCAAAGACAGAGAAGTATTGATCAGACTGCCAAACCTCAGAAGGAAGGTAGGGGAGGGTGGGGGAAAGGAGGAGAGCTCAACCAAAGGACTTATATGCATGAACATGAACACCAGGGAGGTGAGGGCATGAGTGGGAGTGTAAGGGGTTAATGGAGAGATGAGGACACATATGTAATATATTAATAAAGAAATAATAAAATAAATAAGTAAATATAATGAATTTGAAATGGAGAGATTATAATGAAAATTACTTAATAAATGCAATATCTGTGGTAAATATTATTGAAGAAATGAAATAGAAATATTATCATTGTGAGTTTTCCCCCTATTTGACATTCTGAGTACAAAGGTAAGGCCTGCAACAGGTTTATAGTTTTCTTTCATTGGCATTTCACTTAATACAGTTTTTCATGTCAATCCTGCCTTGGAATTTGATTTTCAGAAGACATGAACTAACCTTCAGATATTAATATAATACATAAATATGTTAAACTAAAAGGATAGAAAATATACAGTATAATGTTTTGATATATTCATATATATATATCATACAAACACATACAAAAATTAAAGTGCCTATATTAATAAAATAGACTTCATTGCTAATATAGATTAAGACAGATAGCTTTTGATGATAAAAATATTGATTCATTAAAATGATCAAATTCAAAATGTTTATGCCCCTCAAAATAAATGAAACCAAATTAACAAAACTTAAAAGAAAAACAGACAAGTCCATAATCATAGTTATAAATATCATCACTCATACTTCACTAATTGATAGAAGGCACAAAATCAGTAAAGATATAGAAAACAATAAAAGCATTATCAAACAACTTGACCCAATTGACATATATAGAAAACTCCACCACCCAAAGAGAATATGCATTTGTTTAAAGGCACATTGCAATATTAAACAAGATAGGCCATAAACAAGTTTTAATATATTTTAAAGAAATTATAGTATAGACTGCAAGTTGTATGATCACGATAGGATTTCATTAAAAAAAATAAGAAAAAGATATCTAGAAAATCCTCAAATATTTGGAAATTAAATATTACCACAAAGAAAACTGTAAGCTCATAATGCTACAGTGGTAAATTCTACCACACACTTAAGAAAGAAGTAGTGCCAATCTAATATGAACTCTTACAGAAAATAAAAAGAATGAATCACTTCCTAACTAATTTTATGAGGTCAGCATTTTCTGAATACCAAAGTCATATAATTACATTGCAGCCAAAGAAAACTAGACAATATCCCTCATGAACATAGATGCAAAATCCTTAACAAAATTTTATAAATGTAATTGTGTAATATTACATCATATCCAAGTGGGTTTATCCTAAGAATTTAAGCTTGTTTTTTGTATTTGAAACTTAATTTGTATAATTCACCATGTTAACAGACAAAAATGATCATATCAACAGATGCAGAAAAAGCCTTTGACAAAATTCAATAGTCAGCCTTGTTAAAAACTCACAGTAAACTAGGAATGGAAGGTAAGTATCACGATCTGACAAAGAACATTTAGAAAAATCTTACAGCTAGTAGCATGCTCAATGGGGAAAGATTTAATTCTTTCCCTGTAAAATAGTGCTTTAAGACAAAAAATAGCATATAGATTGGTAAGATATAAAACTGTCTTTATTCACAGGTAACATGATCATATGTGTAGAAAATTGTAAAGACTTTACAAAAAAAACTTTCAGAACTAATAAGAAATATATTAAAGTCTACATATATAAAAGGCTAGGTGATCGACCGTCTGTCCTTCCAACTGTCCAACTGACTAGGCATTATATATGATGTGCACTGGCAATTTAAAAATCAATGTTGACCCTCACATGCATGATGCATGATACATATAAAACTTTCACTGGTGCCAATCGCATGCATGTGTTTTGATCCATCATTGCTGATTGTGAATTTTGTTGTTGTTCTAGAAATTCTGAAGCTGAAAGAAAGTGCCATCATTGACAGAATATGAACATCAGAGAAATTGATTGATAAGCAAAACTCACATGTAACAGTCATTCCATCACAACTATGTTAGATAATTACATCCTCGTTTACTATGTAGCATGTGAGATGAAAGTTAAAGTTCTAAATACTTCATCACAAGGGAAAGTTGTCAAGCACTCTGAAAGTGTTTTTACTCTTAATGTGTTATACAGGGAGATATTAGCATAAGTTTAATCAATTTATCAGTCATTGTTTTTATCAATATTGTTTTTATATCATGTTTTTGTTGTTTTTATATCATGTCTTTGTTGTTATATTACGTTGTTATTGTTTATTTATTGATCAATTTATATATTGTTTTCATATACATTTTACTAATTTTCTTTCATCTCTGATACTTGTATTATAGAGAAAGGGCAAATAGTGGTATTAAAATATTTTTCTAATTAATTTCCTTTCAATGTGCATGAATCCATGCACCAGGCCACTAATATACAATATAAGTATAATTGAACATCAAGACCCCATAATAATCAACAGCCACCAAGTCAGACGCATTAGCTGTCAGCACAGCTCATTTGCGAGAGGGCAAAGAGCAACTATCACTGTTCTTAATTTCACTTTTATCCTTCTTGTGGAGGTATCTTCCTTCATTTGCACTTGTTATATTAATGTGTGGTCTCCTGCGATTAGTCTTTGAAGTTCCAAAACAGAATATTTGGCACTTGTATGCATATATATGCATAACCCATGGACAAACAATAGTGTGGTGAAGGCCTAGGGTGGAGGGTGGGTGAACACTAGATGGGGTCAAAGGGGGAAAAGGGAGATGTATGTAATATTTTCAACAATAAAGTTTATTTAAAACAGAATATTTAGCAACATTTGTGCGTTGCCACCCATTGGCTGGCAGCCTAGGACTTGAATGTTGGTCCAGACTTATATGTATTAAGACGATAAGTTTCAAACTTTGCTCCCCACATAGTTGATTTATTTGTTTATTTATATTTGTTTGTTCATTTTATTCCTGTTTATTCTCTCTACTGTAATGTATGTGCTACTACAAAATAACCTTGACTTTTTAAAAATATATATTTTATTAATTTTTTACAGAGAGAAAGGGAGAGGAATAGAGTTAGAAACATTGATGAGAGAGAAACATCGATCAACCTTCCTCCTGCACACTCCCCACTGGGTATGTGCCCACAACCAAGGTACATGCTCTTGGCCAGACTCGAACCTGGGAACCTTGAGTCCCCAGGCTGATGCTCTATCCACTGAGCCAAACCAGTTAAGGCAACATTGACTTTTTTTGTACTGAGCTCCATATACAGTATCTTTCTAAAATAATATGTAATACTTGCCAAGATTGCAAGGCGTATTTGTTGAATGAATGACTTCATCTTTGTTTTCCCACACAGTACTTCAGTACTTATTTATTTTTCTTAAGTAAGTAGGAAACTATAAAGAAATCATCACCATGCAAAAGCAAATCAAAATCAGAAAAATTTGTGGAAAACTGTGTTGTAACAAAAAACACTATCAAGACCATCTAGTTTTACTGGATGTATAGCCATAGGATCCATTTCTACTCCAATCAAAATGTAAGAATGGGGGTAGTAGAAAGGCTGGTTAGTGCAAACCCTTATCTGCAATGGAATAATATTGGAAAATTATGTTCTTCTAACCAGAGTTTGTGCTTCTTGTTTTTCTTATGCTGGCCTCTCAAAGATACTATGTTGATAACATGTAACTGTCAGACTGGTAAGTGCCAATGACCAAGGAAGATATTAATGATGGATCACTATCACAACAGACCATCCTATAGGCAGAACTCCTTTTTCTGAAAAGACGGAAAAGTTGCTCTATGACTAATATGATTTATTTTCAGTTGCTTCAAATAGCAATTGTTTTGACATATGAATGATGCTCCTTTATCCTTCAGCAGGCAAGTACCCAGTGCAAGGCTATGTATTTAAAGTACAAAGATATAGCTATAAGTTCAGTGATCCAGGTAATTGAAAGTTGAAATGCTTTTGAAAAATGGATAGGACTACTGATGCTGGCCAAAATGTTGTAAGCCCACTATAGTCTCTCCCTAAAAATTGTGTATGCAAGAAGCAACTGCCTGATAACTCTGAAAAGTAAAGTAACTAATAGCTGGAAGATTTGAAGAGAAGTTATAACTTGAAGACTGACTAAAATGGTGCTGAATTTATTAGTTTTATTTCCCTCCTATAAAATACGTTTTTATCCAAGAATGGTACATATTACATAGGTACATAGTCAAAGTGAATACAAAAAAATTCTGAGGGAATTTTATCACTTTCATGTCTTAAGCAAAGTCCCAGTGATGTGGAACTGCAAGATAGCCTGAGGGGGTCTAAACTCCAAGAGAAACCCAACATTTTTGCCAAAAGCAATAGAAAACGAGGCCCCTAAGATCTATATATTATGGGGGGAATCTGTGAGAGGAAAACACTAGAAAGGAATCCCCCTAATTCTGTCTGTGAACTAATACATGTCTCAAGTTTGCCCCTGAATAGCACACACATGACACATAATCAACATATTGCATTGTGCGCCCACCACTCAAAGTCAAATCAGCTAACTGATGAAAGAATAAACTGTGGTACATCCATACTATTGAATACTAATCAGCAGTAAATCCCAAAGTAGTATGCTAAGTGCAATAAACCATATTCAAAGACTACATATTGGATGATCTCATTTATAAAAAATTTGGCAAAAGCAAACTATACGGATGGAGAACATATTAGTGATTGATAGAGTGTAGGGGTTTTACTCCTAAAGGGCAGCACAAGGGGATATTTGGGGATGATAGAACTTTTTATTTTAATTGTGCTAGTTTTCACATGACCCTATGTGTTGGTCAAAATTCATAGAACTATTTACCATAAAGAGTAAATTTTACTGAATATATTTGAAAAACAAGTTTAAACATGGTTGAGTACATACATTTTCTTAATCAAACCTCAATATGATTGAATTCCATATTATCCAGGAAATAAAAATGTCTTAATCTATAGAGTTGTTAAATTAAAGCATGATAAATAATTCAAAGAGAAAGAAGACAAATACTTAAGAAAACCCTTCATTTAATGCTATTTTAAATCCCTAGAAGCTGAGTAGGCAGAATAACAAGGAATTGGACAGCAGATTGTCTCATCAAGAAATCGTTATATTGCCGTCTCAGAGTGGCGCAGTGATTGAGCATCAACCTATGAGTCAGGAGGTCCTGGTGTGATTCCCAGTTAGGACACATGCCCAGGTTTCAGGCTCTATCCCAAATGGGGGGTGTGCAGGAGGTAGCCCATCAATGATCCTCTCTCATTATTGATGTTTCTAACTCTCTCCCTCTCCCTTCTTCTCTGAAATCAATAAAAAATATTTTTAAGCAAAGACATAATAACATATCAGCAATAATGTATGGTTACACTGCTATGACTTTATCTAGAGAGCAGGACTGCTGGGGAAGAATTGCTATTGCTATCTAGTGGCACATTCCAGATATGTTCTTCTTTTTATAAACTTCGTTGGATAACGGTTGGTATATTACCTCTTCAAGGACTGTGAGTAACATCTAGTCACTTAAGAAAACAAACAGCAAAAACAAAACAAAAAAACACACCAAACAATTAACATATTCAAAAGACTAATTAGAACTCAGCTTCTACACTTGGCAGCATAAAAATGAAAACATTAAAAAGATGAACAACATTAACTGGTGAATATAATAGAATCAGAGGTATGGAAGGGGAGTGAACTGATGATTCTCGGGGAAAAGGGGAGTGGGGGTGCGGGAAGAGATTGAACATAAACTGTGCACCTATGGATGAGGACAATGAGGGGTGGGGTGGGAACCCGGTGAAGGGGAGCAATGAAGGGGGAAAAAATGAGGAACATTTGTAATAATATGAACAATAAAGATTTATTAAAAATTAAAAAAAACATGTTTAATAAAACTAGAATAGTTATGGCCATTAGAAACAGATGTGATATGATTATTACATTAAATTGGATTTTTACAGAGAGAAAGGGAGAGGGATAGAGAGCTAGAAACATCGATGAGAGAGAGACATCGACTAGCTGCCTCCAGCACACCCCCTACTGGGGATGTGCCCACAACCAAGGTACATGCCCTTGACCAGAATCGAACCCAGGACCTTTCAGTCCGCAGGCCGATGCTCTATCCTCTGAGCTAAACCGGTTTCGGCCATGATTATTACATTTATCGGGTCTAGTAATAATTAATGTCGTTTTTAAACATTCATTTAAAATCTTGCTTGGCGTTGACTTGTATTGACATAACCTTCAAACACATGGTATCTACAGAGCGTGTGAAGTGCAATTAACAAGTTTTGCTTGAAAAAGTTTGTGTTTGGTTTGGTTTTTGTTGCAAAACTAGGGCTAAGAAGATGGCGGATGAAGAGCATATTGGGCACTGCATGCTTTACGAGTTCCAATTAGGAAGAAAAGCAAGTGAGGCTGCAAGAAACATCTGTAGTGCTCTTGGTCAAGATGCAGTTAGCACCAGAAAATGCCAGCATTGGTTTGAGAAATTTCACGAGGGAAATTTTTCGTTAGATGACAAGAGTGGTCGAGGCCGTGTGTCCAATTTTGATCAAGAAGCTCTTCAAGCTCTTTTGGTGCAAAATCCTCAAATTACCCAACAAGAGCTTGCGACAACTTTAAATTGTTCACAAAAAACAATTTCCAATCAATTGCGTGCACTTGGCAAAGTCAAAAAGTTTGGAAAATGGGTTCCTCATGAGTTGACCGACAATAACCGTAATCAAAGAGTCACAATTTGCAGTTCGCTCCTCTCTCGTCAAAACCGTTTGCCGTTTTTAGAGCAAATTGTTACCAGAGATGAAAAATGGGTGCTGTATGTTAATTTGAAAAGGCGGCCTCAATGGTTGGACAAAAATGAGGCTCCACAGCCCACGCCAAAACCTGACTTGCATGCGAAAAAAGTGATGTTGTGTGTTTGGTGGAATTTTAAAGGAATTCTTCATTATGAACTTTTACCATCTAACCAAACCATTACAAGTGCAGTGTATAGTGCCCAATTGGAAAGGTTAGCCCAAGCTTTAAGAAAAAAAGAACCCGCGCTGATTAATCGGAAGGGCGTAATTCTTCACCACGATAATGCAGGACCGCATACTGCAAGAATCACTGCTGAAAAACTGCGCCAGTTGGAATGGGAAGTTCTCCCTCAACCTGCATATTCTCCTGATATTGCCCCTTCCGATTACCATTTGTTTCGTTCTTTGAAAAACTTTCTTCTTGGAAAAAAATTTAATAATGAAGAATGCCTCAAAAATGCATTGACCGAATTTTTTGCATCAAAATCACAAGAATTTTACAACAGAGGGATTAAAATGCTTCCTGAGTGTTGGGCACAAGTAGTAGAAAACAACGGCAACTATATTGTTGATTAAATTTTGTTGTATTGTTTAAATAAATTCGATTTTAAAAATATTAGAAAACGACATTAATTATTACTAGACCTAATAACTAGTTATTATTATTACTAGAGGCTGGTGCATGAGAATTAATGCACTGGAGGAGAGAGAAAGGTGTCCCTCAGCCTGACCTGCCCCCTCTCATAGTCTGGGAGACCTCAGGAGTGGGAAGTGACCCAGCAATCAGGAGAAGGTGATGGTGACGACCCATCACACCTCTGCTGCTGCTACTGTCAGCAACGCAAGCTTCGGCTAGCACTGGTTACCTGAGCCTCAGGAGGCCCTGGGCAGCTTGGCAGCTGCCATCCAAGGCTTCTCTGTGCCTCTGGCTGGCCCTGTGTGGCTGGGGGGCTGAGGGGTTAGGCGACCCCAGAGGCAGGTGTGGAGTGGCCTTGCCATGCAACTGCCACCCCAGCCGGGCTGAGGTGACTGGAGGCTGCCATCTTGTGACTGTGGGCACTGCCATCTTAGAGGCCGTGGAAGTAAATTAGCATATTCCCTCCTTATTGGCTGTGGGTGCAGCCATCTTTGTGATGGTGTGAGGGTCAATTAGCATATTCCCTTTTTATTAGATAGGATTAGTTTTATTAATATAATAATATTTGTAGCAATTATGGCTTTTGGGGATAAAGCACAGTCTGTTGTACAAAATGCTAGACAGAAATACAATTTAGGGGGGTGGAATTAACCATTTACTGTTAACTCACTGATAAGTAGGTGTCCCCTATACATTTTCTCAACCAACCCTCAAAATTTCTGTGAGGTAGGACTTATTGCTCTTTTCCATTAATGGAAAAAATGAAGACTTAAAGAATTGGGTAAGTTGCCCAATGATATAAAGATAGGATTTGAATCAAGATTTGATTTCAGTTTCATATTGTCACTTTAAATATGTACCATAAGTACTTCAGTTATAGCTAATAACATAACTAAAGATAGAGACATGGGGAAACAGGCCAGACATTGTTATTTTAATGATTTTTTTAAGTAGAAGAAGATGCATAATTTTATTTTTTATTTTATTTTTTCAATATTTTTTCTTTATTGATTAATTAAGGTATTACATATGTGTCCTTATCTCCCCATTGTTCCTCCACCCCCATTTATGCCCTCATCCCCCTGGTGTTTGTGTCCATTGGTTAGGTTTATAAGCTTGCATACAAGTCCTTTGGTTGATCTCTCCCACTTACCCCCACCCTTCTCTTCCTTCTCTCTGAGGTTTGATGGTCTGATAGATGCTTCTCTTTCTCTGGATCTGTTTTTACTCATTATTTTATGTTGTTCATTATATTCCACAAATGAATGAGATCACATAATGTGTATCTTTCTCTGATTGGCTTATTTTGCTTAGCATAATGCTCTCTAGTGCTATTCATGCTGTTGCAAATGGTAAGAATTGATTCTTTTGTACTGCAGTGTAGTAGTCCATTGTGTAGATGTACAAATTATTTTAATCCACTCATCTGCTGATGGGCACTTAGGCTGTTTCCAAATCTTAGCTATGGTAAATTGTGCTGCTATGAACATAGGGGTGCATATATCCTTTCTGATTCATGTTCTAGTTTTTTAGGATATATTCCTAGGAGTGGGATTACTGGGTCAAATGGAAGTTCCATTTTTAGGTTTTTGAGGAAACTCCATACTATTCTTTATAGTGGCTGCACCAGTCTGTATTCCCACCAGCAGTGCAGAGGGTTCCTTTTTCTCCACATCATCGCCATCACTTGTCGTTTGTTAATGATAGCCATTCTGACAGGTGTGAGATGGTACTGCATTATCGTTTTCATTTGCATCTCTCAGATAATTAGTGACTTTGAGCATGTTTTCATGTGTCTCTTGGCTTTCCTTCTGTATTCTTTTGAAAAGATTATATTTAGGTCTGCTGCCTATTTTTTATTGGATCATTTATCTTCCTTTTATTAAATTGTATAAGTTGCCTGTGGATGTTGGATATTAAATGTTTATCAGGGGATAGGAGAGAAAGAAGAATGGAGAAAAAAAGAAAATAAAGGAGTGCCAAAATGAAATTGGGAAAAGGAAAAAAAAAAAGTAAGAGATAAAAGAAAGAGAATAAGAAAGAAAAGGGGAAAACTCCAATAGAACAGCCACTAATTCCAACAAATGCCAGCAACAAGTACCTGGAGATTAATAAATACAAACTACAAACAACAACTAATATCAAGTGAGGTGAGGGAAAACAGAAGCAAAACCAAACAAACAAAAAACAAAAAACAAAACAGAGCAAACAAGAAAGCAAAACAAACAAAAAAAGAATAAGCAAAACAATCTCACAAAAAGGCATAAAAATTGATATAATCAACATTCAAGCAAACAACAAAAGGACAGAGAAAAACAAATTTTTGGATAGTGATGACAAAGAGAGAGGTGTGTATGAACTTGGAGCAGTGGATTGGAAATTAAATATATAAGTAGGGTGAAATTTTAACAGGGTATAAAAAGAAAAAAAATAGGGAAAATCTAAAGCTGGTAAAGGGTAAGAGAAACAGTACACCAAAAGGGGAAAAGTTAGGAAGAGAGTGATGGCATAAATGAAGTTGAGAAAGAGTAAAAAGCTGCTAATGGAAAGATGAAAATAGAATATGGAACACTAATCCCAAAGTAAAATAAAGAGAAAATAAAATGACACTTAAAAAAAAAAGGTAAAATAGTAGAAATAATACTGATTGAAAATAAATATGTAACAATTAAAAAGGTAAAATCAACTGAGGAAAAAAGAAAAAAATTAGTTTAAGTAAAAGATGAAAAAAAATATATAAAAATTAAAATGTGCAGTAGTGAAGGTCATTCACTTCCTCAATTGTTCTGTTTGGCATGCCTGTTTTCTAGTCAGGACAGTATTTCAGTTCCCTGCGTTCCACTGCTCCTCAGTGTTGTAAGCCAGTCCTGATTTTTAAGCAGGCATTATGTCTTAATTTCTTGTATTCCTTTACGTGTGGTTACATAAAGGTCAATTTGTGGTTCAGCCTCTGGGTGGAAATGTTTCTGGATTGACCTCTGGGCCTATAGGGCCTCTCTAGCCTGTGCTTAGATCCTGCTTTCCCTGTGGTACTCAATACCGGTTTGTGGGAGTGGGATACTCCAGAGCTGGTTCTCTGATGGTCACTCCCCACTCCGATCCCTGGGTTCCAGAAAAACAACTTTCCCCTGCAGTCTCCCAGGTGCCCCCAACTGGGTGATCCTATGTATTGGGCTTAGTAATCAGTAGCAGGGATTTGAAGAGGAAAAAGCCCAAGTGTGTGAACAACGGGGCTGCAGGCAAGTCTGAACAATCCCTTTTCCCTCTTAAGTCTAAGCAGCCGGCACACTTTTAAAAAATTTAGGCTGTCCTTTTGCGTCAGATCAAAATGGGTTGCTTTTTAGAGATCTCTTCTGTTAGCAGCTCTGAGGACCCCTTTCCACATTCAGGGATCACCAGCCCCAACAGCCACGAATTTTTCTAGGCGCAGACTTTCCCAGGTCCTCTAGCTCCTGCAGTGCACACGTTTCTCTGTCCTGCTGGGAGCAGAAACCTCACCTTATCCCAGGCAAAACCTGACCTTTCTGTGGTGAAGTGTAGAGCTCCTCTGAATCCGCATGTTTGTGCCAATGGGGACTGGTGTTCTGTTTGGTGGGTGCCACAGTTGTAGATTTTCAGGCCTCCAATAACATCCACTTTCCCCTTCAATATGGCAAGGTCTCTGTCTGAGCTGGTGGCTCCAGGAAGGAACCCAGCAGCAGTGGGGGCTACCTGGTCAGGGGAGCTCCGTCTAGCAGTCCTCCACCTTCTCCTGGAGTACAGCTGTCCCTTAACTCACCAACAAACACTCCCCGTGTGACCCTCAGGTGTTTTTTCTATCTGCTCCGGAACAAGGCTCAAGGACTCTTCTGCCCAATTCTGCCGCCATTTTTCCCCCTCCCTATCTCCTGTGTAATTTATAAACACAAATATATTTCAGACCTTTTTCATGCCAAAATACCACATAACTCAGAGGGAGTTTTAATTAAAACTGAAATTCAGTTTTCAAAATATTGTTTAAAGTTAACTGCACTTAGAAGAATATGTACTTTATTCACATATTTTTTTTTGTATTTGATACACAATGGTATGGTTTCAGTTTTTCTTTAAACTCAAACTCTATTTCATTTATTTTTATTCTACTCCTGTTCTCTGGAGACCAGAGTCATTTCAGAAATTCTTATTACAAGAATTGTTTGGTCAAAGAAAATATATGTAACTTCCTGAGGTTTTGTGTTCCTGCTATTTCAATCTCAACTTCACAGCACAAAGTTCAACAATTTTTGTTGATAATTTTGAATAAAACCCAGCTGTTATCAGGACATAAACCTACCAAGCCTATACCTTGATGATAATCAGTATGAAAAGTTGTTTTTGGTTTTTTGGTTGTTTTTTTTTTTTTTTGAGATACCCACATCCACCTCAAAACA
Source organism: Pipistrellus kuhlii (assembly GCF_014108245.1). Classification (NCBI taxonomy): domain Eukaryota; kingdom Metazoa; phylum Chordata; class Mammalia; order Chiroptera; family Vespertilionidae; genus Pipistrellus; species Pipistrellus kuhlii. The sequence goes on along the minus strand of NW_023425504.1, from coordinate 4,418,301 downwards.
GAAAAAAAATTAAAAAATTTTTATCTTACTGTTCAAATTTGTCTTCATATACATAAAAAATATATACATAGAAAAGCTACTCTTATTATAATAGTACTTTTCATCATTGCAAAAGCAGAGGGGAAACAGATAGTTTGCCTTAGTATGTGAACTGCATTTCTAAAGGACAAGAGGTATACAAGTGCTCTAGGAAACTTCCCTACTTTTGAAAACAAAAGAAAATTATTTTTATTTTTTTCTCTTAAAATATTTAGTTTTTATTTTAAAAATCTCTTCTACATTCTTTTGTTTTCTTTTTTATTGTTTAAAGTATTATAAATAGTACATATGTTCCCCACCCCCCAATTGACCTTTCCCCAGCCTCCCCTACCCTCTGGCACATGCCCTCACTCCCCTCCCAGTGTCTTGCATCCATTGGTGATGCTTATATGCATGCATACATGTCCTTAGGTTGATCTCTTACCGCCCCTCTTGCCCCCCAATCCTCCCCAGCCTTCCCGCTGTCTTTGACAGTCTGTTCAATGCTTCTCTGTCTCTGTATCTATTTTTGTTCATAAGTTTATAATGTTCTTTATTATCCATAAATGAGTGAGATCATGTGGTATTTTTCTTTCACTGACTGGCTTATTTCATTTAGCATAATGCACTCCAGTTAAATAAACTGATTTTTCATTTGTTGATTTTTTTTTCTAAACAAAAATCAATAATGTATGACCCATATGCTTATAAGTCCATTTTTATTTCTAATTCTAAATGTAGTCCCTGAAAGTCCCCTGGATAAATCTCATTTTAAGATATTTGAGTGATTGCCACAATATAATGCTAGAGAACCTAATTTCAATTGATATTGGAACTTTCTTAAAAGATACTTTTTTAAAAATGATTTTGTGATTTTAAGTTTTTGCTACAATTCTATTAAGGCAATTGTTCAGAGTAAAAGAATTAAGCTCACTAAATGTATTGATTGTGGTGGTTCCAATTTAGTCACACAGACAGGCCCATTTCCTGCCTAATAGTGTCATCTCAAATGAATGGACTTGATACAATCAATTCTGATAGGGGGAAAAAGGAAAAAAAGAAAAATTGTAATTATTTTTAGTAAATGGTTTCTTTTTAAGCAATCAAATAGATTTTCACTATGGTGAAATCTAATCCAGAAATATTAAGCAAAAAGTTTTATGGCTCAGCCAACATGAATCAGGGATCAGTGGTTGAGCATTGACTTATGAACCAGGAATTCACTGTTCAATTCTGGTCAGGGCACATGCCCAGGTTGAGGGCTCCATACCCAGTGTGGGGCTTGCAGGAGGCAGGCAATTAATGCTTATTTCTCATCACTTAAGTTTCTATCTCTCTCCCCTTCTCCCTTCCTCTCTAAATCAATAAAAATATATTTTTAAAAAGTTTTATGAAACAAAATGTCACAAAAATTATGGAAAATAAGTTTCTTATTCTATTTTCTTTCTTATTTGTTATTTATTTTTATTTTAACTTAAAGAAACCAATGATTGAACAAAACATCAATTATGTTATAGCATTTCTGTTGAATAAAAGCCATTCTAAGTGGCATAATGGTAGGGAAATTATTTTTATAAACATTATTTTTACCATATGTTTACTTACAGTACACAATTCTCTAAATTAATCATGTGATAGAAAATTAAGAGTAACATAATTTAAGAAGCTTCTCTTAAAAAAAAAACTACTATGAGTCAATTTGAAGTTTAATATATCTGATTTTCTTTGTCTCAGATGTGTATCTTTTGTACTGCAGTTGCAATGTCTATAGTTTGATCTCAAATATCACATGCAAATTACAGCTCTACCCCCACATGTATTGGGACTAGGACTGATAAAAATAGATGACAAATATAAAAGTGAATAAGTAGGCCAAAGTCCTAGGATGACAAGCTTGGTATATTTGAGGGAAGTGTATGATGTAGCCTACAAGGAGTAGAAGGGGTGGAAGGGGTGGAAGGAGTGGAAGGGGTGGAAGATGAGATGAGAGGTCACCAGAGGCCAGATCTTACAGTTTGTGGGGCATGGTGAGGAGTTCAGATTTTATTCTAAGAGTAATGGAAAACCATGAAAGGTTTTGCACAGGAGAATGACAAACTTTTGAAAGGTTCATTCCATCTGCTGTATAGCAAATCAACTAAAAAGGGGCAAGGTGTACCTAGAGGAAGAAGATCAATTTAGAGGCTATTTTGAGAGTGTAGGAGAGAGCTGATGATGGAATTTTTTAAATTTTATTTTATTGTTTTAAGTATTAAAAATAGTAGTACATATGTCTTCTTTCTTTCCCATTGACCTTCCCCCAGCCTCCTCTACGCTCCCCCCTACCCCGGGGCCCCTTTCCTCACCCCATCCCCCATTGTCTTGTGTTAATTGGTTATGCTTATATGCATGCTTACAAGTCCTTGGGTTGATCTCTTACCGCCCTCCACCAACCCTCCCAGCCTTCCCACAGTAGTTTGACAGTCTGTTCGATGCTTCTCTGACTCTGTATCTATTTTATTTCATTTAGCATAATGCTCTCCAGTTCCATCCATACTATTGCAAATGGTAAGAATTCCTTCTTTTTTATAGCAGTGTTGTATTTCATTGTGCAGATGTACCATAGTTTTCTAACCCATTTATCTGTTGATGGGCATTTAGGCTATTTCTAAATCTTAGCTATTGTAAATTCTGCTGCTATGAACATAGGGGTGCATATATCCTTTCTGATTGGTGTTTATTTTTAATATATTCCTAGAAGTTGTACTGGGTCAAATGGCAGTTCCATTTTTAATTTTTGAGGAAATGCCATACTGTTTTCCACAGTGGCTGCACCAGTCTGCATTCCCACTCGCATTGAAGGAGGGTTTCTTTTTCTCCACATCCTCTCCAGCACTTGTTGTTTGTTGATTTGTTGATGATAGTCATTCTGACAGGTGTGAGATGGTTCCTCATTGTTTTGATTTGCATCTCTCAGATGATTAGTGACTTTGAGCATGTTTTGATGATGGAGTTTTGAAATAGTTTTGGAGTATGATGACTAGGCAATTTTGTGAGTCCAATGCTAAAGGGAGAAGTCCGTACTTGGGATATATGTGGAGGCATGGAACAGATTGAATTTGCTCAGACTGGGAAGAATGTAGAGGATAGAGGACCAGTGGTGGGATTGAAGATACTCTACTATTTGATTCATGCAGAGAAGAAGCAAGCAGACCATCAAAAGAAGCTAAGACAGAGTGCCCAGTAATATAGGAAATAAACAGGAGATCATGACATTTTGGAATACAAAACAAAGTAAAATGTTTTTAAAATGAGTCTTTTCCAAAGGAAATGAAGGATTTGGGAATGAAATTGTCTCTTTCAGAAAGTTTTGCTTTTTTCATAAAAGGAATAAGAAATGTGGCTGTAGCTGGATGGTGATATATGGTAAATAGTATGTTTATTTTTCTTTTAACATAAGAGACAATGAAGGTTTAGATTGTTTTGTCTTTTTTTTTCTCGTGGAAATGACATACTAGAAAGAGAAATGATTGATCCATGAGATAGAAAGGAATAGTCATTGCTGGACTTGTGACCTTAGAAGATAAAAGGATGAGATAAGAAGCACAGTTGTGGTATTGGCCTTATATAGTAGTTGAGGTGCTGCTTACAGAAACAGGAAGGATGTAGAGGAGTGTAGATATAGATGAAGGAGGTTGGCAGTTTGGGTTTGAAAGATGTTGAAATTTCTGATTTAGCTGCATAAAGACAATGGATTTAGGGGCATGAAAAATAATTGTAATCAGTACTACAAACCCAAACATTCCCTATATTGGATTTTATGGTTATAGCTCAGTATTAATCATACCATTGTTGCATATTCTTCACAGTTTATTCTACATAACCTTCCAAATATGGGTTCATCAATATGGGTATTAGGGAAATTAAGTCAGAAAGATGACTTGTTCTAAGTTCACAAAGCAATTCCAAGCTCTCTGGATTTATCTTTAGTGTGGTGGCTAAAAATTATTTGCTTCGGAGGCATAAGTCCGTTAATTCTTTGTGAAGTTGAAGGTGGAATCAATATTGTTTGATTCTGACCAATCTGGGCTTAGTGGACTATAGAGTTCTTAGACCATTTAGTTAAGCAACCTGAAAGCTTTATTCACTTCATCACTTACCTTCTGTAAGAAATTTCCCTAGGGGCTTCTTTCAATGTGCTTTACCCTATTTCATCATATCCTAGGCAATCTGCCAATACTATCTTTTAGAAATAAAGTTTATTCAAAATTTGTCAGTTCATAGTACATTCAGTTATTTTTTATGAGCAGGCACAATATGCAAAGCACAATAGAAAGTTTTGAAAGTTTTTGAAAGCAATGTACTAAAAAACAAGAGCTGTATTATTCCAAGGGCTCAGTCACTAGCTCTAGCCCTACGATCTTCTATTGCCAAAACATTTATTTTTGTTTCATATTAACATAACATTTTCAGAATTCAACACATCAGAAGTCTTGGAGATCATCTAGTTCAGCAACTTTATTGTATATATTGGGAAAACAGAGACTTAAGTGAGGCTAAAGGCTTGCCAAAGTTAACTGATTATGTTAGAGGGAGAATCCAGACTTACTGATTCCTTATGCATCACTCTCTCCCCTTCTATCAGCGAATCAATTCACTGTAGCATTAATCTTCTCAGAGCAGGCAAAGTGGCCAGGTTGACACCTGATATCACATGTACTACAAGCTTGTAGCGCAAATTCACCAGGGATCATAGCAAAATCCATTCAAAGTTAAGGAGAAAGAAGTAAAAAATAATAAGGCAGACAAAGCAAGAAAGTGACATGAAGTGAGAAAAATAAAGATACAAAGTCCTGAGGAAACAGGAGAAAAAAATCTGGCATGGGGAATGATGAAGAAGAAAAGCGTCTAGCATTAGGAACAATAAAGAATTTGCAAATTGTTTGGAATAAAGGAAAGAGAGGAAGATGAGTTTTGTAGCATTCTCTCCAGATTGATAGGGAGGACCCAACTCAGCTGCTCTGACTCTTCCCAGGGCCACTCTATTTCTTGCTGGTGATTCACCTTACTCCTGACAGAGATGGACCTCCTGACTAGCTGCTCTTTCCTCTATTCCTGCTTTTGCTGTCTTTAGCATTATAAAATGATATTATTGTTGGTGTAATCTTTTCATTTGGGAACTCATGACCTTAGAACAAAAGATTTAATTACAAGTGTAAAACTCTTAAAAGTTTATAAAGTGCTTACTGATATAGTATCTTCTTTTTGTCTCACAATAAACTCATGATGCAAATGTTGTCTGGAACCCTCTATCAAGGCTTGAGGATGGTATGCAGGGGCCTGAGGCTAAGAAGGGTCATTAAACCAAATATCCTCTGGAAACACACAAGGCAAATGGTATATTCCACATGGGACCAGGAGAAAGTCAAGACCACAAGCCCTGAGAGACTAAAACATATGACTAGGTGCTGAGGTGGCAGAGGACAATTTGGAGAACACAGACCAAGGAAATTAAGATATTGGATTGATGAATAGAGGTGAAAAGTGGATGGAGTTAATTTCAGAAATGTTGGCATCTACAAATATTTACCATGCTAGGAATGCTCCAATAAGATATACTGACTCTTCACTGTACCTGTATGCTATACTAAGCACCATTCTCTTAAAAAAAATCTTTATTGTTGAAAATATTACATATGTCTCCTCTTTCCCATCAACCCTTCTAGCTTGCCTCCACCCCCTGCCCTACGCCTCCACCACACTATTGACTTTGTCCATGAGTTATGCATATCTATACTAATAAAAGGGTAATATGCTAATTAGACCAGGTCAACTGGACATCTTCCAGACATCTGACTTCCTTCCGGACAGTTAGGAGATGACCAGGACAGCAGGGGGTCAGTTAGAGGGCGACCAGGCTGGCAGGGGACCAGATAGGGGGTGATCAGGGTGGCAAGCAGAGGCAGTTAGGAGAGATCAGGCAGGCAGGTGAGTGGTTAGAGGTGGTCAAACAGGCTGGCAGGTGAGCAGTTAGGAGCCACCAGTTCCAGAATGAGAGAGGGATATCCGACTGCCAGTTTAGGCCCCATTCTGCAAGGATCAGGCCTAAACCAGCAGTTGGATATCCCGGATTGGATAGGATGCAGGCCAGGCTGAAGGACCACCTCCCCTCCTTCCCTCTCCCCGCCATGTACAAATTTTGTACACCAGGCTTCTAGTATACATATAAGTTCTTTAGTTGATCTCTTCCCACCAGCCCCCACTTTCCCTCTGACATAAATTAGTATGCTCCATGCTTCTATGTCTTGATCTATTTTGCTCATTTATTTTGTTCATTAGATTCCACATATGGGTGAGATCATGTGATATTTGTCTTTCTCTGACTGGTTTATTTGGCTTAGCATAATACTCTCCAGTTGCCTCCATGCATCTCAAATGATAATATATCATAATAAACTCAAAACACCAATAAGAAAGTATATATGCACCCCCATATTCATAGCACCACAATTTACAATAGCTAAGCTCTGAAAAGAGCTTAAGTGCCCATTAATAGATGTGTGGATAAAAAAGCTGTAGTACATTTACAATATGGAATGCTATGCAGCAGTAAAAAAGAAGGATCTCTTACCCTTAGAGAGCATCCCTGTTTTTTAAAGCCTTTGAACTTTTTGTTCCCTCTGGAATGTTGTCTGACCCCCACATCCATATTAACATGGCTTACTTCCTCATGTCAATAGGTCTCTGCTGAAATGTCGCTTTATTAGAGAGGTTTAATCACATCTCCCTATCCCACCCAGCATATCCTCTTCCTTCTTCCCAGCTTTATAGCTCTGTTCTCCATAGCATCTGTCATCATCTGAATGTAGATGTAAATATAGATACAGATCTATCTATCTATCTATCATCTATCTACAGATAGATGATATATCTACACACACACACACACACACACACACACACACACACACCCTCATTTGTCATTAGTCTATTCCCAATTGTAATGTGGTTACAAGGACGGATTTTTTTCTTTTTAAATTGTTAAAAAATATGTTTTTACTAGGAGAGGTGTTTTTATTAAGAGGAGAAAAAGATAAAAACATCAATGATGAGAGAGAATTTTTGATAGGCTGCCTCCTGCACAAGTTAGAACTGAGCCTGCAACCTGTATATGTGCCCTGTCTGGAAATCGAGCCAGTGACCTCTGGTTCATGGGGCAATGATAATCACTGAGGTCACCAGCTGGGCACAAGAACAGAATTTTTTGTCTCTTTACTCTGTCTCTCCAGCCCCACAAAGAGAGCACTCAATAAGTATTTGTTGAACATATAAATAATTACATTTTCCTGTCTGTATGGCTAGGCTGCAAATACCTCAAAGGCAAAAATTGCATTGTCATCATCATTATATTCCCAGTGCTTTGCAGGGGATCTAGAACATTATGGGTGCTCACTAGAAATTGGTAGAGTGAGAAATAGACAATCTGTCACATTCCTATAGCTAAAGTTGCAATATAACCTTCAATTCTTTGTCCTTCCACTTCAAATCTAACCCCCGCTCCTTCAGTTTCCCACTGAGCAATTGCTTTGTTATTCTAAGGGCAACCCTTCTTCTTATATGATCACTTTCCTCAAACCAGTCTGAAATTAATATGGCTATATCCTCTGATGACTCAGTTTGCTCAGTCTTCTGAATCTGCCCAATTTTTAGCACTTAATATTTGTTAATTACCTTGGAATTGAGGAGAAATCATTTTATGTATGTGATATATCACATTCCAGTATCTTTAAATGTTATTTAAAGCAACTCATTTTCTTTAACTTCAGATATATAAAAATAACCTCTAAGAATAAGGCTAGCTAAATGAGTTCTCCAATCAAGATTTCACAAGTGATTACAGAAATGGATACATTCTGCAGTTGAGTTAATAGACTTCCTTTTTTAGGGTATAAAATACTTAATATCCACATCATACTGTTGGTGAGTTCCTTATATTGCCTAACATATTTTGACTGCTCAATAAATAACAATCAAATTAATGTCACAGCAATTCTAACATTAATAAGTCCAATAAAATTGTGCTGGGCTCTGCTTTTCTCTTTCATTAGTAAGTGCCTGCCAATTGGTTGACATAACAAATTCAGTATAGCCTTAGTCATTGGTATTTTGCCTTTTTTCTTATAAAAAAGAAGATTTAGAAATATTTACACTGAAAACAATGGAAGGAATTATATACATATATACAGTAGCAAGTTACTAGAGTTCAGCTCCAAGTGACAAAGTAATAAATCAGAATCACAAGAGGCCACTAATTTTCAAATATTCATGAGAACAGATTACAATGCACACTTTGGCTTGGGAGAGGACAAGAAGGACCATCAAATGGCTCTTTTTTACAGGTGACTTTCTCTTCCTCCATTAGTCCATCTGCCACAGTAGCTTTCAATATGATGGAATAATGAAATTGAGAGGGACAAATAGAGATCAGTTTTGGCCTGATCCCCACAGGCCAGACCAAGGGACTCCACTGGTGCAAGAATCCATGCACTGTCCTCTAGTGTATATATAAAATTCTCTGGGCATGGAACTTGAAAGAGCACAGGCACATGTAAGCAGCCTGAATTTGTTGGTTCACAGGGAAATGACTAAGAGTCAACAAAATGCTATGATGCATACGGTGAAACTGTGTAACATGAGGACACTCATTCTCAGAGGCTGTAAAAACCCCATAAGAAGTTTCTGAACAGAATTTAGGGAGCTGGCAAATATGGCTACATCAGAAATACTTTAGGGATTAAAAGAAGTTGTTCTTTTAAATCATTACTATATGACATCCATTTAGAATCATTAAATTCTGTTGTGTTTTTTCTGAAAAAATGTAAAAGCTAAATTACATTTATGATGTATTTTATGTATACATCTATAATGGACAGACACATGGAGTGTAAAGTGGAATTTCTTGAAGCCTAGTGACAAAATAAAAACCAGATAACCTTTGAACTGTGACATATGTGGAAATACAATATTCCTTATGAAATTCCATAACAGAACCATAACATGAAAGTCATCCTTACACAATAATCAAGGAAGACTTATATATAGTATAAATAATTAATTTAGTAAAAAAGTACTTGAAATGCAAAATAACTAATCAGTTTGTTAGATGTTTTGCCCTTCGGTGGATACTGGACCAAATTCTAACCATCTAAAATAGGGGTGTCGAACTCAATCAGAGAAGGGGCCAAAATCTAAAATCCAGCCTAAATCGTGGGCCGAATGGTTTACTGACCAGTCATAAACTGTCATTGTGATGGAATCGCAGCGGAGTGCAGTGATGACAGCGCGGTGCGGGCCACATTGCAAGGCCTGGCGGGACGGATTTGGCCCGCGGGCCTTGTGTTTGACACATGTGATCTAAAATATAAAATTCTGAATACTCATGAGTATCAACTCAAATTAACATACTTTACCTGAGGAAGCATAATTTTCTCATATGAGTTCACTGACTTTTCCTAGAGCACACAATTGATGTCATAGCTGGTACAGGAACTCGGGATTCCAAGTTTAGTGCTCTTCCTTTTATGGGCTTTACTTAACTTCTTTTTGATTGTGTAGAATATGATCAGAAAGTTTTTTTCCTTAGCAAAATTTTGAAGAAGGAACAGTTTGCCTTGGCTGCTCTGCCCATTCCCTCAATACCTTCCTCCAGGTACTCACATTTCCATTCTGTTGGCAACTTCAGTACTGCTGCACTCCATGAAGTTCAGTCCTTGGGAACAATGTTCATATTCCAGACCCTGGTCATTTCCCTAGGATTGCTACCATTTTTAATAAAAAGAAACAGAAGAAGAAGAAGAAGAAGAAGAAGAAGAAGAAGAAGAAGAAGAAGAAGAAGAAGAAGAAGAAGAAGAAGAAGAAGAAGAAGAAGAAGGAGGAGGAGGAGAAGGAGGAGAAGGAGAAGGAGAAGGAGAAGGAGAAGGAGAAGGAGAAGGAGAAGGAGAAGGAGAAGGAGAAGGAGAAGGAGAAGGAGAAGGAGAAAGAGAAGGAGAAAGAGATGGAGGAGGAAGAACAGAAGGAGAAGCAGAAGGAGGAGGAGGAGGGGGGGAGGAGAAGGAAAGGGAGGAGGAGAATAAATCTGTAATAGTGAAATTTCAGGCCATAGAAAAATGTTTGGAAAAGAAGATAGCTTTTTATATCCTCAAATCACAAGTAGTTTCATATACAAATATTCTATTCTTGTGGCATACATACCTCTGATTATATTTTTTAAAATTCTGAAAGCAAAATTCAACTTAGTATTTTTCACAGATGCTAATGCAAGTTCTAAGTACATAGTACCAGATTGGGTCACTAATGAGCATTTGTAACAAGGTTATTTCAGGCAGCTTAATGACCCAATGGCTCAGCAATAAAATCAATTGTTCAGCACTTGACCTTTAACTAGACAAAAATCTATATCCCTGACAAATCTGGCCTCCCTATAGTCTTTTTTTATACAAAAAGAAGAAAAAGACTACAGCATTAACCAGTATGAGATCCAGAACAAACTAGCTTATCTACATTAATAAAAGAGAAATATGCAAATTGACCATACCTCTGTGATGCCCACCAATAAAAAAGGAGTGGGTATGCAAATTAAGCCAACAAAGATGGTGGGTTAATTTTCATATGCAGGTGTGTAGAGGCCAGTGGGGCAGGACACATGCTATGAGGGAAGAACTGGGGGCGGAGGGAGCTACAGGAGTGGTAGTAACACTGAAGGCTCCAGTCAGAGCCAAGGCCTGGGTCCCAGGTGCCAGAGGAAAACCAGTGCCAGCAGCCAGGGGAAGGAAGGCCTATTCTTGCACAAATCTTCATGCAATGGGCCTCTAATTATTTAATAAAATACATAATCACTTTTTTCTTAACAAAGGAGTCAGTACACCTATAAATTTAATTTCAAAGATGACAATCAAGCAACTTACAACTGCACCAGGAAGGCTAAGACATATCTCCTTTTTACACCATATTTTACTGAGGAACTGTTGCAGAATATGTATTAATCACACTGTTTGCTCCAGTAATAATTTATTTCTACATTACTACTTTCCAGAATACCAATGTTTTCCACCCCAAGATTTCAAAGAGAGAAATATGCTTATGTCACTAAAACATATTGCTATGAAGTATTTTCTACAACATATGTGCATAGAACTCTTTATGGGTATTACAATGCTGCCATTTAAAGGCATGTGTTTTAAATTAGCCATATTCATTCAGATATTCAAGGTTTAATATATTTTTCATAGTATGAATGATAATGGCCTTTTCTTTATGTTCTTTGATAGGATTGATCAGTACTAGCAATAGGGTCCATGATGCCAGTGAAGTGTCCATGTTTCTTTTGGCATGGCCTATAAAATCATTTATGCATTTTCCTACAATGATAGCCAAATACCATCTCTTTTTTATACATAATTTTTTCTTTACTGATTAAGGTATTACATATGCGCCCTTATCCTCCCAGTGCCCCCCAAACCCCCACTCATGCCCTCACCCCCCTGGTGTCTGTGTTTGTTGGTTAGGCTTATATGCATGCATACAAGTCAAATACCATCTCTTTTAAAAACGATATCTCTCTATTTCTCTGAAAGTAAACCTATGCTCAAAATTGTGCTCAATTCTCAAAATTTTTTTTCTGGCTCTGCAGTTTGAAAGCACAACTGGTGTATTGAAGGGAGACCCCTGCTTCAGTTTCCATCCAAATTCTGTATTTGGAGAGAGAAAAAGATAATTCATTTTGTATTCATTTTGAATGAAACCTGAGTCCTTTACTTATTAATAAACATTCAAGCTGTCAACAGATGCGCTCCATATATATCAATAAATAGATGGCTTTCATAGAGTTTATCTTCCTGATCTTCTGCAATTGCTAGAAATAGCTGTCTCTGGGATATTGAACAAGCCAATGGAGATGCCACAGTGATGCACTATTGAAGTTAGGAACAGAACATTAAGTACACAGTTCTTTAAGTGCTGTATTTGGTTGTAGGCAAATATCCTCAATCCTAACAAAGAAAGAAAAAGAAACTTTACAATATCTCATTGCAACAGTAAATAGCATTAAATATCTCAAACTAGCATTGTAAAGTTGAGGGAATAATGGATCACATAAAAACAAGGGGGTGTGGTGACGATATTTTATTGTTTGCATCCCAACCAATAGGGCTTTTTACAACAATTAAACTTTCAGATTTGAATGAGATGATTTTGGCTTTCTAAATAGTTTAATATACTCTTATGTGCATACTAAAATATGATAACATAATCATTATAATGTAATTAATTTAATTAATGTCCAGTCAATAGGATTATCTTTTGGTTTAACCCATAATTTCAATTCAATGTCTATGAGAGAGAGAGAGAGAGAGAGAGAGAGAGAGAGAGAGAGAGAGAGAGAGAGAGAGAGAGAGAGAGAGAGAGTTGTTGTTCAGGACTATAACTGAAAACTAACAGGGTGTTTCATTACTACACAGATATGATTCAATTCCACATATAATTTCACTGAAAAAGAGTGCTTTATGTTCTATTAATTCTGAAGAATTTTTTATTGTTTATATTTTTTATAATATACTCTGTAAATTGTGTCATTTTTCTATTCAGTTTCAACACTCTAATCACCTTACAAATAACAAGAAGCATTATGAAGTCAGAATACTATCTTGAATATATCAATACATGGAAACAGCATCACAAATCTGCCTGCCTATTACTTTCAAAGAAGTTTCTTATAAAAAGTACTATATATTATAGATTCAGAGAATTCATAGGGCTTCTCAGAGAACTGATATGCATAAGTGTTCACGAAGGTCAAAATAACTAATATAGCATGGGGTGTGCTGCCTAAGGGAAGAGAGAATTTTCTGAACTTTCAGAGGTTCACAAGTCCATAACCCAGCAGTTTTAAAGCGTAAGAGGACAAACCCAAAGGAAGTTAGCTCAAGAAAGGGAGAAATTGACCTAAGCAATCACAAGAAGTCACCTGATCATCTCTTGTATGTACTTTATTTCAGTGATTTCCAGCTGCACTAATTAGAATATTGTTCAGTTATTATAACAGAAATATCCTATCTAATACAAGGGTAATATGCAAATTAACCATCACTCCATCATGAAGATGGTGGTGCCCATAGCCATAAGATGGTGACGCCCAGTCTTCTCAGCCCTGCCACAATTCCCCAGTCCTGGGGGCTGGGGCAGCCACTGAGAGCTGACAGTGAGTGCAGCCTGGAAGAATGCTTGCTTTGTCGCCATGGCAACAAGGCAAGTGCTCTGTGCCTGGCTGTGGATGGGCCACTGGGCTGCGTAGAGCCTCTGGGAAGCCAGCGTGAAGCAGCCAGGCCCTGCAGAGAGCTACTGGCACACAAATTCGTGAACAGGGCTGCTAGTAAAGTAATAATGGATTAAAATGTCTTCCTTTCACATAAAGGTCTAGCTTGGTGGATCCGGCTAGTATAGGTGTTTTATAACAATCAGTGCTCTAGGTTCACAATATAATTGCTCTATCTTTATCAACATAGATTCCCAATTCATAATTCAAAATGGCATCTCCAACTTCAGACATAATTTCTGCATTCCTGCCAGCAGGAAAGAGATGATAAATGAAGAAGAGGTCATGCTTTATCTCTAGCATTCCCAAATATTGCACATTTCATTTATGTTTACATCTCATTGGTCATAACTTAGTGATATGGCCACTCATAGTTGCATGAGAGGCCACAGAATAAAGTTATTATGATATTTAGGCAGCAATGTGGCCAACTAAAAGTTATTTGATCGTATAGTAAGTTGAGAATGGGTATTGGAAGCCACTTGATCTAAGTGTTCTTTAATTCTGGAAAGCATTTTATCATTGCATATTTTTCCAGTCAGTAGATACTGATATATACCTAATTTGTGTTGGAAAGAAGAAACTGAAACTTAAAGAGGTCAAATGATCTGCCCCCAAATTAAACAAATGGTGGGGGATCTAGGAGTCCTACCTATGATTGTGAATATTTGTCCATTATGTCACACTTTCTAAATAAACAATGCTGGTAGTTTCTCATGAGGTTTTAACAAAGATGGTGATAAATAACCATAATGACCACCATAATCTGTTCTAGGATAACTACACATAATTTTTGGGGGTGTTTCTAATGCTTGTCTAAGGAAGTATATAGGACAGTGCAAGAAATACCAAGGTGAAGACTATGGTTAGAGCAAGAGTTCTAATTTTGACAACCAAGAGCTCCCAGACCCAAGTTACATCTGAGGCATTAACAAAGGATTGAAAAGACTTGCAGGCTCTAACAAGAAGCGCTAGCTAGTGACTCTTAATCTAAGGGCTAAGTGTCTCACCTCACCATTTGAAGGCCAAATTTTATGTTCCCTGCTCAATCTGAACCTCAAAAAGTCAGCATAGACCTGGCTGGTTGGGCTCGGAAGATAGAGCATTGGTCTACAGATTGAAGGGTCCTGGGTTTGATTCCAGTCAAGGCACATGCCTGGGTTGAGAGCTCAATCCCCAGTGTGGGGTGTGCAGGAGGCAGTTGATCAATGGTTCTCTCTCATAATTGATGTTTCTATTTCTCTCCCTCTCTATTCTTCTCTGAAATCAATAAAAATATATTTTTAAAAAGTCAACATATTATACTGGAAAGAGTCATGCTTTAAGATTCATACAAACTTAAGTTTGAATTGTTGAGAAAGAATTTAAACTCAATGAACGTCAAAGCATTAATTTGTACTTCTCATCGCTGAAGGTATTTGATGAGGGATGTGGCAGATTCTAAGCTGTGTTTCAAGAAAATAATGTTTGGGGCAGCATGAAAAAATGAAGACTAGCTAGACTAAAAATTGTGAATATGAGTATAAGGCTATTGCAATAGAACTATGGCAGTGGCAGTGAAAGACAATGGGTGAAATGTGCAGTAGTTGTTGCTGATATAGCTGCTTTGGAACCATGTAACTCATTTGACTATAGAAGACTTGGTAAAGAAAGGGGTTTCTGGACTGGAACATTAGGGAAATGGTGACAAATGAAGTAATGCCTAAAAGGAGGATGATTACTTTTGGTATATGTTAAGTAGATGGTAAGCAGAAGATGGAGAGGTTGGGAAGACAATGAGTTTGGTTGTAGGCATGTTGACTTTGAGATGCTGGTTTTGGATGTATACATTGATTAATGTGCAACTATTTTGCAATTAATGTAATAAAAGTTAACAACTTATTTAAAAAAAATAAAACTGTCTGTGAAAGCAAAATACTATGCAGAATTAACTTTGTAAAAGTCAATATAATTGAACAGAATTGATAACCCTAGTCCAGCCTGTCTTAGATGGACATTATGAAGATTTGAGAATTTTGATACAAAAGTGCTTTGTAAATTACAATATAGTATGCAAATAGTAGTACTTGACATGTTTTATGGATGTCTGATATACATGTGGTTCCAATAATCAAACATGGGACCAGCTGCTAAAGGGAAAAAAATCAGCTCAAATAATAAATATCTGAAAGTTATTAACGTGGAGAGATTATGACTGATGGAACACATTTATTTTATAACTGCCTTAATGGTATAATTTGAAAATGAATCAAATTAAGGCCAAGAAATATGAATTGAACTATCACTGAAGTGCAAAACTGATTTTTCTCTTAACCTTCAAAATGTAACACACCTTCTAAAGTCACACAGAATAGAAAGCATTCCATTTGCAGTATCTATTAGGAATAAATTTATCTTTTGTCCCTCACTGCCTAGTGCTTCACGCCACAAGAGTTACCCCATTATGGTGCTCTTTCTTTTGAAACCTTGGGTAATGAGAATGAACTAGAAATATTCCTTAAAAAGGCTTTTGCAGATTTAAAAATAAGGATTGCATTTGGCTCATTAAAAATCTTTATGGAAGAATTTCTTTTGAAAGAAGCACATTTAAGACAGTTATGTGAGAAAAAGTAATATGTGAAATTTTTATTATTCCATAAAGTACACATAATATAGTTCAGAAATGTTAGAGAAAATTGTTACATGGGCCGAAGGAGTTAACATGCAATTGAAAGTACATCTCCTAGCTACATAATGAAACAGGAGAAAGTGATCATTATTTAAAAGTGCATGGCATAGATAAAATGAATAGGGTCATTTTCATAATGTCTTTGTGGGTTATGAGCCAAATCTTCACCAAGAATATGAAAATGAAAAGTCACTCAGTCTCCTGAAGCTTCTTTCAAATGTAACTGCACAATTAGCCAGGGATAATAACCAATTGTTTCTAAACTACCTGTATCTTTGCACACTAAAATAAAGTGTTTCACAGAAATATCAGCTGCCAACATGCAAAGGCACTTCCTTTAAAGATCGTGTATTCCAAATCTTACTTCATAGATGAGAAGTAAAACTAAAACTCAGATATCACATATCAAGAGAGCTGGGACTAAAGCCCAGTGCTATTTTTTAGTCTCCCACATATAGCCAGTCTTACATACTGGCTTTTTCTGTTCCAAATCCTCTGAAATCTGAAATGTTGTTTCCTTAAATGCATTCTTCAACAAAAGCAGACATAACCCAAATTTGTATGGCTGTCTAGTAGGCACTCCACCTCTCCAGTAAGAAGAATGAGCAAAATTGAATTGAATTCAAATAATCAAACATTATAAACTATAAGCAACTATGCCAGCTGAGACAGCTGTGTCATCATCTGGTTCTTTGTTCTTGGTACAATGGGGTGGAAGGAACAGAATGTCATTGCAAGTTACCCAATGAATTTATAAAATGATGCTACATTTCCCAGTGGTTTCTTATGTTTCAGGATTATTTCTTCTTTTGAAAATGTGCTTGACCTAAGGCATTGTTTAAAATTATAGGTTATTTTCAAGATTAATAAAGTATCTATGACAAAGAAAAGAATGGGAAAATAATTCCTCAACATTTCTAATTAGAGGGTGACCTGATTATAATGATCTATATATTTTATAAAAATAACTTTAAAGATTAAATAGAATTATAACAATCTCATTTAAAAATTTCCTGTAATACATTTCAAATTATATTTAAACTTATATGTGAAGTTCCATAATCATGTTAATTTTAAAAGAGAAGCAAATATTTGATTTCAGGGCTAAATAAGCTCTGCTTAACACCTTAAGAACTGATTCAAAAGACTCAGAACACAATCAACCAATTTTGTTTCTTTGTCTTATTAATTTCATAAATGTACTCAACAGCTCAGAAGGACTAATGTCAGAGCCTAGGAAGGACATTATTATTATTATTAGAGCCTAGGAAAGACATTACTATTATTATTATTATTAATATTAATATTATTGTCTATTATGAGTAATATGCATGCCTATTATTACTAGTAATATCTGTCTAATTACCAAAAAATGTGGGGATGCCTAATCTGTTCCCACACCCCTCAGCACCCCCTTCCCAAAGATCTTATATGCATGTATGCAGTACCTATGGACACAGACAATAGGGTGGCAAAGGCCTGGGGTGAGATGGGAACCAGATGGAGGGGAACTATGGGGGGGAGGGGGAGAAAGAGAGACATTTGTAATAATCTCAAAAATAAAGATTTTTTTAAAAAAATGTGGGGATACCTTTGATTTCATGGCACGATGCAGTACTGGTATAACACTAACTTATTGGTGTAACTGGCCAACTTCTAATTATTCTTCAGATACACATGGGAGTTTGCTCAGTACTGTTCTACTCAGGCAATTTGCTCAACACACCCTTAGTTGAGTGCTCCAGGGTTTAGTAATGAACCCAAATCAGACTGTCCTTCCCTGGAATATTTCCTACCTGAATGTTGAGTCAGTGCATCTAAGAGGAAAACTTGAGATCTGGTAAGATACTATGATCTCCACCATTTTGCAGAAATCAGTATAAAGTAGAAAAGAATAACCAGACCTGTGAAAAGAAAAACAAATATTGCTAATATGGTTTATTTAATATATTCTTTCATTAGCTTTGTGAAATACTCCTATTTTCTTCCAATACATTTGTTTTTAGCTTGAGTTCATTTGAGTTTTTTCATCTATAAACCAAAGAACCTTAATATATCTCTCTCTTAAGTAGAGGTTTAAGATCTCAATGGAATCTGTTCACTAAGGCAAATTGGACATTTATAATAATTTCAGATTAAAATATGATATGATTCTATTTTACATGCTTCAAAGAAGCAAATCAGAATGAGATGATCTCATGTGATACTTCTCTTTTTAAACTTTTTAAAGCATAGATTTTATTTTATCTATTCTCCCCCTTAAAGTTCATTATAGGAGGAGAGAGTAAAGTTCCATTTATTTGAGAAAATAAAACATGGGAGAAACATTTCTCAGCTTTGTGTTCAAAATGGTATAGGTTATAAAAATCACTTGAAAGTTCTTGTACCAAATTCTTACTAAAATACTAAGGAAGTCATAGAAAGAAGAAAAACTGAAAGTAAACATTTTTTTAAAAGTTCTTTATTAATTTTAGAAAGAGAGGAAGGGGGAAGGAAAGAAAAAGATCAATGTGAGAGAGAAACATTAGTCCATTGCCTCCCTTACACACTCCTACCAGGGACCAAATTTGCAACCTGGGCATGTGCCTTGACTGGGAATTGAACCAGTGTCCTTTCTGTGCACGGGATAATGCTCAACCAACTGAGCCAAACCGGCCAGGGTAAAAGTAAGCATTTCCTAAAATTTGCGTGTGATTTATAATAACTATAAGGTCAGACATCTGAATGAAGAAACCCAATTAGTGCTCTATACATGCCCTCATCCCTAATCCTAATCTCCCTCCCCCTCCCCCTCCTGCGCCACTAAGGCAACTCCCATTGCTTGGTAGCAAAAAGGAAGTAGTTCCTGGCCTGTGTTTTGGTAAGTACTAATTCTGGAGTGATCCTCTTCTGGTCTGAAGATGATTAAAGGAAAAAAGAAGATGAATAAATGAAATGGATAAAATAAAATCTATGCTTTAGAAAAATTGCTGAACAAAAGAAAATAAACTTAAAAATACTCAGGAAAATTATCATGCTACTGAAAATTATATACTACAGGATCCTAAAAACATTTTAGGAAACAAATTGATGACTTTTATAGATGAAAAGAAAGCATTGCTTCTCTCTCTCTCTCTCTCTCTCTCTCTCTCTCTCTCTTTCTCTCTCTCTCTCTTTCTCATATACTAGTATATATGTCAGCACAAATGAGTTTGAAAATTAACAAAAAAATATATTCAATTCACAATCATAATAAAACCATAAAATTATGTACAAATAAACAAAACCAAAACAAGAACATGCAGGATATATGTGAATTGAACTACAAAACTTTTTAAAGGAAAATAAAAGAAAAAATAAGAGTAGTTTACCATACTCCTGGATGTTAAAGCTCAATATTATAAATCTGTCTAATTCCTCTCACAGTGATTTGTAAATTTAAGGAAGTAGACATTTTTGAAGTTGATTTGGCATAATTAATGGCCAAGATATATATAATTTTTAAAGCAAAATAATAAGGGTTGGGGAATTTAATTAGATATTATAATTTATTTTAATAGATTATATTTAAATGGTGTATACTAATGAATAATAAAGAGACATATCAACACAGGGAACATAACATGTATTTTTGCCTTTCATATTCATAAAACTTTTCTAAAGGATATTTAATGCTGGTAAGTTGTAGGATAAGATGGCTATCTCATGTGCTACACACTATAAATGATATAACTGGAGTTCAATTTGGCAAAATATATTAAGTACCTTACAAATGGACATATATTCAAATCTAGGATTTCCAATTCCAGCATATATCCTAAGAAAATTGTCAGAATGAAAATTAAGAATTTATGTATAAAGATATTTATGTGAGCCTTATTCATAACAGTTAAACAATGAAATATTCAAAATGTCTACCAATGTGTCATAAAATACGGTTCATTCATGTAATGTATTATGTGGCCTCCAAAAATATTATTTGAATAAATGAGTATCAATTCCATAAAAATCAAATCATGTTGTTGAAAAATACTTAATGGAATGGGAAAATGCTAATTAAATAATAAAAAGTGAAAAGATAATTATATGAAAATATAATACTGGTTGTACTACATATGAAACATTGTATGTATTCATAAAAAAAACACTAGCAAAATACACACAAAATGTATATTATTCATAGTGTTAAGTTACTTCAATCTTAATCTTCTTTATATTGTCTTTATTTTAATAAATTCATGAGATTAAAATCCATTATTTTTTATGTAAGCAATAAGTAATGGACGTTATTTTAAAAGTGCTCATTGTCTCACATCAAGAATGTTTTTCCATGGGCTCTGTTACATTATTATGATTTAATTGGCTTCCTATTATCATTTACTTTGGTTTATAAATAGAGTAACTGAAGCTTTTGATTAGTCATAATTTATGTATATGACTGTTGTTATTATCAATAACTCTATTTCACTACTCCTCAAAATGTCCCAGTTTGCACACTTGTTATCAGTACCATCACCTATACCTCACAAGGTCCAGCATCAATATAATTTTCAAGGATGGTATTTCTCCAACACTGTTCACTGTTAGATGAACAATTAGAGAGCATATATAAATATCACATTAGCAAAATACTATGGTGCTTATCTTTCTCTGACTGGCTTATTTCACTTAGTATAATGCTCTCTAGGTCCATCTATGCTGTAGTAAAGGGTAAGATTTTATTTTTATGGCTGAATAGTATTCCATTATGTAAATAGTGATGGGAGGAGACTTGACTTGGAATGGTTAAGAAACAATACATTGCACAGATGATGTGTGTTTGAATTATGCACCTGAAACCTGTGTAATTTTGTTAACCAGTGCCACCCAATCCTATATAATAAAGAGCTAATATGCAAATGGTCATCACACCTTTATGCCCTCGCACCCTTGCATGAGGGGGACCTGGGGCTGCACCCCTTGCCCTGCGGGGCTTGATAGGGGTGGGGCCAGCCAGATTTGAGTCTTGTGCAATTTAGAGGTTCACGAGGGTGGGCATGGACTTAACTCTGGGTCACATGGCATGCCCCAGACTCTGACAGGAGGGAGATTTTCAAATACATTTTATTAATTTTCTTTCATCTCTGACACTTCTATTATAGAGAAAGAGGAGATAGCAATATTAAAATATTCCCTCTAATTAATTCCCTTTTAATGTGCACAGATTTCACAAACCGGGTCACTAGTAAATTCAATAAAAAGGAAGAAAGATATTGCATTAGCATTCAAACTAATATTTTTCTGGTATAAAATATTTGATGTAACATTTCTGCATAGAATTCTAAAGCTATTTTTAAGAGGCAGACAGAAATACAAATCCAATAGAAGACTGTGGTAGTGTTCAAGAGCAGGACAAGGGCAAGAAAAACATTTTAGATTTTCCCAGCTATAGAGAAGGATAACTGAATCCACAGTAAAGTAAGGTGTAACTTATATAAAAGTAAATGCAATATCATGACTATAAATGCTTTCCGTGGCCCTGTGGGCCATGCTAGCCTGCCTTTATTGTCCCCTAAGGTGAAAAGAAGTGATAAAGTAAAAAATCTCTCTGCAAGGTAGTAATTGTTCCCATTCCTGGGTGGTAACCACAAAGAAATCTATTTTTCAATTGTATCATATCATACACTTTTTCTTTTTCACCTTCACACTAACCTCGATGCACTGCTGCCTCTATAAAATCTTATATGCAGCAACAAATTACTATTTTAGCTGATTTCAGCTTTCACTGACATTTCAAAAAGCTTATGTGCCATTACTATCATTGGGAGTTTTACTAATGGAAAAAAATGATTACCAAGAATAAAAGCCTAGTCATAAAATTACTCTATCCCAGACCTCTTTCTTCAGTGTCCCTTTGCTATACAACATTGATCACCCTGCTGCTAATTAATAAACAATGAAAGGAGCCTTTTTATAAACCCAAATTGCAGGACACCTTTCAAAAAGAGTACTTGTGATGACTCAGATATTAGGTTAATAAAACCAATTTTTCCTAAGGGTTTTATATAATTTAAAGTAATTATTTTTCCCATTAATTTCATTTACCTGGCTAAAAACAACTCAAATTGTTCAAGGTTGATAGCTGGTGGAGTGCCTTGAGTGAGTGACTATGATGTAATTATGAGAGCACCCACGAGTACCCTATTATTCAGCAAACAAAAGTAAAACATACAGCATCCCACATAATTATTGGTTGATTTTCACTAAAGGGCCTTGTTTGAGTCCCTTTGCTTCCTCTTAGGTCAGAACTATGGTCTGTAAAATGAAAGTCAGTTACTGAATTTCTATGTGCTGGCTATCTGTCGCTTCCACTTCAGAGTTGGTTGCCCAGGAAGAAGAAAAGTGTGTTTTGTAATACTACTCTGTATTTCTCTTTGGAATCTCCTTATATATTTCTTGGGGTTTTTATAGTTTTTCTTCTTTTTTTATTGATTTTATTGGGGTAACATTAAACCATACAGATTTCAAGTATACAACTCAACAAAGCATCTGCACACTGCAGCCTGCTACCATTACCCCAAGTAAAGTCTCTTTTTGTCCCCATTTCCCCCCTTTACTCACCTCTCTCACCTCTATGTTCCCCACTCCCCTTTCTCTCTATCACCACATTGTGTGTGTGTGTGTGTGTGTGTGTGTGTGTGTGTGTGTAATTTCTTATTTAATTCCTTAACCTTCTTTCAACCAGCCCCCCCAACCGCCTCCATGGTGACAGCTGTCAGTCTGTTTCATGTATCCATGTCTGTTTCTATTTTCTTCTTCAGTTTATTTTTTTCATTACATTCCACATACAAGTAAGAACATATGATATTTGTCTTTCTCTGACTGGCTTATTTTATTTAGCATAATAATCTGTGCTGTCCCCAAAATATTTTTTACATCTTAGTAGTATTCCATTGTATAAATGTACCACATACTTTTTGTGTCCACTCATCTGTTGATGGGCACTTAGGCTGTTTCCAAATCTTGGCTATTGTTAATAACACTGCAAAAAACATAAGGGTACATATGGCTTTTTGAAAGAATTTTTCAGGTTTCTTCTGATACTTTCCCAGAAGTGGAATTACTGATTCAAATGGCAGTTCCATTTCTAAATTTTTTGGGAAACCCCATAGTGTTTTCCAAAGTGGTGCACCTGTCTTCAGTTCTCGTCTATAGTGCATGAGGTTCCCTTTTCCCCACATCCTCACCAGCATTTGTTGTTTGTTAATTTATTGATGATAGTCATTCTGATAGATGTGAGGTGATATCTCATTGTGGTTTTAATTTGCAATTTTTTCTGGTGATTATTGACATTGAGTATCTCTTCATATGTCTATTATCCATCTGTATGTCCTCTTTGGAGAAATATCTATTCAGGTCCTTTGCCCATTTTTAAAATTGGTATTTTTTTGTCTTGGTGTTGAGTTGTGTAGGTTCTTTATATGTTTTGGAAATTAACACCTTATCAGATATATCATTGGAAAATATGTTCCTTCATTCAGCTGGTTTCATTTTCATTTTGTTGATTTTTTTGTTTGTTTTTTCTGTGCAGATTTTTTTTAGTTTGATGTAGTCCCATTTGTTCATTTTTCTTTTGTTTCCCTTTCCCAAGGAGATATATTGACAAATCCTCCTAGATTTTGGAAGAAGAACACATCAGTACAGAAACTTCTTCAAAACTTATTTATTCTCACAAATTATTTTTTGTTCCACTTTAATTTAGTTAAACATACAGCTATTGCTATGAACTAAATATCTGTCTCCTGCAACCTACCCAAATTCATCTGTTGAAATCCTAAACCTAATGTGATGGTATTTGGATGTGTGGCCTTTGCAAGGCAATTATTTCATGGGGGTGGAATTGAGTGGGATTAGACTGCCCTTATAAAAAAGAGGCTACAGAGTTAGCTTGCTCTATTTCTGCTATTTAAGAATCATGGAGAAATCAGCAGTCCTGCAACCCAGAAAGAGGAACTTCTCCAGAACTTGACCATGCTAGAATCCTGATCTTGGACTTTCAACCTCCACAATTGTGGGAAATAAATTTGTGTTTATAAGCCAGCCAGTCTATGGTATTCTGTTACATCAACCTGAGCTTAGTAAGACAAGTTGTGTGTTTTTTAATTCTCACCCAAAGATATTGTTCCATTGATTTTTAGAGAGATCAGAAGAGAGAGGGAAAGACAGAGAGAAACATTGATTTGAGAGAAGTGTGTTAGTTGGTTGCCTCCTGCACAAGCCCCAGACGGACCCAGACTGGGAAGGAGTCTGCAACAGAGGCACGTGCCCTTGACAGGAATCAAACCAGGGACCCCTCAGTCTGCAGTCTGATGCTCTATCTACTGAGCCAAACTGGCTGAGGCAAGACACGTATTTTTAAAAAAACAACTCCGGTTTCCCATGCTCTGGTAACTCATCATTACCTTCCAAATTGTGCAGAAACTCCTGAACCTGATATTTAAGGAACTTTTATAATAAAATTACATATTCCCAGTTTATTGCCACTTACTCATACTTCAGTCAATTAAAAATTATCTAGAGCATTTCTGTGATGACAGACCAAGACCCTGTCAGACAAAGTCACCTGCACATCTAATACAGGAAGCAACTATTAGAAGGTATGTGGATGTCAGCAGAAGCACACAGATCTGGTAAGGAGTAAATCCTCAGAAGAGGGGAGGTGTGTAGCTGTACAAAATAAGTTACTGTTTTTGTAGATTTCATTTTGAGATTAAGTGCAGTTATTTGTGTGGTGCATAAAGTGTGGCGGCACTAATAGAAAAAAAAAATTATCTTTCTGGTCAGATAATCCAGAAAATTGAAGACATGGAAACCATGGCTGCTGACTGTAGTAGGAGAATCTAAGAAGGGAAAAGCTAGAGTGAGGATAACCAAGTCCATGAACCCACATCTCTGATTGACTCCTGAACCAAGTATGTATGTAATATCAATAGTATCAAAGCTGCTTAGGCAAAGACAAAAGATTGGTGTGAAACAAGAGTTGCTACTCAAGAAAGAGCTTAATATTCAGTCCACCCAATGTATTGCAGGATTAAAAAAAAAGGAATACTCATCATAAAATTATTAGAATATAAAATCTCTACAATTTAATATTAATAATATTCAGAATATAAAACAAAATGATCTGCATACAAAACAAACACAAGAAACTCAAACATATTATCAAGAGAAAATATCAATCAAATAAGACTTATTCCAACATAACCCAGACATTGGTAATAATGGACATGAATTTTAAAATAAGCCACTATAACAATCCATAATAAAGTAAAACAAAATATGTTTGTAATAAATGAAAACTTATGTTATCTCAGCAGAGATATAAAAATTATAAAAAAGAACCAAATGAAAATTCTAGGACTGGAAAATATAATAACTGAAAATTTAAAAATTCACTTGATGGATTTGACAACTAAATGGTGATTTAAAAAAATGGGCAAAGGACCCAAATAGACACTTCTCCAAAGAGTATATACAAATGGACAATAGATATATGAAAAGACACTCAATATCACTAATTATCAGAGAAAATATGTAAATTGTAAGATAAATCTATAGAAATTATTCACTGTGGATAAAAAGAAATAAAAGATTAGAACATAAATATATAGAATCTCAATTAAGTTATAGATAATACCGGAGATTTCAACATATGAAATTGGCATTATAAAATAAAAAAGAAAAAGGAGACATATGTACTACTATTTGTAATACTTTAAACAATAAAATCAGATTTTAAAAAATAAAACAAAGGAGAAAAAAATGGGCCAAATTTTTTGAATAAATAATGGCTGAAATTTTCCCAGTATGATGATAGGCAGAATTTTACATATATAAGATGCTGTTGAACATCAATAATGAACAACAAAGCTTAAAATAGCAAATGAAAAATAATGGAACAATAGTATGATTAAAAACTGTCTTTGATGAGAAACAATGGAGGCTAGAAGAGATGAAACACCTTTAAACCTTGAATGAAAAAATTCAGTATAAAACTATATTCAGCAAACTATCCTTCAACAATGAAGGCAAAATAAAGGGACTTTTCTACGGAAAGTAAACAAAAATATTCATAGCCAGCAAATCCATACTAAAAGAAATGCCTGTGAAAATTCTTCAGTCTGAAGGGAAATTATACCCGATAAAAAGTATATCCTCAGAAAATAATAAAGAACATCATTAATGAAAATGTCAAGGTACATGCAAAAGACTATTATTTTGGCTTTTTCCTCCTCCTAATTTCTATATAATACTTATAATTATTTAAAGGAAAATTTATAATATTGCCTTGGAGTTTTATAATGTAAGTACATTTAATACATAAAACAAGTGTAGAATAAAGGAAGGAGTGGTTCAAGTGGTCCTAAACTGTTGTAATATTTCTGTATTGTATATGAAGTGGTATGAGATTAATAAAAAATGAACTGTGAAAAGTGAAGAATATATATTGAAATCTCTAGATGAAACTAAAAATAAGCAAAGAAGTCTAGCTAAAATTCCAAACATAAAACTAAGATAAAATTGTGAAAATATAGTAAAAATGTATTGTAATTAAAAGGAATAACAAAGCAAAGAAGCCAAAATAATGTAAAAGGGTAGATACAAATTCACTGTATTCGTTTGCTAGGGCCGCCGAAACAATGAGTCAAAGAGACGGCAGTTAAAACAACAGAAATTTATTTTTTCACTGTTTCAGATGCAGGAAATCAGAGATCAACATATTGACAAGGTTACTTCTTTTAAGGCTGCTTTCCTTTACTTACAAATAGCATCTATCTCCTCTGTGTGTCTTCACATGGTTTTCCCTCTGTACACATTTGCATTCTAATTTCCTCTTCTTATAATATTGGATTTAATTGGTATAGAACCCTTCCTAATGACCTCATTTTAACATAATTATTGCTAAGAACTCCCTATTTCCAAATACAGTCACATTATGACATACTGAGGGTAGGAATTCAATATATACATTTAGAGGGGACATAATTTAGCCTATAACATTCACCAATATCAATAGTTACATTAAATATTAATGGAGCAAACACCCCAACTAAAAGAAAAAGTAGGGAATAAGATATTTTAAAAAGACATTTACATCCTATCCAAAAGAGGCACACTGTGCATGTGAAAATAAATGTAGAATGAAAGTAAATGGATGGCAAAAGATATACTATGTGAAGAATAAGGATAAGAAGAATGGAGTGGTTATATTAATATCAGATAAAATAGATTTCAAGGTAAAATGTATTATCAGAAATAGAGAAATATGTCATAACTAGAGGCCCAGTGGACAAAATTCATGCCCCCCCCCCGGGGGGGGGGTGTCCCTCAGCCCAGCCTGCACCCGCTCCAATCTGGGACCACTCGAGGGATGTCCAACTGCCCGTTTCGGCCCAATCCTGTCTCCATGGGCAGTCGGACATCCCTCTCACAATCCAAGACTGCTGGCTCCCAACTGCTCACCTAGTATCAAAGCCTGCCTTCCTGATTGCCCCTAATCGCTTCTACCTGCCAGCATGATTACCCCCTAACCACTCCCCTACCAGTCTGATTGATGCCTAACCACTCCCCTGCCAGCTTGATTTCCCCTAACTCTCCTCCCCTGCAGGCCTAGTCACCCTTACCTGCCCTCCCCTTCAGGCCTGGTTCCCCCACAACTGTCTTCCCCTGCAGACCTGGGTTCCACCCAACTGCCCTTCCCTGCAGGCCTGGTCGCCACTAGCTTCCCTCCTCTGCCAGCCTGGTCACCCCTAACTGCCCTCCCCTGCAGGCTTGATCACCCCCAACTGCCCTCCCTTTCCGGCCTGGTCCCCCCAATTGCCCTCCCCTGCTGGCCATATTGTAGCAGCCATCTTGTGTCCACATGGGGGCAGACATCTTGTGTGTTGGAGTGACAGTCAATTTTCATATTACTCTTTTATTAGATAGGATGGTAAAAGTGTCAATTCATTAGGAAGATCCTATATATAAAGAGGTAATGTGCAAATTGATCATCACACTTTCACAAAGATGGATCCCTACAACCAGGCCTGCAGGGGGGTTAATGAGGGACAACCAAATGACTGAACAAGCAGGCTGCATGGGGCAACCAGGTCGGCAGTGGAGTTAGTGAGAGATGATCAAACAATTGAGCAGCAGGCTGCGTTGGGCAACCAGGACGTCAGGGGGGTAGTTCAGGGTGATCAGGTTGGTGGGAGGGGGCAGTTATGGGCGACCAGGCCAGCAGGCGGGCAGTTAGGGGCCACCAAGCCAGCAGGGGGTTGTAGTTGGGAGCAACCAGGCTGGCAGGGGGGCAGTTGGGGCAATTAGTCCGGCAGGGAATACAGTGAGAGGCAACTAGCCCAGCAAGGAGGGGCAGTTGGGACAACCAGGTTGGCAGGGTGGCAGTAAGGGGTGACCAGGCCAGTGGAGGCTGGGGGCAGTTAGTAACCAGGCCAGCAGGGAGAAGGCAGTTAGAGGGCAAACAGGTCAGCAAGGGGTGGGGGGCAGTGAGGGGTGATCAGGATGGCAGCGGGGTGCAGTTAGGGGCAACCAGGCAGGCAGGCAGGTGAGTGATTAGGAGCCAGCCTTCCAGGATTCTGAGAGGGATGTCCAACTGCCGGTTTTGGCCTGAACCCAGGGTGGGATCAGGCCTAAACTGGTAGTTGGACATCCCCCAAGGGGTCCTGGATTGCAGAGGGTGCAGACTGGGCTGCGAGGACACCCCGCCCCCCGTGCATGAAATTCATGCACAGGGTCTCTAGTATAACTATAATATATGAGTGTGCATCTATTAACAAAGTTTCAAAATATTTGAAGATCATAATTGACAGAAATTAGAAGAGAATAGATAATTATGCATGCATAGTTGGATGTTTTAACACATCCATCTCCTAAAATTTGATAGAACAATTAAACAAACAAACAACAAAATAAGTAATGTCATAAAAGTTCTGAAAAACACTATCAACCACATTGACTCTCTTGGTATTTATAAGACACTGTGCACAACATTGCAGAACAGCATATTCTTTTCAAAAGCACGTGTTATATGCTAATCAGGAAAGGCACGATTAGCAATAAAACAAGTCTAAAAAGCAACAGCAATTATTCTTCTTCATCATTCAGATATAGTATCAATTGTGTTATTTTGAAGATTTGTGGACCAAAGGGTCCCGGGTTTGATTCCGGTCAAGGGCTTATACAGCCCTTAGTTGTAGGCTCCTCCTCTGCCCAGGCCCTGGTCAGGGCTTGTGCAGGAGGCAACCAATTGATATGTTTCTCTCACATCAATATTTCTCTTTGTCTTTCCCTCTCTCTTCCACTCTCTCTAAAAATCAACGAAAAAATATCCTCAGGTGGGGATTAAAATAATAATAATAATAATAATAATAATAATAATAATAAGGTCTTTGAAAACATTCTTAACTAGCTGTGACCTTAGCATGAAGCAGCATACTTGGTGTGAATTTTTCCCTATGAGACACAACTTTCCCTAAAACAACCTAAATGCAATTCACCGTTTTTTTTGTTTACTGCCTGGGTACTCTTGGCAAGCCATTTATTTCTCCAATCCTCCAGTTTTTAATTTGCAAAATTGGAATAGTCAGTAAATAACTGCAATATCTGCTTATAGAGATTTTGGCTTAAGCCTCCAAATTCTCTAGTTTGAATCTCATTTTAGAGAAAGGTTAAAAAAATTTTTTTATACGGCAGTCTGATAAAGTTTGGATCAGAAAAAAAATTGTGTGGCTTAAAGACCCAAGAGAAATTCCAAGAATTTGGGAATTACATCAATTGCAGCAAAAGTTGCTGATGGAAAGGAATGAGCATGTATACCCCTGTTGAACTTACATATGGATTGATGCAGCAGCTGTAAGCCCCAAACTTTTTGAAGAATTACCATTAATTAAAAACAAGATTAAACAGAGGCGGAGCTTGAAGATGGCGACCGAACAGTCGGACTTGTTCTGACTCTGGTCCCAGAACAGATAGAAACAGCGTCTGAGTCGCTCAGGGAATGTTGATTGGCAGCTAAGGGGCTTCGGAATTCTCTAGGAAGGTAAGGAAAGGTCCGCTGGACAGGATTTCCGACCAAGAGGCCAGCACTGCCGCGGCTGCGGCGGCTCTCCCAGCGAGCTCTCGCGGAGAGAAGGCAGCGCCATCTTACCAGGAAAGGAGGAGCATCCCTGAGGCCTGGAAAAACACGCAGCGGGGAGGTCCATCACGCAGCTGAGAAGCCCGAATCGGCACGGGCGCGTGGAATCCGGGGAGTTCTTCGGTCACCCACGGAAAGGTCAGAGTTTGCGGGGTCAGCCTAGGGGACCGGGGTCCCGCTGCCCAGGCAGCTACGGTGGCCAGGGAGCTCCAACCCCTCCCTCAGGGTAGCCGGAGCGCGCACTACCCGCCGCCGAGCGGCACCCAAAGAAGGCTGCAGCGACACCTAGTGCTGGGTTTGACGTAATCCTCCCCAGAAGCGGGACTTGTTTAAAACGCCACAGGTCACTGGACAGAGCATTAAAAATCTCGGCTGTTTCGCCAAGGGCGGAACATCTGGACACCTTGGTGCCTGATCCCCTTCACCCCCTTGCTTCTGAATACTAGGGAAGGACTGCCCAGTTGGACATATCCGGGGAAATTGCAGGGGGAAATTGCCTTCCTGGAAACAAGGGATCTGTACCAGAAGAGATAGTCTGGGAGCCAGCTGGCACCCTGCCAGCTAGAGCCATAGAGAAAGAAGGCCAGAGCAACCAAAAAGACTGGGAGGTCAAACCAGTAACACTGACACCTAAGAGCTGAATTACAAACTGCCCCCCCCCCCTTTTTTTTTTTTTCCTTCTCTTTTCTTTTCTTTTATCTTTTAATTAATCAAAAATAAATGGACACAAATAACTAAGATATAGTCTACTTAAAACTAAGGATTACCTTACAAATCTGAGGTGCAGTGGAATGCTGGGAACTGCAAGACTTTTTGGGCCGAGAATCAGGAGTGCCAACTACATTAACAGAGGAAGTGAATGACCACTACTGGACATTTTTATGCTAATTTTACTATTATTTTATTTTCATTTTTTACCTCTTTTATTTTATTTTCATTTTTTATATCTTTTACTTAAGAAACGATTTTTTTTCCTTACTTGATTTTACCTTTTTAATTATTACATTTTTCAATCTCTATCATCACTATTACTACTGCTATTTTGCAATTTTTTTTTTTTTTCCCTCTTCAGTACCATTTTATTTTATTTTTTCTTTATTTTACCTTGGGAGTAACCTTCATTCTATTTTAATCTCTACTATAGCATCATCCAACCCTATCTCAACTCGACCTTTACACCATCACTCTCTTGCTAAACTTTACCCTTTTAGTCTACGGTTTATCCTATCCCTTTCCGGCTTTAGTTTTTCCTCTATTCTTTCTGTATACCCCCTGCTAAATCTCTCACTATACTTATAGACCTATGTTCCAACCCCTGACCCAAGTGTATAAATACCAATCTCTGCACTATATTAACTAGTTAAAAAAAAAAAAAAAAAAAAAAAAAGAAAGAAAGAAAAACTGTTCTCCCCTCTATCCTTTTCGCATTGTTTGTGTGAAGGTTGATTATTGTGAATTTTTAGGCTTGTTAGTGAAATTGTTATGCTTATTACTGTGTTGTTATTGCTTTGTATTTTTTTTAAAAAAATACTCTGTTTTTGTTTGTATCTTTTACTTCTGTATATCATAGCCTTACTTAATAATAGGGGATATTGTAGTTTGTATTAATCTCCAAGTATTGTTACTGGCATTAGCTGGGTTCAGTGGTTGTTCTATGGCAATTTTCTCCACATAGATATAGTTTGTTTCCCATTTCTCTTTTAGTTTGCTTCTTCTCTCTCTTTCTCTCTCTCTCTCCTTTCTTTTTTTCCCTGTTTTCCAACGTTATTTTGTCATTACCTTTTTTCCTCTTTTTCTATCTCTTTATCCCTCTTTTTTTATTTTATTTACTTAAATTTTTTTTAATTTTAATTTTTACTTTTTAAAATTTTTCTTTATTTTATTTTTACCTTTCTTTCTTCTCTCCTATCCCCTAAGTTGCCTTTCTCTAGTGGTCACCTTTACTAAAGGTTATTAATATTGTAAGTACATTCCTGTTAAGTGCCTCTTGTGTTGTACCAGGTAGTGTTTGTATTTTGAAATTTTAAATCAACGCAGGAGAAGGAACACCACATAACCAGACATCCTGAGAAGAGAGGCCATGGGGAGACAAAAACATAGTCTGCACATGAAAGAAAAGCAGGCATCACCAGAAAAGGAAGTAAACGAGCCCGAGGTAAGCAGCCTGCCAGAGCAAGAATTCAGAATAATGATCATAGGCTGGCTAAAAAGAATGGAAGAGAAATTTGACAATAACCAAGAAGAAATGAGGAAGAACCATGAGGAACTGAAGAAGAACCATGAGGAATTGAAGAAGAACCAAGAAGAAATGAAAAATGACATCGCTACCATGAAGAACTCAATAGAAAGCATCAAGAGTAGACTAGAGGAAGCAGAGGACCGCATCAGTGAGCTAGAAGATAAGATGGAAAAAAATACCCAAGTAGAGCAGCTTCTAGAAAAAAAGATTAAAAAGCAGGAGGAGAGCCTACGGGAGCTTTGGGACATTACAAAACAAAATAATATTCGAATAATAGGGGTTCCAGAAGGAAAGGAAACTGAGGTAGACATGGAAAAAGTATTTCAAGAAATAATGACAGAAAACTTTCCTGAAATAGAGAAGAAAAAACCCACACAAATCCAAGATGCTCGCAGAGTCCCAAGCAAAATGAATCCCAGAAGACAGACTCCAAGGCACATTATAATCAAATTGGCAAACAACAATGACAAAGTAAGAATCTTAAAAGCAGCCAGAGAGAGACAGAAAGTTACATACAAAGGAACCCCCATCAGACTAGCAACTGATTTCTCAACAGAAACTTACCAGGCCAGAAGGGAATGGGATGAAATATACAAAGTCATGCAAAGGAAGGGTCTGAATCCAAGAATACTGTACCCAGCAAGGCTATCAATCAAAATTGAAGGGGAAATCAGGAGCTTCACAGACAAAAAAAGACTGAAGGAATTTATCTCCACCAAACCAGTAATGCAAGAAATGCTAAAGGGTCTACTGTAAAAATAAAGAAATAGAAAGTGAAGAAGGAACACGGGTATAGAATAAAAATGGCGTCAAATGTGTACCTATCAATAATAACCTTAAATGTAAATGGATTAAATGCTCCAATCAAAAGACATAGGGTAACAGATTGGATAAGAAAACAAGACCCATACATCTGTTGTCTACAAGAAACCCACCTCAGAAAAAAAGATGCACACAGACTGAGGGTGAAGGGATGGAAAAAAGTTTTCCAGGCAAATGGAAATGAAAAAAAAGCTGGGGTAGCAATACTTATATCTGACAAATTAGATCTCAGAGTGAAGGAAATAATAAGAGATAATGAAGGCCATTTCATAATACTAAAGGGAACAATCCAACAAGAAGAAATAACCCTGGTAAATATATATGCACCCAATACAGGAGCAACCAAATACATAAAAAAACTGCTGGAGGACATTAAGAGAGAGATTAATAGCAATACAATCATAGTAGGAGATTTTAATACCCCACTGTCACCCTTCGACAAATCATCTAAACAAAAAAACAGCAAAGAAATATCGATCCTAAGTGACTCACTAGACCAGATGGAATTAATTGACATCTTCAGAACACTCCACCCCAAAGCCACAGAATATACATTCTTCTCAAGTGCACATGGGACATTCTCAAAGATAGACCACATTTTGGGTCATAGGCAAAGTCTCTTCAAATTCAAGAAGATAGAAATCATATCAAGTATCTTCTCAGACCATAATGGCATAAAACTGGAAATTAACTACAATAAAAATAATCCAAAGAAATCAAACACATGGAGACTAAACAGCACGCTATTAAACAAGGACTGGGTTACCAGAGAAATCAAGGAAGAAATTAAAAACATCCTGGAAACAAATGACAATGAAAACACAACAATCCAAAATCTATGGGACACAGCAAAAGCAGTCTTGAGAGGGAAGTTCATATCCTTACAAGCCTATTGCAAAAAACTAGAAAAAGGGGTAACAGATGATCTAACTCTACAACTCAAAGAGTTAGAAAAGGAGCAACAAGAAAAGCCCAGTGTAAGCAGAAGGAAGGAAATAACAAAAATCAGAGCACAGATAAACGACATAGAGACCAAAAAAACAATACATAAGATCAACAAAACCAAGAGCTGGTTCTTTGAAAGAATAAACAAGATAGATGAACCTCTAGCCAGGCTAACTAAGAAACAAAGAGAGAGGACCCAAATAAACAAAATCAGAAATGAAAGAGGTGAAATAACAACAGACCCCAACGAAATACAACGGATTGTTACAAAATACTATGAACAACTCTATTCCAACAAACTGAACAACCTGGAGGAAATGGACATATTCCTAGAAAAATACAAACTTCCAAAACTCGATCAGGAAGAATCTAAAAATCTCAATAGACCAGTGACTTGGGAAGAAATTGAAACAGTCATCAGAAAGCTTCCAGCAAACAAAAGCCCAGGGCCAGATGGCTTCACAGGAGAGTTTTACCAAACATTCAAGGAAGAACTAAAACCTATCCTCCTCAGACTTTTCCAAAAAATTCAAGAGGAAGGAACACTTCCAAACTCCTTCTATGAAGCCAGCATCACCCTAATACCAAAACCAGATAAAGACAACTCAATGAAAGAGAATTACAGGCCAATATCCCTCATGAACATAGATGCCAAAATCCTCAACAAAATCCTAGCAAATCGGCTCCAGCAGAGCATCACAAAGATCATACACCATGACCAAGTAGGATTTATTCCAGGAATGCAAGGATGGTACAATATCCGCAAATCAATAAACGTGATACATCACATAAACAAATTGAAAGATAAAAATCATATAGTCATATCAATTGATGCAGAAAAAGCATTCGATAAAATCCAACACCCTTTCCTGATAAAAACTCTTAACAAAGTGGGAGTACAAGGATCATACCTCAACATAATAAAAGCTATATATGATAAACCCACAGCCAACATTATACTCAATGGGCAAAAACTAAAACCATTCCCTCTAAGAACAGGAACAAGACAGGGATGCCCACTTTCGCCACTCCTG
The DNA here is from genome assembly GCF_014108245.1 of Pipistrellus kuhlii. Lineage (NCBI taxonomy): Eukaryota > Metazoa > Chordata > Mammalia > Chiroptera > Vespertilionidae > Pipistrellus > Pipistrellus kuhlii. Next base: position 4,383,072 of record NW_023425504.1, on the reverse strand, counting down.
TTTGACATAGTACTGGAAGTACTAGCCATTGCAATTAGACAAGAGGACGAAATAAAAGGCATCCAAATTGGAAAAGAAGAAGTAAAGTTATCCTTATTTGCAGATGACATGATATTGTACATAAAGAACCCAAAAGACTCCATTAAGAAACTAATTGACTTAATAAATGAATTTGGCAATGTAGCAGGATACAAAATTAACGCCAAGAAATCCATGGCATTTCTATACACCAACAGTGAAACTACAGAAACAGAGACTAAAAAAGCAATTCCATTTACCATCGCACCAAAAAAATTAAGATACCTAGGAATAAATTTAACTAAGGAAGTAAAAGATCTATATGCAGAAAATTACACGACATTGAAAAAAGAGATAGAGGATGATGTAAGGAGATGGAAGAACATACCATGTTCATGGATTGGTAGAATCAACATCATCAAAATGTCCATACTTCCTAAAGCAATCTATAGGTTCAATGCACTCCCCATTAAAATACCAAGGGCATATTTCACTGACCTAGAAAGAACTCTCCAACAGTTCATTTGGAACAATAAAAGACCCCGAATAGCCACAGCAATCCTGAGAAAGAAGGGTAAAGTAGGAGGGATCTCAATACCGGACTTCAAACTGTATTACAAAGCCACCGTTCTCAAAACAGCCTGGTACTGGCACAAGAACAGACATATAGATCAATGGAATAGAATCGAGAACCCAGATATCAACCCAAATCAATATGCTCAATTAATATTTGACAAAGGAGGAAAGAATATACAATGGAGTCAAGACAGTTTCTTCAATAAATGGTGTTGGGAAAATTGGGTAGACACATGCAAAAGAATGAAACTAGATCACCAACTTACACCATACACAAAAATAAACTCAAAATGGATACAGGACTTAAACATCAGACGGGAAACCATAAAAATACTAGAAGCATCCTCAGGCAGCAAAATCTCAGACGTATGCCAAAAAAACTTCTTCACTGATACTGCCCCTAGGGCAATGGAAGCTAAAGAGAAAATAAACAAATGGGACTACATCAAAATAAAAAGCTTTTTTACAGCAAAAGAAACCATCAACAAAACAACAAGAAAGCCCACGGTGTGGGAGAACATATTTGCAAATAACACCACTGATAAAGGTTTAATCTCTAACATCTACAGACAGCTGATACAACTAAATAAAAGGAAGATGAATGATCCAATTAAGAAATGGGCAAGGGACCTAAATAGAATATTTTCAAAAGAAGACAGAAGGAAGGCCAAAAGGCACATGAAAACATGCTCAAAGTCACTAATTATACGAGAGATGCAAATCAAAACAACAATGCGGTACCATCTCACACCTGTCAGAATGGCCAACATCAACAAATCGACAAACGACAAGTGTTGGCGAGGTTGCGGAGAAAAAGGAACCCTCGTGCACTGCTGGTGGGAATGCAGACTGGTGCAACCACTGTGGAGAACAGTGTGGAGTTTCCTCAAAAAACTGAAAATGGAACTCCCATTTGACCCAGTAATCCCACTCCTAGGAATATATCCCAAGAAACTAGAAACACCAATCAGAAAGGATATATGCACCCCTATGTTCATAGCAGCACAATCTACAATAGCCAGAATTTGGAAACAGCCTAGGTGCCCGTCAGCAGATGATTGGATCCAAAAACTATGGTACATCTACACAATGGAATACTATGCTGCCATAAAGAAGAAGGAATTCTCATCATTTGCAGCAACCTGGATGGAATTGGAGAACATCATGCTGAGTGAAATAAGCCAATCAATGAAAGAGAAACACCACATGACCTCACTCATTTGTGGATAATAAAGAGCATTATAAACTGATGAACCAAAAGATAGATATAGAGACAGTAAAGCAACAAGCAGATTGTCAAATTACAGCCGGGAGGGGAGGAGGATCTGGGGGAGATAATAGATCAACCGAAGGACTTGTATACATGCATATAAGTACAACCAATGGACATAAAACTATGGGGAGGGAGGGGATATGGGGGAGGGAGAGAGGGGGGCAAAAAAAAATCATTAAAATATGTAAAAATAAATAAATAAATAAATTAAAAAAAAATGCCCTAGGAAAAAAAAAATAAAAAATAAATAAAATAAATAAATAAATTTTAGATATTAAAAAAAAAAAAAAAAAAAAAAAAAAAAAAAAAAAAAAAACAAGATTAAACAATTATATCTCATAATTTATCTATTTTTATTTTAATAAAAATGTTTTTCCACTTAAAACCTTCAAGTTTATGTAACACTCTTAGAAGTTACTCCGTGGTTATCTTTGAGGGTCATGTTCAGGCATATAAGTGTGAGAGGTCTTGTTTTAATGTGTTATAATTAGGGGGTGATGCAGAGAAGAAAAGGACTGTATGTTGAAGCTGAATTTTGGAAAATTGTATATGACTAGAATGTGTGCTTGTGTTGTTGCTGTTGTTTTTTGCTCATCTGCTTTATCGCTTCCTTTGATGATCTAAATAGCTTCTCCCATTGCCCTTAACAGGAGAAGGCAGAAATACAATGCTGTTTGTGTTCTTATGTGAAGAATGCTCCATATATTGTCAGATTTGGTTTTGTAGCTGGTTTCATGGTCTAAAATAATCAACATGAATCTTTACTTCTTTGAGCCTAGCATTTAAACTAGTGACCTTAGACCTTCAAAATGAAGGCCTTCATTGCCTTTGACATGGGACCATTGGTGTAGTTTTCTCAATTTGCCACCTCCCCACCATCTACCCTTGCCACTTTGAGCAGGAAGTCAGAGAAGTTTGGTAAGCAACTTCCAATTCTTAAGGTACTAAGATATAAATGCTGGCATTCACCACACAAAGACTTTCACCTCATCTTTCATTAAAGCAAAGACCTACTGGTACTCAAGAAAGACCATGGCAAAAGTATATAAAACCTTCATAAAGTGCAAGGCATCCAATTCCATTTTCCCAAGGTCAAGGCAAAGCATCTCCTAGAGGTGGCCAACCAGAGTGGTTACAGTTCAATTTCTGGTCATGGCACATACCTGGGTTGCGGGTTTTATCCACAGTCAGGGAGCCTACAGAAGGCAACAGATTGATGATTGATGTTTCTCTCTCACATTGATACTTTAATCTCTCTCCTCTCTCCTCTCTCCTCTCTTCTCTTTCTCTCTCCCTCTCTCTCTCTCTCTCTCTCTCTCTCTCTCTCTCTCTCTCTCTCTTTCTTCCTCTATCTCATTCTCTCTTTTTCTCTCCCCCTCCTTTCCTCCTTCCCTCCCTTCTTTCCTCTCTAAGCATGTCCTAGGGTGAGAATTTTTTTTTAATTTAAAAAATGTCTCCCAGGGAAGCATCTGGCCTGCAAATAGCATGTTGGTTTGTAACTGAACATCGTTTATCCACTAGCGGTGTCAAAATCTATACATTTGGGTGAGGGTATGGAATTAAAATTTATAACAAGAAATATCAGGAAGAATATTTCTCTGTACTAATGAAATGCAGTATTTCTTTGTTGGAATCTCCCTTTCAAGTTAGCATGAACTAAGCAACTGTTGGCCCTGGAGCTGGTTGGTTCTGAAATGTTTTGCATATTCAGTAGCACATGTTCCTATGTGAAACTCATGGAGGCAGGTGTGCCAACCTTTATATGGTAGCCAGCCATCTGTTAGGTACATTTTTGGACATGGTGTTGTTAACTGAGAAGAGAGGTCCTATTTTTCCTAAGTTGCTAGTGGGAGTGGAATTCTTGATATATCCTGAGAAAACAAATTTTTCTGAGACTTGTCTGGGAAGGTGATATATGATAGAAAGTTTTATTTCCATGGAATAACAATCCTGGGTTCTAACATCCCATTTCCCTTAGTCCAGTCATAGAAGTGTAGCTGGGGCTTTAGTAGAGCTAAAATGAAAGCCAGTGTCCAGAATTTCCTTTCTGTGTTGGAGTTGAGTTTAGTCCAGAATCAGGCTACCTTAGCTTGTGTTTCCCACTCTGATCCATTCATCCATTGTGTGTGGGCCATATTGGCAAATGCAAGGAAACAGGAGCAAAGGATCCTCCAAGAGCCAAGAAAGATAACTCCTTTGTCTAGGAGACCAAGTATTCCCAAATTTTTGCATTCTTGCAGTGGCCACACCCATCTGGCCAATGGTCTCTGTTTCCAGGTGTGATTGAGACAAGTACCTTCTCTATTTCTCCCCAAATTTGCCAGGCATTCATCTTTCCTTTGTCCAGTCCCCTTCCCCAAGTGTTTTGCAGTGAATAGGCTGGTGGTTCCCTGAGGAATTCAAGGCTACAGCTTCCTGGTAAAGTTACCCAAAGGGCATGCCTATAAAGTCTGACCTTCCCTTTGTTCCTTTTCTATTATGAATAATTATCTAATTACAACAGTATCAATGTGAGGAGGCAGCAACATGATGACTGATCACCTTGCTGGTTGGAGTCCTGTGCTTTTGCTACTTTAATGAGTCTGAGGGCCTTTCAGTCACAATGGAGCAAGTTTACTGCTGAGGTGTGACTCCTGGTCCTGTTGCTTCTTTGTAGCTTGTCAAGATGCTCATTTCAGGGCTGTGAAAACACTCCAGAGATTCCTAGATGAGCTTTTCAAATGTGGCCTATTTGCAAAAGTGACAACTCTCAACTCAAACATAGCTTTAGGTAGGATAGTTTAAACATGAATAAAAATTTTTTCCATGAAGACTTAAAGTCCTCACTCCTTTCACTAAATGCTGTTCACTTGAGACAGCATAGAGACTTGGGTCTGGGGTGGAACGGATGCTAGATGGCCAGAAGGAACAATATAGAAGCCAACTGCATGAATGGAACCACCCATCCTCTTCCTATAAAACATGAAAATGGCATTATTCTTATCTCCCTTTAACACTTATCCCCTTGCAGTCCACAAGGTTTGACTGCTATCTGACCTTCCTGGGGTGATGGTAGTGAGTGACAATTCCATCTTGCCCTCATAGTGCAGGTACAGAGATCCCTGCAAAACAATCAACAACTCAAAGGAACAAGGAAATGGTCTGGCCCTGCATAGGAAAAAGTCCATGCTCCACCCAAACTTTATACAAGCCTGCCTTATCCCCAGCTTCTTAAAAGCAAGCCAATGAAGCAACACTGAGAGACAGTTGGGAACCCTGTCCTTCTGTGCTGTCTCCTTCATACCTAGGTGGGAGTATATTAAAATTTATTTGGAAATATCTTAGCTGGTTCTTCTTGATTTCTATCTTGGGAAACCCAAGAACTCCAACACCAGTAACACAAAGATTATTCCTCCTAGGAACTGTCATTTTCTTGTTACTGATGTGACAAAAAAAAAGAGGATTCCAGACAATAAGCGATGGGAATAACACAGAAATGCAAGGTTAGGTGTATATCCCATATAATCTTCTTGGCATAGATGCCAAGCCTGTAACAAGGCCAAACTGTTTGCCAGTCTAAGTAAACCACATGATATCATTTCCACATGGTTTTTAAGAAGTAGTTTGTATAAAACACACACACACCAAAAAACCATGAGGTTTTATTTCTTATTAAAACTAAGTTAATTCCATCTTACATGCAGTGTTCTTTTTTGTTGTAGCTGTTGTTATTTTTATTTTTAAAGGATTACCAAACTACTTCAATCCTGGGCTAATGCCTGAGCCTCCCATATGTACCACTCTTTCTCCTGATTCTCCACATTCCCTGGCAAGCAAATTTACTTAACAACAGATCCATTGGTGATGAGACAAGATCACTGAGGCAAATTTTCATGATATGGCCCTTATTGTTTGTTGGATGAAAAATGGAAGTCCTGAGCTTGGTATTTGTGACCACAGCTAGTTGACTCCAATTTATATTTCTAGGTCTATCGCCTTAATTTACTTCACTCAGTGACACTTTGTAAAATTCTACCTCCTTGCTTTCACTCATAATTTTTTTTAAATGTAGTATAAGAAGTTGGCTGCCATGGTGTCTGGTACCATGTCTTTGAATATTCCTCCCTTGATCCTGCCCATCTAACCAATTGGGATCATTCACCACTTTCTAAAGCTACTTTGACCTCCTCCATGAAGGACTAATATTATAGTCATGCACTGCATAATGACCTTTTGGTCAATAATGGACTACATATGATCCCATAAGATTATAATGAATCTGAAAAATTCCTATTGCCTAATGATGCCCTGGCCCTCCTAAAGTCAGAGCACAATACATTACTCTTTTGTGCTCTTTTCAGTCTATGGTTGGTAATACAATCAGCTATAAATGCCTTGGGACACTCACCTAGGCTCCAGTGAGCTTCCAACAGACATCTCCCCTTTCTGAACCAATGTTGCAACTGGACCAACCCTTGTGATTCTTATTATACTTTCAAAATGCCCTTTAGCAGTAACCATTAGAAAACTTGAAGGAAGAGAGTTCTTTCCTGACCTAAAGCATGCAAGGCAAGCCAGGAGACAGACACACAGCAAGGTGTGTGTGTGTGTGTGTGTGTGTGTGTGTGTGTGTGTGTGTGTGTAGGGGGAGAGCACAGGAACCTTTTAAGTTGAGGGTGAGGACCTAGGGTTTTTATGGACTGAATGTTTTTTGGTGAATGCAAAATATAAGAGTGAGAATTTAAGGTGCAGGAAGAATTCCTTCTTTTTCACCGTAGCATAGCATTCCATCCTGTAGAGGAGCCGAAGAGAGTGAGGGCCAGGGAACAAGCACTTTTTAAGGGGAGGATAGGGGACGGGGCTTAGGGCACTCAGCACATACTGATTGGTGTTTTCATGTAAGGCTTATGATTAGGAACCTAGGGACTTAGGAATCGGGGGCTTAGGGTATTTGGCAGGTGCTGATTGGTGGTTCAGTGCTCAGGAATGTCTGACCGCAGGTGGGGTTTACGTCCACCCATCCATCAAATGGAGGAAAGGAGGATCTATCACTTTCAATCCTACAAAAGTATAGCACATACAATTATAGTGGTGGTAGACTATACCATCCAGGTGGTGTAAATATACTCTGTGGTGTTCATACAATGATGAGATTGTCTAAGCATGCATTTATCAGAAGTATCCCATAACTTAAATAGCATATGACTCTTCTAATAAAACATACACTGTATAGCTCCCTAGTTTAGAAAGTATTATCATATTCATTTTATCTCAAAAACAAACAAAAAATGAAGATAGGCTTGCTTTCTCTATTTTACTTAAGAGGAAACAGGTTAAGGGAGTGAAATAACTGGCCACTCTCATATTTCTAGGATATTACAGAACTGAAAATTTATTGTGAGTTTGCAGAGAGAAGAAAATATGAATAAGAATGAGAGTGAGAATGAGAATGGGAGTGGGAATGAGAATGAGGAGGAGGAGGAAGGGGAGGAGAAAAGACATACAGGCATTGTTCTCAAGAACTGCTCAGAAATTGGGGATAAAGATTTGATGTTTGAGTTTGGTTTCTTTAGCTCTCACTGAAATGACTATGCTATATGTTTTAAAATATTAACAAAAGCCCTAACCAGTTTGGCTCAGTGGATAAAGTGTTGACCTGCAGACTGAAAGGTCCCAGGTTTGATTCTGGTCGAGGGCATGTACCTTGGTTGCAGGCACATCCCGAGTAGGGGGTATGCAGGAGGCAGCTAATGGATGTTTCTAACTCTTTATCCCTGTCCCTTCCTCTCTGTAAAAAATCAATAAAATATATTTAAAAATATATTAACAAAGTTCTAGATTGTTTTTAATGAAGAGCTAACATAAGCCCTTACCGCTTACCTCTCTCCCTCTGAGAAGACAACTGACATTTAGATTATAAGATCCACAGAAGAGGCCACATCATATCATATGGATTGTTTTCTAACTTCCTTTTGTGTTTTTTTCATTTGCTCATTCTCCTCCCAGATCACAAGCCAGTCTGTTGGCAGTGCTGGAGGAGCTTGTTTGCGGCTGTTGTTATCAAATAAAAATTAAAAATGTTAGGCAAAGGTGTTTTTTTAATACACTTCACAGTCTCTCCTCAAAAAACCAAACAAACCCCACATTGTGTATGATTAACATCAAATAAAGAAAGAGTCAGGTTGGCTTTGGCATCACTAATGTCCAGCATGCATGACCCTCTAGAGATCAGGATACTTGCCCAGATGGGTTATTGCCTATTTTCTGCTTTCACAGAAGACAAAGCTGGAAAGACATATAATTCAAACTCATCAATGGAAAATAAACAGACCAAAGGGATGAAAACTACTCCACTGCAAAATATGGATCGAATGAAGTCACAATTTCTGGAAAATAATGGCAGTGTCTAAATCCAGGAGAAAGAAAAAAAAAATAGGCAAACCATTAATATGTAAAACAGACTTCTGAGAGATAATGGATCACTTTGCAATACAAAGGTGATAGAAAATCAGGAAAAACTTCACTAATTTTCTAAAGGCTGCAGAGAGAGCTGATGATAAAAATGTATTATAGTTCTTCCTGAAATTCCTGAAAATGTTGGCTGAAGACTTTTTTCAGCAGGGCAAGAATTTAGTAGAGAAGATAGGGAAAGGAAGTCAATTCAAGGCCACTTTTCATGATTATGTTTTTCATCACTAGAAACTTTAATGGTGGAAGAATTTAAAAAGTCAAAACATTTTTTTTTCAAGGCAAGAAATACAGGATATTATTGAGGTGGTTGGAAGCAAAAAACTCCAACTATTTAACAAAGTTGAATTTTGGCCTAATAACCAGGTGTCATAAAAAAAAAAGGTTTAAAACATGAATATATTTTTAAAAAACCAACTAATATGCAAATATTTTGAAATCTTTATTTTTTTGCATCTCATTTTTATTTATTTTTATTTATTTTTATTTCTTTATTGATTAAAGTATCACATATTTGTCCTCATCCCCCCCCCATTCCCATCCCAAACCCCTCCCCATGCATGCCCCATCCCGCTGATGTCCATGACCACTAGTTAGGCTAATATGCATGCACACAAGTCTTTTGATTGATCTTTCTCCCTTATTCCCACCCTCCCCTACCTTCCCTATGAGGCCCAACAGTCTGATTGATGCTTCCCTGTCTGTGGGTCTGTTCTTGTTCATCAGTCTATGTTGTTCATCATTTCCCCTAGATGAGTGAGCTCATGTGATGCTAGAAATACATGGATTTATTTGACTTGTCTATTTGCTGACTTTTGAAATAGTTGCCTTATTCAGGAAACAGGGAATCTAAAATTTGTTCACAATGACCTATTATGGTTAAGGGAAGTAGTGTTAATACATCCATTTTACAGTTTAGGAAACTGAAGTTTAGAAAGAGCAATTCATTTTCCTAAGTCCCACAGTTCTTTTATTCAACAAGCATTTTTGAGCCACTGATATATATACAAGAAACTATGATATGAAGACATGAATATAAATGCCCTTAAATGACTAAATGCAATGCTTAAAATGTTTATCCTCAAAGGGATCTTCTACTGGGAAGGACACAAAGTTGAAAAATAATTACAATACAATAGGTGCTATAATGAAGATATAATATACAGGGAAGAAAAAGAAGTGGGGGTTCTTAGCTCTGTAATTGGGGGAAAGGAGAGGGTTCATAAAAAAGATCTCACAAAAGAACCTGAGTTAAATTTTAGAAAATAACAAAACAATTGTCAATAAAATGTAATAGAGACAGGCATCATAGATGGTCTAGCCCTAGAGATCATAAATCATTATGCAAGCTTATCAAAAGGCTGGATCTGCGTGTGTTTAGTGTGGGGCTTGAAATTGTGTATTTCTAACAAGGTCCTAGGTGATGATGATGCTGTTTGCATTGGGAACCTACATGGAACAGCAAGGCACTTAAGGCAGAGATGTAGACATGAGAATTCTCAGCAAGTACCAGCCTAAGGGCCATCAATGGTAGACTTCCACATAAGGACAACCCAAGGGAAGACTAAAATGTAATGTTTGAGAGCAGGGAAAATACACTAAGGAGCAGTAGACAGATACAGGGAAAACCAAAAAGGAATGGTGTTTTAAAAGCTAAAGACATAGTTTTAAAAAGGAAGCTAACTGTCTTAAATGTTCTATAACATTCAGACAAGTAGAGATATTGAAAATGGTCATTGGATTTAGCATGTAAGTAAGTAGTATTTACCATTGCTAAAATGGTTATTGTAGTGCTTTTGGCCTGCATTGTCCAATGCAATAGTGAATAGACAGATACATGTGTCTACTGAGCACTTAAAACGTGGAGAGTCTGAAATGAATCACTTGCAGTATAAGCGCATATTGGATTTTAAAGACTTAGTATAAGAAAAGAATATAAAATGTATCTGTTTTAATTTTTGTACTGAATACATAAGTACAATCTATACATAGTTTTTTTTTCCCTATAATTTTCAAGTTTCAAGTTTTTTATTAGCTTTACAACAGAATTATTAGTAAGTGTTCTCATTCTATATTGTTTCCATATCTGGGCAAAATGTAAAATGATTTACACATTTAACCTGCCCAATAACCTTGTGAGGTAAGTGTGTGTGTGTGTGTCAGAGAGACGTGTCTAATTCTAGTTAAATCATGCATATACTTAGCTACAATTTTGTCAATTTCATTGTGTCACTAGTTTGCCAAGTAAAATCTCAGGAAGAAAGAAACAAGATTGAAAGAACTTCCTCTTCTCACATGGGCAGGTATCTATTCCTATATTTTGATTCAGTTTTGTAGTGTGCCAGATAAATTTAGTGACAAAAGGGTATGATTTGAATATACAGCACATTGCATAGCTCATATGGCACTCTTCATTGATTCTTCCCTGTACTTACCTAATCACACTTTTATGCTGATTGAGTTTCAATGTTTTAATACCCAGGGTATAAACTTTTCTACTTTTTCTGCATAGTTTATTAACCAAAAGGTATACCATGCTAATCAAGTTTCATATTTCATATTGATAGATCTAGCTGCAGAATTGATGATGAAGCTACACAACATATAAGCTTAGCTGAATGCATAAATAAGCACTTAATAACCTGGTTGCAAATTTTAATGGAAACAGTGAATAACTATGATAATAAAAAATATATATATCAACAAATTTATGTTTTTAATTTATTCTAAAAGAGTGAATTAGAGAGCTATTTATGCTGGTATTTTCAAAGAAAACAGATATTTCTGAACTTAAAATGAAGTAAAAGTCTGAATTTTTCTTTTGCAATTTTTATTTTCTTTTTCTCCTCTCCCCTCCCCCCAAAAAATATATCCAGAAATTAAGAGTTACCTACTTTTAACACAGAGACTCTGTTTACCAGATGGGCAGCATAACAAATCCCAAACCTATCCAGCCATGAATTTGTTAAACAGCAGCTGGGGACCTTTTAGACAAATATGACTGACAAAGACTCAGGGATTTAGACCCCTTGGTTTGCACTGCTGTATCCTTGGACTATGGCTGATTGGTTTCTGACTAAGAGGGTCAGTTGTATGGTTCAGAAATAGTTTCTTCATTGCACATATTGATGCAACCAGATTTCAAAGTATTACCTCAAAATTCTCACAGTTTTTGGTTTAAAGAAAGTTTTAAATCCTGACATCTAATTCAACAAGCTTCTATTCAATGTTTCTGCATGGCAAAAATTATTTAGATATTGGAAGTGGGGTTGTGATCCTGGTACATGTCTTCCAGGACTTAATAATTTAACAAACTATTTAGGAAGTTGGATGGATCCTTGCATAGCTAATAGAATGCAGAATGATAAACACTAGACTATAACCCAGGGTTATAGAAAGCGAGAAAAGAGGAAATTCACCATGACATGAGTTGAAGGAAAACATAGATTTGAGTCAGACTTGAAGGATACAAAGGACACTTACATGGAGTGTTGGCAATGACAATTCCAGACAGAGCAGTATTCTTCACATTTTGTAAACACTGTAGTCCTTTTCCATTTAAATTAGGAATAAAGGTTTTTGTCAAGGTTAAAGTTTTTGTCAAGGTTAAATGTTGTACATTTAGAGATACTTTAATAATTTTTTTCACTTTTAAGAAAAGTAAGCTGACTACTGCTGGCATAGCCACTGTTTTCAGGATGGTGGTTGGAAGGCATTGCTGCTTGTATTGTATGCTAGGATAACTGCAGCTCAAAATGGAAACTGAGCATCAGCCATTTAGGAAAAAAAAAAAAGAAAAAAAATGAGGCAGATGTTGTACTGGCTTCTGCTCTTTTGAATGTGCTTCATGCAGAAGGATGTCATTTTTTGCTTCAAATTATTTAAGTACATATTTGTCACTTTTATAATTTACTTACCACCACCAGATATGCAAGTACTTTAACTGTGGTTCACATCTTAGACAGGTCTACGATCTAAAAATAGGTCAACTTTCATTTGAAGACTAAGATTAAAAGTGTCCCTTGGGACTATTCTAAAACTTGGCTAATTGTACACTTTAAGTAGAGCAATGAATTAATTTTCTTTTGAGTTTTAAGAAAAATAATTACTCATTTCATGCTTCTATTTATAATTTTTGTTTTGCACTTATTACACTTTACGACATATATTACACTATGTTGGCTTTCCTATTGTTTCAGGGCACTGAAACTCAAAAAACAATACAGCTGTTCAGTGAATTACGTTTTGTTTGTTTTTTACACTAAGTGTGGCCCTGAGAGATGGCATCTACCATTCATGGCTGAACATAAAATTTCTAGAGAACACTTAGTTTACTCACCTCAGAGTTAAGCAGGATAATCCTTCCACATTTAGTTCAGGTGATAGATACTCAGAATAGGGTATAAAACAGATATGATGAGAAGGATGTTGGACAGTTCATATTTAAAATATGAGGGAAGAGCCTTGATATTCACTGGAAATATGGTATGATTTTGAGGATTTGGGAATGAAGGGCCAGGAATTCTTTGCCATGCTGGTTATATTCCAGGGTGAGTGAATGTGGCAAGTGCTCACTTTCTTGTTCTTCTCACCAGCTGTCCCTGTTTTCTTTGGAACCAAATGTGGACATGTTCTTCACCTTAGTTGGCTGGACCTAGTGCTGATTTGAAGAAATTTAATAATGCAGACCAAGAATGCCTACCTTTGACTGCCTTTTTATCTTCTTTCAGTTCTAAAACTATGTTCTTTCCTGCCTCAAAGGATCTTCACATGCTATTACCACTGTCTACAACTCTCTCTCTCTATCCTTTGCCTGGTCAACTCTTTTGCACCCTCCAGATATCACTTTTAAAAAGTTACATCCTCAAAGAGACCTTCTTTGACATCCAGAGGAGGTCTGGTCTACTTTCTATAATCCAGAACACCCTGATCTTCCCCTTTGTAGCATTGATATAAAGTATAATAAATAATTTGATTTATAATTATTTATAAAGTCTAACCCCTCAAATGTATATTTCTTGAATACATGGATTGTCCTAGTCTCTTAACTTGCTATATCCCGGCTCCCAGCATACTGGCTTATTTATGGAGATACCTCAATACTGATTGGTTAATGAATAGCACAGGTTAAAATTTGAAAACACATGCACACAGAAGATCAGATACCTGTCCCTTTGTTACAAAAGTCTTATCTCATAATTTATTTTCATTTTTTGGCACTGGGAAAGGATTATGAGCTCTAAGGCAGGAAATGTAGTTAGTTACTAGAAAGTGTACAGAGTCTTAGTGGCTGTCACACTTGAATTTGAATCCTGTCTCTTGCTTGAGTCAAGTGTTAGTGAGAAATATACTTCAGATCCCTTTATTTCCTTTTTTGGCATTACTAAAATGGAAATTGGTATCATAGCTGCATAGTCCTTATATCCACGAGGCCAGAAAGGCCTGTATTGTTGTTTTACAATGAGGACATAACAGGATCACAGGGAATGCTAATTGTCTTCCTTCCCACCCTCTTCCTTTGATTTCAAAGCACTTTTTGGAGTGAGACAAGTTAAATGAAGTTTAATATTTTTATCTTGGTCTTTTAAAGAGCAAAAGAAAACATCTAAAGGCATCAGTTTTCAAATCATAATTAATATTTGTACTTCCTGAATGGGGGCATGTTTACTCTGAAGACTTGGAACTAATTAACTTCTTTTGAGAATTATAAAATATTGACATAAAATACTGTGTTGAACCATCTCATCAAAAACTACTAGCAATAAGGGGAAACAAATATTTTGAAGTCAATGACATATAGTTTACAACCTTTACAGGATAAAGGAAATCATTTTTAGGTTTCTGATCAAATGAGATTTGCAAATGGCCTTTGCAAAAGAGTACAGTGACTATGGCTAATTATTAATTTGGCAACCAACTATTGAGCACTTACTATGTGGCAGCTATTAAACATGTAATATTGAATAAAACTATAGGTCTTCAATTAATTATGACATTAACAGAGTGTGATAATCACAATAGAGGTGCAAAGAAACAAGTTGTGTACCAGAAGAGAGACTTGGAAAATGAAACTAATTTTGTCATAGAGAGTAAGTGAACTTTATGGATATGAAGCAGCATGCATGGAGGCCAGGAGGTAAGATAGCAATGGATTCTTTCTGGATCAGTGAAAGGATGTCTAGTCAGTGTTCACCAGGGAAACAGAGCCAACAGCATATATACCTTGTGGGCAAAGGTAGGTTTACAGTTGCATTGTGATTTTATATATATATATATATATATATATATATATATATATATATATATATAATTATTAATTTCAGAGAGGAAGGGAGAAGAGAGAGATAGAAACATCAATGATGAGAGAGAATCCTTGATTGGCTACCTCCTGCATACCCCCTACTGGGGATTAAGCCAGCAACCTGGGCATGTGACCTTACCAGGAATGAAACCGTGACTTCCTAGTTCATAGGTCAGTGCTCAACCACTGAGCCACACCAGCTGGGCCATTGTAATATATTTTAATTAAATTGATTGGGGTGACATTGGTCAACAAGAACACATAGGTTTTAGGTCTGTGTTTCTATGTTATAAGATCTGTATAGTGCACTCTTTGCCCAACACCCAGAGTTAAGCTTTCTCCTGTCATCTTATATTAGGACCCCTTTCTCTCCCACCCCCTTCTCTTTGGCAACCACACTGCTGCTTGCTTTCACAAGTTTCAATTTGATATCTCATATATACTAAAACCATATTGTTCTTAACTTATTTCTGACTGATATTTCACTTAGCATAATATTCTCAAGGTTCACCCATGTTATTGTAAATGCCGCTGTTTCATCCTTTCTTATGACTGAGTAGTATTCCATTGGGTATATGTATGTGGTAAAATACTTATTTTGTTCATTGACTTGTTGTCTGAGTACACTGAATTGCCTGTCAGTATTTTCTTGAATCTGACTGAGTATTCAGAACTACAATCTTGAAATCTATGTCATTTATATCACATATTTCCATGTGTTCCAGTCTCCTTTCTGTGTATTTTTAATTTTCTTTTTGTTCAACATAGTTACTGTGATTGTTCATGGTGTCTGCTGTCCTCCTTTGCTTTCATATTTATCTCTGAAGAGTTCTTTCTACTGTTCTCCAGTAGATGGCGCTAAATCGCAACTATTTTCTTTTCCTTTTTTTCCCCCCAGCTCTGTAATCTCCCAGTCTTGAAACTCTGTGACTTTGGTAAGACAATAAAGCCATGCTGCTTGGCGGTGGGCTTGTTTTGCCCTCTCTATAATGGCGACCCCTGACCTCTGTGAGGTCTCTCCCCAAGCACCATCCTAGAAATCAGTCACAGAGGGAAACAATGATTCTACTGCAATCGCTCTTGGTTTACAACTCCAAGGGCAACAAAAGGCAAATTTTGTGAGTCTAAGCAGCATCAGGGCTCTGTGGTTTCCTTTCTTTGTCTGAAACACTACCTCCCAGCCTAACAGTGGGGAGCCGCAAGGCAGAACCCCACGCTCTGTCAGGCATCTGCTAATTCAGGCATGGTTCACTCTCTTGCCCCTCAACATTTCCTCTGCTGACCAAAGGAGCCACCTGCTACCATAGTTTTCCCTCCTTTCCTGGCCAAACTATGAGCTCCCAGCTATGAGCTCTCAGCTACAGGGCTGCATCTGTGGGCCCTCTGTACTTCCTTCCCTTCTAATCTCCCTATTTATTCCCAGTTGCCAACCTTTAGATATTTTAGTGCTCCTGTCTCTCAGGCATGTGTCTGTGTTGAACATGGATTTCTCAACTGTGTTGAATTATAGATGGTTAACTTGTTAAAATGTCAGTGGGAGAGGAAAAGATATGCCCTATGCCACCATTTCTCTGACATCCGACTGTGAAAGTCTTTTGAGTTAATAAATCTATTATAATAATCATAACCTGTATGTGGTTTTTTTTTCCATATAGGCCTGGTGCATGAAATTCATGCATGGGGGGGTACCCTCAGCCCAGCCTGCACCCTCTCCAATTCAGGACCCCTTAGGGGATATCCAACTGCCGATTTAGGCCCAATCACCTCTCACAATCCTGGACTGCTGGCTCTAATTGCTCACCTGCCTGCCTGGTCACCCCTATATGCCACTCCACCCCACCCCCACCGGCCTGATTGCCCCTCATTGCCTCTGTGTGCCAGCCTGATTGCCCCTAACCACACAACCCCTGCTTGACAGGTTGCCCCCAACTGCCCCCTCCCCGCCGACCTGGTCACTCCTAACTGCCCCCCCACTGGCCTGGTCATCCCAAGCAGCCTGCTGTTCAGTAGTTCGGTTGTCCTTCACTAAACCCCTTGCTAGACTGGTCATAGACAGCCATCTTATGAGGATGTGAGAGTCAATTTGCATATTACCTCTTTATTATATAGGATTATATGACTTAGTATAAGTATCCAGCTTATGCAATCATGTAGGTTGAGAAGTCCCACAATCTGCCAGTTGTAAGCTGAGGACCCAAGAAGCCAGTGGTGTAATTCAGTCTGAATGTGAAGGTCTAAAAATCAGGAAAGCCAATGGCGTAGACTCTAGTCTGAGTCTGAAGGCCTGAGAATGAAGAGCACTGAGGGAAGGAGAAGATTAGTGTCCAAACTCAAGCAATCAGGCAGAAATAAAAAAGGGTAATTTTCTCTTTCCTCCACCTTTTGCCCTACTCAGGCGATCTATTTTACAGAGTCTATCTTTTTAAATTCAAATATCATCCAGAAATACCCTCACAGATACACCCAGATATAATGTCTAATTTGGGCATCCTATGGATAGGCTAATCAAGTTGATTCATAAAATTATCACAGAGAAAGGGTTTGGCTGGAATGTGGATAGTTTAAAGAGTGCAATTGAGTTCTGGTCAACATTTACGTGTGAGGCATTCCATGTTATGTAGGTTGTTGAGATGATTTCTTTGCCTTCTAAGAACTCACAGTGAAGGGTGGAGCAGTGATTGTAGAGAAGATGTAAAAATAAATAAATGCAGTTTCTCTCAATTAAATGCAATAACAAAATAACATACAAAGTAAGAATGGAGAAAGAGCAATTATCTCTGTCAGGAACATGTGTGTGTTGAGGGGTGGGTAAAAGCCTTATAGTGTTGGTAAAGGGCACTTGAGTAGAATTTGAAGAATCGATATTCACCAGTCAGACAGTTCTTGAACAAAAACATGGTGGCTTAGAATGGCATGATAGGTATAGAAAATTACTAGCAATTATTACTGGAACAATAAAAGTGAGGATGGACAAGCAGACAGGTCCTGTAAAACCTTGCAAGCTTTCTTAAACATTTTGGAGTTAAATTTAGGAGTAATGATAAATTAAAGGTTTTAAAGCAGAGAAGTAAGGCATCAGATTTGAATTTTAGGAAGTTCTTTCCAGCTGCTGTGCAAAACAATGGTTCTTGAACTTCAATGTTTTTCATAATAAAATGGGAAGCATATAAAAAAGATTTGTGAACTCTGGTCCCACAGAAGAGAGTATGGAGCTAATGCTTCTGTATTTTAAGAACTCTCTGATTTTTTTTTCAGTTTCAGATTCAAGTGATGCTCCCTATGAATTTGGTGATGGGCAATTCCAGAATTAAGAAGATTATATTGGATGGTATTGCTGAAAGTGATAGGATCTCAAACTCTTGATTGAGGTTCAAAGATTAAACTCTGTTTTCTGAGTATTGGGTAGAGTAGGAAAATGGCCTCTGAAATGGCTGAAATACTTAATACATTATTAATGTATAGCTTTAAGCACAAAATAATAGAAGATCCAATTATGATAAATGGCTGTGGTAAAGGTTAAGAATACATTCACATAAAGTACCTTGTTGAGATGTCCCAGTCTGGTTTACATTCTCCTGCTTGAGGTCATATTTGCTTTGCAATGGCTGATTCTGTAGGTACAGAAATGGTGGCCACAGATGTTGAAAGAAGAGGCCTGCAGAAGCTGGAAGCCAGTGAGGATTCTCTAGGGATGGATAGAGATGTTGCTAAGGGTTCCAGCTGTGGAATTGTGGTTCAGCAATGCGAGTCTTTCTGCTCTTTCTGGCCATGAAAAATTAATTCTTTAGGTCAGAATAAGTTATTAATCATAACACACAAATTTAACTTACCATGTTTTAGTCATTAAATAAGTTAGCAATAACAATTGACTATGATAGATCCTCCCTTCCTCTAGTTGTTGGACAGATGTAAACCCCACCTGCATTCCTGAGCACTGAACCATCAATCAGTACCTTCCAAATATCCTAAGCCCCTGATTCCTAAGTCCCTAGGTTCCTAATCACCAATCAGGGTGTGCTGAGTGCCCTAAGCCCTGTCCCCTATCCTTCCCTTAAAAGTACATGGAGGGGGGGGGAAGTGAGGAACATTTGTAATAATATGAACAATAAAGATTTATTTAAAAAAAAAAAAAAGTAATGGACCTTCGGCCCTCGCTCTCTTCCGCCCCTCTCTCTGGAAGCAGCCGGCAGTGGCACTCTTCTCTCCCATAAAGCCTGTGTCCTGCCATCCCGGTCTCCGGCTCTCTTCTCTATTTCATCTATCAGACTACACCAGTAATGGCACAAAAGATGCCAGGTAAAGCACACAAAGCTATTGAAATTTTGTGAAGAGGAAAGAGAAAGGGGGGAGGGAGGGAGGAGAGACATTTAATCATAGGTATATAGTCGCTGCCACCAAGTCTGTTTTTCAGAGATGCTGCTGCAATAGACCTTTGATACACATTTTCCCCTCCAAATTTAGTGAAATATTCTGATACTACTGATTACCTATTAGAACCAGTGTTTCAACACAATTTATAGTCACTGTGGTAAAATTTTTCATTGAAGAAATGTATCTCAACATCTGAAAAGATAAAGGAGTCACCCATATCACTACCATAACTAATTGGAACATTTTGTTTTTGCTTATCTACTTTTCACTATATATATATATATATATTGGCCTGATTATTATGATCTCTGAATGCATAATAATCTGGCCACTCAGTGTGTGTGTGTGTGTGTGTGTGTGTGTGTATTAGAGGCCCTGGTGCATGAATTCATCCATGGGTGGGGTCTGGCCAGCCTGGCCAGGGGGAGGTGACATGAGCGGTTGGCTGGCCTGCCTGCTGGTTGAACTCCTGGTCGAGGGGACAATTTGCATATTAGCTTTTTATTATATAGAATATACACTGAGTGGCCAGATTATTATGCATTCAGAGGTCATAATAATCTGGCCACTCAGTATATATATATATGTTAATAGTTGTAGTTCACTCACCACTTTGCATTTTGCCTTTGTATTAATTTGCTCAGGTTGCAAAATACCAAGGCTTGGTTGCTTAAACAACATATTTACTTTCTAACAGTTCTGGAGACTAGAAGTCCAAGGTCAAAGTATTGGCAGGTTGGTTCCTTTTGAAAGCCATTCTAGGGCTGTCTCCATGGCTTGCAGAAGACCACCCTTTTCCTGTGTCTTCACATTGTCTCCTCTCTGTATGTGCCTGTTTCCAAATTTCCTCTGCTTATAAGTATACCAGTCAGTCATATTGGATTAGCGCCCAAGCTAAAGACCTCATTTTACCTTAATTACCTCTTTAAAGAACCTATTTCCAAATGCAGTTATATTCTGAGGTATTGGAGATTGGGATTTCAGTATATAAATTTGGGGTGGGGGAAAAATACAATTCAGCCCATAAAGTCTCCTTTTTTGGCTCAGTTTTTCCCCAGTTTCTTAATTTTAATATGTGAAATCCTTTTCTCTTCTGTAGGAAGCATGTTTTGATGGGAGCAGAGGGTTCCATTAGGTTGATGCACTAGAATGTGCTTATCTAGTTCTCTAATGTTGGGCATTTTAGACTGGTTCCAGTTTTGCTGCTGTTATAGATATTGCTTCATTAAGTATCTTTGTGCATATGGCTTTTTGTTTCTCTTCAATTATATCCTCAGGATGAATCCCCAATAGTGGGATTACTGGGTCATTTTTATGGCTCTTGATACATATTGCCATATTGCTTTTTAAATGGGCTATGGCAATTTATGCAGCTACCAGCAATGTTTGAATATACAGCTTTGCTATAATATCAGCATTTGGTGTTATGGTTTAAATTTGTTAGTTTTATAGGTGTAGAATGTTATAGCATTGCAGTTTTAATTTGCATTCCTTCAATTACTACCAAGGTTGTTCACTGTTGTTTTTCTATCACAAATTAGGTTGGTTCATATAAAATATCAGAAAACTTTTATTCAAGAATTAATTGCATAAGTCAAATTAATTAGATTAATTTAATCATTAACAAATTTCATTAGTAAACTTCTTATGGATAGCTTCTCTGTGCCAGGTATTGTGTTCTTAGTAAAAGATTTAAAAGCAGATAGAATCCTTGTGTCTAAAACAGGAAGTGTATGCAGGCTCTTACTATCCCTTGGAAGTTTTAAGAAAAAGAGAAGCTTAATATGGACCCAACACTGATATAGTAAAGTTATCAATGGATCAGTCCCTATGTTGGGATCACACTAGAAAGAGATGACACATTCAAAAAAAGTTTTGGAAAATATTTTAATGAAAGAACAATTTAAAGGCAAGGTAACCAATCAGGAAGAGTGCAGTGCCATAGAATTTAGCAATGGTGGAAGCTTTGGAAGGTTTTGTCAACCCTAGGCCTAAATAGAAGACAATCACTACTGGAATAAAGTGAGAACTGTAGAACAACAGCCATCATATAGAAGCTGTAGCCTCAGGTAGCAGAATACAGCCACTGACCAATACTGATCCCTGTCAACTCACCCTCCACTCTCTCTCCAATATTCTGATAGTGCCTCTCAGTGATGAATCCAAATGGAAGCCAGAGGATAAGAGAGCCCAAATGAGCCATCCAGTGATGTTGGTCTACCAGGGCTCAAAGAAGGACAGAGAAAGGTAAAAAATAATGTACCCTGATAGAAAGACAGAGAATATTTGGCAGAATTTAACCACCTTGCAATAAAAGAATAAAATGGTTTCATATTCAAACAGGCAAGCTTAAAACACCTACTCAGAAATGACCTCAAATAATTTGCTTGAAAATAATGATGTACAGCATCACTTGAGTCTGCTGCTGCTAAAAAAAAGTTCTTATTTGGCAAGAAGTGGGAATGTCAAGAGAAAATCTATGAGCTCCTGACCAAGGTATGCATCTTGATAACGTAATGCTAATTGAGATAACTTAGGTATTTTAATGATAAAATTATAGACTAAAACAGATTACCCTGTCATGGCATTATCTTGAGTTTCCATAGTAATTTGGCTCTGGTGCTTTGATTTTCTAGGTCATCAAGGTGTCCATGGTATGAGGCATTTTCTCTCTCTCTCTCTCTCTCTCTCTCTTTCATTGCATCTTGACTTCTCTCACTTCAATTCCAAATACAAACATATCTCAGAGATATTGTGGATTCATTTCCAGACTACCACAGTTTAGCCAATATTATCAATACAATAAAATGAATCACAAGAATTTTTTTTTTACTTCCCAGTATAATGTTTACATTGTACTGTAGTCTAGTAAGTATGTAATAGTATTACATATAAAAAACAGTGTACATACCTTAACATTTTTTTTACTGATACAAAATGCTGGCCATCATCTGAGCCTATAAAAAAATAATACCAATAGATTGCTGGACACAGGGTTGCCATAAACCTTCAACTTGTAAAAAACACAATTACCTACGAAATGCAATCAAAAGAAGCACAATAAAACAAGGTATACTTATGAATTTTCTTCCACTTTCAAAAATACAATAATATTATTATCCAGTCAATTTCTGGTTAGAAATCCTGAGAATACGATTGTTCTAACTAATTACTTGATTCTATTATCCATATTTGGGTCAGATGGTCCACTCATGATATAATAAGCACTACCCCTCGCTCAAGAAGCAGCCCAGTGATGCTTTTATTAGCAGGGGTTATGGAAAGAGCAGTTTTACTTAGAAGAGGACAGTGAGAATGGCAATAATGGTCCAAAGTACTCAGAGCTAACTGAAAAAAACAAAACAAAACAAAACAACATAAAACTTATTTATCTGAAACAAATCTCTCCCATATTCACACCAGTTAGGATTAATTGCTCCTTCCTATGGGTTTCCATAATATTTTTACAAGGTTATTGAGGCTTAAATATTCCATACATGTGTAAAGTGCAAAAGTTGATTATTTTTGACATATGCATATACTTATGAAATTATCATCCCAATCAAGATGATGAATATTTACTTCAACATAAAAGGTTTTCTCTGTTATCCTGTGGAGGAATATATGATGAAGAGCCTGCTCTGAAGGATATTAATATCAAGTGAAAGACATGTAAAAAATTCATTTTAAACAGGTAGTCAAAAATGAAATCAGAAATAGACACTGAACAGCATATAGTATACTGTGCCTTTCTGTTCAAGGTTTTAAATTCTTGAAAGAATGAATCTTATTTACTTGGTTTGGATACTTTACCTGCATCAACAATGGTGCCCAAGGGATTAGGATTCCATATTATTAACATGACCATTGGTGGTCTATTACCCTTTCATTTTGAGACCATTCTTAGAGGAAGGAGAATTGTAAGTTGAGGCACCACCCCAAATGTGTTTACTATAGGATAATAGATTTTAAGAGAGTTACCCAACATTAAAATACAAATTGTAGTTCCCTCTTTTATATTCTTACCACATTTATATTATACAGTTGAATGTACTGTCTGGTAGGAATTTTGATGGAGTGGTTTGCCTTTTGCTGGGAATTAGAAAATGCTACTTTGCCATTAAATTTATATCCCTAAATGAGCTGTCTTTAATTTCTCATAATTCATTTTTAAATTCTTTCCACGTCAGTCAATGTCACAAAATGTCCAAAGGCAAATGGTTTCATTCACTCACTAAGCACTTATTCGTGCTGTGCAGTGTGCCTTCTCAATTCTAACCCTTAACACACACACACACGCACGCACGCACGCACGCACGCACGCACGCACGCACGCACAGACACACAAATATACAAAGAATCCTCAAGAGAGGCAAGGTGTGTGTGTGTGTGTGTGTGTGTGTGTGTGTGTGTGTGTGTGTGTTTAAACCAAGCAATTACCTATGGGCAATTGTGGATATGATATAATGACTTTGTGCTTTGGAGGATCCAATTTTCATCAGTCTCCAATAGTTCTGAGAACCAGGAACAGCAAAAGTAGATTATAGAGCTGTTTCTGTTTTGGTCCTTCAACAGGATTAAAGGGAAAAAATTAAAGAGACTGAGCATGAATGAACTAGATTTTGTCTAGCCTGGAGATTATGAGGATCAGAGTCATTTTATTTACGGTTGTAAAGGGCATGAAACATTTCTACAAAAGGAGCAGGGATTAGTTGTTCTGTTTGCAGCAAAATATCACTATACAAGGACCTGAACTTATATCAAAACAGAAAAGTTTTCCTTAGTTATAGGAAAAACTTTTTTCTTGTTGATGTGTTAAATTCTCTGAATGGGTAATCAAGGATTATGTGGCATTTCTGTTTCCTGGATGCTATAGAGCAGGGAAAATAATCCTACATTGTAGCAATATTATACCAAACTGTACTGATCCTACACTGTACCATACCAGATATTTTCTCAAGCTTCTTACAACTTTACAACTCAACTATTCTGATGAAGGTTTCTAAATGCTACTCTGTTAGCAGCGATTATCATATATAGACTTCTCTAGAAAGTTTATAGCCTCTTTTTCAAGTAAACAGTCACTCAATTGATATTTGTATTTATTTGCTCAATGCATAAAAATTAGAGGTTTTTTCAGGCCTACTTTTATATAGTTTCTTGGATTTAATTAACCTAAACTTTGAACAAATAATAGCATTTTCTTTTATTACTTTCTACCCTGGTGACTGTAAAATTATTAATAGCAACAAGGGGCTTTGATAGGGAAGATATTGGTTTAATAATAACTCAGAGTTCTTTAGGAACATTTAGAGTCCTCAGAGGCTCTTTCCTGCCCTCCCCAAAGTCATAAAATGGCACTAGGAAAGAAATTAGAGTGTAAAGAAATTTAAATTATTCTCTGGTGAAAAGCAGGGATATAATTGTGGGTAGCTCTTGGATTGGAGTTTCTAAAGTGCCATCCCCCATCCAAAAAAATTACACAATAAAATAAAATCATGTTATTTGAGGCTTCTACCCTAAACCTCAACCATAGTTAGATGTCTTTCAAAAGACCTGACCAGCCTATGGAAACAAAGTATTTGATCTCTGAGTCACCATTTCAGTAGTGTTTGTAGGAGCTTGATAATCTTTTTAATCCTCATCTGAGGATATTTTTCCATTGATTTTGAGAGAGAGTGGAAGAGAAAGAGAAAGATAGAGAGAAACATTGATGTGAGAGAAACACATTTATTGGTTGCCTCCTGCATGAGCCTCTAACAGGGCCCAGGCCTGGGAGTAGCCTACAACCGAGGTACATACCTTTGACAGGAATCAAACCTGGAACCCTTCAGTCCATAGGCTGATGCTCTATCCACTGACCTAAACCAGCTAGGGCTAGGAGCTTGATAATCTTAAAAACCATGCCACACATCAAATAAAAAGTAAAATGGCAGCTCTTGACAAAGCATTCTGATGAAAGAGTACCATGTAATATTTAGAAAGGTAACATTTGTCAGAGCTTGACTGTGAGATCCTCAAGGGCAGAAAAGTTATTTGGTTTTCCTATCCAGAAAGAATTATGGGAGTGAAACATAATGATGAAATTATAGACTGAGCAAAGCCCATTTTGTGAGATAAGGCTGCAGCTAACAAGGATGTACTTGTGTTTTCCAAAGGCAAATGGTTTCATTCACTTATCACTTACTAAGCAGTTAATTCTGTGTTATGCAGTGTGCTAAAAACTGGGGATTCTAGCCTAATTAAGTCATTATTCCTATACTAGGTCTCACATACTTAGGGTAGGAGAGCAGGGTCTAGCTAGTAAGCAGGCTGTTAAATGCAGCTAGTATCCAGCCAGCATGCCTCATTGGTTGAGTGTCGACCTATGAACCAGGAGGTCACAGTTCAATTCCTGGTCAGGGCACATGCCTGGGTTGCAGGCTCGATCCCCAGTGTGGGGCATGCAGGAGGTGGCTGATCAATGATTCTCTGTCATCATTGATGTTTCTGTCTCTCCCTCCTTCTCCCTTCCTCTCTGAAATCAATAAAAATATATATATTTTTAATTCAGCTAGTTAGGTATTATGGCATGGGATTTATGAGACAGTAAGATGGAGTTTAGAGGAGGGTCATGCACTCCACTGGGCATGGAAAAATGGAGGTGTACCTGGATTTTGAATTATCTGTTCTTTTATATGCCCCATGCCAAAAGTCCTGTCTGTTAAAATGACTAAAAAGTAGTGAATGAATTTTCTAATGTTTTTTTTTAATATTTAATTTAAAATTATGGTGCATTGTGAAAACTTTTTCTAATTTCTTATTCAATAAATAATTTCCTACATGAATGAGATGGTGTCAAATGCAACATATTCAGTCATTCAAAAAATTGCATGTTAACGCCGCAGGAAGAATTTGAGCAAAAATTCACCTGACAGAACTTGGAAAATGCTCCACTGAGGCCCACTAAGCTGCCCTTGCCAAGGCAAAGGACAGGTAATTTGCCATGACTAATTGAAAAACATAAAGAGTATTAATATGAAAAATTAAAGCATAACCCATGATTTAACAGACAGTGAAACCATTTGCATAATTGATTAGTGTTCAAGGTAATGTGTTCTTCCTCTCAGGAATCTTCTTTTTTTCCAAGTCTGTTTTAAAAGCTTGCTAAAGTGACATCACTTGAAAGGTCACAGGAGCAGCTGTCTTTAACCTAATGGTAATGCTATGTACTCCTTCGGAACATATTAGCTGCATGAACTTGGACAAGTCACTAATCTCCAGGTGATGCTAGCGAAAGCTTTTAAATACACAAAGGTTAGGTCATACCATCTTATCAAAATGAATGGATGTACATACATTATTATTCTTTTTAAAATATATTTTTATTGATTTCAGAAAGGAAGGGAGAGGGAAAGAGAGATAGAAACATCCATGATGAGAGAGAATCATTACTTGGCTGCCTCCTGCACATCCCCTACAGGGGACCAAGTCCACAACCCTGGCATGTGCCCCTGACCAGAATTGAACCTGAGACTCCAGTCCACAGGCTGACGCTCTATCCACTGAGCCAAACTGGACAGCGCCATACATTTTTATTCTTAAAGCTCAAAACACGATTGGGCAAATGGTGTCACTTTATAATATGGAAGCCTTTGATCTTCTGAGGGCAGATAGTTTCATTGAAATACTAAGTAGGCTATAGACAGAACCAGAAGCCAAAGCCAGGATTTTGGATTCCCTGTATGCAGACATCTTCATGGGCCAATAAAGGGAGTGTGGCTGGGGTGCCATGGGTCTAGATGGTTTCCCTCTTCCCATCTTCAGATTAAACTTGTGTGGTATTTTAAAACTGGCAACCCAGCATAAGCAGAGCCACGTTTATAGTTGACATATGTTTTCAAAGCAGATGTGCAGTGTCTCTTGCTGAGATATAATAGGTGCTTCTATCCCACCCTGAGTGGCAGAATTACATGTCAGCACTTTCAACAAAGATAGGTGATCGGCACTAGCTTTTGCCTTCCTAATCAAGTTTTATATTTATATTGCTATAACACAATTATGCTTTCGAGCTGCTGTTTTCATTTATTTGTAAAATTTTTGGACATGTTCCTCCTCTTGCCAGTCTGGAAACAAACAAACAAACAATGTTTCCTTTGGAACTGCCACTGACTAGCTGTGTGACCTTGGGCAATCACATACCTCTCTGGACCTCAGTTTCCTCATGAGTCTGACTGAGGATTGAACTAATTGATCTCTGAGGGCCTTTCAGCTTCAACATTTTCTACATTTTCTAGTTCCAACATTCTAAGTCTGCCTTAGAGCTGCCTTAACATTGAAATGGCACCAACATATATTTAAATATGTTTTGTTATCGATTTGCAGTCTTTGGGATTCCTCTGTTTTGTTTATGACTTCCTCAAAGCTTCTTTGCATAAATTGCCTGCTTACGATTTTGCTGTTTCCTACAGATGGCATCATGTTTGAGCGGTGAAAGTGAGGATATTCAGTGCAAAAGCCCAGCCACCAGACCCATCCCTTTCTGACATTAAAGCTGTGTGCTTCTCCTATTTCTTATCCTCTGCCTCTCTATCGGATCTATTGCTGCATTTGGGTTTTACAAGTACAACTGCAGTAACAGGCACAGATGTTTTTCTCATTCAATTGTATGGGTAATGGTGAAATGGATTTTTCCAGCAGATGCGTGCATGTGGGTGCTATTCTTTTCTCTCCTGATACATTCTCTATACAAACAGCAGATTGTGTGCCTGGTGTGCTTTGAGTCTAGCAAGAAAAGAATTCCAGCTGAATAATACTGGGCTGATTTTCAACCTGCTACAAAAGTAATGCAGGCACTAAATTTGACAAACTCTTCATAGCACCCCTAGAGCTCAGATCCAGACCTATGTGTCTAGCCTTTGACAATTTTACCCGAGGAGGATGAGAATATGCATTTGTCCTTTGAAGGGCTGCCTCACGAACGGAAAACGACATCAGATTCAATTTTAAAAGACCTGGACTCAATTGTTCTGTCACTGTGATTTCTGAGACTCCAGACATGTTATTTAACCTCTGTTTCTTCATCTGTGAGATGAAACTGATAATACTAAAGCTGGTGCGGATCACTGAGAGAATTGTCAAGTAGCAGAAGCCTCTGATTAAGTCTTATCTGTGTCTACTACTGGGCATATGTGCCTAATTGGAGCTGACTGATCAGAAGTCTGTTTGCACAAAGGTCTGAGAAGCCTCCAGGGAGGGTGGTAGACATGTGGAAGGGCTAAGCATTTAAACTTAACCCAATTTCCAATAGCGCCAGGGCTTTTCAACCTTGGCACTATTAAAATTTTGGACCAGATAATTGTTTATTGTGATGGCTTTCCTGTGTATTGTAGGATGCTCAGCATCATCCCTGGCCCCAACCCAGTAGTGTACCCCCATCCAAGTTGTGACAACTAAAATTACTTCCAGAGATTACCAGATGTGTCCAAGGTAATGGATCTGATTAAGAACCACTGCCTTACACTTACCTAAAATTATGCAAGGAACCCTCTGTACTTCAATTTCCTCATATGTAAAATGGGAGTCTTAGCTACTTTTCAGAAAGGATTATTGAGAAAACTAAAATGGCAGATGTCTACAAACCTTGGTACATGGTAACATACTACCTCCCTACTACTATGGGGCATTCACTTTTATCTTTATCCTTGTCTAGATACACTTTTTTTTTCACCTTATCCCTCTGTTTTGTTAATGCCAACTCATTCTCCAGATCACAGCTGAAGCTCCATTTTCACAAAGTATTTTCTGATTCCTCAGATTATATCAGAGTCCATGACACCTACAGCACTTATTTTCTTGGTATTATACATTATACAACTTGAATGATCATTTCATTAATGTCTGTTGGACTGCTAGACTATAATAAGCTTCAGAGCTCCAGACAATGCCTGGAACAGAATGTACATTCCATAAAATATTACTGAAGGCAAAAAGGAGGGTGTACGTTGGGTGCTAGATGTAGAAATCTCTTTCACGGTCCGCATGGAAAGAGTTCCAATTCAGGGTTTGAGTTCTGGAGAAGGGCCGCACACAAATTAAAAGACTTGAGACTTGAAGAAATTCAATTTGGCAATATGGAGGGCCAGGCGGTAGTCCAACTCTAGTGGGAGAACTACTCACTGCTCTGGCCCTGCCATCCCTTTATTGAGGCTTTGGGGAAAACATCTTAGGCAACATAAACAGTAATTTACATGTAGCCCTTAGGCAGAAAATAACAGAAACTTACACTGGACAAACAAGGTGGAGGCTGCTTCAGCTAACAATGTCTCAACTAAAGGGTGAGTGGTTAGAGCAATTAAGGTTGTTGACCAGCCTTCCTGGCTTCCTGTCAACATCTCTTTTTAGTGAAACTGGTTTGTTTTCAAGCAGGAGGGAAGAAATGAAGAGCTCCAAACTACATTTCAAATAGCATTGTACTTTAATTCTCCTTGAATTACAATCAACCCAGTGAAAAGAATACAGTGGCAAAAGAGAAGATAATTTTAAAAGAAAATCTCCCTGTAAACTCTCCACCCTAGTTGCCATAGACTGTGTGGGGTTTGGTTGGCCCAGTACATGATTTTGGAACTAAAAGAAAAATATAGATTGAGATCAACAATATCATCTTTATTCCCCAAAACAGCTGGGTTTGGAGAACATGGTTTAGGTATACAGCAAAAATGAAACTCCTAATCCTGCACCTCAGAATTAGCTAGACTTAACCTAGTCATAGGCAGCACTAAATAAGCTTAGCACACCCTCTCCAATAAGGACCTGCCTCTGTAAAACTCATGGTGCGCAGAACTAAGATTATTTGCTACCTGACAGTAGTCCTGTCGCCAAGGGAAAACAAGAAGTACTGAGCTAAGTGAAAAGTTTGCTCCACCTATGGAGAAAGGCTGGTGGTGTTACTCTGCTGGGTTCCTCCATTTAGGAACAGGATGCCAGAGGAAAGGACATCACTCTACCTCCACTCCTGCCAACAGAGATATGCCTGGGTCCAAAGGAAATGGAGAACCAGGGGGAAAACTGACATTTGTGTTTCATTCAAGAGCCTGAAATAATATATTGGGACCCAAGAAATCTTGCTCTGGAATTTCTCTAACAAATTATGGTAGAAAGGATATCTTTCCCATTTTGACAAAGAACTCTGTAGCCCTGGACCTTGACAGGTCCAGTGCATTCATCTCATCAATTGTTTCTGAGGAAATGGAAGCCCCCATATAAATAGTTGGCAGTTTTCAGAGGCTGGTGTACAAAGGCCAAGGAAATGATGAATGTACCACTATTTTAACTCCTGGGATATGTAAATCAGGGAAATTGTTGCATGAGTACAAAAGCTTTGTAAACTGTAAATCTATTTAAATGTGAAACACTATTAAATTATTCCTTTTTATGGTTTCATTTGTGACAGTTCTAACCTAATATGCTTTTAGGACCTGAGATTTTTATAATGTTTGGGCATATTTGCTGTGGTATGATTACTTTTTAGGATCACTGCAGATAGGTAGTTATAGTGACTTAAGAATAAAATAAAATAATTCATACAATTAACCAATGAAGAATTGGTATTCCTGTATAGAAAGAAACATTAAAATAGTTATTCATCAATGGGCAAAAATTAAAAGCATTTCCTATAAGATTGGCAATAAGACAGGGATGTCTGCTTTTACCACCCTTATTCAACACAGTACTAGAAGTCCTAGCCATAGCAATCAGAAAACAAAAATAAATAAAAGGCATCCAAATTGGAAAGGAAGAAGTGAAACTGTCATTATTTGCAGATGACATTATATTGTATAAAGAGAACCCTGCCACAAATATACACTTCCCATACTTTCACACAGTGTCCTTTTGTTCTCTCACACTATCTTGCAGTCTGCCTTCGTGTTGGCAGCCATCTTCCACCTTGAAATAAATTTAACCAAAAATGTAAAATACCTGTACATGGAAAATCATAAGACACTAAAGAAAGAAGTTACAAATGAGTAGAAGCATATACTGTGTTCATGGTGGGAAGAATTAACATCATTAAGTGTCCATGCTGCCCAAAGCAATATATAGATTCAGTGCAATTCCTCTCAATATACCAATGGCATATTTAAAGAACTAGCACAATTATTCCAACAATTTTATATGAAGTTACAAAAGACCCTGAATGGCCACAGCAATTGTTAGAAACAATAATAAAATTAAAGGAATAATGCTTTCTGGTATCAAATTATACTACAAGGCCATGGTAATCCAAACAGCATGGTATTTGCATAAAAACAGACATTTAGATCACTGAAGCAGATTAGAGAGCCCAGAAATAAACCCACACAGTTATGGTCACATAATATTTGACAAAGGAGGCAAGAACATACAATGAGCCAAAACCGGTTTGGCTCAGTGGTAGAGTGTCGGTCTGCGGACTGAAAGGTCCCGGGTTTGATTCCGGTCAAGGGCATGTACCTTGGTTGTGGGCACATCCCCGGTAGGGGGTGTGCAAGAGGCAGCTGGTCTATGTTTCTCTCTCATCGACATTTCTAGCTCTCTATCTCTCTCCCTTCCTCTCTGTAAAAAATCAATAAAATATATTTAAACAAAAAAAAGAACATACAATGCAGTAGAGATAAACTATTCAATAAATGATGTGGGGAAAATTGGATGGACACATGCAAAGAAATAAAACTATACCACCTTTTACACCATACACAATAACTCAAAATGGATTAAATAGTTGAATGTTAGACTCAAAACCATGAAAATCATATTGCTAGGAGAAATATCCAATATTTTATTATGATTTTTACTGTTTTGAGAATATATATATATATATATATATATATATATATATATATATATATTCTTACATATCTCATTGGGAAAGGTAAAATATGGAACAGAATCAAACTAAAAACTTTTTGCACAGCAAGGGAAACCATCAGCAAAATGAAAAGGTAACCCACTGAGTGGAAGAAATGGATTTCTCTGGACCAATACATTACACACCTAGCCTTGTAGTTTACTATTAGATAGAATGTATGTCCTGTGGGTCCCCAGATGAGTAAGGACTTGGAAACCTGTGTTTAGCCTCTCTAGATTTTGCCCAATGTATATCTTTTCCTGTTGCTTTTACACTGTCTCCTTTATGTATTAAAATTTACAAATTATATTAAACTAGAGGTCAGGTGCACAAAATTTGTGCACTCAAAATTGGGGGGGTGGGCAGGGGGCCTCCCTCAGCCTGGCCAGTGCCCTCTAACAGTCCAGGAGCCCTGGGGAAATAGGCCTAAGCCTGCAGTTGGACATTCTTAGCACTGCCATGGAGGCGGGAGAGGCTTTCACTACTGCCACTACACTTGCCAGCCATAAACCCAGCTTCTGGCTGAGCTGTGTTCCCCCTATAGGAGCCCACTAACCACCAGGGGGAAGCTCCTGCATTGAAAGTCTTCCCCCTGGTGGTCAGCGTGCATCATAGTGATCCATCGTTCCTGTTCCTCCATTGGGCTGAAACAGGCTCTCCTACATCCCCCGAGGGGTTCCGGATTTTGAGAGGGTGCAAGCTAGGCTGAGGGACCCCACCAATGCATGATCAAGGCCAGGGAGGGACACAGGAGGTTGGCCAGCTGGGGGGGGACTCCAGGAGGGTTCTAGGGCATGTCCCACATGTCTCACTCAGTCCTGATTGGTTGGACCCCAGCCCAAGCTAACCTACATGTGGGCATGTGGGAGCATCTGCCCCCTGGTGATCAGTGCACATCATAGCAAGTAGTTGAGGTGCTTTGCATATAATTAGCATATTACACTTTCATTGGTTGAATGGCCAACCAGATGACCAAACACTTAGCATATTAGGCTTTTATTATATAGGTTTTCTGTTGAGTCTTGTGAGTTCTTGTAGTGAAGCAAAAAACTTTAAGGTGGTCTTGAGGCCCCTGAAACACTCTACCTTCAAAATATACCAAGAAGTTAACTATTTTGTACCATGTTTGCTGTTCTCACTCTAATCCAAACTACCATCATCTCTCATCTGGTATAATGCAATACAGATTCCACCCCTACTTCCATATAGTCAATTTTCTAAAGAACAGCCAGAGTGATGTTCAAAAAAAATAAATCTTATTCCATCACTCTCTCATTAAACACCTTCCAATGACTTTCTGCCATATAATAAAAATAGAAGTTATGCTCCTTATCTTAGTCTACAAGGTCCAACATAATCTGCCTCCTATCATCTCTCTGAAATTATCTCTTCAACTACCTCCATAGATCATTTTGCTCCTCTCTACCTAGAACACCTCAAGTTTATTCATTGTGGTAAAAGCTGTTCTCTCTATCTATAAATATCTAGCTTTAGCTCTTCATCTATCTATCTATCTATCTATCTATCTATCTATCTATCATCTATCTATCATCATCTATCAATCTACCTACCTATCTATCTACCTACCTATCTATCTTATGTCTGGCTCCTTTTGGTCATTCATGTCTTGGCTCAGGTCTCATGTTTATAGAACACCCTAGCTTATAACCCTTAACCCCCATTTAATTTTATTTTATTCATACCACATTGCCAAAACCAGTTTGGCTCAGTGGATAGAACATCATTCTGTGGACTGAAAGGTCCCAGGTTTGATTCTGGTCAAGGGCATGTACATTGGTTGCGGGCACATCCCCAATAGAATGTGTGCAGGAAGCAGCTGGTGGATGTTTCTCTCTCATTGATGTTTCTAGCTCTCTATCCCTCTCCCTTCCTCTCTGTAAAAAATCAATAAAATGTATTTTTAAAATTTTTGAAAGAAGAAAAAAATGCCACATTAATATTTGAAATAATTTTGTTTGTTTTTATAGCAGAATTCCCTTGAGGGATAGAGAGCTAGAAACATCAATGAGAGAGATATATCCATCAGTTGCATCCTGCATACTCTCCACTGGGTATGTGCCGGCAACCAAGGTACATGCCCTTGACCAAAATCGAACCTGGGACCTTTCAGTCTGCAGGCAGATGCTCTATCCACTGAGCCAAACTGGTTAGGACATAATTTACTTTCTTGTTGATTAATGTTTATTCAGTGCCTAGAGCAGTGTTTGACTCATAGTAGGCATTCATTAATATGTGTTGATTGAATGAACAAAAGCTAAAACACAACTAGCAGCTGTAAGGAAGTGCGTATTGGAAGGTTTTGTATTCCTCCTCCCTCTAAAACATGCTGGAAAAACCTTTAGGCAGATAGCATATGTATAAAGTCTAGGACATTTCTGAAACAGCAAAAATTCCATCATCTATATTATTTATTTTTGTGTCCTTGATTCCTGGCTTATAGTAGGTGCTCAGTAACAATTTGATGAGTAAGTGAATGGTATCTGACACAAAGTGTCCTATTTAGAGAAGAAATTAGACATCTTATATCTTTGTCAACTGAGTAGTAAGAAAACTGATGGAAGACCAGAACTACAAATCATGCAGTATCATAGATTTTGACTCAACATCTAAAGATTTACACATAGGGAGAGAATTACAAAGATGAAGCTGACCAGCTCAGTGGTTAAGCATTGGCCTATGAACCAGAAGGTCAGAGGTTTGATTCCTGATCAGGGCCCATGCCCAGGTCGTGGGCTCAATCCCCAGTGTGAGGCATGCAGGAGGCAGCTGATCAGTGATTAGTGATTCTCTCTCATCATTGATGTTTCTATTTCTCTTTCCCTTCCTCTCTGAAATCAACTATATATATATATATATATATATATATATATATATATATATATATATATATATTTTAAGATGAAGCTGGATAAAAGGTCTAACAATAGTAAAGGCCAGACTAAACAATTTTTTGTCTGCCTCTATTACCAAAGACTACTTCTGGGATTTAAGAAAGTATTTCTATGAAGCTCAATGTACTTTAATATGTTTTATAAAAGGATTAACTGCCTTGGTCAAATAGGTGTTTGTGCAAGTCTGATTGCATTATTCAGATGCCTGCTTTAAAGGTCAATTATCTTGGCTTAGGAAGACAAATTATTTCAAGTGTTTTGGACACTGAAGAGACTTTTCAATGTCTATAAAACTCAGAGGTGCTATGATATTATCTATATACATATATCCATTTTTATCAGCCAGATAAATTCAAACATGTGTAATAGCTTCACCAAAGGTATGTATTCTTAAAATGTTCATAGTTCTGCCAAATTACTTTCTGAAGGGTTAGAGAAAATTTATACTCCTACCAACATCTGTAAGATATTGCATTTTTTTCCCTGTACCTTTTGTAGCAGTATCATCCAACCTTCTAATTTTTCCACTGTAATTTTCAAAAGATCATATAACTTTGACATTACAATTTATATTTCCTTGGTAACTACTGAGGTTGCCCATATTTCCACAGGTTTATTCATTATTTAAAATTCCGTGAATAGTGTATTCACAAGCTTTACCTATTTTATATTAATATTTCCATAATAAATTATTAATTGTTGAATTGCAGGATTTTGTGTATTACATATTTGCATGTTTAGTCTCTTCAAATTTTAAAATGTTTTTCCTTCATTTTGTCATTTGAATTTATTTATATAATTTTTGATGTATGGAAGATTTTATTTTATTTATTTTTAAAATATATTTTATTGATTTTTTATTGAGAGGAAGGGAGAGTGATAGTTAGAAACATTGATGATAGAGAAACATTGATCAGTTGCCTCCTGCACACTCCCTACTGGGTATGTGCCCTCAACCAAGGTACAAGCCCTTGACCGGAATCAAACTTGGGACCCTTAAGTCTGCAGGCCAACGTTCAACCCACTGAGCCAAACCAGTTAGGGCAGATTTTAATATTTATGAGTTAAAGTGAACATTTTACTTTTTTGCCAATATTTTAAGAAATTTTTAAATTAAATTTATTGGGGTCACAGTGGTTAATAAGATTATATAGGTTTCAAGTGTACATTTCTATAATACATCATCTGTATTTTTCATTGTGTGCCCACAACTCTAAGTCAAATCATCTTCCATCACTATATATTTTATCCACTTCATCCTTACTACCCTGCTATCCCCTTCCTTCTGGTTATCATCATACTGTTTGTGTCTATGATTTTTTTTTTGTTTCTCTTATTTGTTCATTTGTTGCTTTCAGTTTTATATCCCACATGAGTGAAATCATATGAATATTTTAAATTTATCCCTTCCTGATATATCTTGCCAGGAAGCACTCAACAATGCCAAATTTACAAAATATTATCCTTTTACTACTTCTAATTTTTTTCTATTTTAATTTTAATCAATCTAAAATATACACAGGTAAGAATCTAATTTGATTTTATTACAAATATATTATAGTAGATCCAATTAAATTATTAAATTCTTCTTTGTTTTCTTGCCTCTTCAATTGCTTCCATTTTAATACATTTTATCGCTGTATATACTTGTATCTGTTCTTTGATTCTCTGTTCCAGTCATCCATTTGTCTATTCTTTTGTCAATACTACAGTTCTTTGATTACTGTAGCTTCACAACATAATTTGATATCTGGTAGGTTAAGTTTATCCACAGTATCTTTCTTTCAAAAATTTCTTTGTCTTTCTTGTACCTTTCCTTCTTCATAATAACTTTCAAATTTATTTTTTATAACTTCAAAAAATCCAGTTGGATTTGGATTGAAAATAAATTAATATACTAATTAACCCTATTGTCCAACATTGCTATTATCAACTATCATGAAATAAACAAATCTTAGCTCTTTTAACTATAGAGATTATTATTCAGGTGAGAAAGCCATCTTAATTGCAAATCAAAATTTGAAATTCATAATATCTTATCCTGTGATTTACTGCTTATATGCATTCTGTATCTGTAGCTACCTTTATATCATTATTACTGATGATTAGTACATGAATATCTTGTACTTAGGTGTCAATGCTCTGGAAGGCACTTGTCTTATTCCTGGAGGTAACCCTCAGAACCCTTCAAAATGATTTTAATGTAAGGCACATAGTATATATTTTATCTCATGCCATATTAAACATACTCTATATTTTTAAAAATCAATTGAAACACCAGAAATTGCATTGAAATTTAGAAATATATTACATCTTTGCAGTATTGTCTTTCCAAGGATCATAGTGTGTCTATCCATTTATTCAGGTACATTTATGTGGTATCAATAATTCTTATAATTTTTCACTATAACATTATTCTTTGGAATTTTATAGATTTTGAGGCCATTAGGAATTGAATTTATTTTCTTTCAATTTTGACTTCTAATTGTGTATTGTCAGTATAAAACCAAACTCATTTCTAGCCAACTTCTTAAATTTACTTATCCTGATAGATGATTTACTTGGTGGTTTTGTATTTTCCATGTACACAATCATAATAACTGCAAATAATATTAAATTGTCTCATGTTCTAAAATGTATACCTATATTTAATTGTATTAATGATTGTTATTGTATTAACCATGACTCCAAACAATAATTACAGATTGAGGAAAATATTTTTTATACTCATGCTCAATAGTTAGAGAGAAACTGTAAATACTGCCATTTATAATGACATTTTAGGAGAACAATTAATGACATGAGAAATGTTCCTTATGCATTAATTTTAAAAATATACAAAATTGCCCTAGTTGGTTTTTCTCAGTGGTTAGAGCACTGGCCTGCAGAATGAAGGGTCCTGGGTTTGATTCTAGCCAAGGGCACATACCTTGGTTACAGCCTTGACCCTTGGCCCTGATTGGGTGCATGCGGGAGGCAACCAGTCATTATGTCTCTCTCACATTGATGTTTTTCTCTCTCTGTCTCTCCTCCTCCTTTCTACTTTCTAAAAATAAATAGGAAATATACTTGGATAAGGATTAAAAAAAGATACAAATTTGTTTTTGGAACATGAGCTAGTTTTAACACAGACAAAACATACACACACAAATACACACACACACACACACACAACATACCTTCAAGATGAAAAAAAAAAAAAAAAAAAAAACAACCCTGGGTGAATAAACATCAATATGAAAAGTGTAATATTATGGCATGGTAGAATTTTTCATCTTGTTCATTCATTTAGGTATTTTATAATTTCCATGATAAGCATATATAGTTCTTATGATCACAATAAACCAATAAATGTAATTAAAAGCAAGATAGCAATTTTTAGGGGACGTGATACCAGATAATAGCCACAAAGGGGCCTCCTTACTTGATCTGCAAGTTCTAGTCATTAAGTTCCAAAATATTAACTGCAGGAGTTTTTAATATAACGGCACTTGCTCAACATTCTGTATTTATATTTCTATGCCTCTAGTTGCTCTTTGCAGATTTGTGGAATGCTGGCACTGCAACTCTCCTTCAAGTGCAAACTGGCCCTGCCAATGACATTTGTAAAATACACTTGCTGCAAAATGTATTTGCAAAATGGCTTTCTCATTGGATATAGGTGGAGGAAAGGAACAGTCCCTGCTGAGTGCTGCCTGGAAGACTCCTATTACTTAGAGTCCCTTTCCCCCTAGAGACCCTTTCCTGCTTTCTCTACCCTCAGCCATCTCCTTAGCTGACACAGTTCCAGTTAAAACTTGTCCCTTGCAGGTTTGCTTGTGCTTTCCTCTATTTAATGCAGGTTATAAAAGTGGTTGTACCTTTTGTACATGAGGGGAATTAAAAATCTTTCAGTCTCATATTTTATAGCCTTAGTGAACTCTTCCTACAGAGATTTTTATTTAAGGAGGATGTTCACCTGAATTTGCTATTAGGTGTGACTCAGCCATTCTAAGCCACAGGAGCATCTTAAATCCTGAGAATGGAAGTTCCAAAGGCTTTGTTGTCTGTGGCCTTTGATTTCTTTTCCTCCTGGTGGGAATAGAGTAGAGGGCAATGGAGGTTAAGACAAACACATAGAGTAGAGGCTGTCAAAGGCCCATTAGGTAAAATCTAAGACAAGAATTCTAAAGCTCACCAAGTTGGAAAGTACCTATAAACTTTCCTTCAAACACTTAGAATATGGACATATCCTTTAAGCCATTTGTTAGAAAGCCAAAACTGTTCTATCTTATTTATTTTATTTTTTTGTGTGTGTGTGGAGAGGAGGAGACAAAAGGCAGCAGAATAGATGGATGTGTCCCGAACCTTGTTCAGGAGCAGATAGACTGAGCAGCTGAAACAAATAACATCCAACCTGAATTGGCAAAGGAGACAGCTTGCAGCCTGGAAGGGCAGAGGACCCCTAGAAAAAAAATCAAGGATCTGGGCAGGAGAGTCTGCCAGACCTCTGAGCTCAGAGGGTCAGAGGGAATCTGTATAGCACCAAGCAGTGTCCCTGGGGACAGGCACAGGGTCTGACTGTGGAAAGAAGGGCCACAGGACTGCTGGACACCAGGGGATTCTAGATCTGGGTCCACAGTCACGAAAGGCTGAGCCCATAGGGGGCAGACAGAAGGGCTGACCAGACTGTCCAGTGCTGGCAGGAGAGGAGCACGCACAGTCTTTCCCCTCTGTGGCCTGTGCCTTTCTTCACTGAACCTAGTTCATTGGACCTTTCAGATACAGACACTTACCCGTGGCTGAGGTGTGGGAGAAGGTGTGGACTTGTGGAATCTGGGGAGAGGAAAGGGTCCAGGAGAAGTAGCAGCGAGTCTGGCACTGAGTCATACCTGAGCCTGGTACCTGGGCAGCCTAAGTGCCCATCAGCAGATGAGTGGATTAAAATCCTGTGGTACATCTACACAATGGAATACTATGCTGTGGTAAAAAAAAAAAAAAAAAAAAAAAAAAAAAAAAAAAAAAAGAGTCCTTACCATTTGCAACAGCATGGATGGAACTGGAGAACATTATGCTAAGCTGTTAAGAAAAATAAGCCAGTCAGAGAAAGATTAATATCACATGATCTCACTCATTTGTGAAATATAATGAACAATAGAAGCTGATGAACAAAAACAGATCCAGAGAAACATCTATCAGACTGTCAAACCTTAGAGGAAAGGTAGAGGAGGGTGGGGGTGGGAGGAGAGATCAACCAAAGGACTTATATGCATGCACATAAGCCTAACCTATGGACATAGACAACGGGGGAGTGAGGGCTTTAGTGGGGGTTTGGGGGGTAATGGGGGAGATAAGGATACATATGTAATACCTTAATCAATAAATAATTTTTTTTAAAAATCATGGAAATGTTATTTCCATTAAATGTTTGGGGTTTTTAAAGTGCCTTACTGAGTGTGTGCCCTTTGTTTGGACAAATCAAGAACATCCCCCATTTTGATATATGTTTGAGGATTTGGGAGACTTTTCTTACTTTTATTTCATAACAGAGATACTGCTATTGAAAACAAACTGTTGATTTGTCAAAGCCCATATTCTGTTACATAGTGTAATTTATCCATAGCTTAATGAAACATTATACTACTAATCAAAGGTGATAGATACAAAACATTGTTTTGTCTTCTGGCGTTATGGATTATGCTAATGACCATCTGCCTATAATTGATATGTTGTTCTCCAGTCTCAGAAAAACAAACAGACTCAACTATAAAAGACAACTATATTGTT
This sequence comes from Pipistrellus kuhlii, assembly GCF_014108245.1. NCBI lineage: Eukaryota > Metazoa > Chordata > Mammalia > Chiroptera > Vespertilionidae > Pipistrellus > Pipistrellus kuhlii. The sequence goes on along the minus strand of NW_023425504.1, from coordinate 4,342,543 downwards.
GTGATAGATGCCTTTTTAGTTGGCTTTTATTCTTCAACATGTTTTTCATAATTTCTTAGTTAATTATTTAGTTGTATAATACTTTTCTGGCACTTAGGACTGTCACTGCATTCTAAATGGTGATTTAAATATATTGGACATGCATAATGATGTATGTCTTCCCTAATATCCTCACTGTACAGCTGGGAAAGAACAATCAAGGCAATAACATTTAAGACATATTGGAGCTAATAGTTTTTCTTTTGTTTTCACACATGTTGGAGAGTAACTCTTACTTTAGTTTTTTGTAGAGTAAGAATTAGTACTGCAATAAAAAAGTCAATCCTGAAAAAGGCAGACTTAATAATTTTAAGTGGAAAATCATTTAAGCCAAAGTCCTCTTAGATTTTGCATGCACAGCCCTAAATTAGAGGGAAAGTAATTTCTTATAAGGAAATAATTGACAACTTTACTCTCTATTAAATAAAAGGTTCCCTTTTGCTGTTGTGCTTCTAAGGAGATACGGATATTTGCAGCAAAAAAAGCATTCATGTGTGTAAAGAGAACTCTACAAACTACCACTAAATACTATGAAAAAATACAAAAATGTAAAAGATGTGATATTTGCCCTAGAAAAATTTATGATCCAATTGGAAGCTATACTCTATAATTTAGGAACATTTATAAGCAAGGCATCCAAGATAAATTGATAGAGGCTTGCTCTGGACACTGTGTCTCAGTTGGTTGGGCATTATCCCTTGCACTGAAGGGTAGCCTGTTAGATTCCTGGTCAGGGCACATTCCATAGTTTCTGGCTCCATTCCCAGTGGAGAGTTTGCAGAGGGTAACTGATCCATGTTTTGCTCTCATATATATATTTCTCTCTACCTCCCTCTCCCTTCCTCTCTAAAAATCAATTTAAAAACTATACAAATAAAAGGGTAATATGCTAATGAGACCAGACATCTTCAGACAAAGCCAAGGTGGCAGGGACCGAGGCAGAGGCAGTTAGGGGTGATCAGGCTGGCAGAGGAGTGCCGGGGTGTTTTCCAGCATCTAAAAAATGTTCAGGAATCTGGAGAAGGGCTGTTTGTAAATTAATAAAGAGACTAGACATGAAATAGAAATTTGGAATACATGGGGGAGCCAGAGGGGAACTAGCTTCAGTAACCAAGTTCTCAGATTCTCTGGACCCATAACATTTTACACAAATTGCCTTAAAGTAAATATTATATATATATATATATATATATATATATATATATATATATATATATATATATATATATATATAGTAAGCATTGTCAGGTAGGGGGAACTCCTTTCGGCTGTTCGCTATTTGGCCAGTGGCAAGTAATAACATGAAATGTCCTCAACAGTAGGCAATGATATATGCAGATTTTTCAGGTTTGGGGAAATGCTTTCAGCCATTCCATCAGGCAACAATATAATTCTCAGCCCTTGCCGAAGGCTCAAAATCCACCAAACTTTTGATGAACTTCTTGCATTTATTATGACATGCTGGAATTAACCTCCAGCAGGGAGGGCAGCTAGGGGTGATCAGGCTGGAACAAGAGCAATTAGGGGGCGATTGGGCCAGCAGGAGAGCAGTTGGAGGCATCAGGCTATGGGTAAAGGGATTAGGGGTGATCAGGCAGTCAGTCCAGTAAGCTGTTAGGAGCCAGCAGTTCCAGATTGTGAGAGGGGTGTCCGACTGCTGGGATTGGGCCTAAACCGGTAGTCAGACATTCCCTGAGTGTCCCAGATTAATTGGAGTGGATGCAGGCCTGGCTGAGGGACCCCCACCCCCCATGCACGGATTTTGTGCACTGGGCTTCTAGTATTTAATAAAAAGCCCGTATGCTCATACCTAAATTAGTAGCAACCTCGTTACTGTTTCTAGACCCTTCTCCCATCCTCTTTCCTAAACATTGTGAGTTGTGATTCTTATGTTGTCAGGCAAAATTGCTCACTGTGCCTCATTGTTATAATTTTTAGTGCCTCACTCCCCACCAGTCACCAGTCATTTACCATAGAACTTATTCCTTGGTGCATTATCATTTTCTCTAAAACTGCTCCTGTCTTAATTCTTAGCAACTTCATAGTATACATAAATGATACTCCAACATTCCAATGTTTCAACTCCTTGAACCTTTCTTCTCCTATGATTTTTCTCTTTACTCTCACTCAGATACTCACCCCAATGGTCATAACCTTGGTTTTATCATAAGTAGTGATCAACTTCTCCATAATCTCAATTTCAATCATCACCCCCTATCCACTACCTCCTAGCTATCCATCTGATTCCTTCTCTACACCAACTCAGATAATTCTTCAACTCATCTGGACATGAGTGGTTCTACCAGTTTTGCCACTGTCCTTTAATCCTCATGTTCTCTCCTTGACTGGGAAAATTCCAGGGTCAAATATTAAATCTCTTATGTGCATACACCCTTAACTCCTTGTTCCTCTCTTGCTTTATTGTACCTTCTTGCAAAAACAATAACCTGGTTAAATCCAGCCATTCCCTATTGTGCTCTAGTATCTATGCAACTGAATGTGGCTGGGTAAAATCACACAGTCATGCTTATTGGAATAACTTTAAATTCATGCCCAGTAATCTCAATTGGAAATTTAACTAAGGTCTGTTAGTTAAATTTCTGCATACTATATCCTCTCTTTTTTTTTTTAAATATATTTTATTGATTTTTTTGCCCCCCCTCCCTCCCTCCCACAAATCCCCTCCCTCCCCAGAGTTTTATGTCCATTGGATGTACTTATATGCATGTATAAAAGTCCTTCGGTTGATCTATTATCTCCCCCAGATCTTCCTCCCCTCCCCCCTGTAATTTGACAGTCTGCTTGTTAATTTACTGTCTCTATATCTATATTTTGGTTCATCAGTTTATAATGTTCTTTATTATCCACAAATGAAAGAGGTCATGTGGTGTTTCTCTTTCATTGATTGGCTTATTTCACTCAGCATGATGTTCTCCAATTCCATCCAGGTTGCTGCAAATGATGAGAATTCCTTCTTTTTATGGCAGCATAGTATTCCATTGTGTAGATGTACCAAAGTTTTTGGATCCATTCATCTGCTGACGGGCACCTAGGCTGTTTCCAAATTCTGGCTATTGTAGATTGTGCTGCTATGAACATAGGGGTGCATATATCCTTTCTGATTGGTGTTTCTAGTTTCTTGGGATATATTCCTAGAAGTGGGATTACTGGGTCAAATAGGAGTTCCATTTTCAGTTTTTTGAGGAAACTCCACACTGTTCTCCACAGTGGTTGCATCAGTCTGCATTCCCACCAGCAGTGCATGAGGTGAGCTTGATTACTCTGTCACTGAGAAATTTGCAGTGACCAGAAGAGAGGTTCCACATACTCACAACATCACATCCGTTTACCTACCAGCATCTTCCCTCACATACTCTTATATTCCCACCCTCTACTATAGATCAACTATACATGCATCTGTCTCAAGCCACATAAACAAGTCTGGAGTTTAGGAAAGACTTGTTCTGATCTATGCATTACTTGTCATTGTTTCTCATTTATTCTAGACATTGTTCCAGCAGTTCTCTTTTCTCTTTCCTACATTATTTTTCTCCACTATACTAGATCATGTCCTTCAGCCTACAAACATGTCACTATTTCATCTGTTGTTGTTGTTTTTTAAATAATCCTGTCTGCACTTTGCCCTCCAGGCACCACCCTATTTCCCATTTACCCTTTACAGCATAACTTCTTAAGTTTTCTATACTTGCTATATCCAATTCCTTTTCTTCCATTTCAACATATTAACATCAGGCTTTCACTCTCATCAATTCATACTAAACTGCTTTCGTAACTGGACAATCAATGGGTCCACACTGCCTGTCACCAGTTGAGCCAAGTAAGCAGAAGACAGGTTTGAATCATACATGAGTGTTTATTCGAATACAGCTGGCAGTATGGGAGAGCAGCAGGTCATCCACAAAAATCTGCTCTGCCCCTCACCATAAGCTAGATGCTTATATTGGATAGAAGGACAAAGATTAAAGGGGGAAGTAGGCAGCAGATAAGAATGGGTATGCAAAATGGTCAGTTTACAGGTAATGCAGGCTAGGGCTTTGCAAAGGCCTGCAGGTATGCAGAAGTCTGGAGATTTTCAAAGGACTGGCGCCTCCTCTGGTTTTTGCAACAAGGTTGTTAATCTTTCTGAGATAATAGGCAGCTCCCTGCTGGGGAGGATGGGCTGCAAGCATTTCCAGGTGAGCTCCCAGGTTCCCTGCGCAACTGCCAGCCAGGTTAGACTGTACCTTCATTGATTAGAACAAAACAATCACAGGTAACAGAGCATGATTAATATTTCTTACAATTATAGCTGGTCCCCAATATTCTATTTCTACCCCAACACTTTTCTCATGGCCACCCATGATGAGCATATTGATATACCCAATGGCTGAGTCTCAGTTCTCATCCAGCAAGAATTGGCACAATGCTCCTTAAACAGTTTCTGGTTTAAATATGTACTATTGATATGTTTTCATTAGTTTCCTTCTATATCACGTATTTTTCCTTCTTAGTCTCTTTTGCCATCTTCTCCTTTTCTTTCTAATCTTTAAAATAGAAATAACCAGGTATCCTTACTTATAATTCTTCTCTAAAAAATCATACTCCCTTGGTGATTTCATCCAATCTATGTTTTTATATACCATCTACATGATAATGACTACCAAATTTATATCTCTAGCCTCAACCTCTTTCCTAAACTCCAGACCTGTTCATGCAGCTGCCTACTTGACATTTACAGTTCGATGTTTATTAGATATCTAATTGGTATCTCAAATTCAGAATTTCAAAACAAGAGCTCTGATCTCCCCACACTAAAGCCTGCAGTCTTGCCCATCTTCCTTAATGCATATTCTTTGGCTGTGCCTTAAAATATGTCCTGAATCTGCCTACTTCTGATCTCCTCCACTAGTGCCACCCTTAGACTCAGAGAGTAGTGCCTTTTCTCTTGACTCACTTCTTTAGAGGACCCTGCATATCTTAAACTCACAACAGTAAATATATTAATGAATACATGCACACTTTCGTATGTGAGAACAAACATTCAGCATGGTGTCAAAATATGATCTGTAACCTAAACTTCCAATTTTCCTCATAAGAAACCAGAAAAACACATCACTTGCTTTGTATTCTTGAAAAAAATCAACAACAACACTGTACACAATTGCTCTGAAGACTCACAATTTGTTTGGCTGCTGAAATTGAAGATGGACACTGTATTAAAGTTTAGGTAAGATTCAGGAGGTAGAAGCTCCTAAATAATGAAAAGAATAAGTTAATTTATCCAATTCTTCCTCTCTAATAGCATTGGTGAAGTAGAATCTTGAATAAGAAAATATTTCCCAGTAGTTCTGTTTCCATTGTATTGCCTCTCTTTGTATTAACTTCAGGGAGCTATGAATTAGTTCAGTATTAACAATTGGACATGGAAGCTGAGGAATGCTTTGTTATATTAAACTATTCATATTTGTTTAACTTAAAAATGTAAATTTCTTTAAATTTCCACATAGCTTGTGGGAAGTATGATATCAATACTTTAAATTAAGGTATACATCTATATATTTAAGTCTTTGTGAAATCTGTATATGTCATAGATAATTAAATGATGAAATTTAAATATAGTGTAACATTTTCTTCAACAATGAAAATTTGTTAAATGCATGTATTACACTATTTGAATGTGGCAGGTAAATCTGTGGTTTATTTATGAATCTAAATATTGCTTTAACAATCTATATATATGTCTAAGCAACCAAACGACCGAACAACTGAATGACCAGTTGACCAGTCGCTATAACACCCACTGACCACCAGGGAGCTGACCCTCAATGCAGCAGCTGCCCCCTGGTGGTCAGGGTGCTCCCACAGCCAACCTCCTGTGATACCTCCCCCTGGCCAGTAGGCCCTGATCCTGAATTTTCCTACTTCTGATTGCCTCCTCCAGTGCCACCTTTAGACCCAGAGAATAGTACCTTTTCTCTTGGCTCACTTCTTTAGAGAGCCCTGCATATCTCAAACACACAACAATAAATATATTAATGAATACATGCAAGATGTCCCAATTGACCTGATTGTCAGCCAGGCTGAGAGACCTCACTCACCTGTGCATTAATTCGTGCACTGGACCTGTAGTTTTATTTATAACTTAAGTGGCTACTGACTCACAGATAAAGTTTTCTCAAATTGAAATTGTTAATACTACAGTGATTCAAGAAAGAATATCTAATCTGGCATTGTCATGAACAGAATAAATATTATGTAAAATCTTGATTACAATAATTACTTTGCTGAAATAAAGACAAAATTTATAAAATAGACAATAAAATGTGAATTATATGTTTAATGTTCTTAATAATGCATACTACCACATTGTCAGTCACAACAGAAGACCCAAACACAGACAATATTATATAAATTTAGTCATATTTATTATTGTTCTAACTTTCAGTTATATAAAATGTATACACTTATACATTAAAAAATTCTCAGTATGCAGGCCTATTTGTAAGATAGTTAGGTAGAATATATTATATTTAGCATGTTTGCTTTTCCATTTAAATTCTTTACCCAAGTGCCACACATTTTAGGCATGGCTTTATTTAATAGTGCTCCCACCGAGGTCATAGCCACCCTCATTTCTCACCTGAATTATTGCAGTAATGCTGTCACTGGTCTCCCTGCTTATGTGTCATTTTACCATTTATTCTTAACACAGTAGTTGGAATGAATCTGTTGAAATGTAAGTCAGATTGAATCACTCCTAATTTCAAAACCCTTCAAAGATGCCTCATATCTTCAAAGCCAATTTTACAATGTCACAAGATTCTAGCCCCTCATTATCTCTCTGCTTCATCTCCTATACCCCCAGCTTACTGCATTTTAACTCAATATCTTTAATCTTTGTACTATTATGCAAGGTGAACTTCTGCCTCAGAACCTCTTCTTTGGAATGACCCTTTTCCTCATTCTCCATCAAGGCTTTGCTCAAATGTCACTTTCTTAAATGAGGCCCTTTAAAAATTTCTTGTCATCCCCCCAGCTATTTTAATTTTCTCTCATCATGCTTCTTTCATGTCTATATAGCATGATATACTATGTAATATGTATAATGTGTATATAAAATATTATAAATATAAATATAAATATAAATATAAATATAAATATAAATATAAATATACATATAAATATAATTATATTTAGAGGCCCAATGCATGAATTCGTGCATCGGTGGGGGGTAGGGTCCAGCCAGCCTGGCCAGGGAGAGGAGACATGGGCAGTTGGCTGGCTTGCCTGCTGGTCAAACTCCTGGTCAAGGGGACAATTTGCACATTAGCCTTTTATTATATAAGATATACACTGATTTTTATGCGTTCAGAGATTATAATAATCTGGCCACTCAATGTATATATAATTTAGTATGCTCATTGTCTTTCTCCCCTTCCCTCACTCAAACTTAATCATAACTGGGTGTGGTATGATCCCTCTACTCCCACTTTGCTGAGAGCTTTTATCAGGAAAGGGTGCTGGATTTTGACAAATGCATTTTCTGCATCAATTGATACGATTATGTGGTTTTTGTCTCTCAATTTGTTTATGTGATGTATCAGGTTTATTGATTTGCAGATATTGTACCAGCCTTGCATCCCTGGAATAAATCACACTTGGTCGTGGTGTATGATCTTTCTAATGTAATGCTGCAGCCAATTTGCTAGAATTTTGTTGAGGATTTTAGCATCTATGTTCATCAGGGATATTGGCCTGTAATTCTCTTTGTTTGTAGTATATTTACATGGTTTGGGGATTAGGGTAATGCTGGCTTCATAGAAAGAGTTTGGAAGTATGCCTTCCTCTTGAATTTTTTAGAATAATCTGAGAAGAATAGGTTTTAATTATTCTTTGAATGTTTGGTAAAACTCTTCTGTGAAGCTGTCTGGCCCCAGGCTTTTGTTTGCTGGAAATTTTTGCTTCAATTTCCTCCTTAGTTATTGGCCTTTTGAGATTTTTTTATTCTTCTTGATTGAGTTTTGGGTGTTTTCTTTACAGTTTGTTTGCTGTTATATCCCCAAAGTCTAGGATAGGTCTTGACACACAATGAACAATAAATAAATGTTTGTTGAATAAATGACTGGACCCTTTCCACTTTAGCTTAAATGATATTTTTATTACTTAAAAATAACATAATCTCCTTGCTTAGAACCCTTCAGAGGTTCCTCTTTGCTCCCAGGGGAAAATCCAAACTTTGAAAGGATAATCATATTTTGTATGTTCTTACAAGTCTTAAAAGTCTTTTCATTATCTGTTCACCTCTCCATTTTCATTTATCGCCCTTATCCTTATATTTTCCCCAGTAGACAAAATCACTCAAAGTTTATGCCTAGAACAGTAAAACTTTTTCATTTTCTACCCTGTGCCATATTAAGATCTCCTTCAGATTTTAATACATGAGCTTCTGTCTTCCTGAACTCCCCATTCAACCCAAGTACATGCATTCCCACATGCATATATCGATAATCTATTAACTCCAATAATCCTTCAGAGATCTCCTCCAAATGTCATCCATGAATGTGTTAGGTTCTCCTCATAAGGGTTTTCCATAATGCCCTGCATTTCCACTTCAACACATTTGCCTATACTTTATTGGTATGACAATTTAGGTATCTGTTTCTCCAAGTGTATTTTGGGGTTCCTGAGAACAGGGACCCTGATAACCATATCTTCAAAGCTTATTACAGTGATAACCACTGCTGTAGTGTCTGTGACTTTTCTAAGAACTGACAATATACTAAGTGATTACTCTTAACAAATATCGCTAAGATGTATCACTATCCTTCAATTTCCAGAAAAAAATAGCAAGAACAAAAATTAACCCAATTGCCCAAGGTTACAAAGCAATAATTTCCTGAGCCAGAATTTGAACCTGGCTTGACTATCCAGCTGCAGAGCTCTTGCTTCAGACCATCATGTTATATGGTCTCTGAAGCATGGTAAATATTGAGTGCAATACATATTTGCTAAGTAAATGCACAAAAAGATAGGGGACACATAGGGTCAATGGATGAGACTTACTGAAGCCTACCTCTCTAGAAGAGACTATATAGACCCCTACATTGGCAGGTAATGACTCTGCACCCACTGAAAACATGCACTGCTACACAAGAATGATACACAGATATTTGATTTTTTTTTATATATATTGGGTCGGTAACTAAGTAATTGCGGATTTTTTAAAGAAAATCAAAGACAATTTTTTCATGGAACTAAATAACTTTATTCTGTAATGTATTGCCCATTTTGATCAATGACCTTTTGCCATCTTTCAGGCAGCATCATAATCCCACGTTCAAAAAACTTCTGGTTTTTATTAGCAAAAAACTGAATCAGGTACGATTTGACATCATCATCATTATTGAAATTTTTACCATTCAAGGAGTTTTGTAAAGATCGAAACAAAAAGTAATCAGATGGTGCAAGGTCAGGACTATATGGTGGATGTGGCAAAACATCCCAACCAAGCTCCATTAATTTTTGCCGAGTGACCAAAGATGTGTGTGGCCTTGCATTGTCATGATGGAATACAACACCTTTTCGATTTGTCAATTCGGGCCACTTTTCTTCAACTGCATTGTTTAATTTCATTAGTTGTTCAATGTAGACATCAGAATTGATCGTTCGGTTGGGTGGTAAGAGTTCAAAGTAGACAATTCCTTTGTAATCCCACCAAACTGATAACAAAACCTTCTTTTGATGAATATCAGCTTTTGATGTTGTTTGAGTTGGTTCACCTGGCCTGCTCCACGATCTTTTCCGCTTGATATTGTTGTAAACAACCCATTTTTCATCGCCAGTTATCAGTCGTTTTAAAAATGGATCATTTTCATTACGTTTCTTTAGCAAATCGCAGCTGCTAATGCGTTGCGTTAACTGTGATTCTTTCAGTTCGTGAGGAACCCATGTATCGAGTTTTTGAACATAGCCAAGTTGTTTTAAGTGATTTTCAATGCATGTATGTGATACATGAAGCTTCTCTGCAATCTCACGTGTTGTACTGTGACAGTCCGAATTGATTATTGCTTTGATTAGGGCGTCATCAACTTCAACTGGACGACCAGAGCGTTTTTCATCTTTGAGTGAAAAATCACCAGAACGAAATTTGGCAAACCAATTTTGACACTGCCGTTCTTTTAAGGCTTCGTCACCATAAACAGCACATAACTTTTTATGAGCTTGCGATGCGTTTTTCCCTTTGCGGAAATAAAAAAGCAAAATATGACGAAAATGTTCCTTTTGATTTTCCATTTTTCAACGAACGCCAAACGAAAACTACAAAACAGATCAAAAAACTTTTTTTACTGATTAACAGCTGAATAGCCAACTATCAAATAACAAAATTTGTTTTACATTTGTATTACGTCTGCAAATCTAAAAATTCAACTGAAGCCATATATGTGTGAAACCCGCAATTACGTAGTTGCCGACCCAATAATTGTCAGAATAGCTGAGTGTCTTCATGTTCTTTCTTCCTAGAAGAATTGCTCACTATTGCTGGTGGCATATTCTTTTTTTTTTTTAATATATTTTATTGATTTTTTTACAGAGAGGAAGGGAGAGAGATAGAGAGCTAGAAACATCGATGAGAGAGAAACACCGACAAGCTGCCTCTTGCACACCTGGGGATGTGCCCGCAACCAAGGTACATGCCCTTGACCAGAATCGAACCCGGGACCTTTCAGTCTGCAGACCGACACTCTACCACTGAGCCAAACTGGTTTTGGCGGTGACATATTCTTTAAAAAAAAAAAAAATATATATATATATATATATATATATATATATTTATATATATATATATATATATATATATATATAAATGATTTCAGAGAGAGGGAGATAGAAACATCAATGATAAATGAATTGGCTGCCTCCTGCACACCCCACAGTGGGGACTGAGCCCATAACCCAGGCATATGCTCTGACTGGGAATCAAACCATGACCTCATGGTTCATAGGTCCACACTAACCACTGAGGCCACACCAGCCAATCTGGTGGCATATTCTTAAGGAAACCTTCCTGTTCTGTCACTGAGTCCATATGTGAAAGCAACAAAACTGTCACTATAAATAAAAAAAGAAAAAAAACACCACAATTGTTCATGAACCTTAAAAATCATAAAATCATGAATGGGATAAATAAGGATGAGAGATGGAAAGGGTGTTTTTGTTTTTCAAAATAAATAAATTAAAAAATTACAATACTCTTAGCTGAATAAACAGTACATAATGTCATGAGTGGCCTGCTTAATAATTCTTAATGCCTTATCAATTTCTTATCCTATTCATTGTGTTTCTTATATAGCTCATTTATTCAGAAAACACTTGTCCAAATAAGGTAGAAAAATATTCTTGAAATATGTGGCAAACCACAAGTGCAGAATATTTGAAAGAAAATGTCATGTTGCGCCTACCTGGGTATATTTTTATATATCTTTTTTCCTTCTGAGTCAACCAGTGTGGACTCAACCTGTCTTCGCTAGCTTTTTGAAGAGAGTAAAACAGGTTTAGACACCACTAGATCTCTGTGCTATCAGACATCCTAGGGAATTGGTTGAGAAAGGCAAGCCTGAACATGTGCTGAAAGGTATTCACTAGAGGATAAATGGGAGTTTCAGAAAACAGACTGATCTCCACAGCCAGTCTTTCTCCTACAGAAATCATCAATTGTGTATTACTTAGGAAAGACAATAAAATTTTACATAAGGATTTTAGATCTTAGAATAACTTGATGGGAAGTAAAACTTCTTAAGCCTTATTAATTCTCAGATAAGAAATGCTAATTATCCATATAAGCAATTGATTGAATGGCACAGTATGCCAGAATAGCGATACAGCATAGCTAAAGTTCTCCAAAATGGAGTGAGCATTGTTCCCACAGACAAGTATGCAGTCACCTTTCTAACTTAGGTTACCTCAGTGATTTTATTTTCTCTTGTTTATTTTAGACTTATATAATTCATAAGGGCTTGATACTGTATCTGGAGTGGGACTATGGGAAGATTGCTTTATCAAGTCAATTAACCAGTAATTATGACTTATTGGGTGCATAAACATGCCAAGTTTTATTTAAAGTTTGGAAGAAGTGGTGGGTGGTGTATGTGTGCGCAATACACTTCTGAAATATCTCCTCAGCTCTCCAGAAACCTAGGGGTCAAACTGTAACCCTGTAAATAAACTGCCTAAAAATTGACTGCTTCCTGGACTATGGTTGTAATTTTATTGGTTTCTTTACATCCACTTTCTGTCACTCAACCTAGCCCCAGTAAAATTGGAGTGATCAGCCTGTAACACATCTGTTTATTACATTCCACTATTAAATCTCTTTAATGGCCTCAATGTTATTGATAGGTAAATCCAAATGCTTTATTATGGTATGAAATGACCATAATCGTTAGCACTTGTAACTTCTTCTACCTACCTTCATATAACCAAAACATAAACCACACTCAATTATTCTCAGAAAACAGAATAGACTTTTAAATCCCATGCCTTTGAAAATTCTGATATATTTGTTCAGAATGCCTATGCCACGTACCCCATAAAATCTGAGCACTAGTAGCTCTCAGTCTACTGTGAATGACTGACAATCAAAATAGACAATTAGACTTTGCAGTAAAATGGCAGATAAAGAGATTTTTAAATATTCCTGTAATGATTACCTACCTAGGAATATTGAATTGGATATAACAAAATTCTTTCATGTATATAGTTGATATCATAGTTTCTGGTGTCAGAAATTATTTACTAAGGATTACAATTCAATTTTAGACTGAAAGAAAAGTTGATTTAGTTTCAGTTCAACTGGATAGTTCAAAAAAAAATTTTTGGTGGATAATAGGAATTTAATTTATACCATGAATACTTCTTCTTTAATACATATAATAAATGTTCCAGTTTGGCAATACCATTACTATTTTTCCCAAAGTGGAAGCTATAGTAAAGAGGTCATGGAACTTACCTAAAATCACATGGCATAGCCATCTCTGTAATTTAATTTTGCCATTATTATTCCCAGTGTTCTTAAAATTATCTTATCATTACTGCTACTATTTTCTAAGTTCTTTAAGGTTATAACTGAAACAATTTCTCCAAGCCCATGGGAGAGGTTGGGCAGGCAGACCCCTCTTCTTTCACTGTGAATTCATGCCTTCTTCTTGGCATTTCGCTCTTCCTACTGTTCTTATTATATCCCATGTCAAGAGAAAGAAGCTAAATCCACATTTTTTTGACCAAAGAATAAACCATTTTTTTTAAATTGTTTTCTTTTTCTGTTCCTTTTCCCCAAGGCCTGACAAACTGGGATTTTCAAAATAAACAGTTTTACTGATGCTATAGGGAAGGAAAATAGAAACAATCTAAAAAAAAGTGTCAGAAAAATAGTCATATCTGATCCGAATAGATTAGAATATGGTGAGAAGGTCCACATGTAAAATAAGAACTTTGCCCATAAAAGTCTCACAGTTCCATCTGTAGATCCGTTCACATAGATCTATAGTAGACTGGGAGTGGGGTGAACATAATATTGTTGGCCTAGACCCAAGTGCATAAGGCAACCCTATACTTTTCTTGGTACATAGCAGCAAGGTCAGAAATTATTGAAACTCAAAGCCATTTTCCAATCTCCTTCACTTGTTCCTGTGATTATTTCTTCTCAAGTGCCTATAGCTCCTTACTACTGTTATATTATAAGTCAGTGAGCTAAAACAGAAGATGCCTTAATCAATAAGGCAAATTAATTTGGAGTCTTTTATTACGTTAGGGGACTCAGAGGAACATTGCTTCTCAATTTCTGGACCCCACCTTGGAGGAAATTTTCCCTTTTATACTTTTTCCAGTTGTCTTCCAAATTTGGAATAAGACTTCCAGACCTTCTAAGAAAGGAGCCCTGTGTGCTAGAAAGGGGCTATAAGACCATATCTCTGGCCTGGCGCCAGCACTGACAACTCTGTCTGGGACATAGTTTATGGCTTCTCTGGAATGGGAGTAGTCTTATTTTCCCTATTATTTAAGCAAGCAAGCACTTACAGAAGCCAAAATAGCAGGGTTAAAATTTCAAACAGCAGTTTTTATATATGATGGAGGTTATTATGCTTCACTACTGGTATGATAGTAACTTTTACCTTCTACTTTTGTTAATGGAACAAGTCTATAAACTCTAGGCCTTGGACTTAGTGACCTCCAAGGATCCTTCCAAATCTAAAACTATAGGCTTCCAGTATTTGTCTTTCTCTACCTGTCTTATTTCATTTAACATAAAGAATGTCCTCAGGTTTCATCCATATTGTCACAAGTGGCAGAATTCTCTTCTTTCTCATTACTAATATTCATATATATGTGTATATTTTTTCCTTTATCAATCCATTTATTGGAACTTAGGTTGTATGATATCACTTATAGTATGTGTAATTTAAATAAGCCAACCTCTTAAAAACAGAGTAGAATGATGGATACTGGGGGCTAATGGTTGAGGTAGTAGGAGAGATGTTTAAGTGTACAAACTTGCAACTGATATATGAGTCCTAGAAATTCAATGCACCTTATAGTGAATATTATAATAATAAAACTTGCTAAGAGAGTAGATCTTAATTTTTTCTACCATAAAAAAAGAATTTATTACATAATGTGATAGAGGTACTAACTCTCACTGCAATGGTGATCATATTATAATACATAAACCTATCAATCAACATGTATAGCTTAAATTTACACAATGTTGTGTGTCAAATATATTTCAATAAAAACTATAGGCTTCTATGAGATGATGAGCTAATGCATTTCCAAGTCATTTGAATGTCTAGAAGCATTCCTTTGTTACAACTGTGGTGAAACACAATGTTAACTTAAATGCCTTTTGCCTCAGTTCTTACTAATGTTTCAGTTAAATCACAAAGCTTCTTTTGCCATTGAGCTGCTCTAATGAGATAACAGGTCTCATCACAACACAAGTAACATACAGGTTTTGTCTTGAAACTGTCCATCAAAAATGGGTTTCCATAGAGTGTTCTCTTATGTTTACAGAGGTAGATGGTAGAGTTGATTAATTAAATGTTAACGGCAATGCAAACTTTAATTTTACCTTCAGCGTTTCCATCCTATTTTCTCTGCAAGCCTAAGGACATGTTGCTTGAAAGTTATGATTTATCATTGTCTGCAGTAGTAGTTTTAGAAAATCTGATAGTGTTAGTTTGAAAAAATCATTATCAGTTTCATATTTTATCTCTTTGTTTATAATGAATAGTTCCTCTGAAGAGTCACTCATGACAGCTATTCACTGAAACAATGTGCAAATCTAGTTTAATTTGTTATTTGAACCACTAGTGCTAAATACTCCACATTGCAATTTTTTTTTTACTTTGCTCACAAAATAGGACCACCTAAGTCATGGGTTTATTGGCCATTCTTTCTTGAATAGCAAAATCAGAGTTTTTAATACAGAGAAGCTGAATGGTTTTTGGCTTCATTTTAGTCATTTCTTTCTCTGTAATTTTCTATTGTCTTCTGGGCCAAGCAAAATAGCATTTCTTAAATTAAAGGAAAACCATATCTCACAGGAAATTAGCTTAAATAATGCTATCTTTATTTTTTGCTACCTCTAAGGCTTGTGTTGAGTCTCTACCAGACTGCTAAAATAAATCTATCCAGAACTAGCAGATACATTACCAGGTTTTCACTGGTGTGAAAATCTATGTGTGGACACTAATTTTCCGCCACTTCCACTCTGCCTCAGGATATAGTCATGTCTTTTAATAAAAATAAATTGATGTAAAAACTCTCATTTCAAATGAAAAAGTTCATAGATTGGGTACTTATCTAACAAATACCTTACAAATAGTTTATTCCAGTCTGTGGGTTGTCTACTCATTTTATTGGTAGTGTCCTTTGAAGCATAAAGGTTTTTAATTTTTGTAAAATCCAAATTATCTTTTTCTTCTTTGACATTTGTGTATTTGGTGTCATTTCTAAGAAACCATCACTATATACATGTCTTGAAGATTCACACCTATGTTTTCTCTGATGAGTTTTAAGGTTTTAGCTCTTATATTAATGTATTTTTTTCCATTTTGAGTTATTCATATATGGTCTGAGGTATAAGTCCAACTTTATTATTTTGCATGTTATTGTCTTAGAGGTGATCATAAATTTAGAGGCAACAAAGCAGCACATTGGGGCTCAGCCTGAAGCATAGTTCTTTTTCTGCCACTAATATGTCAATATTTAGCAATTAAATATACTCAGAGTTTCTGTGTTTTATTTTATTTTTTGTCCACTTGGATCTATCATGGACTGAGAGAGATAAAGTCAAACCTTTACTACTCATATGTTTTTATCTTTCTCATTTTATTTCCAGCTATTTTTTTGTATTATGAAAACTGATGCAATATAATTTAGCACATAGATTTTCATAATTGTTGGATCTTTGTTAAAAATTTCACCCTTTATCATTATAATTCATACTACATTTTTTTTATTTTAATGTTCCTTGCCCTACATTCACCAGGCGTGATTTTAAAATTATGCTCCCTACTTCATTGTTTAAAATATTTTTAATTGATTTCAGATAGGAAGAGAGAGAGAAACATCAATGATGAGAGAGAACCATTAATTGGCCGCCCCACACTGGGGATCAAGCCCACAACCGGACATGTGCCTTGACCGGAAATCAACTGTGACCTCTTGGTTCATACGTCAATGCTCAACCACTGAGCAACACCAGCAGGGCCATCCTGCTTTGTTTTTGCTTGCATTTGCATGGTTTTACTCTTTCCATCATTTAATATTGATGTTTCTGATTCACATTGTTTTGGGTACATTAGGTTTTTTATATGGTATTATCTGAAAGCTTTTCTTTTTTAAAAAGTGATTTACCAATTTTATTTATTGAAATGTCAGGCACTTATAGACTTTTAATATATTTTCTTTTGATTTTTTATGTATTTCTCCTGACGCTTTGGAAGTATTATATTTTTAATAATTTTTCTTTAATTATAATGAACATATTTAATACTCTTATTTTAGATAGTATTCATTATCTATAATAAAGAGTGGTGGAATTAGTATATTTATATTTTCTTCATCTTTCTCTTCCACCTCTCTACTACACAAATTTTCATTCTTTTATTTCTCTGTTTATCATTATCTTTTAAAATATCTGGATATATATTAAAGTAATATATATATTACTTTATTAAATTAGAATGATATGTTTGGAGTTGTTATTAAATATGAACTCACTATGATAAAGAACATTAGTCATTTTTCTCTAGTTCTTCTCTTTCTTAATTACTAATTTCTACAATATCAGAGTTTATTGAATTTACTAGTGACCCAGTGCAGGTGCATGGATTAGTGCACTTTGGAAGGAAATTAATTAGAAAGTTGCAGGCAGGATGGGACTGGACAAGATGGGCCAGACACACCCTGGAGCCAACCTCCCACAGTCCTTCCTAGTGTCTGTGGAGTGAATAGGGTCCTGTGGCAGATGAGGTTCCTCAGACTGGCCTGGGGGGATCGGGCTGAAACCGGTTCTCTGACATCCCCCAAGGGGTCCAGGGTGGGAGAGGGCACTCTGCAAAGTTGCTGTCATACAGGGTGTGGTATGCAAACACAAGTGTGCAATAAACCAGATTCAGGGCCAACAGTGCCCCAGGAACAACATAACCCACGGCCAAAGGTGGAATTGCATGGCTTCCTCTTCTCTGGTTTCAGGGTGCATCACCAAAGAACCACTTCCGCCAAGTCACTGTAGCTCAGCAGCTCCTGCATTGAGCATCTGTCACCTGGTGGTCAGTGCACTGCATAGAGACCAGTTGGAGGGACACTTAGCATATTAGGCTTTTATATACTACCTTTAAATCTGTAACCATGGTCTCTGAACATGAAAGGTTAGCATGGTGGTATTTGTGTAGGCTAAACAGCCATCTCGTACAGTGGTTTAAGAAAAATTGAATAAATATAGGAAAATGGGATGGAGGATGGGATATCCAAATGGAAGGGCTGCACAGCACCAAGCCAAGGAGACATTGGATCAATGATGACAGCAAAAATATACTTTAAAAAGGGACCTTGGAGACAGGTTCAGGGGTTAAGCTGCCACTGCCTATTGTTCCCCTGGTTGCAAGTCTCATGGGGTCCCTTAGAGTTTGGGAGATATATGCCATGGGAGAATGGCCTGGGCGTGCTCCTTGGAGGAAGAGTGCTTACTAGAGCCTTTGTCCTGAGCATTTTTATCTCTTACTTGCAGGTGGAAATCTTAGGGGTGATCTCAGGCAAGGGTCTTAATAGAATACTCATCAGCTTCATAGGTGTGCTTTTTCAGGTGGTCTGTACTGATTGGTCAGTGGCAAGGCAGGTGGTCATTAGTCAATGTAACTGGTCTTGAGGTAGCTACAGCATCACTTGTCTGGTTTTGCTGCTTTTCTGGGCCTGGAGCTGAAATAAAACTGCAGGCTAGATGTTATCTTTAGGGAGGAAAAGGTCGGGGTGGGAGGGGGGTGATGGTGATCTAAACAGCATGACCAGTGATATGCTAGGAGAGGAAAGGTTACCCTGGGGGTGAAATTCTTTTCTTCCCAGTTTTTCCCCTTGCTAGGCATTGGGGCTTTGTGCCGTAATGAGTTACTGTACCTGGCTCATCATTCTTGCTCTGGGGGTCTAACATTCTGGGGGGTTGTCTAATAGTCTCCACATTTGTATTACTTTTAGCTCTACATTTCAATGGTTTCAATACTTACTGTTAGTCTTTTTGCCAGGTTATTCACTCATCTCCTTATTAGTTTTTCTAGATGCTAGTTTGAAGTGCAAGAGGACAACTGTATTAGTTTTCTACTGCTGCCATGACAAATTTCCACAAATCCAGTAGCTTGAACAATGCAAATTTATTACCCTACAATTCTGTAGGACCTAAGTTTGACAAGTTCCTCAGTAGGCAACAATCAATTAGTCAACAAAGCATCATACCTTTCTGTAGGCTCTAAGTGAGAATCATTTCCATGCACATTTAAGCTGTTATAATTGCAGAAATGAAGTTCCACTTGTTTTCTTGTTGGCTGACAGATTGTCCAGGATACCTGCATGCCTTGGCTTCTGGCTCCCTTCCTCCATCTCCAAAACTGGCCATGGTAGTTTGGAATCTCTCTCACATTTGAATCTCTCTTGCATCTCTCTGACTTATTCCTCTCCCTCTTTCCTCCATATTTAATAAGGGTTCAGCCCTGGCTAGTTTTCTCAGTGGTTAGAGCATCAGTCTGTGGACCAAGGGGTCTGGGATTCAACTCCCAGTCAAAGGCAGTTACCTCTGTTGCAGGCTCCATCGCGATCCCAGTCGGGGTGTGTGCAGGAGGTAACCCGTCAAAGTGTCTCTCTCAGATCTCTCTCTCTCTCTCTCTCTTTCTCTTTCTCCTCTTCCTCCTTCCCTTCCACTCTTTCTAAAATCAATGGAAAAATATCCTTGGATGAGGATTAAAAAGGGGGGCTCAGCTAATTACATTGAGCTCACATAGATAATCCAAGATAATTTCTCTATTTTAAAGTAACCTTACTAGTAGTTTCATCTCTGAAGTCCCTTTCACATGTAAGGTGATATGAGCACAGGTTCCAGGGATTGAACATCTTTGGGTGGCCATCCTTCAGCCTACCACAACCATCAAACTATTTTAAGGTTTTCTTTCTATCATAAAAGAGAAGCCAAAGAACAGTTTTCCAGAATCCCCTTTGCTAAATGGTCTGAATTAAACTTTGCCAATGAGAGGCACTTGCATGAGATTTAAAAGGTAGAACAGATCAGTTTATTTTATTCTACTGGCAGTTGCATTCAGATGCATAGTCAGATGAGAGATTCACAAGAGCTTCCTGATGAGCTCTTAAGAGACATCTGCTTTGTAGTGAGAGACAGAGACAGATATTGGGAGTTTCCTAGAGATTCTTGAAAATCACAACAGCTTCATATTACTTATGATATGAAACAAACATCTTTTCTATAACTTGGCCAATTATCATACTCCTTTCTAAATATGAATAAGCTTTCAACATTTGACCTTTTGCATTTTTAGTATTTTGAAATTTCTCTAAATATTCCTTTAATGTGAAGGGTTTTACCAATGTCACTTCCTCTGTGACATTTTCATCCTTCCCATTACAATCACTTTCCCATTTTCATTTGGTGTTATTTTTTGTTGTTGTTAGTTACACTTTCATTTATTGGAAAATTCCATCTTTCTATTTACCCATTTTTGTAAAATTTCACCTGGCTTTATCATGGGGAGGAAATATACTTAGCATACTTTCCTGTCTGTGTTTGAACTTAGCATTAGATGTATAGTGACCAATCACTGATAGACTGTGTAAGAAGTCATGTGATTGGTCACTTATCATAATGCATATTTGTTATTTACATAGTGATATTGTGTACTGAACAGTTAGCAGCAAAACTGTACTTTATGTAATTATTCAACTGATATATGGTAATATCTAACATTTGAGCAGTTTTGTGAATTACCTAAACTGTAGTGTATTGGTTTGCTAGGGCTGCCATAAGAAAATATCATCAATTTGTAGCTTAAATAGCAGAAATTCGTTTTCTCATAGTTCTGGAGTCTGGAAGTCAAGATCAAGTAGTCAGTAGGATTGGTTTCCTCTAAGAATCATGAAGAAAGAATCTGTCCCAGGCCTATCTTTTTGGCTTATAAATGGCTGTCTTTTCTCTGGGTCTTCACCTCATCTTCCCTGAGTATGTATCTGATCATATTTCTTCTTCTTAAAAAGATACCCATCATATTGGATTAAGGCCCATCCTAATGAACCTATTTTAACTTAATTACCTCTGCAAAGTTCCTATCTGCAAGCAAGTTCACATTCTAAGGTACTAGAGGTTAAGACTTCAATGTATGAATGGGGCAGGGGGTGACAGGCACAATTCAGCCCACAATACAATCCAACTGAAATTAGTGCATATACAAATTGTAGAAAAAGAACGTGTGTTCTGTTTAATGGACCCTGAGAGTGACAGAGCTAAAATTGGAACTTCAGAAGTATCTTCAAAAATGACTCCTGGAAAATATGTTCCATTAGTTTTTTCCAAATGCTAAAAATATCCTGTGTCTTTATACTTAAATGTCAGATTTTTTTATTATTAGAATTATTGTGTCAGCCTTCCTTTTGTTAATGTCTTTGAAGATAATACTCCATAGTCTTCAGTACTTATTTTATTTTATTTTATTTTTGTCTTAGGTATATGTATATGAATTAGGAGATATAGATCTTAGGTGTTCAGTTGGATGAGTTTTAACAATTGTACAGAGCTATGAAACCATCACCACAGTTAAGATAACCCTTTCATGACCCTCAAAATTTACATTGTGTCTTTTTGCATATCCAGCCCTAGGCAACCTTTGTTCTGGTTTCAATCACCATGGAGTAGTTGTGCCCTGGTTTTGGAATTTGTAGAAACTGAACCATACAGGTATGTCTGGCTTCTTTCACTCAACAACATGCTTTTTGGATTCATCTTTGTGTCCTGTGTATCAGTAGTTTGCTGAGTGGTATTGATTGTAGGGATATGCCCCACTGTGTTTTATTCATTCTTCTGTTAATAGACATTTGGGGTGTTTCCAATGCTTAATGTGCATCCTAGTAGAAATCTTCTGTGCATATATAGTTTCTTTCTAGGAAGAGAATTACAGGGTCATGCTTAACTGTATAAGAAATTACCAAACAATTTTCTAGAATGGCTATAACATTTTATATTCTCACCAGCAGTGTATGAGAATTCCAATCATTTCATATTTTCAACAGTACTTGGAATTATCAGTTCTTTTTTAAAAAATTAGTCATTCTAATGAGTATAAGACAGTATCTTATTATATTTCTCTTATTCTTATTCTAAGCACTTTTTCATATACCTATTAACCATTCCTGGGTCTTCTTTTGTAAAATAAACTATTTAATACTTTTGCCCCCTTAAAAATGAGTTGTCTGCCTTTGGTTTTAAATAAATAAACTCTATTTTTAGGGTAGTTTTAGGTTTATAGGAAAGTGTGGAAAGCATAAATTTCTAATATTCCATCTCAATCCCCTCCACAAGTTCCTCCTATTATCAGCATCTTGCATGTATGCATGCATGTGGTATATGTGTTATAATTGATAAGTCAATAAGGATACATTATTAACTAAAGACCATAGTTTACATTATGTTCCACTCTTTATGTTGTACACTCTTACTCTTTATGTTGTACATTCTATGAGTATTGGTAAATGTATCCATCCATGTGCCCATCATTATATTATCATACAGAAATATGATCATATTTCTCCCTAAAAATCCTTAAAAAAAAAACATATCAGAAAATACCAACAATGCCGAAACCGGTTTGGCTCAGTGGATAGAGTGTCAGCCTGTGGACTGAAGGGTCCCAGGTTCGATTCTGGTCAAGGGCATGTACCCTCGTTGTGGGCACATCCCCAGTAGGGAGTGTGCAAGAGGCAGCTGATCGATGATTCTTTCTCATGGATGTTTCTAACTCTCTATCCCTCTCTCTTTCACTCTGTAAAGAGTCAATAAAATATATATTTTTTAAAAATAAAGAAAATACCAACAGTTGGAATTGTTGGAAAGCATGGTAAGAGTATGTTTAGCTTTGTAATGAATCACCAAATGTTTTCTAATGCTTGTTTATATTTTTCACTGTTAATTTTTTAGAATTATTTATATATTAATATATTCTTGAAACATATATTCTATTTATATATTCTAAAATGTTCGCCTAGCCTATATATTAGTCAATGGTATGTATACATTCAGTGGCTTTTCTATTCATTTTCTTAACAGAGTCTTTTGATGAGCAATTTTATTCATTTATGAAGTCCAATTTATAATATTTTTCTTTTATGAGTGGAAGTCTGGGATCTATCTCAGCTTAATGCTTATATGTGGAATGATGTAAGGCTAAAGGCTCATCTTTTTGCCCATATGGATATATAGTTTTTATAGAAGTGAACAATCTATACTATCAATCACAGTTTGCATTCCAAACATGACATCTTAATTTCTGAAAACAATTCTCCACTAAAGGCAATGAGGGCTCTTTGGAGAAATGGCTCATCCCAGAGTTAGAGCAGGAAAACTACAAGAAGATCCTGGAATATTGTATCAAACCAGAAAGAAAAACAAGTGCTCAAGGAACAAGGTAACCATGTCAATAGGACATAGGAGCAAGCTTAAAACACGTTCCCCCTTCAAATAATAGAACTTTGAGCCTCAACACAAATAAAGATAGTAATAGAATATAACATATAGAATAAAACAGAAATCCAAGGGTTCATACTGATAAAAATAAAGATATAAATAAAAAGGATTAAAAAATGCTTATTTTGAGTGGAATGCAAACTAGAATTAAATATTTTTTAATAAATACAAAATAATTATCTTAACTTTGGAGTGGGGAAACCTGGCAGAAACCATTTTAACCAATTGATAAAAGTTACCACCACCAGTAATGGACAAAAGCACACCATGTGCTTTCCAGTATGCTACATTGATAAAAAACAGTGTTACTTTCATGTTATTCCTGCCCAAAGTGCTTAATATGAATCTAATAATGGAGAAATACCAAGAACTAAGGGACACTTTGCAAGGTTACTACAAAGCCTGCATTCTTCAATACTGTCCCGAAAATGTATAGACATACTTTGAGTAATTATAAAGACAGTGCTTACTAAAATACATTTCATTTTCAAAATTGAGCTGTCAGCTGATAAAGTATGTATACATTTGGGGGTATACCTGTTTATATGTTGTAACTTTTTCTAATTAATGACAGCTAAATTAGAATGGTTTGTGGAAGGATATGTTGCCTATCATTCTCTTTTTTTCATTTTCTAGAGCTGGAATAAAATACTCATATTTTATGACAAAAAAAAAGATTAGCTAAATAATTTCAGGGGATTCTGGGGCAAGCTAGCTACATGGATAAAGAGAGGCTGTGTGGAAGACTAGCAAGGCAGCAAACAGTTGTCTGATACCTGGCCTTTGGTTGATTTGGGGACAGGGGAACGTTGATTTGATTTGTGAGAGTTAGATAAATGATATGGTTTCAGACTAAAGGCTATGGATTGCAGGGGAGATATAAACAACTTTGGCTTTTGGTCTGGGTCTGTAATTAATGGATACCAAACAAACAAAAACAGAGTCTAAGAAACAGAACAGGGCTGTAGATTCATAACATCATATTAATTCTTTAGATATGGAACTATGCTTTTATCTGTTGCATATCCTGAGTTTCTCCATGTTTCAGTTCTCTGCTGTCATGAAGTAAACTATCCCAAAATTTTGTGGCTTAAAGCAACTGCCATTTTATTAATTCATGAATCTGTCAATTTGGAATTCACTTAGGGCTTAGTTGGATTTCTTAATGTGGTACTACATTCACAGTTTACTGCTTTCATGGGATTGGGCATGGCTTTCTCTTCTGGGTCTCAGGATCCTAGCATGCCCATTCTTGTGCATGGTGTCTGCCACAGGATGTGTGTTCCTGATAGAAGCCTGGGTATTTTTTCCTGTAGAAGTGCAGCAGTATAGTAGAAGATAGGAAAATCCATGGGCAAGTGGAATGGGGAAACTGAGGCAATAAAATTAAACAAGGCCAAGCACTTTGGGTGGCTTGCAGCCAGATTGTGAATTACAAGACCTTATCTTCCCTAATCAAGGATACTAGTACTTGAGAGCAAATGGCTCATGCCCTCCTCCCTAGCCAGAAAATATGTAGTTTAAATCACCCTGGGAAAATAAAGAACAAAGACCTAATTAATGCCATTTGCACCAGCTAAACCCAAGGACCATATGAAGTCTGGGGGACAAATAACAAAAACAAAACAAAACAAAACAAAATAAAACAAAACAAAAACATTAAAGCCAGAGAGACCTAAGATAAAAGTAAAACAGACCAAAGAATAATCAATGTTATATTTGATAAGGGTTTAATCTCCAAAATGTATAGAGAATTCACACAATTTAACAAAAGGAAGATGAACAATCCAATAAAAACAAATTGGGCAAAGGACCCAAATAGACACTTTGAAAGTGGACAAACAGAAGGGCAAAAGACATATGAAAAAATGCTCAAAGTCACTAATCATCTGAAAGATGCAAATCACAACAACAATGTGGTACCATCTCACACATCTCAGAATGGCTATTATCAACAAATCAGTAAACAATAAGTGCTGGTGAGGATATGGAGAAAAATGAACCAACCCTCTTGCACTGCTGGTGGGAATGCAGACTGGTGCAGCCACTGTGCAGAACAGTATGGGGTTTCCTCAAAAAACTAAAAATGGAACTCCCATTTGACCCAATAACCCCACTTCTAGGACTATATCCCAAGAAACTAGAAACACGAATCACCCCTATGTTCATAGCAGCACAATTCACCATAGCTAAGATTTGGAAACAGCCTAAGGGTTTATCATCTAATCCAGATGAGTGAATTAGTAAACTGTGGTACATCTACACAATGGATTACTACATTGCTATAAAAAAGAAAGATCTCTTACCATTCGCAACAGCATGGATGGACCTGGTGACCATTATGCTGAGTGAAATAAGTCAGTTGGAGAAAGATAAATATCATATGAACTCACCATGTGGAATATAATGAATATAAAATGATGAACAAAAATAGATCTAGAGACATAGAAGCATTGAAGAGAGCATCAAACCTCAGAGGGAAAAAGGGGGGGGGGCGGTAAGAAATCAACCAAAGGACCTGTATGCACGCATATAAGTGTGCATACACATCTAACCCAAGGATACAGACTCTAGGGAGGTGAGAGTATGTCCTGGGGGAAGGAGGGGGACAGCTGGGGAGAGGTCAGTGGGGGAAAAAAGGAGACATATGTAATACTTTAAACAATAAAGAATTTTAAAAAGGAATAATAAAAACTCCTCTACACGCACATTTAATTCATCACCATATTTAAAATGCACCTGGAAAGCTGATGAACATTCTACAGAAATCATCTCCTAAAATTCTAGCTTGCAGGAAAAAAAAAAAAAAAAAGATAAAAAGCCCTCAGGACAAAGACTTAAAGCGGGCTCACTCTTCAAGCAGTGGTCGGCAAACTCATTAGTCAACAGAGCCAAATATCAACAGTACAAAGATTGAAATTTCTTTTGAGAGTCAAATTTTTTAAAAGGTAAACTTCTAATAACACCACTTCTACAAAATAGACTCGCCCAGGCCATGGTATTTTGTGGAAGAGCCACACTCAAGGGACCAAAGAGCTGCATGTGGCTTGCAAGCTGCAGTTTACTGACCATGGCTCTATAGAGCAGCGTTTTTCAACCGCTGTTCCGCGGCACACTAGTGTGCCGCGAGATGTTGCCTGGTGTGCCGTAGGTGCAGACAAGACAAGAATTTTATAATTTTTCACTATTTTGTTTACTTAATATTTCATAATAAAGTAATTATAAAATACTTTCTTTGTGTTTATTTGATTCCTATTCAAGAGAATTACTTTATATATAGTCAATATAGGCACAGAGTTAAATTTTTTAACATTTTCTAATGGTGGTGTGCCTCGTGATTTTTTTCATGAAACAAGTGTGCCTTTGCCCAAAAAAGGTTGAAAAACACTGCTCTAGAGCATGCCCATGTTCCTTCCTGGCCATGAAAGTTTTTATTTCTAAGGGTCCTCAAGAGTCTTGCCGCCAGGGAAGCAGTGGGCAGCAGCAGCAGCTCCTCCCAGCCTCACCCCAGATCCTGTCTCCAAGGCACCCTTTTCTCTGACTTCCCAGTGAGCTAGCAGCAGCCCCGCCTGGGTTCACTTCTTTCCTGTAACATTTCCTATAACAAAGCAGAGCACTGCCTAGGCTCTCCCCTGTTGTGTAAGTTCTCCCCTAATTCCTTCCTTTGTTTCACTGTCCCCAGCATTGATAAACACACTCTCAAATCCATCTCTGACTCCTGTTGTAAAAATCTTTCCTACAGGAAGTCAAAGACCCACACACTAGAGGCTGGCCTGAGGCAGACCTGCTCTGGGTCCCTGTCCTATAACAGAAGTGTCTGGACATTGGAAGTGGAGCTAGACACTCACTGCCGCACCAGGCAGGGCCACCCGCTACCCTGTGAATAGGCAGGATGGCTGGAAACCTATCTCTGACCTTTCCTGTCCCTTCATTCCATCCACTGAGCATTTATGCAGCACCTAGTAAACACTTTCAGATGATGAAGGTAAAAGGATAAGTGAAAGAGGGTCCTTGGCCTCAAGGGGCTTCTCATCTAGTGGGGGAACTCATGTCACCGCAGAGTCCAAGGGATCCATACTCCCTCTTACCTGCTCTTTTTCCTGCCCAGCCTTTCAGCAAGGGGATCCCTCCTCCTCTGCCTGCTTGGACTTTCTGTTTTTCATCTATCTCTCACCCTCTCACTTCCATGGATGCCCATTCAATTCTATTGTAAAAGGACTAAAGGGGGTTTTTAAATAAATTATTTAGCCAATTCTATTATGTCTGACATCATTTTACGATGGAGACTGATTAATGATCAGAGAGAGAACATCCTGGACAGTGTGAAGAGTATTTTTTGTGCAGCCACCACTTCTAATTTTTATTTCAACATCTGTGCTCTGAGATTCTTTCATCTACCAAAGATTTATGGAGCTTCTTACTCTGGGCCAGGCGCTTTTCCAGGCATTAGGAATAGAGCAGCTACCAGTGCTAAAATCTCCACCCACATAGACTTACATTCTAAAGTGGAGGCAGATTGACAAAGTTCTAATGAGATGATGGCTGCTGGTATGGCAAATGCTATGCAAAGAAATGCAGCCTTGTAAGTGAGTATAGATTGCTGGCAGAAAAGAAGGTGCTCTGATAGATGAAATGATCAGGAAAATCTTTTCTAAAAATAGTGGGAGAAGGAGTCAGGCAGCTAACGGGGGAGAGTCCTTGCTAGGCAGAAACAATATATAAAGTACAAAGATCCTGAGATCAGAGCTGCTTCTTATGTGTGAGACTCAGCAGGGAGGACATTGTAATTAGAGCAGAGCAGGAAATGAAAAGGGGCATAGAGAGTTAGGCAGGGCCTCCTGGGCCAAGAGCAAGACTTTGCTTCTTTGGGTGAGAAGGAAAAAAACTTTGGAGGGTTTTGGGCAGGGGAGTAAAGAGATCTAACTTTTGTTCTAAAAGATTCCTATGCCTACTCTGTAGAGACTATATGCATTGTAGGAAGAGGAGAGTGAAAGCTAAGAGATTAATTGCATCAATCAGGTAAGAAATAAAGGTTGCAATCAGGATGGTTGGTAATAGAAGTGACAAAAAGTGATTAAACTGGGGATATATTTTAAAAGCCGAGCCAACAGTTGGCTCTAAGGGCTTGGGCACAATTCAATTGTCAGAAAATATTTCAATAATCACATTCTAAATAGAAAAACAAAACCATTTAAAAACACAAGTCTTCATTGTGAAACAAAAATAACATCCAGTAACCAAGAGACATAATATTTAGGACATGAAATAGTCAAAATTACGAAGATGCTTGCAAATGGTTACTGGATAGTTTTGCAGAACTTTTTATACTTCACTACTTAGAAAAATAAAAATAAGAAAGGTCAGAGATACACAATATTATTTCCCAACTAAAGAAAAAAAAATCCCTGTTTAAATATTTTGTTTTATCTTAAAGACAGGGTGCCTGCGTGGGGGTGGGGGTGAATAATCTTTCATAACTGAAACAATATGTGACCCCCACTGTTGAGGCCAGTAGTGCTAATATCTACTGGGTGTATGAGATTTAAATAAGCAAGAGACTGTGTTAAACATCGCACAAACGGAATTTAATGGCCACAGGCCCACCAAAGGGTACTGAATTGTGTGAGTAGGTTGCGTCGCAGAGTAGTTAATTCTTTAAACTTGGGCAGGTTGGCCTTCTCTGAGACAAAGATTTTAACGCTTGCTAGATCCTGGCAAATGCAAGTCCCGCCTGAAGGGAGGCTGCTGCCTGCCTTTATTTGTGAGACTAGAGAACCACAGTACTGGACCTCGGCTCCGCCCCGCCCCGCCCACGCCCCGCCTTCTCCATTACGTCACCTAAGCCCCGCCCTCTCCCTGGGGCCCCGCCCCGCGCTGCGTGAGCGTCTGCCCAGGACACGCCCCTCGCCCCTCCTCCTCGCCCCGGAACCTGGGCGGCGCCTGCCTGCGTTTTGGCCTCAAAAGCGCCTTTGTGGGCGGAACTTGCGCAGCCGCTGGGACCTCTCCATCCTCCGCCACCGAGTCTCCGTGGACACGCACTTCCTGCGCGGCCTTGGAGCGCACCTTCTCCGAATCCATCCGAACCCGAAGCGAGCCTCGCTGTTCCGTTCCGAGCTGTTCGCCATGGTGGACGAGCTGGTGCTGCTGCTGCAGGCTCTCCTGGTGAGGCACCGCGCCCTGAGCATCGAGAACAACCAGCTGATGGAACAGCTGCGCCTGCTGGTGTGCGAACGGGCCACCCTGCTGCGCCAGGTACGTCCGCCCAGCTGCCCGGTGCCCTTCCCCCACACGTTTGATGGCGAGACCTCCCGTCTCCCCGAGTTTATCGTGCAGACGACATCTTACATGCTGGTCAACGAGGACCGATTCTGCAACGACGCCATGAAAGTGGCATTCCTGATCAGCCTGCTCACCGGGGAAGCGGAGGAGTGGGTGGTGCCCTACATCGAGATGGATAGCCCCCTCCTAAGCGATTACCGGGCCTTCCTCGAGGAGTTCAAACAGTGCTTTGGCTGGGATGAGGAAGAAGACGACGATGACGACGAAATAGAGAATTACTAGGCCCTGAGACCCTAGGGCCTACGTGGGGGGGGGGGGGGGAGTGAAGCCTGCAAGCCACCCCCCATTTTCCTCCGCCCCTCCCTGAGCCACCATGCTCCCCCTAGCCCTCCCTTCTCCTCTACCCTTGCTCTCCGCTTCCCTCCCGCATCCCCAGTAGTGCTTGTCTTTGTTTCAAGAATTGTGCTTCAGTTTC
Source organism: Pipistrellus kuhlii (assembly GCF_014108245.1). Classification (NCBI taxonomy): domain Eukaryota; kingdom Metazoa; phylum Chordata; class Mammalia; order Chiroptera; family Vespertilionidae; genus Pipistrellus; species Pipistrellus kuhlii. The sequence goes on along the minus strand of NW_023425504.1, from coordinate 4,312,463 downwards.
CTGCTGCTGGGGCTGGGAGTTATCTCTGAAGCATGCTGCCACCCATTGTGGCCTGCCCCAGGATGCACCCCTGCTACTTTGGACTGTGTCCTGAGCCCAGCTATCTGGCGAATCCCTGTTACATATAAACTGGCCTATGCACAGCCCTGCATCTGCCCAGAGACACTACACCATGATCCACTACATTCCAGCAACAGACCACCACCGCCTTTGGAGAGAAGGAGCAGCCTAGAAGATGCCTGAGTCGACTACCCCTCCTTGGACATTGATTTGGACATCTCACCAACCCCTGAAGGGGCCAGTCTTTCAACCTGGTTAGTTCATTTCCAGAGTCCTCCCCTCCCCCCCGCCAGATTGCTGCTGGAGTCTACTATGCCTGGCAGCCAAATTGTTGACATTTCTTTTCTCCTATGCGCCAGTTCTGCATAGCTGTCATTTTCCCTTAAAAACTGCAGTAGTCCCACAGATGTGTGTGCATTTGGACAAAAATGCTAAAAACAAAACAAGCAAAAACAGGTACTCAGCCCTGCTTTCAATACTACCTTGCAAAAAGCACTTGTGTTCTTCTCAATAAAAATCAAGCACTACGGAAAAAAAAAAAAAACCATCAGTGTCTTTTAATGGTTAAGAGTTATCACTGGCCTCTAATCTCTCTACCCTGACTTTCATTATTCCAACTGAGGTCAGGGAACCTAGTTGAATCTTATTATCCCCACTTTCATCTCTAGGCTGCAGAGAACAGGTAACACAGGAATTTATAGGAATTCTGGTGTTCCTGAGGCCAAGGCATTTCTTATTGGTGAAAGGAATGGCCTCTGGGGCCTCCAGGGTGGTATGTGTAAAGGATAGCTGAGTGCGTAGCACACCATCCCAAATTGGGACACTTTTGAGAATGAAAGAGGGCATTATTAATCATTAGACTAGGACATCAGGAATAAATCTGGATACATACAATATTTTTACCTTCCTAAGCCTTTAATTTCCTTAACACTGCTAGGGAAATTCTGCCCATTAATCATTATTGCTTGTGGGGTGCTATTGACTTTAGGCTTTAGTTAACAATGGAGAACATTATTTTAATGCCCCTTTCAGCTGTTTGAGCTAACATTAAATTATGCATCCTGGGGTAAATGCACCCATAATAAATAGAGCCTGGTCTTAATTCATCTTCCTTAGGCTGACACACTTAGAATCCTCACCTCCACATGTGTCCCAGATATCCTGCCTGTGAAAATTGGCAAGATGCTGGGCTGTCTCCTGAACTTGACCTTACCCTGCTGAGCTATGCTGAAGTCTTGTGGGCCTGGGGGGCTTGGAGACAGTGAGGGAGTCCAGTGGGTGCTAAGAAAAATCTGCATGCCTTTGAGAGGTCATTATCCCAGTTTGTTATTTAAAATTTAAATCAGAGACCCTTGGTTGAGGGGTTGTGGGGAGTACCTCTGCCAGCCAGGAACTTTTGGGTGGCAGGGTCTCAGGGCCTAGTAGTTATCTAGTTCTCATTCTCACCCATATATGCCCAAGTGTCATTGTACCATATTTGGAGCCAACTCTACCTTAGGACCTCTAGTGAATTGAGATAATAAATTTCCTTATTGTTTGAGGCCTTTGGGGGCTGGGTTTTTGTTTGTATTGGTAAACCTCACTGAGGCTTAAATGAAATACTTGTCATCCTATTGGTCACACCCATGAGATATTTAGAACTGTCCCTACTACATGGTGAGCACTCAGTAAACATTGGCTGCTACTTCCAGGCCTGGGAACCAAAGTTTCACTTGGAAGCAGGTCTCTTGCTATGAGCCTGGCTTTAGTTGCTATGAACAGTGGCAGAGCAGGCACAGGGAGAGTGGAAATGAGTGTGTGGTCTCATTTACTCTTCGGGATCTGTCATGAAGTCACAGAGAAGCCAGTGTACTTGGTGAGCAGGCAACGTCCAGGGCAGCAGTTACTTCTTGGGCTTAGAAAAATTGTTTCTAGAGGGTATGACTTAGAAAAAGAGGCTGAGGCCCCAGTTGGGGGTTCATGTGGGAAAGTGGGCAACAGCTAAAAGGTAGGTAAAGAGCCCAGCAAGACCAAAAATCACTCACTCAAAAATTACCAGTCGGTTAGGGAGAGGTGGGGGAGAAAAGAGGTCAACTGAAGGACTTGTATGCATGCATATAAGCATAAACAATTGACACAAAACACTAGGGGGGAGGGCATGTATGGGAGTGGGGTGGGGGGGCAATGATAAGATATATATATATATATATATATATATATATATATATATATATACACACACACACACACACACACACACACACACATACATACATATAATAACCTTAATAAAAACTGAAAATTATCAGTGGTCTAGGTATATAAAAGGAGTTAGCGGTAAATGAAAGGAGGCTAAAATCCTCATAATGAGTCTAGTTTGTTGTTTCTCTGGTGCCTAGCAGTAGAACTGGGAAGATAAGTAACTACAGGCACCGTCCAGAAAGAGAATCAAGACTGTGATTAGATCTGGGAGTGACCTTTTGGGGTGGAAGTTGAAGAGGAGTAGATGAGATTTATTCCCCACCATCAAACCAAGTGAGCACAAGCTCTATAAGGGAAGGAAAATCTGTGGTGAGTGAGGATACCATGCCAAGCAGCATCTGAATAGCATCCATGAGAGCCAGGCCAAGAAGCTTGTGAGATCGGAAAGCTGCTTGCTGAGAGAGAGAGAGAGAGAGAGAGAGAGAGAGAGAGAGAGAGAGAGAGAGAGAGAGAGAGAAAGGAGAGAGAGAGAGAGTCTGTGGTCAGGTATGGAAGAGCATATTATGCTGTGAGCTGCAGAGAATGATAATGGGAGAATCTGGCTCTACCACTTAGGAAGGAATTCATGATAGTGCCTTAAGGCAAAGTACAAGACAACAGAGAAGTAAATCAGCATGTCTAAAGGTAAAAAGTACAACTTAGATGGAAACTATTAAGAGTGGTTGGAGCCAAACAGGTTTGGCTCAGTGGATAGAGCATCAGCCTGTGGATTGAAGGGTCCCTGGTTCTATTCTGGTCAAGGGCATGTACCTTGGTTGCTGGCACATCCCCAGTAGGGAGTGTGCAAGAGGCAGCTGATCAATGATTCTCTCTCATCGATGTTTCTAACTCTCTATCCCTCTCTCTTCCTCTCTGTAAAAAATCAATAAAATATATATTAAAAAAAAAAGAGTGGTTGGAAATGTTGAAATAGCAAATGCAAACTTCAAACTCCTGAATTCTCATCTTGGGCTTTAATGGTCATTGAAGTTATGCTATTAATGGAATGAAATTAATCATAATAAAGATTATAATAATTTAATCATTCAATCTACTGGTGTATCTTTGTATTTTTCTAATCATTTGAATAGGTCAGCACTGCTACCCATTCTGTATTGCTGTTTTGCAGGATGGTATATAAAGCTAGAAGTACATTATGCTCAATGTGTTTGGTTATTTTCTCCTATTACAACATAGTGAAAACTTCAGTGATCAGAAAATAGGCAGACTAGAAGAAGACTTACTGTTAAAATTAATGGGATATTTATTTTTTAACAAATGACCTAATTTTTTTTCTAGATTCTTAAGGCAATTAAAACAAAGCTAATAAAGGGTTATTTATATGAGGTCCTGAGAATGTTTTCTTCAATGGATCATTAGGGTGGGATAATTGTATGAAGCATATTTATTATTTGCTTTGAAATGTGAATTTTGCTATAGTAGTGTTAAAAGTGTCTGGTTGTTTGCATCCTAGAGTAGTCCAAGTGTATTATTCCTTGTAGTCTTATGTTCATTTAGTTCTAAAGGTAGATACAGTGAACTATTACCTATTTGGTGTCCTTCCACAGTGCTGCTAACTACCTACTTTCTTTAATGAAAATCTGATCACACACAACCCCCCTTGCATTTTTATCTTCCTGTCTGAAATGCCTCTGTAGGATTTTTTTCCTTCATCTTCAAATGTTCTATTGCCCAGAGACATATTTTTAAGCAATGTAATTAGCCTGAGACAGGTAATACCTTGCTTGAAGTCATAATTATGAGTAGCATAGCAAGATTTGTTAATGGAGCAGAAATCCTATGCTGGATGAATTGGGGGGATTGTGGTGAGACACTGCCAAGGGGGTTTTCAGAATAGCAATGTTTGTACACCTCCCTTTCTCTCCTCAGGGCCTGCTATCTGATATAATCAATGAGAATTTAATATTTCTTATTATGGTTTGTACAAGATTTGCATCCTTCCTCCTCCTTCCTCCCCAAATGACAAATGATTTCATCCACAAAATTGCATTAATATTTTTCTTTTATTTTAGCCAAAGTCCACAGTCAGTTTAACTGAATTTCCAGTCAGTTCAGAGTAATTCAGTCAACTCAAGATTTAGAAAAAACAAAAGAAAAACACAACCAAAACACTGTTACATGACTATTTATATGCCTCATTTTAAATCTTTAGTTCTAAAACAAATATTACCAGTAAAAGAAAACAAAGCAAATTATATTTCATTGGTAATTGAAGTAATTGTGTTATTTTTTTTACTAGGGTCCGAGGTTGGCTGGCTGAGGGGAGGGATCACGGGAGGTTGGCTGCCAGCTCCAAGGAAGGAGCCATGTCCATTGCCACACACCCCGGTTCCCAGTCTTAGCCCAGAGCCCAAAGGCCCTGGCACGGTCAGGAGAGAAGTATACCGTCACTGGGCTGGGTGCAGAAGGAATGGATGCCTATGCCGCTCTGTCACCGCGTGGTTCCCTGCCTCCCTGCCTCCTTACCTTGCCTCCACTGTGGCGGGTGGGGGCCCCTAGGGAAGGGAGAGGACAGGAGCGAGAAAAACTCTTGTGTGAAGGGCTGGCTTTCAATAGATCACAGCAAGGGATCTCTCTGCTACATATGAAACCCTGACCCAGAAGCCTGTCATCTACAAATGGTTTAGCACCAGGGGCTGATGGGGGCCCACCAAGGGGAGGGACTACAGGTGGTTGGCCCACTGCCAGAGGTTGGCTGTGGTAGCGCACTGACCAACAGTGGGTAGCTCCTACGTTGAGTGTCTGCCCCCTGGTGGTCAGTGCGCATCATAGAGACTGGTCTTCTGTCATAATGGTTGCTTAGGCTGTTATATATATAGACTAGAGGCCCAGTGCATGAAATTTGTGTTTGGGAGGGTCCCCTCAACCTGGCCTGAACTCTCTCCAATGCAGGACCCCTAGGAAGATAGGGCCTAAACTGTCAGTTGGACATCCCTCTTGTAATCTGGGACTGCTGGCTCCTAACCACTAACCTGCCTGCCTGCCTGCCTGATCACCCCCAATCACTCTACCTGCCTGCCTGATGCCCCCACCTGCCTCTGCTTGCCACCCTGATCACCTCCTAACTGCACTCTGCTGGCCTGGTCACCCCCTAACTGACTCCTGCCGGCCTGGTTACCCTTTAACTGTCCCCCTGCTGTTCTAGTTGCCCCCTAACTGCCCCCCCCCCACCAGCCTGATTGCTCCTAATTGCCTCTGCCTCAGCCTCCATCACCATGACTTTGTCCAGAAGGAAGTTGGACGTCTAGAAGATGTCCAGTTGACCCAGTCTAATTAATATTACCCTTTTATTAGTATAGATTCACTTGTTCTATTGATACAGATAATTGCATAGCATATAGGAATTTTGCAACTGCTTATTTGAAATTACACAATTAAATTGTTAACACAAAAGTAGAGAGAATAATAAAATGAGCCTTCATAAACCTATCCCTGGAATAAAAACTTGCTAACATTTTTGCTTAGTTTATATCTTATAATTGTTATGGAATATTTTAAAACAATCCATAATGTCATAATTACATAAACTGAAATCAACAATTACTCCTTAACATTTAATATTCAATTTTATTCAAATATTCCAGTGTCTTAAAAATATATTTTATATTTTTTATTATTATTTAATCCTCACCTGAGGATATTTTTCTGTTGATTTTTAGAGAGTGGAAAAGAGAGGGAAAGACAGAGGAAATATTGATATGAGAGAAACACATCGATTAGTTGCCTCCTGCATGAGCACTGACCTGGGACTGGGTCAGGAAAGAGCTTGCAGCTGAGGTATGTACCCTTGACCAGAATCAAACCTGAGACCCTTTGGTCCAGAGGCCAATGCTCTATTCCCTGAGCCAAACTGGCTTGGGCAAAAACAATGTCTTTTTAATTATTTGGTTGAATTATGTTTCAAAAAATGTCAACACATTAGGTTTACATATATCTGAATTCTCTTATAATTGGTAACAGTTCTCCTTAACCCTTATTTGCCCAGCAATTTATTTGTGGAGGAAACCAGGTCATTTGTCCTGTGGAATTTTGTATTTCCTACTAGAGGCCAAGTGCACGAATTCATGCATAAGTGGGGTCTGGCTGGCCCAGCCCAAATCACTGGATTGGGGCCAGACCTATTGGGAGAAGGAGATGGCAGGAGGTTAGCAGGGTGGCCTGCCCCATCAGGATGTATCAGAGCTGGGCTACCTAGGGGGAGGGACCATGGGCAATTGGCCTGTGGGCCCTGTCCCCAATTGAGGTGGGGGGGGTTGATAGGGGTGGAGCTGGCAGGGGAGAGGAGCCATGGGCTGATTCGGGTGGTGGGGGTCCATTGGGGGCAGGGCTGGCTTGGGGGAGAGGTTGCAGGAATTTGGCTGGCTGGCCTGCCCTCTATTGGGATGGGGGGGGGATCAGGGGCAGTTTGGCCAGGGTGTGGTCTATGGGCTGATCAGGGTGGGGTGGGCTGATGGGGGTGGAGTCAGCTGGGGGGAAGGGCCATGGGTGGCATTGGCCAGCCACCCTGCCCTCAATTGGGGTGGGAGAAGCCAATCAGGGGCGGGGTGGCTGGGGGGAGGCACCCAACCCCCTGATAAGGCCAGTTTGCTGGCCGAAGTGGGCATCATAGGAACCAGTCATTCCAGTTTATAGTGTTTTGTTTGCATTATAGATAGATAGATAGATAGATAGATAGATATAGATAGATATATAGATAGATATATAGATATATAGATATATAGATATATAGATATAGATATAGATATGGATATAGATATAGATATAGATATAGATATAGATATAGATATTTGCTTTATTCTCATACCTTGCCTAAATTTCTCTTGGGTTGTTGATGTTTCTTTTTCATTTTTTTTAGAAGTGCTTTATTTATTAGGGGTCTGTAACAAATTAAATATTTATATGCATTTTGTCATTTGCCTTTTCATATTTTAATGATATTTTAGGCTCTTATGAAAATATTATTTCCATTTTCCACTATCTCGTCACATTTCTGTTTTTTTCAATTTATTTGCTTCAATTCTTTTAGTGTTTATACATGTAAATACTGTATATACTCAATTTTATTCTATTATTTTTCAGATATGAATGATTTCTTTTGACCCTCAACCATGAAAGATACAAAGAAAAACTCAAATACATAGTAATACTTTTCCCTATCAATTTTGTAAGTTATAATACATTATTTCTATGTTGTCAGTGTTTGTAAAATTTATGGTTTCCTGTGAGCATACTCCCTATGTGTTTATTCTTAATACATCAGATAAATGAATGAAATCATTACTGTCTTATCCACTTTTCATTTAATTTCTTTTTGTTAGCTAGGTGTTTTGTGTGTTATTTTCTATTTTAGTGGTTTCTTTAACACACACACACACACACACACATAGAATCTATATGCTTTGAGTTTTTGAAGGTGAGTTCATGGGGCACATTTTCTTTTCTTTCATTGCTCCATTAACTTTTAGTGTTGAATGTTATTTTGTAGAAGTTTGAGGCCATTCTAATATGTTTTCACTCATAATTTATTTGATACATTATTGAGTTCTGGATACTTTTAAAATTTTGAATAGGATATATCTAAGTGTTATTCATTCTTTGTAGATTCGAGACCTGACTTATTTATGCAAAGCTTTCTTAATCGTGTCTTTAAATGTAAATAATATAGTTCAGCTGGCATGGCTCAGTGGTTAAGTATCTACCTATGAACCAGATCATGGTTCAATTCCTGGTTAGGACATATGCCCAGATTGCGTGCTCGATACCCAGTGTGGGGCATGCAGGAGGCAGCTGGTCAATGATTCTCTATCATCATTGATGTTTCTATCTCTCCCTTTCCCTTCCTCGCAGAAATGAATAAAAATATTTTTAAATAAATATGAACAATATATACTTGATATTTATGTTGAACGATCTTTACTTCCTTTCTAGACTTTAAATTTTTTCCAGCTTTCAAATGTTTTCTTCATTTCCAATTTATTCTGCTCATTTTTATCAATCTCATTCTCTATATCCTTTACAATGGATTCAGGAGTAACTTGTCATTCTTTGTGCTGCTTCCAATTTGGCTATATTTCTGTAATAGTTTCCTTTCACTTCTTGGCTGAGTGCTGCCAGCTCAGGTTTTAGCTCCCATTGACTCTGCATATTCCTAAATCACATACTAGTAGTATATCTGATTTGTTCTCTTGCTGTATAGCTATGATTCGTTTATATGTTTAAGTTGATGGTAATATGATATGTTCACATGTGTTTCCTGGCAGTAGTTTTCTAAGGGGATGTTATTTGCTATTTTTGTCCTGTTCCTTCACTCCTTTGAGTGTTCTATGATCTATTCAGTATCTTGTTTACTTCCTAGTAATGTTACTTTTTCTCAGTTAAGAGCAGATAAAGTCAGCCTTCTTTGTTCCTTTTAGTCCAGTTCCAACACCATTTCTCTGGCAGAAATAACTCAATGTTCATCACTTTTACATTGCATGCTTCCTGTTTTCCAGAGATAAGACATGACCCTTGACCCCATATTTTAACATTTCTTGGGTCATTTTAATAACATTTTATTTTCATTGTACCTGAATGTACCTAGATCAGTGATTTTCAACCATTTTAATCTCATGGCACACATAAACTAATTACTAAAATTCTGCAGTACACACAAAATATATATTTCTGCCGATCTGACAAAAAAAATAGGTATAATTTTGATTCATTCTCACTGGACAGCTATTGTTGTGTTAGCTGTTGTCATATTTTATTTGACAATCTAAGGGAAGAGAGGTCAGTGCCCCTAACTAACTAGTCAGGTATTGTATGCTTTAAAAATTCTCTCAGCATACCAATGTGCTGCAGTCTACTGGTTGAAAATCACTGACCTACATAGATGATACATGACATTATTTTCAGAGTCAATATTCTGTACTTTCTGTTCTCGCCCCTGCTGCTCAGTACTTCTGATGTCCAAATCACCTGAAATTGTCTGTTCCTAGGAAGTGTCAAGCTAACTTTTGGGAGGGATTGAATAAGACTCAGCTTTGGGGTTGGGAGAAACTCTCTCTCTTTATCTCTTAAGTTTCAAAATTAAGGTCAATTTTGCTATCAGCTTTTTGGAACAACTTTTTATCCCCCGTGTAGCAAGAAGGAAAATGGAAGGGTCATAGTCATCTGTGGAGGACAGGAGCTGCATATGGCAGAAATATGATCAATATTATATGGAAAAAAGAAATATGTTATTCATTGGAATAAAAAGTGAGGAGAGTGAAATTAGTATCAGAAAATGAATCTTAGATGAGATAAACAAGTATATATGGAAAGATTTTTTTGTTGTGAATCAAGAATGGATTGTTTGGATTGTTATTTACACATTGCTTGAGTTCAATGAGAATAACTTTGATACCTGTTGTGACTTTTTCATAGATTTACTTTGCAAACCCTAGACTGCTACTTGACTATACTGATTATAAAATTCTGTACCTATGTCATGGGGGCAATTATATCTCAGGACTAATATTTTAAAAAAATACTACCTAGTATATTATCTGGTAATCAATAAATGTTAACTTTATTATTTTCTTCAATAGATGTTATTTAGTAAAATTGTAATATAAGATTAACTGTCATAGTAGACATGTGTACTGGTAGAATGACACTGATATTGGGGGATTTACTGTGTTGGAAGAAAATATTTCCAACACCTTAATATAAACACAGTAATATCAGAGAGAAATTTCCTAGAGTTCATATTAAGAACATGTGAATAGCATTTGACACTTTAAAAGTCACTTGTTTTCATTTTTTTATTTGTGACTCATACCAACTCAGTGAAGAGGTATTTTTATTTACATTTTTAACAGTATTTCCTAAATATACTATTAATTTATATGAAAATTTTATTTTTCAGTACTTATGGTTTCAATTGGTTTCGTGTTATAATTGAAGTGAAGGCAATGGCAGTTCTCTTTTAATCTCCTTAGTGACAATGCTCCTAATGTTTTCTTATTCACATATATATATACACATAAATATACATTTGTGCATTGTATATGTGCATGATGTTATTTTATATCACAGTGTTAAATTATGTGCAGCCTATTTTTCCCTTAGATTCATTAAAATGGTGAGTAAATTAATTTTCTCATATTAAACTATCCCTGCATTTCTGAAATAAATCCAATTTTATCATAATATCTTTTTGCCTTTAATGTGTGACTTGAATCTGCTTGCTAATATAATTAAAAATTTTTCATTGGTAGTTATGAGATTGGCCTGCAATTTTCCTGTTTGTGTTTTCATCAGGTTTATTTATCAATAGTATGCCTCTTTCATTAATACAATGAAAGTTTTCCTTTTACTATGTCCTGGAAAAATTTAAGTAGCAGAAGATTAAGTCACATCCAGTTTCAATTTAAAATCTATGTGAACAGGATAATCACTGCAATGTTAGTACATCAAAATTCTTCAGTGAAATATAGTATGTGCTATTTGAAAGTACTTTGTTTATTAAATAGTTTATAAGAAGTTTAATAATAGTACATTATAGTTAATATTTAAATACCCTGTTTCCCTTAAAATAAGACAGTGTCTTATATTAATTTTTGCTCCCACAGATATGCTAGGTCTTATTTTCAGGGGATGTCTTATTTTTCCATGAAGAAGAACACAGTGCACATTTATTGTTAAATGAAAATAAAAGAAATTTATTACCTGTATACAGTACGGTAGTATGGTAGTTGTCAACACAAACCAGACAAACTGTGAATCCTACAGTATCAAGAATTTACTCATTTATTCAATGACAATCATGTCATCATCTTCTGGAACATCATCATAACAATCCAATTCCTGAATTTCCTGGTGAATTTCTTGTGACTCCATTTCTTTCAGAATCAGTGGACCAAATCTCTCATGTTTAGCCTAGGGGGGCCCTTATTTTCGGGGGGATGCCTTATATTTCACTCAGAAGGAAACCTGTAAGTAGGTCTTATTTTTGGAGGATGTCTTATTTTTGGGGAAACACGGTAATTAATAATTCAATAAATTATTTAATACTTTTATATTATATGGGTTGATCTTTAATTTTATGAATCTATTATTATACCCATTTTATGGATAAGGAAACTGAGGTTCAAGAAGGATTAAGTAGCTTGCCCAAGCCACACACTAGTAAGCAGCAATAGGAGAACTCAAACTTAGCTCTACTGTTTTCATAGACTCTGTTTATTCCATACTGCTTTCATGAAATCTAGTTCACTGTCTTATGACAACAGTTGGCTAAACAGTATACTACCAGTTCTCCTTACAAGTAGTATCCATGGATTCATCGTGATAGAAGACAGTAATATGTGTATATTTGTTTGGATAATCATTCTCTCATTTTCTCTCTCTCTCTCTCTCTCTCTCTCTCTCTCTTTCTCTCTCTCTCTCTCTCTCTCATTCACACACACACACACACACACACACACACACACATACACACACATATATATCCTTCAGAGGAAATTATAGGAAAATATTACTTTGAACCATTAATTCATAAAATTCAAATAACCTCTTAGCATATATACAGTTATGATTTGGGGAGCATGGTTCCATTCATAGCAAATCCTCAATTTACTCATCTATCTAATGACGTTAATTATATTGGCTATAAGTCATCAGCCATTTTGAAGACAGCTTTATTAAAAATAAAACCAGCCAGGCCAGTATTGCTCAGTTGATTGATCATTGCCCCATGTACCAAGAGGATGCAGGTTTAATTCCTGGTCAGGGCACATGTCCAGGTTGGAGGCTCAGTCATCACTAGGGGGTGTGCAGGAGGCAGCCGATTGATATTTCTATCTCATTAATGTTTCTATATCTCTCTCTCTCCCTCTCCTTTCTTTTATCTCTAAAATTATTAAAAATATATTTTAAAAAATAAATAAAAGTAAAAACTAAAACAAATAAAAGCTGAAATGAATAAAAATTCCAAACAAGTGTAAGAACAGATTTTAAATGATGCCAGATGCTTTCTACAATGTATTAAAATTCCAGGAACAACATAGTACATAATCTCTTGTACAATAATGTGATAACTTGCATTGAAGTAATTAGGAATGGGAAAATGTAAGTGTAAACTTTAATTAATATAATAATATAATATAATATAATATGATTAATATAATTAAAATAATTAATATAATATAACTCTATATATAAAAGTGCAGTGATCAAATGGCAGAACGACCAGAACAACCAGTCGATCAGTTGCTATGACATGTACTGACTCTCAATGCAAGAGCTGCTCCCTCGTGCTCAGCTGACCAAGATGAGTAGCACTCAGAGGACTTGTCCACAGCCACTCAGCTGACTGGGATGAGTGGCGCTCCCACAGCGGGAGCAGCCACTCAGAGGGCGGGTCCACAGCCACTTGGCTGACCAGGATGACCAGCACTCCCATAGCAGGCCACTCCCTTCAGGGCATGCCGCCCACCAGTGCACTAATCCAGGCACCAGGTTCTAGTATAATCTATAATAAAAAAAAACACATAATATGCTAATTAGACTGGATGTCCTTTTGGATGAAAATGCAGCAGACAGGGGTTGAGGCAGAGGCAGCAGAGGACCTTATCTGCCATGGTAGAAGAGGTGGGGACCAAGGTAGAAGAGGCAGAGCCCCCCGACTGTGGCCACAAGGGGGTCTGAGCTCCTTGCATGAATTTTGCACATTGGGCCTATAGTATAATCCTATATAATAGTACAGGAACATGCAAATTATCTGAGACGCCCTCATGGGTAACAACTCACAGAAGTGGGTGGGCGTGGCTGCGTACTGATCAAGGCCGGGCAACGTGAGGCTGCGTAAAATAAAATAAAATAAAATAAAATAAAATAAAATAAAATAAAATGCTTCACATGGCCTAAAGCACAAACATCCCAGCAGATAACTCAATGCAGGTTATTGTGTAATCACAATGATTACATAGTACATCACAATGATTACACAATATTGATTACAAAATAAACTTATTTTCAGCAAAAAAAAATAAAAAATAACATCTTCATTTAAAGATGCCCCAGTAAGGCTGCTGAGGCTTTCATCTGTCCCTTTCTACACCAAAGATGACAGGGTTCAATGAGGAAGGGCTCCAGTTTCATTTTCTCAGCACCCAGCTAGGAGGCCTCCCTAGGGTGGCTCTCCCCTCCAAGCCCTGCACAGGACGGGTGCTTTGCTCCTGCCCAGGAGCCCTGAAGGAAGGTGGAGTGAAGTGCTTTCCCTCAGGGACCCCACTCTCACTGGGAGTATGGAAATCTGCCTCCTGGGTCAACTGTGCAGCCTGGTGAGCTGCGGAGAGGGCGACCTACCCATGCAGATGTGTACGCTGGTGGAGGCCATGCAGCTGCCATATTTGAAGTTGTCCTCAGTGGAGGACCAGGGATAGTGGAGATCAGAGTCGGCCATGTTGGCAATGTAAACCTAGGTCCCCACTGAATGACTAGAGTGCACAGACCTCAATGTTCCTTGGTCACTTCCTGAGCAGCAATCAGCACCGACCATGGATCAAAACTGAAACCACTAAGTATGTGTCCTGACAGAATGGAACCCAAACCTTTGCTGTGGCAGAGGAGCTCTGGCCCACAGCAGGGGCCAGGAACACCGGAGGGGTTTTGTTGAGGGGCCCTGACAAGCAGCCTGCAGTGCAGTAGCTTAGACCTTCCTCCCGATACAGCAAGGTTGAGGGTTGGATCCCTGATCAGGGAACAGGCAAGAGGCAGCCAAAGAGTGCAAAATAAGTGGAACAACACACTGGTGTTTCTCTTGGTCCCTTCCTCTCTCTCAAATAATCAATCAATACAAATTAAAATAAAAAATAAACCCTCTGGCTTGCAGAGTTGCTAAAACAGAAAGCGAAGTCCCATCCCTTCACATTCATTCAACAAATACTTCATATGCTCCTTCAATAATCACACCGGGAATGGGTGTTTTTTTTGTTTTTAACCAAGCTAATGCCAACATCCTTCTGATCTTACCTTAAATCTAACTCTTCCAGAGTGGCCTTATCTGGTCAACCCCCAACCCCACCCCAACTCCACAACACCAGGTTATCTTGCTATAAATTACTATACTTGCTAAACTTCTCCCTTGGAACATTTGCTAATTGATCATTTATGTAATTTTTAGTGTCTCCTATTAGAATGCAAGCTCTATGAGGTGAGGGTCCTTGCTTGTCTCTTTTGCACTATATTTCTAGACAATATCAAACAGTAGGCATTAGTAAATATTTCTTGTATAGGGTAGAGAAAAATAAGATTGCAATTGTCAGTACACAAAACAGTTTTTTCTTAATATTATTTATTGATCATTGTATTTTTTCCATATGAATAACTGTAACTTTTGCCCCACTGTGTGTAAATGGATCAATAAATAATTTTAAGCAAACATTGTGAAAAAAGTCATTGCATGAAATAACCAGAGTCTGAGGAAAATCAGAAAATTCAGGCATCATTACCTTAATAAATACAACAAGGAAGAAGACTGGCATGTGTATGCCCTAAGAAGGAAAGTAAGCCTTTCTGCAAAGGAAAGATGACATGGAGCTCTTTTTGTAAAGTGTTTTAGCACTTGATGAGCCATTATAATTTCCTTATTTAATTTACCAAAGAAAAATACTAAGCAAGAATATCTGGGAGTGGAAATCTTTATGAGGTTTAGCAATGATGTACACAGCTTTTGCTTTCTATATCACTTTATTGTTAATGATAACATTAAACTTTTTTATGCTCTGCTGGAGATATATGTGTATTTGAAAAAATTCATTATCATAGAAAACACTGGATTCATGATGCCATTCTAGGGAGATTAGGAAATGGCACTGATTTAAGTTTGAGGACAAAGGACACTTTTGGAGAAAGAAAGATAATGATTTTTTAATGGCAACACTAGAGCCATGTCTATAAGAATGCAGCAGTTGCCTGTTTTAAAGTAACTGTTCTTGTATATTCTCTTATTTCCATGCAATTTTTTTTTTATTTCTACCTTCCCATGACATAAGTCAACCATGGAACAGTTAGTTTCTCTAAGTACACTCAGCCTATATACCATTAGGTCTAAATTTTCTAAAGGTACATCTACACTAATAAAAGAGAAACATGCAAATTAATCATCACTCTGCTATGTCCGCCAGCCATGCCCACCAGCCAATCAGGAGTGAGTGCAAATTAACCCAATCAAGATGGAGGCTGGCCATGGAGCTGGAGCAAGTAGGAGGCTTGGGTTGCCCCCAACAATGGAGGAAGGCAAGCTTCCCACCCACCCTGGCTGGTCCTGGCCTCCCCTCAAGGTTACAAAGTTTCAAGTATAGAAGATAAATAAATCCTAGATACTTGCTTCCAGTCGGCCCTAGCCTCTGCTCAAGGAGGCACTGAAAAATGAAAAAGAAAAAAAGGAGGGGCTGGGACCTTGGGTCCCCGGAGGATGATCAGGCCAGGATGGGATGGCAGGGGCCATTGGGGGTAAGCAGGCCATCAGTGGAGGTCAGTTGGGGGTGATAAGGCTGGAGGGGGGTCATTTGGGGGTGAACAGGCTGGTGGGGGGGGGGGCAGTTGGAGCCAAGCAGACCAGTAGGCAGAGTGCTTAGGGGCAATCAGGCAGGCAGGCAGGCAGGTGAGTGGCTGGAGCCAGCAGTCCTGGATTGTGAGAGGGATGTCTGACTGCTGTTTTAGGCCTGATCCCTGTAAACTGGCATTAGGACATCCTTTGAGGGGTCCTAGATTGGAGAGGGTGCAGGTCGGGCTGAGGAACAACCCTCTCCCCCATGCATAAATTTTGTGCACTGGGCCACTAGTTAAAAATAATTCTGAATGCAATATTCTACTGTACAGTGAACTTGGTATATCTGCCTGTGGGATGATAGCTACCCTCATACATATGAATATGCTAATGTCAATTGAGAAAATATTTTATTTAAGTGTTCTTGTCTTTTAACAATTGCATATTTAACATGTTTTGGTCATTTATAAAATTTCTGCTGTTAAAATTGCACATGGAAATAAAAACATTATTGATAGTAATTTCTAAGTTTTTAATAGGAAATCATGATAGAAATATTTCTTTGATATCTAGTATTTGCATGACATTCTGCTCTATGGTCTTGTTCAAATGTTTACTTTCTCAATGAAGTCTTCTCAGGTCTCATCCTCCTTCTCCTGAACACATATATACAAACATCAGACCTGATCTTACCCTTTCTTCATACTCCTTTAACACTATATGGATTATTCCATGAATGTTTTGATCAGCTGCATGGAAGTCAACCATTTTTAGGAGCTAGAGCACATGTGTCAAACACAAGGCCCACGGGCCAAATCTGTCCCGCCAGGCCTTGCAATGTGGCCCACACCGCACTGTCATCACTGCACTCCGCTGCGTTTCCATCACAATGACAGTTTATGACTGTTCAGTAAACCATTCGGCCCGTGATTTAGGCTGGATTTTAGATTTTGGCCCCTTCTCTGATTGAGTTCGACACCCCTAAGCTAGAGAGTGAAGGGGAGAGTATCTATTTACTGATCTGTACTTTGCTCTGTCTATAATAATAATGATACCACAGCCATGCCCTGCAAGAGTTATGGTTTCATGGGCATGTAGTCCAGAAGCTAACTTAATGCTGGAAAACTCCCTGTTTTTTATGGTGCTCATCTCAAGTGAATAATATCTCTATATCCTCATATTAAGACATTGCTAGATAGAATATGAAAATGCCAATAGAATGTAACTAAACTATTCAAAATCATTGAATGATGGGTCATTGTCAATTATGAGTTCTGTTCAACACTTTAAAAATATCTGCAGCCCAGTTGCAGTAGCTCAGTGGTTGAGCTATAAACAAGGGGGTCAGGGCACATGCCTGGGTTGCAGGCTCAATCCCTAGTGTGGGGCTTGAAGGAGGCAGCTGAACAATGATTTTCTCTCATCATTGATGTTTCTGTCTCTCTCTCCCTCTCCCTGTTAAAAATCAATAAAAACTATTTTTAAATAATGAAAAATAAATAAAAATACCTGCGGATGCACTTGAAAAAAGACAATATTCTGAAACCCATTTTGGTATAATGTCTTGGGACACTAAGCTCATCTAGCCATATGCTATGGAAAAAATTCTGTTACAATAATGTCTATGGAAGCAGAAATATAAGATATGACCTAGGTTTTACTGACACATGCTTTGACAGCTGTTGAAGTAGATTTTAACCTGGGATATATGATTGATTCTCTTTTACAAAAAGTAACCATTTGATTAGCGGTCTTGTGTCAATATGGTTAATGCCCCAATGATGATACAGTTCACATCAAAGATGAAAATGGTTATGGTTTTTATTTGTTTATAGATCTTTGTGTATCTCAGGAGGCATATTAAAATTCTTTGTAGATGCTGAAATTGAGATATATAAAGACTGCTGGAAGTACAATAGCTAAGATCACCCTCACAGGGCTGCCTCAGAATTAAGAGTATAATTTAGAAGCTTCAGGTCTTGCTTTTATTAAGAAATATTGATAAAGAGAAATCTAAATGGAGGCAATTTCCAAGAAATGGAATTGTGTGCTGGTTCTTGAGAGTATACTTGTTTATGTAGTTGTGGTTATCAATCCCTTGGACATTTTAATGTTAGTCATCACTAGTGAGGTCTCATAAAGTACTGAATACAATAACATTTCTGAGTGCATGTGTACAGTATGCAAAACTCTCTGCTAAGTACAACACATTATCTCTAACCTTATCACAACCTGGAATATATTATTATTTTTATTTAATAAGAAAGTGATATATATATATACATATATATATATATGTATATATACACACACACACACATTTGCTCAAAATGTATAACTATGTGATTCTAAAGTTGTCACACACCATGATTCTGCTTGAATAAGCATATGTATCAAATAACGATATGTAATAGAGGAGTAAGTTCATATGGGAGATGGATTACATTTGAAAGGTGTGTCTTAGTATTCTATCAGAATATGACAAATTACCACTAGTAACTTGTCATATTACTATGATAGCTTGATGACTTAAAACAACATGGATTTGTTCTCTCACATTTTTTAATCCAGATGTGTGAAATTAAGGTGTCTGAACATCGGCACTCCCAGGCTCTAGAAAAAAAGAATCTTGTTTTATTTCCTTTCCCACCTTCTGGTGCCTAGTGGCTGCATCACTTTGATCTCTGTCTGGGTGTTGCATTAATTCCTCCTCTTCTGTCTGACAAAGCTCTCTTAGTCTTGCTCTTATAGGGACATTACCATTGGATTTTGGGACCACTTGGATAAGCCACAATGATATGAAGATCCTTAACTTAACTACGTCAACAAATATATTTTTTCCAAATAAAATAACATTTGTTTCTGGTAATTCAAATGTAGGCATGTATTTGAGGGGTTGGGAGCTACCAGTTAGCCTATTGCCATGAGTAATATGTTTCTATGGTCACACTGAGTTGCTCCCTTTATTTCAATTATGGCTTCTGGAGAAGTTGGAATTGTTGGTGTTCTCTCTAAGGCCAGAAGAGATGGCTAAGTCTGATGAAAAGTTGAACAGACAAGGGATATATTGAAACAATGTGTCAAGTTTGCTCTTTGGTAGAAAAATTGAATAATTCTATAGGATCAATTAAATTTAGAATTAATGTTCATAGTGTAGATCCTGTCTTCAAGGGACTTCCATTCTGAGTGGCATGAATTATAACAGTTCAAATGCTGCATTTTTCCAAATGAAAAAAAAATACATAGAAAAAATATTAAGGAGGAAAAAAATCACCATATTGGGTGGAAAATATCAGGGGTAGAATAAAACCGAATAGACCTGCTCTCAAACAAAACCACCACCCTTCCTGTCTGGCAAACAATGATCAGAGTACAACCACCACTTCTTTGTTTTGGAGCCATTGAGAGTAATCCCATCAAGCCCTTTTATCCTTTGTATATCATTTCTACAGGTATTCCTGGTAACTTCATCTCCATATTTAATGTGTCCATTTTCATTTTAATTCTATTCTTCAACTATTGAAAAGTGTCTGTTTCCTCTCTGGTAATTCGAGTCCATGTTCAGTAAAATCCTACTGTTTCCAATAGTTTCTCTTAATATTTCCATCACCTCCTTATTTTAACTGTGAGCTGGTCTACCCCAATGACACTCAGTGCAGTCTTTTGAAATGGTGGATTCTTTTTCTCTAAAGTACTCAACTATTATTGATCCAAGAGTTAGGTATTTTCTTTGATACTCCTTGCTAATGACAGATGATTCTTCTTTCTTCCTTCTCCTGCCTTGGATTCTTACATCAATAGATTATATATCTCCTGTTAACCTTGGTGATAGATGATTTTTTAAACATATTTTTATCGATATTTTTTTGCAGAGAGGGAGGGAAAGGGATAGAAAGTTAGAAACATCGATGAGAGAGAAACATCGATCATCTATCTCCTGCACACCTCCTATTGGGGATGTGCTCACAACCAAGGTACATGCCCTTGACCAGAATTAAACCTGGGACCGTTCATTCTGCAGGCCAACTCTCTATCCACTGAGCCAAACCAGTTAGGGCATGATAGATTATTTTATGTGTTAACTTGACTGGATCACATGATGCTCAGATATTTGGTTAAGTGGTGTTTGGGATGTGTCTGTCAAGGTGCTTTTGTTAAGTTTAACTTAAACTTGATAGACTGAGTAAAGCAGACTAATTGCCCTCCCTAATTTGGGTAGATCACTCAATCAGCTGTAGGTCTAAATAGAGCAAAAGTCTGATTTCTCTCAAATAGGATGGAATTCCTCCTGCCTAATTGCTTTTGAACTGGGACATTGTTTGTTCCCCTACCTTTGGACTTGAATTGAAACATTGGCTCTTCCTGATTCTGGAGGCTAAAGTTACCTCATCAGCTCTCTTGGTTCTCAGATCTTCCTTCCCACCCTGACTAGAACTACACTGTTAGCTTTCCTGGGTCTTAAACTTGCCAAGTTCTGATCTTGGTACTTGTCAGTCTCTATAATCATGTAAGCCAATTCCTTATAATAAATCTCTTTAAATCCTATTAGTTGTGTTCTCTGGAGAACTCTTCCTAATATAACCTTCCTTATTAGAACCATCTACTGACTTTCTCAATCACTGAAGATGAATTACCTCATGGCTTAGTATCACCCTTGACAATATCATTCTTATTATCAATATGATATTAGATGATTTCAATGCACCTGATTCTTACAACACCCTGGTCTTTCAGTTCCATGATCTGATTTTCAGTTTTATTTTCCTCACCAACTTTCCCATTTGTGTCCATGGCCATACCTTATCTTGTCATTATCAATAATTGCAACCTCTCCATAATCTCAGTGTTAAAGCATCCCCTTGACCGCTTACTCACTACCTCTGCTATCCTAATAACAAAATTAGTTTTACCACACTGTGACATCCAATATAGTGACTCTACTAATTTTCTCTGTTGCCTTACTCCAACTCTCCCATACCTAAAAACATATCTTACTTTCCTTCACATTGGGCTTAGAGTTAATGATCTATTATTATATATACAACTCTCTTCATTCTGTCTTGTTAATCATACTTATTTGATAAAACCCCAAGCCTAGTTAAATGAAACGTGGTTGGACTAGCTTATTTCACTTAGCACAATACTCTCCAGGACCCTCCATGCTGTCTCAAAGGATAAGAGATCCTTCTTTTTTACAGCTGCATCGTATTCAATTGTGTAAATGTACCATAGCTTTTTTATCCACTCATCTACTGATGGGCCCTTTGGGCATTCCCAGATGTTAGCTATTGTAAATTGTGCTGCTATGAACATAAAGGTGCACATATACTTTCTGATTAGTGCTTCGGGATTCTTAGGATATATTTCCAGAAGTGTAATCACTAGGTCAAAAGGCAGTTCCATTTTTATTTTTATTTATTTTTAGGAAACTCCATACTGTTTTCCACAGTGGTGGCACAATAAAGACAAATACCATATGATCTCACTTATAATGAACAAAATAAACTGATGAACAAATTGGAAACAGAGGCATGGATACATGGATCAGAATGACAGCTGTTGGTGGGGGTGGGACTGGATGAAAGAAGATGAAGAGATTATTAGGCAAAGACATATATGCATAAACCCATAAACTGTAGACATAGAGAACTCTGTGGTGCTGGCCTGAGGAAAGTGGGAGTGGGGCTGGGTGGAGGTGGGCAAGCAGGGGTTGGGAGCCAGGGACATGTGTAATAGTGTCAACTATAAAAAAAATAAGGATAAAAGCTATAATGCACAAAATCAAATGTAGTTGGAGAGATTCATATAACCATGCTAAGTGGTCCCACTTTAAATTCAAGATCACCATCCTCAAGTGGGTTCTTAATGCTGACTGGCAATTATGCTATATTTGCCAATTTCCTGGACACTCATAATGACTATTTCATGCCTTTTCTTTTTTAGAAATGTCTACTTTCTCCACCTTGTTTCCTGTGTGAGAAAATAGCAATAATCAGAAGAAATTTTTCTCAAGCTAATATTATCACATCTTCCCACCAGCAGCAGCAACAATCACTACTTACATTCCCTCTTTCCTCATACTACTTATCACCATGTGACATACATTGTGCTTTACTTAGTGTACCTACTCAAATGGAAATTCCATAAGGGTATGAATTTCTTTCCTGTTTCGTTCGCTATTATATGCATAGTTCCTAAGACAGGGCCTGGTGCATATTTGGGGTTCCTTGAGTACCATATTTTTCGCACCATAAGACGCACATTTTCCCCCCCAGAAGTGGGGGGGGGAAAGTCCCTGCGTCTTATGGTCCAAATATAGCCTACACATATACTTTTAAAAAAAAAGTTTTTTTACTTGCCCGGCTCTGTATGGTCTCTGTGTGCTTGCCCGGCTCTAAAATGGTTCTAAATGCTGCTGTTTACTTTACAGGGTTGATTACATGTGTTTATGACTGTGATGTTGGGTTTTAATGCACATAAAATATTTTAGGACACTATTTGTTTCAGAATCTTTTTTTCTTCATTTCCCTTCTCTAAAAACTGGTGTGTCTTATGGTCTGGAGCGTATTATGGTCCGAAAAATACGGTAATTGTCAATAAATTAATCAATAAATGACTAAATCCTACTAATAGCTCAAGATTCCATCACTTTTCTCTCAAATAGTAAGTTATGAAAAATAAAAACCACTTAAAGTTATTTAGGATTCAGCTTTAGCAAGTTCGGCTCAGTGGATAGAGCGTTGGCCTGTGGACTGAAAGATCCCAGGTTGGAATCTGGTCAAAGGCACATAGGTATCTCGACTGTGGGCTCCTTCCCATGCCGGGGCCCTGTCAGGGCTCGTGCAGGAGGCAACGAGTCCATGTGTTTCTCTCACATCGATGTTTCTCTTTGTCTTTCCCACTCTCTTCCATTCTCTCTAAAATTCAATGGCAAAATATCCTCAGGTGAGGATTAAAAAAAATATTTTGAATTCAAAGAAGGAGTTTGTTGAGAACCATGGGTAAAAGTCTAATATTGTAATTGCTTATTACTGACTGTGATGTCTTAAAGTTTTTACATTAAAAATTCAGTTACTTAATGGCTTAAATTTTGGAGTAAATTTTATAGTTTCTTAAGTTTTCCTTACCTAAAAAAAGGACACTTAACACTGCATGTATGAAAATTACACTCTTCAATTAGTGAGGAAATAAGAGAGGGCATACTAAAGAATAATACATTATAATAATAGCCACTGAAACGAGACATTTTTACAAGTTTCTTTATATTAACATAATTTTTCTGCATCCTGTAGAGTTTCAAAGCTTTATTTTTAAGTACTAGTGGTATTATAATTGCCCAAATTTCCCAATGTCAAATAAAGCCTCCCAAAACATAACCATTACTCAGAAAAGTACATGAAACCTGCTGTGAAATATAAATACAAATGTTCATTTCTTACTTTGTGGTTAGATATTATGTTACCTGTAAAACTTAAGTCTTAAAAACTTTTTCAGTGCTCTTTTGGGCTATTTACTTTATCCCATTGTCTTATCTACTTTATGTGATTTAGAGTATTTTCTTCTTTTGTATTAGTGAGTTTTATGACCTTTTCCAACCTTCATTTGATGAGTCCTTATCTTTGGTACTACCTAGCATAATGTCTGGCACATTGTAGGCCCTCAATAAATTTTGAATGCATAAAGAGGTATTCATTTTTTAAAATGTAATCTTCTTTGGCTGTGTTTCTCAAAGGGTAATTTGCAAAGCACTTACATTATAATCACTGGGATGCCTTACTTTCTAAATGCAAATTCTTATAGTTCATCCATGATATTCTGAATAGCATGTAGGCAATAAAATCTGAGACAAGTTATTGTAAGCTGCTTTTTTTTTGCCACACTAAGTGTTAAGACAGTTAAGATGTTTTCTGTCCTGGGAAAGAGTTTAGCATCCAACAGAAAACAGGGAACAGATAATAAATAATTAAAAAATGAATAACTATAGCATGTTGTTAATGCTATGAAGGAATAGACATGACCTACTTTATATTGTCACAAAACTTCTCTCTGGAAGGTGACATTTTAGTTGAAAGGTGAAGATAATAAAGCCATCAATACTCCTACATTTAGAAGTTGAAAAGAGGAGGATATTGAAAAAAGGAGGCAGGGAGCAGCTGTATGTCAGCACCTGACAATCTTGTCTCCTCATAGGCTGTCTAGGCAAAGCTTAAGCCTCATGTACACATGTGGATAACAATAGTACCTATTTCATAGATCAATGTGTGCATTAAATAACTAATTAGTGCCTATGAGATAGATAATCCTCAATAAATGATAGTGTCTATTATTTTAATGGGGATTCCTAAATATTAGTAAGTGTGTAGAACTGTTTATGTTTATTTTCCAATTTTATATATTTTTGGATGAATTTTCTATTCATGTTTTTTGCCAGTGTTGTAATATTGTGTTCATCTTTTTCTTACTGGTTTCAAAATCTTGACCTTAAGTCTCTCTATCTAGAAAATGAAGAGTTTGTATCAGCTAGTCTTTGAAGACTGCTAGCTTGTACCCTTCATATTTCTAAGTGTCTTGAAGGCAGGGACATTTTAGTGAGAAAGACCTGGATCCCTAAGAATTTTTTTTTAAATACATCTTTATTGTTCAGATTATTACAAGTGTTCCTCTCCCCCCACTCCATTGCTCCCCTCCACCAGGTTCCCACCCCACCCTCTGCCCTTCCCCACCCCCCATTGTCCTCATCCATAGGTGCACAGTTTTTGTTCAGTCTTTTCCCGCACTCCCCACTCCCCCTTTCCCCGAGAATCATCAGTCCACTCCCCTTCCATACCTCTGATTCTATTATATTCACCAGTTAATATTGTTCATCAGATTTTTTAATTCCCTTGGTTTTTAGTTTCACTTGATAGTTACATATTTGTTGTTCATAATTTTTTATCTTTATTTTCTTCCTCTTTCTAAAGAACCCCCTTCAGCAATTCATATATTTCTGGTTTGGCGGTGATGAACTCCTTTAGCTTTTTTTTATTTGTGAAGCTCTTTATCTGGCCTTTGATTCTGAGTGATAGCTTTGCTGGGTAGAGTATTTTCGGCTGTAGGTTCTTGCTATTCATCATCTTGAATATTTCTTGCCATTCCCATCTGGCCTGCATGGTTTCTGTTGAGAAATCAGCTGACAATCGTATGGGTGCTCCTTTATATTATAGGTAACTACCTGCTTTGCTCGTGCTGCTTTTAATATTCTTTCTTTGTCTTTTGGTTTTGGAATTGGAATTGTGATGTGTCTTGGTATGGTCTTCTTTGAATTCCTTTTGGTTGGATCCCTAAGAATTTTAGAAGGCAATTTAAGATTGTAGTTTAGTAATTAGTAGTGGCTGATCCACATGAGAAGATTAGAAATAATCTTGCTTTGACTTTAGGTCATAATGCATCTTTGAGCCAGCAACAGAAACTATATATGTTTATTGCTTCTTCTTTGTGCAGATCTTTCATGGTATACATCGTGGCTATATCAAATCTTCCTGAAATTTTAATTATCTATGGTCATTAACTAAGCTAACTTACAGAGTTGTAGGAGAAACATGGATTTAAATACTTGGGAATCCTGAAGAAAATATGAGCTGCACACGTGGGGAAATCAGGACATGATATTTACTGAGAGACAGGCTATTGTACCTCAAATTGTACTAGGATTGTAATAATTTAACTTTTCTGAGTCCCAGTTCTCTCATCTACAATATGGAAATAATGTTGTGAAGCAGACAATATTATTATTTTTATGTGTTTTTTTTTTATATTTACATAGCTGAACCTATCAGTTTTTTCCCTTTATGATGTCACCTTTGTCCAAGACAATGCCTGATCAGATAAATATTTACCCAACCTGTCTTTTTTAGTTATTTTATCATTTTACTTTTTACATATCTTTAAATTTCTTGAAATTTATTTTGATATTTGGTATAAGTCTGAGAACCTAATCTCTCTTTTCAAATATCTAGCCAATTGTTTCAACACCGTTTATTTAAGGAATTTATCATTCTGCCACTTTTGTTGTGCCAATTTAATCACGGATTCCTACGGGTAAATATAGAAACATAACTCTGTTTCTTGATTCTTCCATTCTGTTCCAATTATTTATCTACTTAATCCTTTATCAGTATTAAACTTTAATTATTGTGGTTTTATATTGCATATTAATATTTAAAGAGTTTCTTTTGCTTTGTTTAGCTAATCTATTGTTGTATGTAAACCTCAGAATCATTTTTGTTAAGTTCTAAAATAACAAATAAATAATTCATGTATTCTCACTCCCCATATATAAATAAGTCTATGTGGGCAGTGTTTTGTATGTTGTGACAAAGAGGTAGATCTTTATCCTCATTAGGTATGTAGGTTAACCATCTAGTTTAATGTCCAAACTATTACACTTTTCACAGTGAAAGAGGGTAGGACAAATGTCTAGGGTAGCAGCTCCGTGCTGACACTGACAACCTTGCATGTCTTCACATAGGCCACATAGGCAAGGTTCAAACACAGTGTGGCCTGAGTCTTGGTGGAATAGCCCGTGATCTTCCCAGGAACATGGCAAGATTGGCAGCCTTAAAATTTTTGTTTTAACTTTGTGTAGTGATGGGTGGTGACTAATTTATTGTGGTGATCATTTATCTCTCAGTGCCTACAAATATAAAATCATTACATTGTACATCTGAAACTAGTATAATGTTACATGTCAATTATATTTCAATTTAAAAAAAAGTTTGACAGCTTTCTGCACAGCTGCTACAACATATTTTTTTAAAATATATTTGTATTGATTTCAGAGAGGAAGGGAGAGGGAGAGAGATAGAAACATCAATGATGAGAATCATTGATAAGCTACCTCCTGCACACCCCCTACTGGAGATTGACACAACCTGGGCATGTGCCCTGACCAGGAATCAAACTGTGACCTCCTGGTTCATAGGTTGACGCTCAACCACTGAGCCATGCCAGCTGGGCTGCTACAAGGTATTTTTTATTTAACTCCCTAGCTTGTGAGAGGTGTCCTGGAGTCAGCTCCATGCTGACACAAGCTTTCTGGCTCTAATGAGGCACAGGCTATTCACCTCACTCACCTCTCCTTAGAGAGCAGCTACAGACTATAAAACTAGTTAGCGATTGTCTAGATGGGCTCATTAGCAACTGAGAAACCTATTGCTCACATTCTTGCATTTGGCTCCTTTGTTTTCTTATCATGCTTCAAGTTAAGTTGATACCATGGTGGTGTTACTTATTCTGCCTGGGTAAGTAATACACTGTCTGAATCTACCTGGACCAATTGTCTCTTTATCAGTAGCATTTGTTAGCATGCTTAAAAACAAAATGCTAAACCAGTTGAAATTCAGGAAGAATAAGAATAAATTGCAACTAAATGACCAAACCTGCATTGTTAACAACATTGTTCCCATGATACAAAAGGGGCCCAGTGATAGATTGTCCATAAAAGTTTTATGCAGTCAACAATATCACTGAAACACATCCTCTGTCTTTTGGTAAGCTTTTGGGCTCCCTATTATTGTGATGGTGGCCCTGTGGGGGGAAGGCAGTCAATCAGACATGCAGTCTGTTTAAACTTCAGCTATAACATCATGCTGATTCCCAACATTTTGGAAAGTACAGAAAACTAAAATGACAACTTCTATAAATATTATTGGTGTGTATTATTTCAGTCTTTTTATTATGTGTAATTTTGTGTAATTATAATGATGTATCATATATAATTTTGTATCTGCCTTTTAAAATTTAATGATCATAAATGCTTTATAAACATTTTAATGATTGCATATGTTTCTATCAAGTGGATTTATCAGTTTTTGTAAGTACTCTCCTATTAAGTGCAGTTAATTCTTTTGGATTTTTTCTGTTTTTAAATAGTAGTCAATAATTCTGTGATAAACATATCTAGGCCTTAGGATAGATTCCCAGCAGAGAAAGCCATTTTTTCCAAACACTTAATGCATGCTGTCAAATAGCTTTTTAAAGGGTTTGCCTATTTATGTTCCCACCAGCATCTTTAGTATCCATTCTGTAACTCTTAAAGTGCAAAACAAATCCCTAAACCTCATAAACATTTATATTAACTTTCTGGGAAGTTGAGGATCATTATGTCTATAAGGACCAAGTAAATCAATGGAATGCTAATGGATTTTTTTTTTCATAATCAATGATTGTACTGCATTTTAGCAAATATATTTTTGGCAGAGGTAAATTTTTCTGGTTGATCTATTTCTTAATTTTGTTCTATTCACAGTAAATATCTACAATGAAGAGGTATGCTGGTGTGGATTAGATGGACCCAGTTTTATGTAGAATTGCCATGTAGAATGCGCATAAAAGGAGTATGTATCACATTGTTGACTAAAGAAGGATTTCTAGATCTTCAAAATTTCTTGGTTGTTGGTTGTACTACTCTGGATACAGGATAGAGCAGTGGATCTATGTTGTTTTTAATTTATTTATTGATTTGATGGAGAGAGAGAGAGAGAGAGAGAGAGAGAGAGAGAGAGAGAGAGAGAGAGAGAGAGAGAGAGATATGTTGTTTCACTTATTTATGCATTCACTGGTTGTTTATTGTATGTGCCATGACTAGGGATCAAACTTGAAACCTTGGTGTATCAGAATGACACTAACCAACCCTGCCAAGGCATAGATCAGCGATTCTTAACAATCTTGAGAGTAATGAATCCTTTGAGGATCTGAGGAAATGTAAGGACTTCCTCCTTAAATAAAAATGAATGTATTGACATAAACTTTAACAGTGCAGACATTTTTTATATTGATGATCTTTTTGAAGTATATTTGTAGATTCCAGATTAAGAACTTCTGGGTTAGGCTCTGATAATCACACCCTAGAGATGATGTCCACAGAATGAAATGTGGTAGACCAACTTTGCTCTATGCCACATTGAATATAGTGTACTATATTTTTTGCTCTCTAAACACCACAGTTCCAAGATTATTTTCCTGTAGCACAGTTTTTGCTCAAATTTCTGACTTCTTGGTATATGAAACTCCTAGAGCCTTGCCACTAGGAATGTCATCTCAGCTAATTCTCCTCTTTTTTTACTAGTACAAATAATTCCTCCACAAAAGAATGTGGTACTTTACATTTGCAATTGTTAGCCGTCATCCTTATGAGGTCTGTATAAATTGTGAGCAGTGGTTCTCAAACTTTAATATGCACAAGACTCGGCTAGGAGCAAATTTTAGCATGCAGATTTCCAGTTCTCACTCTGAAAACTCTGATTCAGTTTTCTGGATAAGACTACATATATATTAATTCTCGCCTGAGGATATGTTTATTACTTTTAGAGAGAGAAGAAGGGAGAAAGAGAAACATCAATGTGAGAGAGAAAAATCAGTTGTTTCCCATATACACTGCGACTGGGGATTGAACCTAAAGCCTACATATGTGCCCTGACCAAGAATTGAACTCATAGCCCTTTTGGTGTATAGGACTACACTCTAACCAACTATGCCACCTGCCCAGGGCATACCTTAGATATACTTTGTAAATTTTTATTTTTTCCATCACCATTTATCCCCTCTATGCCCTCTTCTACCTCAAATTGTCCCCCTTCCCCTGCAATCACCACATTGGTATCTTCATATATAGTTTCTAAATAAATATTTATTTTTAGAATAATTTTAGATTTACAGAAAACCTGTGAAGATATACCAGAGAGATTTCTTGTATATCACATATGCAGTTTCCTCTGTATTTGATACTTGACATTAGTATGGTATATTTTATACAATTGAGGCAATATTGATGCATTATTATTATCTATACTACACACTTTATATTGCCTTTGTTACCTAATGTTCTTTTCTTTTTTTCTATCCCAGGAGCCCACCCAGAGCACTACATTACATTTAGATGTCATGTCTTCCTAGCTTCTTTTTGACTGACAGTTTCTCAGACTTTCCATGTTTTTTAATGACCTTGACAGTTTTGATGATTACTGTTTAATTTTATTTATTTATTTTTTAGGAAACACATCTGATGAAATTTGTCTGATGTTCTTCTCATGACTAGACTGTGATGATGAGCTTTGGGGGGGAAATCATAGATATGAATTACCGTTCTTATCACATTACTAGAGGCCCAGTGCACAAACCCATAGGGATCGGTCCTAAACCAGCAGTCAAACATCACTCTCATAATCTGGGACTGCTGGCTCCTAACTGCTTACCTGCCTTGCCTGCCTGATTGCCCCTAACTGCTTTTGCCTGCCAGCCTGATCACCCCCTAACCACTTCCCTGCTGGCCTGATTGATGCCTAACTGCCCTGCCTTGCAGGCCTGATCTCATCCCCAATTGCCCTCCCCTGCCGGCCATCTTGTAGTGACCATCCTGTGGTGGCCATCTTGTGACAACATTGTGACAGCCATATTGTGACAGTGTCGCACGATGCCACCAAGCTTTTATTATATAGGATACCAGCAACACAAATTATCACTGTTTACATTAGTCTTGGTCACCTGGATGAGGTGGTGTTTGTCATGTTTTTCCACTGTAAAGTTATTTATTTTCTGCTTTTCCACACTGCCCTCTTTGGTAGGAAATCACTATATGCAGCCCATACTTAAAGAATAGAGGGTTTTAAGCTCTACCTACTTGTAGGTGGAGTATCTACATAAATTATTTGGATTTTTTTCTGCAGGGGAGATTTGTATATTCTATTCTATTTACTTAATAATTTATTTATATCAGTATGAACTCAGGGTCACTTATTTTATACTTTTGTTTATAATCCAATACTACTTTATTTTGTTGCTCACATTGTTTCAGCATGGGCTGTTACAAACTTGTAGCTGGCACCTGTGCCACTTTGGCATACTCCATTATTGTGTTTTTCTTTCTTTCTTTTTGGCACTTCCTTACTTTAAGTCATTATAAAATGCTCCAGGAATTTCTTATTTATTTCCAGCTTCAGCCTTAGAATCATCCATTTTTTCAAAGATTCCTGGTTTATTTTATTGGATAATGGTGTTATATATTAAGATTTGGGTAGTAGGTATGTTCATTGCTGATGGAGTATCATTGTTTCTAGGTCATCTCATCTGGCAGAGAAAGGACATATATGTCATATACTAATCTATGTGTGTATATCTATGTATTATCTATATTGTTTATATTATATATATATATTTGTATTTATATTATGATAAGAAAGTTCATAATGATATTTTCATCTTTAAACATAACCACATGGATCATTCTAGCTTTTCCCCTTTCTTATATCAATCTTCCATTCTAAGTGTGAGAAGCCTGGCTCCTACCATCCTCAACTCATTTGCTTATTTGTTCAATTCCAGTATACATTTTGGTGATTTCAGAATTATTAACCTGTATCCCCCTGGAAAACAACTTTACCAATTAATACTTTTATATATATATATATATATATATATATATATATATATATATATACTTTTTTATTTATTTTTTAATTTTTTTTTGTCTTTAGTCTCATAGTATCCAGTTATTCCCAAAGTTAGTTATGTCAGCAAGAGAGGAATAAAAGAACTTTAAAACTTTAAGAAAAACAAATTAAAGATAAAGAAATGGAGGCTCTGAAAACTGAAGTCCTTTATCTAAATATAACATATTTAGATGTCTGAGTCTGGATTGGAATCTAAGATTGTCTAATTTCAAAGCCAATTCTAATAAGCACTATGCTCAGCTATCTCAAGTGAAATGGGTATAACAGCTATTGAGAGTAACAAAGTGATATCTAGGAAAATCAAATAAGGCTTAAGTAAAAAGATATTGTTTCTGGGTAATTGTGAATAACTGTATCTTAGGTTTCTGTTTTAGTATCTTTGTCCTTAAATGTCCAATTATTATTTTGGTTCTCTTGGTAAGTGCATGTATTGTAACAGGCATCCATCTTTCATGAAGATCCTCATTAGACAAATGATCCGTGACTGAAATGAAAGATGGTTCTATTTTATATTTTGGAAATGTGTATAACAGGAATTCCAGTAATTGTGCGACATTTGTCTTTTTAAACATTCCAAAATTAATGGCTGTATGGTTAATGTAATTTTAAAGAAATTTGGTCATTTAATTTCCCAAAATAAGTTGGATGTTAATGCTAAAATTTTAAAGTATTCATGCTTCACTTAAATCTCTGCCTGTGATTTTTCTTTGCTAATTTGATATTATATATTTCTTAGCAAAATGTTTTGTTTGGCAGCATCTTCATCAACTTATCTTTGCAATTATTAGTTTATAATTTGAGTTTATCTTCATGTAGCATTTGACTGAAATTAATTTGCTGTACCTCTAGTTATAAAACTTACCATAGTGCACCAGTTATAAATATATGTCTATTTCACATTATATTAGCATTCCTCAAGGAATGAACACATGAATTCTTCATACCTATATGGTATTTAGAACTAAGCACAAGGCCACTTCCATAGTGTCTCCTTTGAGTTCAACAAATATGTGTTGAGATTAATAAAACAACAAACTTGAGTCTGTTTCTGGTCATGGTTTCAAGGTATTACTTTGACACTAGGAAATGTTCATATTCAATCTGATTTGTGACTACAAATAATATACTTGAGATTGCTATATACATTTGATATAGTGATGTGTATGTAGCATAAGATTCCATGTTGGGATCTTGAGGATTTTTTTATTTTTTTTATATGGATTTCACATTTACTGTTATCAAGGTTATTTCTTTATATATCAACCAGAGGCCTGGTGCACAAAATTTGTGGGCCCCCCCCCCCCAGGGGAGGAGGGGGGAAGGTCCCTTAAGCCCAGCCTGCATTCTTTCCAATCTGGGACTCCTTGGGGGATGTCTGACTGCTGATTTAGGCCTGATCCTGGGCATTGGGCCTAAACCGGCATTTGGACAGCTCTCTCATAATCTGGGACCACTGGCTCCTAACTGCTCACCTGCCTGCCTGCCTGATAGCCCCTAACTGCCCTCCCTGCTGGCCTGGTCACTCCCAACTTCCACCCCTGCTGGCCTAGTTGCCCTAAACTGCCCCCCCATCAGCCTCGTCACCTCTTACACCCCCCCCCCACTGGCTTGGTTGCCACCAACTGCCCATCCCCCATTGGCCTGATCACCCCCAACTTCTCCCACCATGAGCCTAGTTGCCCCTCACTGCCCCCCTCTGCCAGCCTGGACACCCCTCACTACCACCTCATACTGGCCTGGTTGTCCACAACTGCCCCCCCTGCAGGCCTGGTCTCCCATGCAGCCTGCTGTTTGGTCATTTGGTCACCCCTCACTAACCCCCCTGCTGGCCTAGTTGCCCGATGCAGCCTGTTTGGTCATCGCTCAGTTGTGATGGTCACTTAGCCTTTTACAGATAGATAGATGATAGATAGATAGATAGATAGATAGATAGATAGATGATAGATAGATAGATAGATAGATAGATTGAATAATTTTATGAAAAATACCTGTAGAGTGTGAGTAATCTGAGATTTTTCTTTCCACCAAAATACTTTTTTATAAAGTGTTCTTAGCTTCTCATTGAGTGACATACATAACATATTTTTCTTTACATACTATAAACATATTTAAGAAGTAAAATGCATTTGAAAGCCATGTTTAAAGCAACTTTTCTGTTTCATTTTAAACTGGCCTTTACCCTTTCCAATTGACTAATGGGATTGATTTGGCTTATTTGTGACATGCTACTCAGCATTATGACACTTCATCTTATTTCTCAGATTTTATTTCACCTATCGTTTTCTAAAGCTGTTAATTTTCTACAGGTGCTTTTATGATGCACTTATTCCCAAGGACAGATATGCTCAGATAAGATTTTGCAATGCATAAAAAACCCAAAACTTCTATTTGTCTACTTTGGGGAAGTAAAGGATTAATGAAGCAGTGAAAGAAAAATAACTGAATTATTGTTATAGATTTTTTAATAAAAGCAGATTTGTGTAGCAATTACATTTAATGTTAAATAATATTTACACTGTAACTATTTTGCTATAGGATGAATAAGAAGATACATGTGAATATGCAGAAACTGTGAAGTGTCATGTCTGTGAGGTGTCATAATTATCATCATTAAACTATTTCCTATTCGAGCTATTTTTAATGCACTTGCCAAACCTCCTTTTCACCTCAGGACCCGGCCTTTAAATTAAGACATGGAGACTATAAATTTTGAATTCAATGTAATGAGTTTTTTTTTTAATTTCTTTTCATTCAAGCAAAACCCAACTTTGGTTCCTAAAATTTATGCCAGTCACGTGTTCCTATTAGTGTCTATGTGACACCTAAATCTGACACAGGCTAATTCCCAAATACTCATTTGAAACACTTATACTCTAATACCTGTGGTACTAGCCATAGGTCAGTGGGACTAACTAACCTGCCTTCCATCCCTTCCTTTCCCTTATGTGTCTGTTTAAAATTCAGTCATGTCATGTAGTATGAACCCAAATTTTCCTCAATGAAATTGTCACCTAGATATGCTCATCTTGGAGTCAATCATGAACAACTTTAGGCCCTCTTCCCCTTAACAGCTCACATTTTATCTGTTCCATCCTCCCAATGTCTCTCTACTTCCACACTCCAGCCTCTCTAAGGTAAATATACCCCAGTTCATACCAAACTTTTCCTCCTAGAAATGTCTTCTCCAGTAACAGTGGCTATTGCCAGGTCAGATGACCCCCATCCTACACAAGTAGAACTGGTTGGCTGAATCCAAGTACAAATCTATGTTGGTATTTTGACCATGGGTTATTGTTTATTTTGCTCTGGCATTTGGAAGACAGTATTCTTTTCATTATGTGATCTCAGCTGTTTAATTGTCTAAGGGTGTTTCAGACAAGTGAATATTGGAAGATATATATATCTATACTAATAAAAGGGTAATATGCTAATTAGAGCAGATGTCTTATATACCCCCCCCACCAACAGTGCATGAATTTTCATGTACCACACCACTAATATATACTGAGTGGCCAGATTATTATGATCTCTGAAAACATCATAATCTGGCCACTCAGTGTATGTGTATCTCAAATGGATACCAAAATTATTCTAAACTTTTGCTGGAGATCAACCACCTATTTGCCCTGAGCTTTCTATCAGCCAGTGCAAAAGGGAAAACTAATCAAGTGCATGATTTATAGTATCTTTGATATCAAATAAATGAGGTGCTTAAGAGAAGTACACTGAGTTGCCAGATTATTATGTATTCAGAGATCATAATAATCTGTTCACTCAGTGTATATATTTTATTGATTTTAGAGAGGAAGGGAGAGAGAGAGAGAAACATCAATGATGAGAGAGAATCATTGATCAGCTGCCTCCTGCACACCCCTTACTGGGGATTGAGCCCACAACATGGGTATGTACCCATGATTGGAATCAAACCTGGCACCCTTCAGTCTGCAGGCCGACACTGTATCCACTGAGGCAAACCAGCCAGGGCTGGAATATATATTAATAAAAATAAAATCTACCATATGTTAAGTTCTTAATATGTGCTAGTCACATTATATGTCTTCTATCATAATCACAATAGCTCTTTGAACCTATTATTATTTTTAGTCCATGACATAGTATCACATAATAAACTAGCAATAAATATCTGTTGAATGAAGAATGAATTGATGTTTAAGATATTAAATAACTTTCTTAAGAACCCAAATAACTTAAGTGACATTCTGTGGGTCCTCAAGTCTACATGTTTGAAATGTTATATTGCATAATATGTTTTAAGGAAGATTTTAAAGAATGGCAGTCTCCCATAAAATAAACATATATTTTATGTTTATTACAATAATGTTTTATGTTTATTGTTACCTTGATTTTTGTATGATTTCTCATTACTTAATTTATTTGTATACTTTCTAAATATTTATTGAGCATACAACTAATACTTGAACTTTGCCTCTTGAGGTGGCTCACTACATCTCTGGACAGTTCTGTTTATTAGAAGAGTCTTTCTTGCATTAAACCACATCTTGTGTCTCTATCATTTCTACCCACTGTCCTGAGCCTCAGAAAACAAACCTGCCTCCTCTTTCACATGACAGACTTTCTGTTATGTGGTGACAGTTCTGCAATACTCCAAGTCATCTGTTCTTCAAGTTACACATTCTGGTTCCTATATGATGGTTATTGGGATAGTTGTAAGGCCCCTCCACCTCTGTAACCACTTTCTACTGGACAATTAAGCCCTAATTTAAATGTACCCTTTCTAAAAAGAAATGTTTCACTGAATTCAATACCTTAGGATGTACTGAATAATAATAACGATGCTGCTGAAACCGGTTTGGCTCAGTGGTAGAGCGTTGGTCTGCAGACTGAAGGGTCCCGGGTTCGATTCCGGTCAAGGGCATGTATGTTGGTTGCTGGCACATCCCTAGTGGGGGGGGTGCAGGAGGCAGCTGTTCGATGTTTCTCTCTCATCGATGTTTCTAGCTCTCTATCTCTCTCACTTTCTCTCTATAAAAAACCAATAAAATATATTAAAAAATAATAATAACGATGCTTACAATAATAAAAGTTAGCCTTATTGAGCATCAAGTACAGTGCCAAGCACTTTACAGGTATTAATTCACTTAATTTTTATAACTATACTAGAAGTTAGGCATTTTCCCCCTGGTTTGACCTCTAAGGAAACTGAGGCCCACGTAAGTTCATTTACTTACTGCACCGAACAGAGTGGAACTAGAATTTATCCTCTTATGGCTATCAATTTCAATATATCGATATATTCTTAAGATAGCATTAGTTTTTAAAAATTGCTAATTGATTCATAATAAGTTAGCTATCAATGAAAATCCCCAAACCTTGCTTGAATGGTCACTGCTTTTCATCTGTACAATACTGCTTTGAAGCCCAGTCCAGGACATTATATTTGTCTCTGTGAACCTGCGCATAACTGTTGGAGACCAGGTGTAAGCTGACATGGTCCTTGTACCTGAAGGGACAAGCAAGGCTGGTCCCCTACCCACACAGTTTTCCCAACTTGTTTGGATGGCAGTTATCAGTAGAATGAGAGCAACCTTTCATGGCTTACCAAGAAGTCTGTAACTATTTACTGAGATTTGCTGTACTGAGAATCCGCCTGATTTGCTTTACCCAGAATTTGTCTTTCTGCTCTGTCTCTCCCTTAGAGATTAAGAGGAACAAAGAATGCATTCCTCTTGACAGACTTATTCAGTGTTTTGTGTATTAGGTCTAGTAATAATTAATGTCGTTTTCTAATACTTTTTTAAATCGAATTTGTTTAAACAATACAACAAAATTTAATCAACAATATAGTTGCCGTTGTTTTCTACTACTTGTGCCCAACGCTCAGGAAGCATTTTAATCCCTCTGTTGTAAAATTCTTGTGATTTTGATGCAAAAAATTCGGTCAATGCATTTTTGAGGCATTCTTCATTATTAAATTTTTTTCCAAGAAGAAAGTTTTGCAAAGAACGAAACAAATGGTAATCGGAAGGGGCAATATCAGGAGAATATGCAGGTTGAGGGAGAACTTCCCATTCCAACTGGCGCAGTTTTTCAGCAGTGATTCTTGCAGTATGCGGTCCTGCGTTATCGTGGTGAAGAATTACGCCCTTCCCATTAATCAGCGTGGGTTCTTTTTCTCTTAAAGCTTGAGCTAACCTTTCCAATTGGGCACTATACACTGCACTTGTAATGGTTTCGTTAGATAGTAAAAGTTCATAATGAAGAATTCCTTTAAAATTCCACCAAACACACAACATCACTTTTTTCGCATGCAAGTCAGGTTTTGGCGTGGGCTGTGGAGCCTCATTTTTGTCCAACCATTGAGGCCGCCTTTTCAGATTAACATACAGCACCCATTCTTCATCTCCGGTAACAATTTGCTCTAAAAACGGCAAACAGTTTTGACGAGAGAGGAGCGAACTGCAAATTGTGACTCTTTGATTACGGTTGTTGTTGGTCAACAGATGAGGAACCCATTTTCCAAACTTTTGGACTTTGCCAAGTGCACGCAATTGATTGGAAATTGTTTTTTGTGAACAATTTAAAGTTGTTGCAAGCTCTTGTTGGGTAATTTGAGGATTTTGCACCAAAAGAGCTTGAAGAGCTTCTTGATCAAAATTGGACAGATGGCCTCGACCACTCTTGTCATCTAACGAAAAATTTCCCTCGCGAAATTTCTCAAACCAACGCTGGCATTTTCTGGCGCTAACTGCATCTTGACCAAGAGCACTACAGATGTTTTTTGCAGCCTCACTTGCTTTTCTTCCTAATTGGAACTCGTAAAGCATGCAGTGCCGAATATGCTCTTCATCCGCCATCTTCTTAGCCCTAGTTTTGCAGCAAAAACCAAACCAAACACAAACTTTTTCAAGCAAAACTTAATTGCACTTCACATGTTCTGTAGATACCACGTGTTTGAAGGTTATGTCAATACAAGTCAACGCCAAGCAAGATTTTTTTTTCTTTTTTTTATTTTATTTTTATTTTATTTTATTTATTTTTACATTTTTTATTGATTTTTCCCCTTCCCTCCCTCCCACAAATCCCCTCCCTCCCCAGAGCTTTATGTCCATTGGTTGTACTTATATGCATGTATACAAGTCCTTCAGTTGATCTATTTCTCCCCCAGTTCCTCCTCCCCTCCCCGCTGAAATTTGACAATCTGCTTGTTGCTTTACTGTCTCTGTATCTATCTTTTGGTTCATCAGTTTATAATGATCTTTATTATTCACAAATGAGTGAGGTCATGTGGTGTTTCTCTTTCATTGATTGGCTTATTTCACTCAGCATGATGTTCTCCAATTCCATCCAGGTTGCCAAGCAAGATTTTAAACGAATGTTTAAAAACGACATTACTTATTACTACACCCGATATAAAGGGCATTACACAGTTAATAAAGTTGCTGCAGTCAGTCAATGGCTCGCAACCCTCCTGATCCCACTTTCCTGTCTTTCTTTTCTTAATTCTAACCTCCCTACCTAAGCCTGGTTCACCTGTCAGCCTGGCCCTGACACATAACCTCACTTAGTCTATTATAACTGAGAGCCCACAGTGCTATTCAAGATATCTCTCTCATCCTTATTTTTTTCTCTCACAGATTTAGTTAGCTGGCTCTCTTGTAATGGTTGACTAAACATTTGACACTCTTATCTACAGAACCATATACTACATATTTTCAGCTTAGTTGTATATGGATGAACTGCTTATGATATTTTGCTTTCCTTTTCTGTTTAAATGCAGAAGCAGGTTCCCAAAATTGTGGGTATTGCTCCACAATTTTATTGAGGTCATCTCCTCCATTTTTATTTTCCACTAGAAGATCAAAAGCATTTACCAACTTGTCATATGCTTCATGTAACAGTTAGTGTTGTTTATATTTCTTTCTTTTTTTTCCCCCAACAGGGATATACTTTAAAATGATACTGTGCACAAGACCCGTTATCTTGGTTTCTGCCTTTCTACTTAAGAACAAAATAGATGTTTTAGTTTATTAGCTATAAAATTAAATGCCCCCTTTCTCTTTTTAGGCTTAAATTGAATAAATACAAAAATTATTTGGGGCACATTCCAGCTATTTTTTTTTTTTTTTTTTTTTTTTTACTTATAACTCAAAAATAGATGGAGTGGTATAGTGGAAAGAAGTTAATAGGGAATTACTGGAAGTATAGGCAGGAGGTCTAGTTTCTATGACACGTTCTCTCACCATTTGGTAATATGAATTGGCAGAGGTCATTTGCTTCCCCAGAATGTAAAAAAAAAATATGTAAAAAGTGATAATATGACTCAAATGAATTTAAGACACTTCACTACTCAAAAGACTATCCTGAACTCAATATATAATTGTTATAACATAACTCATAAATTTCAAAAATATTGAAAAAGCTTTGTGTGGGTGCTTTATAAATCTCTACTCAAGCTTTACACAAAAAAATCTTTGGGGCTAATGTCTATGAGAAGCATTGCCTGTTAAAAATTAGAGAACAAAATATTTTGAGCATTACTGAGTGCTGTGTCTGACAAAAATATAAATTACAGTTGCATCATCTTGGAATTGTTTTTAAAGCCTAAATCCTTGTTTGGCTGTTAGTAGGTAAATCAGAAAGGCACTTTCAAGTTTTGCTGTTGAAAAGAGAGTCAAATGTTACAGTCCTGTGTATGTGCCCTCATAATATATCCTCTGGAATATAAGCCCCAAGGAATGCTGGGAACCTCTTTAAATTTATTCACACACCTGCACAATCAGCCACCAACTTATTAAAAACACGTTTTCTGTGAAAATGCTCATTTACTTCCTGTGTCTGAAAAAAAACATCAAATTAAAAACATCTGGGAAGTATCTTCAAATCGATTTGTAAATATATTTACAGTGATTAAAGAAGACAGGCTGAATTATTTCATTTCTGTAATGTAATGTAGATTTTCAAATAACTTTCCCATAGCCTACTTGTATAAACGGAGATATAAGTGAAGATAACATTTATTTATATGAATTTCTCAAATACCACCTTCCTGATATTTTGCATTCTTTTTTATTGTTTGTTTATGCTTAGAATATATTTCACTGAGGGGGAATTTTACTGCTTTTGAGTGTTTTTGTTTTTTGTTTCTTTCCATTTGTCATAAGGTCACATTGATTTCTTAATAATATAACTTGATATCTGTAATGTTTAAATTCAGTCCCAGATCAATAACTCAGCATGGCCTCTTACTGGCAACATTAGCAGTGGATTTTTTAATGCTTAGGGGCCACAATGAATAAAACAACACAAGATTAAATCAAGTGAAAGAGAAAATTATGCAATCAAGAGACACAATAAATGCAAAATTTATGAGTCTGCTGTCAGCATCACATAGCTTACTATTTACAGCAAATTTTTTATTTAAGTAGAAAGAATCCACTCCAAATTAATGATAAAAGAATCTATATAATAAAAGCTTAAGTGATTGTTATGGCAGATCGGCCAGAACAACCAGTTGTTACATTGTGCACTGACCATCAGGTGGCAGACACTCAATGCATGAGCTTCCCTCTGGTGGTCAGTGTGTTCCCACAGAGGACGCACTGCTCAGCCAGAAGCCAGGCTCATAACTGGTGAGCACAGCAGCGATGATGGGAGCCTCTCCCACCTCTGCAGCAACACTAAGGAGCAGTGAGCCAAGTGGTAAGGAGCAGCGAGCAGGTGGGCAGTAAGGAGCAAGGGGTCCTGGACTGCGAGAGGCTGCAGGCCAGGCTGAGAGAATACACCTCCAGTGCATGGCTTTCGTGCACCAGCCTTTACTCTCTCTCTCTCTCTCTCTCTCTCTCTCTCTCTCTCTCTCTCTCTCTCTATATATATATATATATATATATATATATATATATTAATATATGCTAAGTGACTGTTATGAATGAATGACCAGAATGACCGGTCGACCAGTCACTATGATGCGCACTGACCACCAGGGGGCAGATGCTCAATGGAGGAGTTGCCCGCTAATGGTCAGTGCACTCCCACAGCCAACTTCCTGCAGCCTTCCCCCTGGCCGGCCCTCTTATTGGCCCTAATTGGAGGGGCTGGCCAGCCAATCTCCTGCAACCCCTCCCCCCACCTGATCAACCTCCTGTGGCCCCTCCCCCCACAGCCAGCAAAGCTGCCATGGTCCCTCCCCCAAGCTGGCTGGCCAACATCCCTTGGTCCCTCCCCACTGTTGGCCAACCCCTCCAATAGGCCCTAATCAGAGGGTTGACCGGCCAATCTCCTGGGGTCCCTCCCTTGGCTGGCTGGCC
This sequence comes from Pipistrellus kuhlii, assembly GCF_014108245.1. NCBI lineage: Eukaryota > Metazoa > Chordata > Mammalia > Chiroptera > Vespertilionidae > Pipistrellus > Pipistrellus kuhlii. Next base: position 4,270,872 of record NW_023425504.1, on the reverse strand, counting down.
CCCGAGTAGGCCTTGATCACCAGCCATGCTGAGGGACCACACCTGTGCATGAATTTGTGCACTGGTCCTCTAGTCTATATATATAAAAGCCTAAATGACCATTATGACCAGTTGACTGAATGACCAGTCAACTAGTCACTATGACACACACTGTCCACCAGGGGGCAGATACTCAACTCAGGAGCTTCCCCCTGGTGGTCAGTGCACTCCCACAGCCAACCTCCTATGGCTGGCCAACCTTCCACACTCCCTCCCCCAAGCCTGCCGGCCCCTATTATCCCCTATTGGGAATGAGCGAGATGGTCCCAATTGCCCTGATCACTGGCCATGTGGTGGGATCCCACCCATGCATGAATTCATGCACTGGGCCTCTAGTAATATAATAATTATATAATAATAATAGTCATTTATTATCATTACTAGAGGCCTGGTGCACAAGATTCATGCACTGGTGGGGGGTTGCATGGCCTGCAGGGATTAGCCTACTGTGTTAGTGTGGCTCATCTTAGTCAGCTGAGCAGCTATGGACCCGCCCTCTGAGTAGCTGCTCCTGCTATGGAAGCACCACTCATCCAGGTCAGCCAAGCAGCACTCCCACTGTAGAAGTACAGTAACTACCCGGGGGCAGCTCCTGCATTGAGCCTTTGTCCCCTGGTGGTTAGTGTGCATTATAGCAACTGGTTGACCAGTCATTCTGGTCATAAATTCACTGGGTTCTTATTATATAGGATGGATCCTTATCAAGTTTAATGTATTGTACATAATTTTATGTCCTATAATTTCTTATGACTGGCAGTACAGTAGGTTTGTTTACACCAGCATCACTACAGGCACCTGAGTAATGTGTTGTGTTGTGATGTTATGTTGGCTATGACATCATGGAGTGATAAGAATTTTTATCACTATTATAATATTATGGGACTACTGCTTTATTTATTATGTATTTATTTTTTTACTCTTCTCCCAAATATATTTTTTCCATTGATTTTCAGAGGGAGTGGAAAAGAGAGGGAACGGCAGAGAGAAATATGTGAGAGAAACTCATCAATTGGTTGCCTCTTGTACATGCCCTGACCAGGGCCCTGGCCAGGGAGGAGCCTGCAACCAAAGTACATGCCCCTTGACCAGAATCAAATCCAGGACCCTTTGGTTCACAGGTCGATGCTCTATCCACTGAGCAAAACTGGCTAGAGTGGAACCACTGCTTTATATGTGCTCCATTATTAACCAGAACATTGTTATGCTCTGTGTGACCATAATTTTGTCTTTTAACCTTCCTACTAGCTTTCCAAGTAATAAATCTACTGATTTATTGTACATTTCACTTTATCAGTGGGAGTTTTGCTGTCCTATGTTTTCTTGTATTAATAGCACATTTTTTTTTTTAGCCTAAATAAGTCCCTTTAACATTTCTTTTGACTGGTTTAATGTTGATGGATTCCTTTGGTTTTTACTTATCTGAAATACTCTCTTCTTCAATTCTGAGTTATAACCTTGTTGAGTAGAGTATATTGGTTGTGAGAGGTGTTTTTCTTCTTTTAGCACTTCAAATATGTCATGTCATTCCCTTGTGATCCTCAGTTTCTGTTGAAAAATCTGCTGATAGTCTTATTGGGTTTCTTTTGTATTAAAATTATAAAAAATGATAATATTATTAACTCTATCTCCTACGCTGTACTTCATTTCCCAGTTACTGCTTTTATAAGTGACAATTTTTAATTTTAGCTGTCCCATTAATAATATACATATGAATTTTTACCATTTGTTTATCATTAGAAGTTTTACAGTGAACATTTTTGGACCACATGTGCTTGTATACATTTGTTATCATTTCTAGAGATACTCTATATTACTCTTTAAAATGTAATGCATATTTTAAAGTTTGGTAGTAATTATTAAAAAATATCCTGTCAAGAAGTTGTACTTTGTAAACTCCTAGCCAACAGTGTAGGAACATTTCCTATTTTCAAACCATTTTTAAAATCAATCTAGTGAAATAAAATTGCCCCTTTGTTTTAATATATACTTACTTCATCAATGGTAAAGTTGAATACTTATTTGTAGTTATTAATTTGTGAATTGTTTATCCCTATCCACTGTATTTTTCAATTAGGTTATTTGCTGTTAATTTTTTATTTATGTGAGACTTTTTTATTTTTATTTTTCTAGTATGTACATAGTAATTATTTTCTCCTAGTCTCTGGTTTCTGTTTTAACTTTTTATAAGTCACTATTTGCCATATAGAAATAGTGCCTGAAAATGTGTCTTCTGGAAAAAAAATAAATCTCTTTATTTCTCTTTTCTTTTATTTTGAAAATCCCCCCTCATCAATCTACTGCAGGACAAAACATTAAAATGGTTTATTGGGTTTGAGAAAGAGAAAAGCAGCCTTTGACATTCAGAAGCTAGACCTTGGTGTGCTCTGGCCCTCATAACCAGACCTTGGTGTTTTCATCTTGAACATAAATATGTTCACAGAATATCAACATCAAATAAGGCCCCTCTGTGACCATGGTGGATCTAGAATAAAAATAACACCATTCCATAATCACGTCAGAACATAGGCAAAAGATAAAACATTGTGCAAATCATAAAAAATGACCACATATTCCCCTATCCTGGCAAATATGAGTGACTGCTGTTTCTTTACCAATGACAGCTTTACCATTGGCCTCTCAATAGATAAGATTTATTCAGATACTCCACCATCCTATCACCCCTACTTTCTGACAGTATCCAATATAGCACAAAACTCTGCTTCCTTAAAACTTTTTCCAAATCACCATATGTAAGCTCAAATTCTATAGCAATCCCTTTTTATTTTCTTCTTACTGAGACACCCACAGTTTCATATGGCATGTGTTCTCTCTCACTGCAATAAGTAACAAACCCAACTTGTTTTGCTATGTTGCATTTCTTCTGGTCTTTTTCTAGAGAGCTTTGAAATAATAATATGAAAATGTTGTAGTTAATAGTCCAATTACTTTGTGTTTTAGTAGAAAAGGTTATTTCCACTCCAATGAAAATCTTCACTGCTCTACTAAATCTCTATATGTGGCTCATATCCTATATAATAAAAGCCTAATTATGCTAAGTGTCCGGTTATTTGGTGACTGGTCAACTGTTCAACCTAGGGGTGTCGAACTCAATCAGAGAAGGGGCCAAAATCTAAAATCCAGCCTAAATCGCGGGCCGAATGGTTTACTGAACAGTCATAAACTGTCATTGTGATGGAAACGCAGCGGAGTGCAGTGATGACAGTGCGGTGTGGGCCACATTGCAAGGCCTGGCGGGACAGATTTGGCCCGCGGGCCTTGTGTTTGACACATGTGGTTCAACCAATCAAAATATAATATGCTAATGATATGCTAAGACCTCTCTACCACTTGCTATGACATGCCCTGACCACCAGGGGGGAGACAGTCAACTGGTCAACCAGTCACCACTAACTACCAGGGGGCAGACCCTCCAACCAGTAGGTTAGCTTGCTGCTGGGGTCTGGCAAATCAGGACTGAGCAAGATGGGCCTGACATGCTCTGGAGCCCTCCAGTGGTCCCTCCTCTGCCCCAATTATGCACCAGTGGGTTCCCTCAGCCTGGACTGTGCCCTCTTGTAATCCAGGACCCCTTGGGGGATGTCGAAGAGCCTGTTTCAGCCTGATCCCACAGGCCAACCCCCTCTGGAGGATGCCAGATCCAGGGCTCATGGCTGGTGAGCTCTGCTACGGTAGCTCGAGCCTCTCCTGGGACTGATTGGGCGCAAGACCATGGCAGGCACAGTGGGGCTGAGATGAACAGGAGCGACAGTTTGGAGCTGCAGGCAGCATTGGACTGTGAGATTCAGCTGATTCCCACAGGCCACCCCGAAGGACCCCATCCATGCAGGAATTCGTGCATCAGGCCTAATATAAACTTTGATAGATACTATGTTCATTAGGGTAAATAATAATAAGTATCAGGGAGTCAATGTACTATAATTGAAAAAGCACTACATTTGATGTGAGAATACCTAAATTTGCAACATACTTATAAGGGTTATTTTAGGGAATTTTCTTAATTTTTCTGAGCTTTGATTTCCCTATCTGTAAATGGATATAGCAACTCTTATCTTATAAGGTTGTTGTGAGAATCAAATTATAAATTATATGGAGCCTTTTGTAAACTAAGACATGTTCTGTACATATGTAAGACTTAAAAAATGTTACTGTTGGAAGGACCTGCTTAAATACATATCCCCTTTTATCAACTCATTTTATTCATGTGCAACAAAAAACACAGAGACAGAGAATTGGCTAATCTTAGATCATAAAGTAACTTTGGAAGTTGATTTGAGATTAGACTACAGATCTTGTGACTCCTTGTGTCTAGCATCCTTTCTATTGCATGAAATATCTTTTCTATTTTATTAGTTATATGCTTTTCTGTAATAAAAACTAATCTCTCAAATGATTTTTGGTAGATCACACTATATTCCAAAGATCAACTCCTCTGAATCCCCCAAACAATTTGCAATATTAAAGGCTTCGGAGTATTTATGAGATTATGGTTAAGTTACAAAAATATTTTTTTAAAAAATAATTGTCAAATTTTTCAAATTCTAATGATTCTTGTGGAGTTATCCCTATTTTCTTTCTTTCTTTCTTCTTTTAATACATTGACTCTCTTCATCTAACCAAGACTCAGGGTCTCTTTGATGTTTCTCTCACTTGGTTATAATTGGGTGCTATACAATTGTATTTTCTTTTTAATACAGGGTTTAAAAAGAAAAAAATAATAGTCTTGGAACCTGAAGAAAGTAATCCTTTCACTGATTACAGATTGCTATTTTCTGGTCAGCTCTTTGTTCTGGTTACTTATTCTTTCTAACATGCTTGACTGCACAAATCACAAAACAGGGATTAAAAGATTTTTCTGGAATCTGTATTTGTATGGTTGAAGCTCATTAACCATATGGAGCAAAAACAAAAAAACAAAACAAAACAAAACAAAACAAAACAAAACACCAGGGCCTTAAGTATGAACGAATATTTTGTTGCCTGCATTTAATAACTGCTGAAATGGAGTCTTTATTGTGGAGTGTGTGTGTGTGTGTGTGTGTGTGTGTGTGTGTGTGTGAGAGAGAGAGAGAGAGAGAGAGAGAGAGAGAGAGAGAGAGAGAGAGAGAGAGAGAGAGATAGCTGGGAAAGAGAGAGGAGAGGAGAGGAGAGGAGAAGAGAGGAGAGGAGAGGAGAGGAGAGGAGAGGAGAGGAGAGGAGAGGAGAGGAGAGGAGAGGAGAGGAGAGGAGAGGAGAGGAAGGGAAGGAAAGGGAAGAACGGGAAAGGGAGGGGAGGGCAGGGAGAAGAGGGGAGAAGAGGGGAGGGGAGAGGAGAGGAGGGGAGAGGAGAGGGAGAAGTGAGTTAGAGGGCAGCAAACTTGTAAGAAGGAATATTTTATGCTACAGGCAAAGATGGTAATCTAAGCATTTAAAAACTATCCAGAATTTCTTGTGAACTTCTAACTATTGCCCAGTAATTTATTAGATAACATACTTATTATTCTGCTTCTATTATATTAGGATAAATGTTTACTATAGCCTCGCCCAAAAGGATTTAGAACTTACTTAAAGGCAGATGAAAAATAAGACAAATGACCAAATAAGCCTTTTCATTCTTTTCTCACTCACTGTTCACACATTTTTTAGACCTGATGTGTGCCTATCTTCATTGTCAAAAAGAGAATGCAGAGTGAAAAAGATATAGGTTTGCCCATTTGTAACTACAACAGTTTTTTAATGAAGCAAGGACCAGAATCCCCAAGGCAAAGGAGACAGGTGCTTTCTCTTGGTAGTGACAATATAATTTCTTTCAGTTTTGTGATTAAGGAATCTTCTATGCAGTCTATTTCAGAGATTGAACTTCCTCTGTTGTGCTCCTCTCTTCCATCCATTGATAAGGCCTCACAAAATGCAAGCCAACTTGAATATTAACATAGATGCATTTTAAAAAGCCATATCTGCTTTCCAGTTCACATATGACATCCCTGAATTAAATATACATAAATGATAGGTTTATGGGGCCACTGATTAGAACATAAGCATAGATAACAGTGAGAATTTTGAGGAAGTCCTATAACTATTAAAATATTTATTTCCCCCCCCTAATCTGACAAAATATGTTACCAAAATTCCAGAAAATGCAGGATCTTGTTAGAAGAAATATTTTACATAACCAAATAAATTTTACTGACAAGAAAATTGAACCTGAACTGGTTCAATAATAACTCCAAGATCATTGGCTACTTAGTTGCCAGACTTGCAAACAATAACAACTCAGACAATCTTCCCAATAACCTTTAATTTAGGTAATACCATGATTCCTCTTTCACAAATAAGGTAACTGGCCAGGGGGAGGGGACTTATTTACCAGAGATCCAGAAAATATAATTTACTTGCCCAGGGCCACATGGCTAATAACTGTCAAAGCCAGGATTTCCCTCAGGAGGCCTGATTTGAGAATCCATGCTTTCCATCCTACACCATTCTGCCTCTCCAGGAATAGCTGTAGTTTCCAGATGTTTTTTTATTCCTTTTATCTTCTTCCCATTTATGTCCACTTAAAAGGATTTATACGGTGGTACCAAATATGCATATGTACAAATACACACATTCACACACTATAAAATATTTAAACATAGGGCTGTGTGCTTATCTATACATAAATATCTCTCTATCTCTCTCTATCTCTACCTCTATTATCTCTATCTCTATCTCTATCTGTATCTCTGTCTCTATCTCTATCTCTATCTCTATCTCTATCTATCATCTGTCTTTAGCTATTTATATCTCCATATTTATGTATTCTTTGCTTCTCAGTGTGTCTGCAGTATCACAATTGATAAATGAATTGGCTCAGAGAGCAAAGAGACTGATTCTTTTTCATCATAGACCAGAAAAAAACTTCCTTTAGGTGGTCTAAGCAGAAGGCGAGATGAACAGGATGCTAATTTGCTCTAGCTCTGTCAGCCTGCTGTCTTTTGTTGGAAGCCAAGAAGGAAAGAGGTTATATTGTGCATGGCAATATGGTCCACTGGCCTGATTACAAGGCTCCAAGAGGGCTTTAGCAGCATGAACATATGGCCATTTTACAATATTTACATGGGAAAATGTAACCTGATTGGCATACAGGTTACAAATCGTTTCATGTTGGAAGCCTCTTCAGTTTCTTCCCATAGAGATTGTGCTCACCATCTTCATAGACATAATTTTGAACTTAAAGAAAATATTTTAATTAATTATAATATGAACTATCATTTTTCTAGAGTAAACTATCTTAAAATGCCACTAGAGAATACTTTAATGGAGATAACATTGTTCTTAGGGTTAGAAATCATGTAATTGAGTCCCATTTCTGCCCCAGGCATTGACTACCCCAACTTTGGTTTTACTTTAAATTAAATTTCAGTTTAAAGAAATGCTTTTTAAACTCAAATTAGGTTACAGTTCTGCTTGAATTTCAACTGTTTCTCTATAACAACCTCATTTCCAGTTTCTGAGACCTAATTTTTATTCCTTCTCCCTTTATAAACTTTATATACCACCCCATTCCTTTACTTGCAGTCTTACCCCTCACTGAGAAAATGGAATCCATGTAGAGCAGTCTACTCTGTCTTTTGACTAAAGGGCAGTCCTTCCTCAATTGCACTGACTCCCATACTCTTTCAACTATTCAAGTATTTTGTTCTTTCAGTTACACCCTCTTTCGTTTGCAACCTCAGTTTCTCCTTCTCTACTGGATAATTCCTGTTACTTGAAAAATGTGCTATAATATTTGCCCTTCACACTACATATCTCTCCTATGATCCATGTTCCCTGCTTTCCATACTAGCAAAACCATGCAAGATCTTTATATACTTTCTTTCACTCTCTAGATCCCAAATGATTGCTGATTTCCAGTTATTTTTTATTTCTTGCCATATCATATGGTAATATTTCATTCATTTTCTATGGCCAAGGAATATTCCATTGTATATATGTACCTCAGCTTTCCCCCCAACTCATCTATTGATGAGAACTTGGGGTGTTTCCAGTTTTTTGTCTGATCAAAATCTGATCAGAATTAGTTTGGTATTTAAGATTGGAAAGGTAGGTTATTTTTATAAATTTCAAAAAGGAAAGGAGGAAGGAGAGAGATATAGAAACATCAATGATGGGAGAGAATTATTTATCAGCTTTCTCATGCATGCCCCACACTGTGGATGGATCCCACAACCCAGGAATGTGCCCTGACTAGGAATCAAACCAACCCCCTGACTTATAGATTGACACTCAACCATGAGCCATGCTGGCCAGGCTAGAAAGATAGTTTTTGATCAGACCTTATAGGCCTTACTTTTATGCTATTTTATAGACTATATGTTGTAGTCCGCAAAGTGCCAAAGACATTTTTCCCCCCGCAGATTAAATTTATGAAAACGGAAAGAGAATATGGCAGAAAAAATGTATCAGTTACAAAGTTGAGCATTATAATGTCTTGATTTAATTGGAGCAGGATCTGAATTGGATATTTAATGAGAATGGAAACTTAACAAAGTAATGAATAATGAAAAACACTAAAGAAGACTTGACAATAATTGGTGAAGGACTGACTATGAGCGTTGAAGAAAGGGAGACGAGTGCCTCACCACGATTCTTTTTTTTTAAATTTTGTTTTCCAATTACAGCTTACATTCAGTATTATTTTGTACTAGTTTCTAGATGGATACTTTACAAAATATGCCCCCAATATTTCCAGTACCCACCTGGCACTATAAATAATTAATATTATTGACTATATTCTCTATGCTGTACTTTATATCCTCATGACTATGTTGTAACTATCAGTTTCTACTTCTTAGTCCCTTCACCCTATTCACCCAGCCCTCAATATCCCTCATATCTGTCAACCATCAGTTTTTTTCTGTATCTATGAGTCTGTTTCAATTTTTTTCATTTATTTTGTTCTTAGATTACACATATAGGTAAAATCATATGGTATTTGTCTTGCTCTGGCTGACTTATTTCACTTAGCATTATACTTTCAAGACCCATCCATGCTGTGACAAGTGGTAGGATTTTATTCATTTTCTATGACCAAGTAATATTCCATTGTACATATGTACCACAGTTTCTCGCCCTCCCCCCATTCATCTATTGATGGTAACTGGGGCTGTTTCCAGATATTAATTATTGTAAATAATGCTGCAATGAACATATGGGCGCATATATTCTTTCAAACTAGCATTTTGAGTTTCTTTGCACATATACACTGAATTGCCAGATTATTATGACCTCTGAACACATAATAATCTTGCCACTCAGTGTATATGCTATACAATAAAAGGCTAATATGAAAATTGTCTCCTCGACCAGCAAGCAGGCCCACAAATCTGCTCATGTCTCCTCTCCCTGGCCAGACTGGCCGGACCCCACCCATGCACGAATTCATGCACCTGGCTATATATATATATATATATATATATATATATATATATATATATATATACACACACACACACACACACACACACACACACACACTGAGTGGCCAGATTATTATGTGTTCAGAGATCATAATAATCTTGCCACTCAGTGTACCTAGAAGTGAAATCACTGGGTCATAAAACAGTTTCATTTTTAATTTTTTGAAGTGACTCCATTCTGTTTTCCACAGTGGCTACCCCATCCTGCATTCCCATCAACAGTGCATAAGGGTTCCCTTTCTCCACATCCTCACTAGCACTTGCTGTTTGTTGATTTATTGATGATAGGCATTCTGACAGGTGTGAAGTGGTATCTCAATGTAGTTTTTATTTCTATTTCTCTGATGACTAATGATGTTGAGCATCTTTTCATATGACTATTGGCCATCTACATATCCTCTTTGGAAAAAAAGGTTTATTAAGGTCCTCTGCCCATTATGTAATCAGATTGCTTGATTTTTGGTGTTAACTTATATAAGTTCTTTATAAATTTTGGATATTAACCCCTTATCAGATGTATCATTGGATAATACATTCTCCCATACAATGGGTTCCCTTTTCATTTTGTTGATGGTTTCTTTTGCTCTGAAAAACTTTTTTAATTTGATGTAGTCTCATTTGTTTATTTTTCTTTTGTTTCTCTTGCCCAAGGAGCTATATCTGAAAAAAATTGCCAAGAGAAATGCCAGAGATTTTACTGCCTATGTTTTCTTCTAGGAGTTTTATGGTTTCATAGCTTACATTTAAGCATTTAATCCATTTGAGTGTATTCTTGTATATATTGTAGGATGGTGGTCTAGTTTCATTTTTTGCATGTATCTGTCCAATTTTCCCAACACATTTTATTGAATAGACTGTCTTTTTACTCCATTGTATATTTTTGCCTTCTTTGTGAAACATTAACTGACCATTTAGGCATAGATTTATTTCTGAGCTATTTTCTCCCAATGACCTCCCTGTGATTCTTAATCCATAGGACTTGGAGAATAAGTTGTTAATGGTGGTAATGAATACATTTCTCTCTAGGAACTGACTGACTCCAAAATTAGAGCTACATTTACTCTTATGGCTACACTTAAATTGATATGATGGATACTGGTCCAAGTTATTTTATGAAATCAGCTCTAAAAATATTTTTTGTATTGAGACTCACTGTTCTGTTCTGGTCTTTCTATTATAGCTAAGGATCACTCTGTACCTTTTCTTTGTTTTTAGCCAAAGGCTATTACAAGAGAAATGAAATTATAATCTAGTTCTGTGGGCAGAAAGGAATGGCTGGAGGAAAAACTGATTTGGGCCAGCAAATGTCCTTTCAGACATGTTAGATTTAAGGTGCTGTCAAGACATCCCAGTGGAAATGACAGCTATGAAGATGGAGCTCAAACTTAGAGAATGCTCTGAATGGTGAATGCAGTTTAGGCAGCGATTCACGATAGTGTAATGACCTAGAGACACAGTCAGGAGTAGTGTTCTAAGGACTGAAACTGGATATTTTATTTCACAACCAACAGAAGAAATAGAGGCTAGCAAAGAGATAGATGAGATGCAGTCAAGAAGTTAAGGAAAAAATAAGAGGATGAATAGTTAAGGGGACAGTTTGCAAAGCTAGAAGGGTTGACTGTGCTGAATCCTGGGGAAAGTTGTCAAATAAAATAAAGATTGAGGATTTTGCAGTGATGGGTGACACTGTAGAGTTCATTTTCAGTGGAGTGGTAGGGGTGGGAGTCTTATTAAAAAAGAAATGAGTCAATAAGAGTAAAGGAGGCAAAAAAAGAGAAGAGAAATAGCTCTTAGGGTGTCATATTTTGGGGAGAAAGTAATTTTAAAATAACTTTATTAAGTTATTGTTTTTATTTGGGGAAATGATGTACTTTTATTATAAAGATTAAAAAATAAAAATGCAAATAAGAAAGTAAAAATAACATGAAAAACAAGAATACAGAAAAAAATCATTATTATTTTATAGAAATACTTGAAGATAATTATTTATGCATATATTTATGATATTTTTAGTTCTCCAGACCTCAGCTATATGGTTCAAATCTTAACACCAGACATCAGAAAATAACCGTGTTTGCTATTTATAAGGGAAGAAGGAAAAGATAAAAATGGCATCAATAACACAATATTGCCAATTCTTTCTCCATCTCCATTGGCCCTTGATAGAAGAATCGTGACTTGAACATCCTTCCCAATGGGATTAATGTTATTTGTAGTTAATACAACAAAGCTAATATCTCACTCTGGACTATGCTTGAGTTGTATGGATCCCTGTTATCCACCCTTATTTCAAGGTGATCAAGAGGAATAATGTTTGGTTTTAAGGAATCATCCTGACATCATGGTGTGTGTTAATATACTTTTGTAACCAGGGCTTAAAACACAGCATTCTTTCCAGTGTGAAGGTTGAATCATATTCCTATATTCATAATAGAAGCAGCTTTTCACTGGGCTCCTTTCCCTAATGCTGACACATTTAATGTGGGTAAGTCTTGTATCTTACTTGCTTATTTCCTCCTAAGATCCAGACAAAAGAGAGGGTGTCTAAAACTATTGATTCAGCTCTTATCATTTTTTTTTTTAATTTTTATTGATTTCAGAGAGGAAGAGAGAGATAAACATCAATGATGAGAGAGAATCATTGATGGACTGCCTCCTGCAAACCCCACAATAGGAATTAAGCCCACAACCTGGGCATGTCCCCTTGACTGGAATCGAACGTGGGACCGTGAAGTCTGCAGGCCAACACTCTATCCACTGAGCCAAACTAACTAGGGCTACTTTATCATTCTTAGGGAGACACATTTAATAAATCAGAACACTTTTCTGGCAGGGTCCCCTTGATCAAATACAGTGTAATAATTTGATTCATAATATATAATTAGCCAAATGGTTGATCTCTGGACATTTGCATTTGACTTTATTAGACTGGAGAAGAAACATATCTGCAGAAGAAGAAGCTCCTATAAAAGCTGGAAGCTGTATCACAGTTTTAATTTCAGTCCTTGAGGTTAGGTAATCACAAACAGAATGTTACGGGATATTTTCTATATATGTCTATGCATATATTATTCACATCTAGAATCAACTGTATATTATTTTGTAATTTGATTATTATTTTCATCTCATGATATGTCTGTATGTCAATAAAGACTTACATTATCAATCTTAATGGTAACATAGTCTGCCATAATTTTTTTCACAAACCTTTTATCAGTGGCTATTCATGGTATTTCTAAGATTTTTACCAACTCAGGTAACTTTAGGGGGAAATTCCTTAGGCATACACAAATTTTTCTTTGTGCAATTAGTTTGTTGGGATAAATTCCTGGAATTTCAATTTTGAGATCAAAAGACTAGCAATGTGCTTTGTTGAGTATGTAAATACTCAACTGGCTCTTGCAATCTTTAAGATTTGTTTTGCTCTAGCTGGTTTGGCTCAGTGGATAGAACATTGACCTGCTGACTGAAGGGTCCCAGGTCGGTTCCAGTCAAGGGCATGCACCTTGGTTGTGACACATCTCCAATAGGTGGTGTGCAGGTGAAAGCTGATTGATATTTCTCTCTCATCGATGTTTCTAACTTTCTACTCATCTCCCGTCCTGTGCGTAAAAATCAATAAAATGTATATATTTTTTTTAAAGATTCTCTCTTTTCCCTGTACGTTTGCCATCATAATTAGATGTGTCTTGGTGTGACTCTTTTTTGGTTCATCTTGTTGGGACTTTCTGTGCTTGTGTGACTTTCTTCTTTCCCAAATCAGGATGTTTTCTGACATTATTTGTCCAAGTAGCTTTCCTAACTCTTGCTCTTCTTCTTGTTGTTCTGGCACCCTATTATATGCATGTTGCTTCATTTCATGTTGTCCCAAGCTCTCTTAGGCTTTCCTCCTACCTTTTAATTTTTTTCTCCAATTGCAGTTCAATTGGATGTATTTTGCTGCCCGGTCTTCTAATTCACTAATTCAGTCTTTTCTTCTAGCCTGCTGTTGACACCTTCCATAGAGGTGTGTTTTTTTGTGTGTGTGTGTGTGTTTTATTTATTTATTTATTTTTATTGTAGCTATATCACTCTTTATTTCCTCTTGATTCTTACATAAGTTGGTTTCTCATCCTCTGGTTTATGAAGTGTATGACCCTTATTTTGAATTCTTTCTCTGACAATTTACATGCTTCTTTTTCATTTAGTTCCTTTTTCATTTGATTCCTCTTTTTCTTTTCTTTGGGGGTTGTTCTTTGTCTCCCCATTTTTTGCTCTCACCAAAGGATCTAGGCATCAAGTCTTATTTGGCCTGTGACTACAGCAGTAAGCTTGGCATCAATTGGCACAGTCACCAGGCTTAGGGCTGCTGGGTGAGTCACCCAGTGTTGCTGCATAGGGCTTGGCTGCTCATGCTTGGTTGTGGCACCCAGGGTTGCTACATCAAGCTTGGTGGTGGCTAGTGCAGTCATGGAGCCTGGGGTTTCTGCATAAGTTTTGTTTATTTGTGTGTGGATGGGGCACCCAGGTTTCTGTGTAAGGCTTGGCTTCCAAGGTTGCTGTGTAAGGCTTGGTTGTCTGCATGCAGTCACGGATCCCAGGGTCATTGCATATGGCTTGGTTGTTTGCACGTGGATGTGCCACCTGATGCTAAAGCATGTGGATTGTGGGAGGGGAGTCCACTTTGAAACTTACAGGATCCTACATTCAGGGAAATTTCAGTCTCAATGTTTATGGGTCTGTAACCAAGGCAGCAGGTCCTTGGCTGGAATGGCTATAGGATCCTGAGTGGAGGTAAGGCTGGGCCCCTAATCACAGCAGTTCTCCCCTTCAATATGGCACAGTGTCTGTAGCAGAGCCAGCCACCCTGGGAGACATTGCAGTAGTAGCAGAGGCTACCTGGCTAGGTGAGCCTGGTTCACCAGCCATCAAAAGTCTTGCAGAATCTGACACATGCACACACACACACACACACACACACACACACACACACCCTACACATCCATGCACTCCCCTTTTGCTCCCTCACTCAGTCACACTCTTTCTCTCACTGCCATCCTGCCAGCTGCCATCTTCATTCTCCCAACTTATGTTTTTTTGCAAACTTTATTGAAACACATCCATACCGCTTCAATTATGTACTGTCCAATGGTTTTTATGTCACAACTCCTGATTTGAGTTGCAGAAATAGAGACTTTATGGCTCACAAGGTCTAAAATATTTACTATCTGTTCCTTTACAGGAAAGGTTTGTTGATCCTTAATATAGATTACTCTTGATTATTTGAACTTTATATAAAGAGAATCATATAGTGTATATACTCTTTGTGACTTTCTTTTGTCCCCTTCTACATTATATTTGTAAGATTCATCCATGTGAGGCCATTGTTTACTAGAGCTTAAATCCCTTTTATAGATAATCTTATTATTCTCAGAAAAAAAAATTTATATCAATTGACCATAAGGTTCTGTTAAATTTCTTCTCATTTTGAGTTAGCATTGAAATGAATTTTAAAAAAATGCAATGGATTAAAAATAAGATATTAGAATTTTTAAAAACAATTACTAAACATAAAATGTTAACATTTATTGGAAATGCATTTCTTAATGAGATACATAGAACTGTTTCTGCCATCCTCCCATTCACTCTTGTAAACATAATGATTATTACTAATTACTAGAATGGATAGGGTTCACTATTAGTTCTGTCTTCAATTTTGTTTTTATGGATGAAAATGTCAATAAGACTTTTTTTCTCATAGATAAGTACATGGAAATGGATAGAAGTATTTTTTCTCTTATAGCAATTTTACTTAATTCTTTAAATTCTATGTAAGTTTCATACTCAAATTATATATTTTATATACTATATACCAAAAATTATATATTACATATAATATCATAACTGCAAATCATTCTTTAATTTTATTAAAAACAAAGCTTTTGGAAATAGCTGTCTTGAGAAAGGATTTGCTACTAGTTAGTATAGTTTATCACATTCTCAAGCTGATTATCAATATTTCTAATTATGTTCTTGCTCTTGGGTAGTTTCCTTTCCTTTCCTTTCTTTTATTTTCTTTTCCTTTTAACCTTTGTTAAATAAAACACATATAGAAAATGCACAAAACAAATATATACTAAATATCAAATAATAGGTCATTTCCATCCAATACAATATCTCCTTGTATGTGCTCTGTCCTAATCACTGCTCTCCTCTTCTATAAGACCATAGTTTAACCAAATTTAGACATCTGTCCATGTTTATATGAAGCCACTAAGTGACTATTGGAGGAATCAAGATCAAATACACTGGAGCTAAGAAGGAATACATGGTGAAGCAAGGTCTTGAAGGAAGCAGGAGGAGATAGAACCAGTTGAATGTTACATTATGAAGAGGCATTTGCCTTGAAAAAGAGGAGTTCCTTTTTCTTTTAGTTAGAGAAGAGAGAACACGTTCATTCAACCACCCATTTAACAAAGATATAAATCCCTATTAATTGTTAATACTGTACAAAGCACTAAAAAGAGGTTTTAAAGAAGAAAACAAGCTGTACATATGCTCTCCTGCTAGATAAACATCTCTTCAAGAATGTGGAGATAAGTTCATAGGTTTTGAGTGAGAGCTCTTTAAGGGAGGGCAGATTTGGACATTCAAGGGGTGTGAACAAGATTTCAAAAAGCTACAGTGAGGAAATCCCTAAGGAATCAACACATTTTCTTTGCAGGGCTCTAGGAAGAGCCGAGCCTAGCATTTTGTTTTGAAAGCTAAGCTTGGAATGCTTATATCATACATCACAGTGAATCTTATTGATTCCATTTTTAAAATTGCACCTGCCATGGAGTTGTGCCAAAGCACACATACCAAATTAGAGCACAAAAACCAATAAAACATAACAAGTGCTGAATGCTGAAAACTCAATTATTTATTAAAAACCATTAGCCTTAAAATGTTAACTTGTCAGAAAACAATTCCCTTTCCCAACATCAGCTTTGAAGGTCAGCTAATGGAAATACCCTGAGTGGTCAGATTATTATGATATTTGAACACATAATAATCTGGCCACTCAGTGTATATATATATATATTAGAGTCCTGTTGCATGAAATCATGCTTGGGTGGGGTCTAGCCAGCCTGGCCAGAAGGAGGGAACATGGGCGGTTGGCTGGCCTGCCTGCTGGTTGAACTCCTGGTGGAGGGGACAATTTGCATATTAGCCTTTTATTATATAGGATATACACTGAGTGGCCAGATTATTATACATTCAGAAATCATAATAATCTGGCCAGTGTATATAGAATTAGGACAGGCAGTGAATTCAATAAAGCCAACCCTGCCTTGGAAGAAACTTTCCTCAATGCCCTTGCTGGTGGAATTAGAAAGGTGTCATCAGGCACATGCCCACAGGTCAGAGCTCTCATTAAGGGAGTAGGATTTCTGGTATTTTGAGTTCACCTGCAATAACAAGTCCTCTTTTACATTTTCTATTCGATATAATCCTATCTAATAATGATGGAATAAGCTAATTGACCCTCATGCTGTCACAAAGATAGTGGCACCCATAGCCAATAAGAACAAAATATGCTAATTGGATGCCTTGCCCTCAAAGATGGCAGTGCCCACAGCCAATAAGGAGGGAATATGCTAATTGACTGCCATGCCCTTAAAGATGGTGACACTCACAGCCACTGGGGCAGTAGGCATGTGGCAAGGCCGGGCCTTCCCCCAGGCAGGCCTGGCTGCTCCCCGTACCTGCCTCCAGAGTCCCCCAAACCTCTTAACCCCCCAGCCACCCAGGGCCAGCCAGAAGCACAGGCAAGTCCTCAGATGGCAGATGCCCAGCCTCCCATGGCTGCCCAAGGCTCAGGTAACCAGGGCCAGCCAAGGCTTGTGCTGCTAGTAGTGACAGCAGCAGAGGTAAGATGGGGCATCACCTTAACCTGATAATTGTATCACCTCCTGCCCCTGAGGGCTCCTGGACTGTGAGAGGGGCCAGGCTGTGCTGAGGGACACCCCCCTCCAGTGCATGAATTTTCATGCATTGGGCCTCTACTCTCTATATATAAAAGGCTAATATGCCAAGTGTCCAACCTTCTGGCCAGTTGCTATGATGCACACTGACCACCAGGGAGCAGACGCTCAATGCAAGAGCTACCAAGCTACAGTGACTTGGCAGCAGTGGTTCTGGGTGACGCACCCTGAAACCAGAGATGAGGGAGCCTGATTCCTCATAGAGCTGTGCAATTCCACCTTTGGCCATGGGTTATGTTGTTGCTGGGGCACTGTTGGCCCTGAATCTGGTTTATTGCACACTTGCTTTTGTGTTTCACACCATGTATGATAGCAACTGTGCAGAGTGCCCTCTCACAGTCCTGGACCCCTCAGGGGATGTTGAAGAGCCAGTTTTGGCCCTATTTCCACAGGCCAGGCTGAGACATCTTACTTGCCAGAGGAAACCCTGCTCACACTGCAAATGCCCTTCGAGCCCTGGCATGCCCCAGGTGCGGCTGGCCAGGGAGGGACCACATGAGATTGGCTCCAGTGCATGTCCAGTCCATTTTTCCCAGCACAGTCCCACTGGCCACCTTCTAATTAATTACCTTTTAATGTGCACAACTCTGTATTTTAATATGTATCTTTTAGAGTGCTGAAATATACTCTGGTATTTGAACACTATTTTTTTGTATTTATTAATTAAATTGATTGGGGTGACATTGGTCAACATGAACATGTAGGTTTCAGGTGCGGGTTTCTATGTTACAGGATACTTTAGAAATAAAAATATCCAAATAAACTAGCCAGTGAGCTTTCTTTCATGTTTTCCGTGTGTGTGTGTGTGTGTGTGTGTGTGTGTGTGTGTCAGAGCAGCCTTTTCTTTCTTTCATTTCTTTCTTTTATCTGAAAATTAATCTGTATTTTTTATTTTAAAATTGTTAGAACAGTGTAATTAGTGAGATCTTAATCAACATTCAAGCCACCAGAAACCAGTAGAATTTGCTATTATCTCTTGTGCTAAGAGAGGTGTTTATTAGAAATGCTCTGGGCTCTCTGAAGACTTGGGAAAAGAGGCCTTTGAAACTGATGTGAATGGCAGAGCTTTGCTTTACATCCCTAAGGCTGAGTGAACTGAAATGTGACTTGGGAAAACTTATATGTTCATTGAATAGAACATGAAAAGAAAACTACTTTACTTCAAAGATAATACTTTTTGGTTATTATTAACTGAATCAGGAATTTGAATTAGAAGATATTTTGTAAGTCTTGCCATTCAGTGATTTCACAACATTAATTTCTGTACTAACACAAGACTGGGATAGTATTTTTACCAATCCATGATGGTCTTAGAAATAAAATAAAGAAACAGTATGGACAGGTTTTCCATGAAGCTAGATTTGTTATTAATCCTGATATTATGTTATTTCTACTTTTTGGTTCTAACATATTTTTTCTTCTATGAGATGGTGGATATACATGTTTGGATGTTTAAAATGTCCTTGGTTGACAAAACAAACATTGGTAGTTCTCCAATAGATTTCATAAATTCTACTGAATGATGAAATAACATTCTGAGGCCACAACACAGGCCTTCGAACATAGAGAAAGAGAAAGATCATATTTCCCAACTAGCCACTTAGAATTTGCTTAAATAAAATTAAGCAATCTGTATTCTTTTGAAATTTGGGCTTGGGATGACATGAAACTACTCTAGAAATAAGGCAATATTTGGTTTGTTGACCAGGATCTCAGCTTTCTTACACCATTCTCTTCCTGTATGGTACTCAATATCTTTACTGTCTTCCATAATGTCTTCTGTTCCTTACTCATCTTACCTCAAAGAGAAACCATCTTTGGAAAGAATCAGCTTTGAGTGGTTTATCCAACTCAGATGCAAGGTAAGTGAAGTAGAGGTACTAGAAAGCATCATCCCTGTTCCCAGTGTTCTTTTCTCATAGGGATCTCTCTCTCTCTCTCTCTTCCCCATCTCAGTATACATATAGAAAATAAATCTGATTCTACTTTTAAAAACTGCAGCTTACCCCCTCCAGCTATCCCATCATCCCTTTTCTCTAGTAAACACACTGTATCCACTTCCCTCATTTTCCCCACTCACTTTTCAGTTCACTCAATTTCCCCCCCCCCACATTCTACTGGGTCTGCTTTTGTCAAGGTCAATAATAGTATCTATGCTACTAAAATCAGTGGTCAATGTATCATTTTTATCTTATTCAACTTCTCAGCATCAATTAACACACTGGCAGCTCCCTCTTCTTTAAACAGAGAAATATGATATACTGATTGTCCTATTTCAGAGCCTTTGCATTAGACTTTTCTTTTTCAGTGCTTGCTCTTTCTGATATCTCTTTCAGGTCTACTGTGAAATAATCCTTATTTAGAGAGATATTCACCTAATGCCCAGTATAAAATAGTTCTATCACCCCAGTCATCACTACTGTCTGTTGTTCTCTTACAGCATCCCTAAATTCCTTCACAGCACTTATAACTGTTAATTGTGTCTTTTATTTATTGTATGTGTCTCCCAGTACATGAAGCTATGTGAAGGCGAGAACCTTTTATTGCTATATTCATTACTGCACCTCCAGAACCCAGCACAGTGCTTGATATATGTTATTTAATAAAGGTGTGTTGAATGATTTGATGGATAGGAGAATGCTAATAGTCCCACAATTTGTATAGCAGTCTCAACTTGAAAATGCATACTAAGTCCATTATACTTTATCCCTGCAATGATTCTAGCATCTTTCTCTTTCTTTCAACCCTAACTTTCAGTTCCTTTGACCAAGTCACCATTACCTCTCACTTTAATCACTTAACAAAACCTCTGGTCATCTCTCCTCTTTTCTTGCCAATCTTCAACCTATCTTATATATTGCACTTAGGCTTATCATTTTCCTGCACCTCAGACCTTACCATTTTTACACAAAAAAATGGCTCCCCTTTGTTTACAGCATATCTTCTAAACTTCTTATTCTGGCATTTATAGCCCTTAAAGACCTGGGTCTAATCTCTCTCAGCTATAAGTGATCATTATATTATATCTTCTGGCTTCACTTTTTTTTTTAATGTAACTTTCTTATGAAATTTTTATGACTCAGTGTGAAGTTATAATGCTATTTTAGTAGAATGAGAGCACCTTGAGTGCAGATAGATGTTTTTCCCTAATCTCATCACTTGGCATAGCTCTTGATAAGGCCTATGAATATTTATTTATTTTATAAATCATCATATGACCCTTTCTTGTAGTTCTATGATCAGGACCAAACAGTACAGAATGTAAGAAATAATTGATGGCTAACCCATATGATTTTTGGACATAACTAAAATTAAAATATTGGGTGTTGTATATTTTGTTTAAGGAAATGTATGGCTTATTTGCAATGGTAATGTTAAATATTTTCACACAACTTATCCCTGTGGCTTCCTGAGCCAAAATGGCAAAAATCTTGTCCTCACAAACAGTCCAAATGAAAGGCCATCCAATTAATCACGAGACCCATAGCATGTAGCCTTTCTGCAAGACAGATCTGCAAGATATAAAGAGAACAATAGCCTCAGGCAGCATACTCATGAGATGAGAATCTAAAATGTGAAAAAAAAGCCCACTCTGAACATTTTCAGCACAGATTGGCTGCCTAGAAGTCCTGATATTCACCCTCAAGCATACTGTTTCAGACCCCCCTTCACTACCCTTGCAGTCTCTCAGATGACATTCTTGGTAGCTTAACAAAGGAATTCAAATGTCCCAGCATATACATTTGAAACATCTTTAACATTTATTTTTAAGTCTGGCTGGTGTGGCTCAGTGGCTGATCTATGAACCAGAAGGTCACAGTTTTATCCCTGGTCAGAGCACATGTCCAGGTTGTGGGCTCGATTCCCAGTGTGGGGCATGCAAGAGGCAGCCTATCAATGATTCTCCCTCATAATTGATGCTTCTATCTCTTTTTCTCTCTCTCCTTTCCTCTCTAAAATCAATAAAACTATATTTAAAAAATAAAAAAATATTTTTAAGTTATACAATGTTGTATGAAAACACTATCATAAAAGTAAGGCAAATTAGTAGGTAGGAATTTACTTTTGCACGGTATTTTTCTTAACATAGTTCTCCATTCTAGCTGAAAATTAAAGTTATATGGAGAGATTTCAAAAATTTGATAGTCAGGCTCCACTGTCCATATTCTATTTTAATTGGTCTTAGTGGATCTAAAGCATAGTCTACTTTTTGAAAGTTACCCAGGTTAATCTAATTTGCTGTCAGTGCTGAGAACCAATGCAGCTTATTGATACTCTTCTTTATGTTAAGGTGTAAAATAATTAATATTCAGGGGATTTTGGTTTCATTCTGACATGTGTTTTTTTCCTCTCATAAAGCTATAAAGATTAAGATGTGAGTACTGCCAGTTCAACACCTACAGTGAATGTCAGTGAAACTCCACACTCATAGAATAACAATTAGTATTCCTCTGGGCAGTAGCTGTTCCAATTATAGTTTTTAAACAGTTAAGAGAGAGGATTGACATGCCAAGTGTAATCTCTATCAATCATGGTCTAATCTCTGAGTAAACAAAGTGTATGACTGACATATGAGATACTTCATGCTTTATCCCTGTTTATTTTCTTATCTTCTACTTTCATCTTGCCATGCCTGATTCCCTTTCCAGCTTATGCTCCAATCACATCGAATTATGTTACAGTGCCTCCACACTATAGTAATGCATCATTTGTTGGGTTGTTTTTTTGCTTGTTTGTTTGTGTTTTTTTAATGTCTACAAGCTTTTGCACATATTGTTTCCTCTGGGCTCTCTTTCTTTTTTAGTAGGCCTAAAATATTTTTAGTCATCCTTCTCTACCAACAGCTTTTAATGATGCATATTCTGAGTTAGTAAGCAAACTATACATGTGTGTTATATGTATTTTAATTATATTTTCCCTTTTTTATTGAATTTACTGCAGTAACACTGGTGAACAAAATTACACAGGCCTCAGGTACAGAATTCTGTAACACATCATCTGTACACTGTACTATGTGTTTATCACCCCAATTCAAGTCTCTGTCCATCTCTGACCATCTATCTCCCTATATCCTCTTCCATCCTCCATCCTCCCCCTGACAATCACCATACTGTTGTTCCTGTCTGTGAGTTTTTTCTATTTTTTTCTCAATTTCTCCACCACCCTCAGAGTCCCCCACCCAGCCCTCTACCCCAGACAGATGTCAGTTTACTCTCTATCTATGAATTTGTCTCTATTTTGCTAGGTAGTCATTTTGTTCTTTAGATTCCACATATGAATGAAATAATATGGTACTTATCTTTTTCTGACTGTCTTATTTCACTTAGCATAATAATCTCCAGGTCTATACATGATGTCACAAAGGGTATATGTGACAAGAGCCTTTGGAGGATCCTATATTAATCTTCTAGGGCTGATATAACAAAATACTATAGACTAGATACCTTAAACTATAGAAATTTGTTTTCTAATAGTTTTGGAGGCTTGAAGTCCATGATCAAGGACTGAAAAGTCGATTTTCAATGACTGACTCTCTTCTTGGCTTGAGATGGCCACTTTCTTGCTGTTATTCCCTTACATGGCCTTTCCTCTGTGTTCCTATAGAGACTGATATCTCTTTTTATAAGGACTCAGATCCTATTATATCAGAGCCTCATCCTTATAACTTCATTTAACCTTAATTACCTTTTTTGTTGTTGTTAATCCTCACCATGCATATTTTTTCCATTGATTTTTAGAGAGAGGGAGGGAGGGAGGTAGAGAGGAAGGGGGGAGAGAGAGAGAGAGAGAGAGAGAGAGAGAGAGAGAGAGAGAGAGAGAGAGAGAGAGAGAGAGAGAGAGAGAGAGGAGAGAAGAGAGGAGCGAGAGGATGAGGAGAGAAGAGAAGAGAAGAGAGAAGAGAACGAGAGAGAGAAGAGAAGAGAAGCGAGAGAAAGCAGAGAGAGAGAGAGAGAGAGAGAGAGGGCGAGGAGGGAGAGAGAGAGGATGTGAAAGAGATACTTTGATTGGTTGCCTTCCACCCTCCCTGGAATCAAACCCACAGCCCTTAGGTGTGCTGGCTGATGCTCCAACGAGGGCTTAATTACCTTTTAAATGGCTCTATATTCAAATGTAGCCAAGTGGTAATTTGGACTTTAAGTATAAATTATGAATGTATATAAGCCTTCAGTCCATAACCGATCTCTAACTCTCTTCTGTCTTCTCAAGACTCTTACGATGCTTGTTTTCATTGTGCTTGTGAACTATTATTTTTTCAAAAATACCATGGAACTGGAGCAGAGGTGGTGGGAAGAAAGTTATAATGCAACCCAAGCTTATGGTTAGTTACATAAATTCGTTGTTTTTCTTCAATCAATGCTCCCTCAATTACCATAGCCTTTGGTTAATTTCCATAGCTCTGAAAACATTGAGTTTGATAATTTGTCAGCAATGCTCTTACTTTTATGGAGGACATAATTTTTAGAGATCATAACTCTGCTATTTCCATTGATAGCTCCTTATTTTAAGTTTTTAAAACAATAGCAATATATCACTCTGGTACCAATTTCTGTATCACTTGTCTAGTGAAACAAAGATAGTGCTTAACAAGCTACCATAGAACATGATAGTCTAAAAAAATAGCCATTTGCTATTATTGCTCATGTTATTTACTGAGTTTGGATTATCTTGGATGAATTTTTTTGTTTGTTATCTTTCTCTCTTTTCCACTTAGGCTTACTTATGCCTTGTGATTGGATTGTTGTTGGCTGATCTAGGATAACTCTGATAGGATGACAGGCTCTGTTCTATGTTATTATATGGTAGTCCATGCCAGGTACCTTCTCATGGAGAATGTTGTTGATGCTGTTAGAAAGAGAGAAGACAAAAACATGTAAATACTTTTTTTTTTTTAAATCCTCACCCAAGGATATTTTTTGCCCATTGATTTCTAGAGAGAGTGGAAGGGGGAGGAGTGGGAGGAGACAGAGAAACAGCCATGTAAGAGAGACACAGTGACTGGCTGTCTCTGATTGACATTTCTGTCTCTGGATCTGTTCTTGTTATCAATTTATTTTATTTTATTTTTTATTGATTTTTAGAGAGGGAGGAAGGGAGAGGTATAGTGAGGTAGAAACTTCTATGAGAGAAGAACATCATTGACCTGCTGCCCCCTGCTGGCCCTGACCGGGAATTGAACTGGTGACCTCTTGGTTCCCGGGCCTACCCTCAATGGCTGAGCCACATGGGCCATTCAATTCTGTATGGTACACTAATCCAGGAGCAACATGAGAATTACCTTCTGTGCAAGTCTTTATTAAGTTGGTGGCTTGAGTTTACCTAGTTACTGGCAGCTTTTTTATTTACCTGACATAAAAGTATTTCAGATTTTAGTTTACTGATTCAGTGTTATGAGTAAGCTATGAGTACAGAATTAACAAAATAGGTTGGGCCCAATAGAAGAATTGGACTTAGGGAGATGGCCTTGATTGCCCCAATCACTGACCAGACCAAGAGACCCCACCAGTGCACGAATTCATGCACCATGCCTCTAGTTTGATTATAATAAGGAAATATAAATTATTACATTGGGTTAATGTGTGATATATCCATCTACTATATTTTCCAAGTGAAGGACATATGTAAGATGATATAGTTTAGGAATAAACCATAACATTTTGCTTAAGGTTTTGTTCCAAGTCCACAAGTTGACACTCTATCCACTGAGCCAAACCGGTTTTGGTGGTTTGAAAATATTTTCCCCACTTCATAGGTTGCTCTTTCATTTTTGTTTTTGCTGTGTAGACTTTTTAGTTTGATTTATTCCCAATTGCTTAGTTTTGTGTGTGTGTGTGTTTTTTTGCCTGTGATTTTTAAGTCATATATGGACAATCATTGCCAAGACCAATGTCAAAGAGCTTTTCTCTATGTTTTTTTTTTTTCAATAGGAATTTTATGGTTTCAGGTCTTACATTTAAGTCTCTAATTAGTTCCAAATTGATTTTTATGAATGATGTAATATAAAGGTTCAATTTCATTTTTATACATATGGTTATCCAGTTTTCCCATTACCATTTATTAGAAAAACTATCCTTTTCCCATAACATACTCTTAGGGGTCTCACAGTCTACTTGTGAAAGGCTAATAGTTGACTGCATATATGTGTTTTTATTTCTGGGCTCTCATTTCTGTGTTTATCTATATGTCTGTTTTTTACATCAAAACCACATTGTTTTTATTCCTGTTACTTTTTTTAAGAACTAGTTTTATTAATAAGTGGTATTAATACACATTTCTAAAGGATTTCATTTTTGTTGCCACTAAAGCATATACTTGTTTTGTTTTCCACACTGAACACGTAAGAATATCAATCCAACATGTCTAGTTTTAATCTTAACTGGCACCCCTGCCCATTTAAAAAAAGGAAGGAAATGGGATGGGGGAGAGCAGTAATTTACAGCAGCTTCAAAACAACAACAGCTGAAGCTTAATTCTGCATGAGCCAGTAATTTCAGTATAGTAAATATTCTGCAATTAGGAAGTTTAGCATATTCACATTATCTAGATAGGTTTGCTGTGCCATATATATAATAAACATTTTATTCTAAGGATGAGAAAGGATAAAAATTCCCTGATTATTTTACCCTCCCTGGAATCAAACCAAATTCTACTTACTCTCAACATTTGGGAAGGCAGATTCCTATGACTTTTAAATATGGTTTGAAATCAGCAAGTGTGATACCTCCTGCAATCACAGGCTGCTTTAGAATTCAAAATAGAGAGTGAGGTCAGCAGATATCTCTTTTTGGGAATGGATGGGTATGAGTCATGCTGTGTTCCTGGGCAGACAAGTTTTCCCTTGGACTGCATGCAGCTGAGCTGACTAGAGCCAAATCACAGAGCTTTGCAAACAGACCAAGGTCAGTGGGTTGACTTTCAGGGCATGGATGAGCAGGTATTTTTTCAGGGATGACAGGACTGCTTCAACCATGGTTGAGAGGACTGGGGCCAACTAACCTGGTCATCTCAGAACTTACTTTTGGATGAATTCAGCGGGCTTGTTATTCAAGGCACATGGTACTAATGGCATGATCAGTGTATAGCCTATATATTAAAAGGCTAATATGCAAATTGTCTTTTCTTTTTTTTTTTTAATAAAGCTGTAGCCAAGTCCAGAGGGTTACCATGACCATAGTCAGTGAATTTATCGGCTAGAAATGGGATTGCTTCGCAAAATGGCCTTCCTTGGTTTGGGGCTTCACTGGGGTCTCACAGTCTACTACCTGAATCCCAGAGCTCCCAGAAAGGCACTTTTGTCCATTGATGGCTGACAAATTATTGTTGCTGATGGTGGCATATGAATAAGGGGTCTCCTATTCTACCACATTGCTGATGTCACCTCTCTCATGCTTTATAGCTTTCAGTGTAGAAATTCTATACACTTTTCATTAAATTTGTTTTTTAGTACTTTCTGTTTTGGAATGCTACAGGAGATATTTTAAAAGTTTATTTATGCTGTTTTGTTTGCTAGTAGATTAACAACAGCATTTTTACACTGAGTAACCAGATTATTATGATCTTTGAACACATAATAATCTGGCCACTCAGTGTGTGCATGTGTGTGTGTGTGTGTGTGTGTGTGTGTGTGTGTGTGGATAGATAGATAGATAGATAGATAGATAGATAGATAAGAGGCTCAGTGCATGAATTCATTCATGGGTGGGTTCCAGCCAGCCTGGCCAGGGGGAGGGGACATGGGCGGTTGGCCAGCCTGCTGGTTAAATTCCTGGTTGAGAGGACAATTTTCATATTAGCCTTTTATTATATAGAGATCATAATAATCTGGCCACTCAGTATATATTGCCTTTGTGTTCTATAAATTTTCTAATTCAAATTTCAATTTTACAGGTTGCTTTGTAGATTATTCAGAATTTTCTATGTAAACCATGGTGTTGTCAGCTAATAGAGTTTTATTCTATTCCCAAAACTTAAATTTATATTTAATTTTTTTAAATGGCTAGAACCTCGAGTCAAATCCTTTTCTTTTTAGAAGCCTTATGTAAAAATATTCAGATTTCACAGTTGTCATATTATTCATGCATTTTCATAGGTGCCTTTTATAGTGATGAGGAAGTATCTATGTTCAGCTTAAGAGGTTTTTTTAAAAATAATAAATGAGTGTTAAATTTATCAAATACTTTTACTGAATATAACCATATCCAAATTGTAAATTATTTTATTTATTCTGTTACAATGGTGAATTACATTGATTGGTTTCTTAAAAATAGAACATGATCATATTTTAGCACACAATTTCTATATTACAAAAAAAAACAGTAAATTATAACAAAAAAACATTGTATTTTATTTGCAATGCATGAAACATGGTTAATATTGTTACTTGTAAATGATTTATTAGAAATCAGTAAAAAAGAAACTAATAATCCAAGGGAAATGGGGGCAAAGTAAAATGAAATAATACAAATGATGATTAAGAATATATAATTACTAGAGGCCCAGTGCATTTGTATACCAGTGGGGTCCCTCAGCCTGACCTGCAAAATCAGGTCAAAACCAGCTCTCCAACATCCCCCAAGGGTTCCCAGATTGTGAAATGGCATAAGCCAGGTGAAGGGACCCCAACTGTACATGATTGGGGCCAGGGAGGGACGCAAGAGGTTGGCCAGTTGGGGAGGGAACACGGGAGGGCTACAGGGTGTGTCCAGCCTGTCTGGCTCAGTCCTGATAAGCCAGACCCCAGCAGCAAGCTAACTATGAGTCAGAGCATCTGCACACTGGTGGTCAGTGCACATCTTAGCTACTTGTCAACCAGTCAATTGTCTGCCCCCTGGTGATCAGTGCACGTCATAGCAAGTGGTTGAATGGCCTTAGCATATTCCACTTTGATTTGTTGATCGGCCGACCAGTTGATCAGACACTTAGCATATTAGGCTTTTATTATATAGGATTGCCTGGCCTATGTGGCTAAGTGGTTGAGCCAGAAGACCACAGTTAGATTCCCGGTCAGGGCAAATGCCCAGGTTGCTAACTCAATCCTCAGTAAGGAGTGTGCAAGAGACAGTTGATCAACCGATATCTCTTGACATTACTATTTCTCTCTCTCTTTCCCTCTCCTTTGCTCTATCTGAAATCAATACAAACATTTTAAAAATAATATATGATGGTTAAGAATATGTGATAATTGAGCTGAACAATGACAGAAGAATAATTTCTCTGGTTGATTTTTAATTGTTGAACCAACTTGTGTTATACATTGAATAAAACTCACCTGATCATTTTTCAGAAAAGAGTTAACATTGTAGTCCAGGGACTTCTATCATTAGAAAGACTTGCTTGTATGGCTGGCCATAGGCCAGTGTTTGTGAACTTGGATTTTGGGAAAGTTCTCTCCACTCTAATTGATAAAAATGGCTCACTGTGCTTAAATTGTATGTACAAAAATATGCTTATAAAAACAAAAACAAAACAATGTGCTTATACTGGATATCTGCTATGTGCTAGGAAGAGGTTGGCTACATGATCAGTCCCCAATAAAAACATTTGGCATTGAGTCTATGATGAGATTTTCTGGTAGAAAACATTTCATTCTTTTTTTTTTTCACAACTCACTGCAGGAATTAAGCACATCCTGCGTGACTTTACTAGTAGAGGAGTCTTAGATGCTAAATCCTGGTTTATTTTGAAGTTTCCCCCACAGGCCTGTTCCCTTTGTTAATATTGCTCTTCAGCCTATGCCTGTTTGTGCCTGTTTTCATGAGAAATAATGGTCTATAGTTTTCTAGTAATATTATTGACAGATTTTTGTATCAGAGACATGCTGGTCTTATAAAATGAGTTGAGAAGTATTTTTTCCTCTATTTTTGAAACAATTTATTTGAATATGATATCATGCCTTTTTAAATGTTTTATAAAATTTACTAGTGAAGAAATCAGAGTGTGGTGTGTGTGTGTGGGGGTTATTTAAGCAATTCCACATATATTGTTGATTTACAAATCCATTTTTATCAGATATGGAAGCTTAGTCTATTAATTTCTGATATATATATATATATATATATATATATATATATATATCCCCATCCCCCCATGGCAATACAGTATGTAAGACATCAATTCTGTAACATTTATTAAGTTGTTGTTTTTTATGACTTGAAACAAATTAAGACCTTTCATCTGGTTATTTTTGTAAGTAACAATTTTTTGTCACAGAGCCATGTTCATTTATTTCAGTACTAGTGACCCGGTGCATGGATTTGTGCACATTGAAAGGAAATTAATTAGAAGGTGGGACTGGGCGAGATGGGCCAGACATATCCTAGAGCTAACTTCCCGCTGTGACTCCCCAGCACCTGTGGAGTGAGCGCTGTCCCTCTGGAAAGTGGTTCCTTGGCCTGGCCTATGGGGATCAGGTTGAAACCAGCTCTCAGACATTCTTCAAGGGGTCCCAGAGTGTGAGAGAGTACTCTGCGAAGTTGCTGTCATATGGGGTATGGAACACAAACACAAGTGTGCAGTAAACCAGATTTGAGCCAACAGTGACTCAGAAACGACATAACCCATGGCCAGAGGTAGAATTGTGTGGTCCTGAGGAATTGTGCTTCCCCCCTCTCTGGTTTTAGGATGAGTCACCTGAGAACCACCACTGCCAAGTCACTGAAGCTCTTACATTGAACACCTGCCCCTGGTAATCAGTGCACATCACAGTGACTGGTCAGATATTGGATGGTCATACACTTAGCATATTAGCCTTTTATATATATATACAGACTAGAGGCCCAGTGCACAAAATTTGTGCATGGGGAGGTGTCCCTCAGCCCAACCTGCACCCTCTCCAATCCATCCCTCGGGGGATATCCCTGTGGGATTGGGCCTAAACTGGCAGTCGGACATCCCTCTCACAATCTGGGACTGCTGTCTCCTAACCATTTGCTTGCCTGCCTGATTGCCCCTAACTGCTCTGCCTGCCAACCTGATCATCCCCTAACCACTGCCCTACCAGCCTTATTGACATCTAACTGCTCCCCTGCTTACCTGATCACCCCCAACTGCCCTCTCCTGCTGGCCTGGTCTCCCCCAACTGCCCTCCCCTGCTGGCCTGATCTCACCCCCAAATACCCTCCCCTGCTGGCCTGGTCACTCCCAATTGCCCTTCCCTGCTGGCCTCTTCGCCCCAACTGCCCTCCCCTGCAGGCTTCATTGCCCCCAACTGCTCTCCCCTGCCGGCCATCTTGTGATGATGTGGGGGCGTCACGTGAAGGTGTAAAAGCCACCTAGGCTTTTATTAATATAGATTGTCTATGACTGAGTTGATGTTATAATGGCAGAGTTGAGTACCTGTGAAAGAGAACTTATAACCCAGAAAGCCTAAAATATTTACTTGATCTCTGGTTCTGGAGAAAAATTTTACAGACCCCTCACCTAGAATGTAGTAAATTTTGGTGACTGTACATTGTGTGAATATAGTAAACTCTCTTCCCTACCTCCTTATCTTTCTCTTCCCATCTCTATCTCTTTACACAACACACAAACATATGAACACACACAGATTAGATCAAACATATTAATTGATTTTTCAAATAATTGTTGTCATTTTATTTTTGTATTTTTCAGTTTTGAAGTTATATTCATGTTAAAAATCTACCCTATTGATTTCTCTTTGTGTTTTCATCAAATTTTGCTTTATGTATTTTCAGGCTCTGCTATCCAGTTCTACAGGTTCAATCTAGGTGGAATATTATTTATATCATGTTGAAGTATACTTATTTATATCTATCAACATTCTATACTAGAAATTTAAAATATTGTGCAATTAACATTAGCGTACTGGCTTGATTTAGTTAGTATTTGTCTGGCTGTTTTTATATAACTATTCCAAACATTCTGTTGTTTTCTACAATATTTTGCCTTTTAAATTGTTTGAGTTTTGGGGGGAACATTGGTTGATAAAATTATGTTTCATGTGTACAATTCTATAATACCACATCTGCATATTATGTACTGTATTCACCACCCCAAGTCAAGTCTCACTCTCAACTGCCCTCCCCTGCCAGCCATCACCATTTATCCTCTCTTAAACCCTCTTCAACTTCCCCCCATCCACCACTCCCTCTGGTAATGAGCATACTATTGTCTGTCTTTATGAGTTATTTCATTTGCTTAATCCTTTCAAATTTTTCATCTAGGCCCCCAATGCCCCTCTGATCTGACAGCTGTCTATTTCCTGTATGTGAGTCTTTCAATTTTGTCTCTTAGTTTATTTTGTTCATTATAAGCCACATATAAGTGAAGTCATATGGTACTGTCTTTCTCTGACTGGCTTATTTCACTTAATATAATGCTCTTGAAGCCCATCCATACTGTCACAAAAGTTAAGATTTCCTTTTTAATGGATGAGTAGTATTCTTTTGTATAACTGTACCACAGTGCTTTTATCCACTTATCTGATAGGAACTTGGGCTGCTTCCAAATGTTTGCTATTGTTAATAATGATGCAATGGACATTGGGGTGCATATATGCTTTCTAGTTAGTGTTTTAGGTTTCTTCATATATATCCCCAGAAGTGGAACCACTGGGTCATAAGGCAGTTCCATTTTTAATATTTGGAGGTAACTCCATACTGCTTTCCACAGTGGCTGCATCAATCTGCATTCTTACCAACAGCGCCCAAGGATTCCCCTTTCCCTTCACTAGCACTTAAGGTTTATTGATTTATTGATCATAGGCATGCTGACAAGTGTGAGGTGATATCTCATTGTGGTCTTAATTTGTATTTGTGATTAATGACACTGAGCATTCTTTTATGGCTATTGGCTATCTGTATGTCCTCTATGGAGAAGTGTCTATTCAGGTCCTTTGATCATTTTTAAATTGGATTATTTGGTTTTGGGGTGTTGAGTTGTATAAGTTCTTAATATATTTTGAATATCAACCCCTTATCAGATAAGTCATTAATGAACATGTTATTCCATTTAGTGGGTTGTCTTTTTATTTTGTTTATCATTTCCTTTGCTGTGCAAAAACTTTTTAGTTTAATATAGCCCCATTTGATTGTTGTTTTTTTCTTTTGTTTGTCCAAGGTGATATATCAGAAAAAATATTTTTATGAGAAATGTCTAAGATTTTACTGCCCATGTTTTTTTTTCCAGAATTTTTGGTTTCAAGTCTAGCATTCAAAGTCCAGAGTGCTAACCATTACACCATGGGACCCGCTTCAAGTCTAGCATTCAAATCTCTAATCCATGAGTTTATTTGCTATTATGATGTAAGAAGGTGGTCTAATTTCTTTTTCTTTCTTTCTTTCTTCCTTTCTTTCTTTCTTTCTTTCTTTCTTTCTTCTTTCTTTCTTTCTCTCTCTCTCTTTCTTTTTCTTTCTCTCTTTCTTTTCTTTCTCTCTTTCTTTTTCTTTCTCTCTCTCTCTCTCTCTCTCTCTCTCTCTCTCTCTCTCTCTCTCTCTCTCTCTCTCTCTCTCTCTCTCTCTTTCTGTCCAAACTTCCCAGGTCCACTTTTTGAATAGACTATCTTTGCCCTAATGCATGTTCTTGTCTCGTTTTTCAAATATTAATCGACCATGAAGACATGGGTTTATTTCTGGGCTCTCTACTCTGTTTCATTGGGTTGTTGTATTTCCTGATTTATTTGTTTTACATTTGTTGTTGTTTTCTTTCTTGATCTCAAAGTTATTCTATTTACTGTTTAGTAACAAAAATTTTCCCTTCATGTCTTTGTGTGTTTTTCAGTTTATTTCTTGTGATTGTTGTCTAGTATCATACCAGTATATTCATAAAAAATGCTTGATATAATTTCAATCTTCTTAAATTTATTGAGATTTGTATTGTGTTGTAACATGTGTGTCATCCTAGAAAATGTTCCAGGTGCACTTGAAAAGAATATATATTCCCCTGCTTTGGAATGAAATGCTTTGAATCCCTGTTTCCTATTTTCCTTGAATTTAATTCTAATTTTCAACACAAACAGAATCTGAGGTTTTTGTTGGGTACCAGCTATAATTTTTTTACATCCTCCTTTCTTGGAGCAAGTGACATCTCCAAGATTCAGCTTCAAGCAATGAGCCAATACTGATCTTCACAAGTTGGATGCTTCTTTCACTTCACAGGAGTACAAGGCATCTGTTTCTATTTCTTTCTTTTTAAAAATTATTATTATTATTTAAATTTTATCTTTCTATTTCTTGTCGTGTGATTTCAGTCCTGTTTACACATTATGGGACTGAATTATTTCTCCCTCAAATTCATATGTTGAAGTTATAAACTTCAGCACCTCAGACTATGACTAAATGCAAAGATAGTATCTTTGAAAGGGATAGTTAAGGTAAAATGAGGTCATATGAATAGGGGTCAATCCAATTGCCTGGCATCCTTATAAGAAGATCTTAGTGCAAAGACATGCACCTAGGATAGTCTTTATGGCTCTTTATAAACCAAAAAGAGTGGCCTTCAGAAGAAACCAACTCTGCTGACCCCTTGATCTTGAACTTCTAGCCTCCAAAACTATAATGAAATAAAGTTATGTTCTTTATGTTAACCAGCCTGTCCTATGACAGCCCTAGTAAACTAATACACCCACTTTATATTTTCCATTTTTGTCACACATTTTATTTTTCTAATCCAGTTGTATCTTTTTATTTAAAATAAAACTCAATTCTATGTGGGTTTGGTTGTAGGTAGCTTTGAATCTGAACTTCCAGAAGCATTTTGATAGAAGCTCAACCTCTCTTCTTTGTTAAACTTTCAACTTGAATATTCCATGTAATCTTTGAGTGAGGTAGTATGATTAGAACACATTTTGCTTTTTGAAACATCCAGAAGGCAGGAAACTTAATGGTCATTTTTTGTATCCCTAACGTACCTAACACAATTCCTGATGTGTTATTATAGACAATACTTCTGGTAAATTGACTAATGAAAAGAAGACTAGATTGTGAGTGTGGTGATCTTGGTTCTCTCATAGCCATGCATCTCACTAATTGTGTAAGTCAGTTAACTTCTCTGGGGTTCATTTTGTTCTATACCATCACAGTTTATGTTAGTCCTTTCTCTTGGATTAAAATATTATAAACCTATCTGTGATTGAAAATATATGTCCAGTCTATCCAAGGTCACATAGATGGAGTTAAACACTCCTGGAGTGTAATTTCTCCCATGGGTCTCCCCACTTACTTTGAAATAAATGACCAGTCTAAGCACACCTTAGAAGCAACTGTACAGTCCACCATTAGTCCCCAATTGACTAAATAAATTTGGACTTGATAAAACTTACTTTTGCTAATGGCAGGTAATGAAAGAATCAGAATCTCCCAGAGACCACAGGCTTCATTTCCTTTCATACTTTACTAGATGGATCAGCAGTTACTGCTATACTTAAGCTGTCTAAGGCTAATAGCCCTGGAACTGAGAAAAAATACTTCACTTACTGTTTTACAGCAGTCACTGCCTGATAATCACAAAATGGTTTCTGGGTCAGTTATGCATCCTTAAGGTAAGACCAAAATGCTAGCTCAAATAACAGGGTAATAGAGTACTTTAATAAAGAGACTTCTATAAAATCTTCAGAAGCACTGGTCTTAAAATTGCAACAGATTTTCTATTATGCCAGCTCCTACCTAAACTAGGTGCTCTGTGATACATATTTATTTTAAAAGTATAACCGAAGTCCACTAATGTAGATGGCAAAAATAGTTGAATACCCCCATTAAGATAAGAACTGCTAAGCAAATGATTTATGAAGATGTGTGCTCAGACTGTTAATTCTTTACATAAAGGATCTGTCTTTGATGGAGTTCAATTAAAATTCCCATACACATGCAGCTCAAGTGCCAGAAAAGGTTTCAGCTGGAAATCTCTTCTTAAAAGAAGGAATCAATATTTTTAGAACCTTTTTTAAAGAAATCAGTACTCATGTTTATAATTAAAGTTTAATGAGGATTTTATCCTCTAGTTAATATATTTACAAGTCATAGGCTTGAAACTTTGGAATAAAGGAGCTTCTACTTTAGAGTATATTATCTATTAGTGAATGGTGAGTTTAAAAAGATGACAGCTATAAATATTTCTCTCTTTTCTGTGTCCAGTGCCACTAGAGAGTGGCCTGGTTCCTGAGTAGGGGCAATGGGGGATTGAGAAAATGAAAGAGATAGACACAAATACAGTAGGGAAAGCTGGGGCTTGGTGGAACCACTGTCCTCTGATGAAGAGACAGGGACCCAGAGCCAATACAGTGCATTTATTTTATACAGCAAAAACCAGGAAGTTTTACTAAAGCCCAAGACAAAGGAGATTATGTGCATTCTTGTGGGTTCTTTGTAATTGTCACTTCTGGGTAGCCCAAATAATTATGTTTGTTCCTTGTGCTTGGCTGCATTTAAATAATGAAACCCACTCCATGGCACCTGAGCTGAAGGTCAGGCTGACAACACTCCTGCCTTTGGCAAGGTGTGTTTCCAGGACATGGCTCTGCCAACACCACTAGATTCAGCTGACAATAATTAAAGAAATGTTCATGTACCTTCCCAGGTGCTTTCTACAGACAGCAAGGTATATGCAACTCATTGATGAGTATTTGAAGCCACTCTCTGGCCATTTAGAAGCCACAGGGATATTGGATGGGAAATTCACTATAAGCAAAATTTTGCAAAGCTTTGGAATATCAATGCTTGATATCACAGTGAGTATTAAGTTTAATATGGAAAAGCAATTACAGAGGACTCTATGTTTTCCAGGAAGAGCTATCAGGCCAGTACAACTGGATCACAATGAATGAATAGAACCTTATAGACCATTATAAAGAATGTAGCTTTTGTTGTAATAGGGAGGCCCACTGCAGAGTGTGAGGCAGAGGTTGCAAATATACAAGCAAGGGTCCACTGAACACACTGTTGCAGTATACAAAGTCAATAATAATGATGTTTTGACCAGAATACTAGTAGTAGCAATGGGGATTGTGGTGAAGATAGGTTCTGAATATGTTTTGTAGTTAGAGCTAGCAGGATTTATTGATGAAACAGATGTGGTTGTGTGAGATTGATAGGGGCAGAAATAGAAAATTGGGCACCAGATATAATTGTAAGAAATAATATATATATATATATATATATATATATATATATATATATATATATATATTATATTATATTATATTATATATATAATCCTCTGTTAACTGTGATTGTTTTATCCTGATTAAAGAAGGACATTTTAACCTGACTGGGAGTTGCACACAGAACCTGGGAGCTCACCTGGAGATGCAGTCTATCCCCCGCATCAAGGAGCTGCCTATTATCATGGAAAGATTAACAACCTTCTTGCAAAAACCAGAGCCCTCAGCCTTTTGCATATATCAGCCCTTTGAAAACCCCAGCCTTTGCATACCCCCAGGCCTTTGCAAATATCCAAACCGAATTACCTGAATTACTTGTAAACTGCTCATTTGGCATACCCTTTTGCCTACTCCCATGTAATCTTTGTCCTTCTATCCACTATAAGCAGCTGGCTTATGGTGGAAAGCAGAGAAGATTTTTGTGTATGACCTGCTGCTCTCCCTTACTGCCAGCAGTATTGGAATAAATGCTCATATATGATTCAACCCTGTCTCTGCTGAATTGGCTCAGGTAGTGACAGGCAACCAGGACCCATTGATTGCCCAGTTACAAGGTATCAGGAAATTATGGATGACATCAACATTTTTGCCTAAGTGACTGGAGTTACCATTTTCTGACCTGAGGAAAACTCTGGAAGAACAAGCTTGGGGGCAGGGAAACATGAGCTCAGTTTGAGACATGATAAGTTTGAGATGCTTATTAATTACTGGTGGTGATGGTATAATGGTTAAAAGAACAGGTTCTGGAGCCAAGCTATCTGACTGCAAATTCTCATTCCACCATTCAGCAACTGTGTGACCTGAGTAAATTATTTAATCTGTCTATGTCTCTGTTTACTCAATTTAGAATGGGGGTTGATAATCTATACTAATAAAAGCCTAGGTGGCTCTCTCGCCCTTGCATGATAGTCGCACATCATCACAAGATGGCTGTCCCCACGTTGTCACATGAAGGCCACCACAAGATGGCCACCACAAGATGACATGCAGGGGAAGGCAGTTATAGGCAATCAGGCCAGCAGAGGAGGGCAGTTGCATGTGATTGGGCTGGCAGGGGAGGGCAGTTGGGGGCAACCAGGTCACAGGGGAGAAGTTAGGAACCAATCAGGCAGGCAGGGCAGTGGTTAGGGGGTGATCAGGCTGGCAGGCAGGAGTGGTTAGGGGCATTCAGGCAGGCTTGCAGTTAGGAGCCAGCAACCCCAGATCGTGAGAGGGATGTCTGACTGCCGGTTTAGGCCTGATCCCCTAAGGGGTCCCAGATTGAAGAGGGTGCAGGCCTAGCTGAAGGACACCCACCACTCCCGTGCATGAATTGTGTGCACCGGGCCTCTAGTAGTACATAATTGTTTTGTCCCAATCTCAATCTATCAGTAACTCATGTTGTGCCTGAACTAGCCCTTGTTCTTTTTTTATTATTAAATATATTTTTATTGATTTCAGAGAAGAAGGGAGATGGAGAGAGATAGAAACATCAATGATGGGAGGGAATCACTGGTTGGCTGCTTCCTGCATGCCCCCTACTTGGAACTGTACCTGCAACCCAGGCATGTGCCCTTGACTAAAATCAAAACCAGGACCCTTGAGTCCACAGGCCAATGCTCTATACACTGAGCCAAATTAGTTAGGGCAGCCCTTGTTCTTATTACAAAATACCCTCAGCAATAACCATCAGGAAACTTTGAAAAGACACAGGTTTCTTACTTACAAGTCCTGTAAGTTACATGAGGCCACACAAGGAGGTCCACGTGTATACAGCAGGGTAGGGGAGAAGGAGTTTAGCTGGGGATCTACTTTTAGTGGGGTTGCTGGTAGGGACCTAGAGTTTCTTAGGTTCATTCTATATTGTTGAGTTTAAAATATAATAGCCTGGCTGCTATGCCTCAGTGGTTGAACATCAGTAGACCGATGAACCAGGAGGTTATGGTTCCATTCCAGGTTAGGGTTCTTGCTGGACTTAATCCCCTGTAGGGGCCATGAAGGAGGCAGCTAATGCTAGATTCTCTCTCATCATTGATCTCTCTCTCTTCCTCTCCCTCTCTCTCTCTCTCTCTCTCTCTCTCTCTCTCTCTCTCTCTCTCTCTTCCTCTCTGAAATCAATAAAAACATATTTAATAAAATAAAAGAGCAAGAATTTAAAGCACAGAAAACAAAATAAAAACCAACCCACCAAAATGGTCAGTTAAGGAAATCAACCAAGATCTTTAAAACAAAGGATCCTGGGGAAGGGTGGTTTTTTACCTAGTCCTGTGGCTTGCAATGTGTTTATTTGAGATAGACATCTTTGAAGTGGATGCCTCTTTGAAGTGCATGCCTCCTAGACAATCGAAGCTTAAGTCAGACACTTGCAACAAAAAAAGGAAAAAAAAAACTGTCAGGGTTTGCACTACAATAGTTCATAGAGTTGTGAGGATTAAGTGAGTTAAATTAAAAATGCGTACAATATTGTCTGGAAAATAATAAATCCATAGAAACATTATTTTTTGTTATAGTTATTACTGTCATTACCATTATGTATTACTAGAGGCCTGATGCACAAAGATTTGTGCAAGAATGGCTGCCGTCAGTATCTTCGCTCTAGCTGGAGCCGCCTTTCCTCCTTCCCATGCTGCCCAGAGGCCCGGAGTAGCTGGGGTGGTGCAGTATGCCTGTGTCATTGGGTTAATTTTGCATACTCACTCCTGATTGGCTATGGGGGTCACTAAGGTATGGTCAATTAGCATGTTACCCTTTTATTAGGTAGATTACTATTAGACATTCCAGTTAAGCTGTAACTACACTTAAAAAACAAACAAACACAAAACACTTTATTGCTGAAGGTATTACCTAGGTCCTCCTTTTCGTAACTATACTTTTGTGTGTATAAGTCTAACGTTCAAGGGAGGGATCTAGGCTTGAGACATAAATTTCAAAGTTATCAGCATATAGATTGCATTTAAGCAAGAAGCAAAGAAACTACTACGAAACACATGAGTGTTAATAGACTCTTCAAGAGCACTGAAACACTCTACTATTTAGAGATCTGGAAGATAAAGAATTCAAAAGGGGGACTAAGAAAGAGTAACCAGAGGTGGGGAGGAATATGACTTTGTGGTATTCTGGAAACTACATGAAGAAAAGTGTATTAAAGAGGAAAATACTAATGAACAACTTAGTCACATGCTGCCAATCAATCAAATAAGATAAAGCTTTAGAAATAAATAGTGGGTTACAATTCATTCCATTTCTATTCAACTCATTTATTTTTTACCTTGACAAAAGCAGTTTTATTGGAGTGGTTGGATCATAAGCTTTATTTACTAGTAGATTCAAGAAGATATAGAAAAAGAGTATATGACAGCACTTTCTAGTTTTACTGTAAAAAGAGGAGAAATGGGCATGAAGTTGAACAAGGAAGAGGGCTGTGAGTTTTTAAGATTGTAGAAATAATAGCATATTTATATCTGATGACTAGTGGCCCGTTGCACTAAGATTCATGCAATTGGAGTTTCTTCCCCTGACTACTGGCACTGGTTTTCCTCTGGCACCCAGAACCCGGGCCACAGCAGAGCCAAGCTTGCAGCCTTTAGGCTTGGCTCTGGCCATAGGTGGAGCCTTCACTCTTTAGTCTTCTGTCTTTGCTTGGGTGGAACCTTTAGTCTTTGCTCTGTGCCTGTGTATGCAAATTAACTCACCAGCTTTTTGGGTAAATTCACATACTCACTCCTAATTGGCTGGTGGGTGTGTGGAGGTATGGTCAATTTACATGTTTGTCTATTATTACATAAGATGGTGATCTAGAAGAGAGGGAAATGTGATGTTGTCAGAGAGAGAGAGAGAATTACTGAAGTGATATGATTAAGTCATGTTTATTACATTATTAAGTTGAAAAAGACATTACTTTTCATTATCCCAGAGAAAATTAGCACTCTGCTGGATAAAATGGGGGCAATGATACTGAGATCACGTAAAATGAGAGATAAATACCAGTAAAGTTTCTGAACAAATCAGAGAAGGCGATACTTTGGAGTTGGCCTACCTTCCCACAATGACAAGCCTTGTGAACTACTATAACAATGGTCTTTAAAGGCCATATGTTGATGAAAGCACATTCAGCACTTTCTGAAAACTCAACATCATAATTATATTATGAATCCTTAATTTCCCCCCCCCCATTTATATGGATTCCATCTTAATGCAAGTCTCCATCACCTCTCATCAGAGTCACAGTAAGGGACCCTAATGGTTTTGATGCATCCTGCTGTCTCTTTCTCCACACAACAGAAAGAGAAATCCTTTAAAATAGAAGTTATAGTATGTCAACCTTTTGCTACCTTCACTGTCATTAGTGAATGAGAGTTTTACCCCAAACTTGAAAAAAAAAATCACAAAATATTCATTGCTATTTCAATATCATGCTAAAACACATTCCAAAAAGCCTGCTTCATTCTCCCTTGGTACATTTTCATCTGATTGTAGCCTTATTGTCAGAGTTTATTTGACTGATAATCATCCACAACTATTAATAGTAAAATTGGTTTAGAACTTTGGAAGATTAGAATTTAACCAATAGATATGGATAAGTTGTTAGGATTGTATAGCCTGGTAGTAAAGTAAGGCCCAAACAATTATGATTTTATTTTCCTATAGATATCTAACTTGGCAGTCTTAGATATATATATATATTTTTTCTGTCTGGCTATATAAATCCTCATTTGTCAAATAATTTTTGAAGTTGCTCTTCTTTCTTCCCTATTGGTTCCCTTATTAATGAAGTTAATAAAATTTTCACACATGCTTGCTCATTATATGTTTAAATGAAAATATTGTAATACTACCCATGCTATTTAAAATAAAATGCAAAGTCTTTATCATTGATAAAGGCCCCTATGTGATCAAGTTGCTACAAAATACTCAGAGGTCATCCATTACCAGTCTTCTAAGCCATGTTGGCTTTCTTGCTGCTCTTAGGACACTCCAAGCTATCTCTGATCTTAAAGCCCTTTTAATTCAGGGTGGTTGTTTTTTGTTTGTTTGTTTGTTTGTTTGTTTTTGTGAGCAGGGTGCAAGAGTGATTTCTTTCCTGGGTTCTTGTACAGATGGATTTGAAGAATGAAGCCATAGACAAAAGGTGGTAGGTAAGAAGTAAGAAACTTTAGTGTAAGCGGATGCTATCTCTACAACTCCTAATTCTACATTTTTATTCCTAAGATTCTGTCTCTCCTGGATAAGCAATGGGTGGCCACTGCTCTCTTTGCCTTGAGGTATTATATAACCTGTAGATCCTCTCCCTTAATCTAGGACCCCCTGTGCTTTTCTCTTTGGTTACTCTGCTACTAGTACCAGTTTCAAAGGCCAAAGCTCAGTGGTGCCTCCCTGTTTGTTTGCCCTTATTTTTCAACATTCCTCTATTCTCTGTAAAAACATGTCCCTCCCCTCCCTGTGTCTTTTCTTTGTCCTTCATATATCCATCTTATCTGTTCAAGTTGAAGTTATATTTGATCTACCTTATGGTGCCTAGCAACATTATCCTGCCAAGCCTTGAGACTGAAACCGCTGGCTTCTCAGCTCAAAGAATAAAACAGCCTCTTTTTTCCTGGCCGGAGATGTTTACCCCTATGGCTCTCCCAGATGCTCAAGTCAGGGCTGCTTTAATTGTTCAGGACAAGATGTCCCTATCCTCTCTGGAACCCCTCCCTTCTTGTATTAGGCTAGCTAGTTAACCCTTATCACTTTCAATGTTCTATTCCATCTTTCTGGAAAGCTTTTCTTCCAGATTTCCATTTGCATCTATCTTTCACATGAGTCATGTCTCTGCTCAAATGTTAGCTATAAATAAATAATTCAATGACTACCCTTCCTAAAATTTCTTAAATACTCGCCACTCTATAAACTCCTTAACCTGCTTTACTTTCCCACCAACATTTCTCTCTGATCATTTTCAAACATATAGTATAATTTAAAGGCATTTAGAGTGAGCATTCATCTATCCACTGCTGAGATTCTACCATTAACATTTGTGATTGTGTTGTTTTTATGCTCCTCCTGCAATTTAAAACCTAGATGTGTAGTGGATTTTGTCTGTTTGGAGCATTACTGAATCCTCAGGGCTTGTAACAGCTTTTGATATGTAGCAGATGTGGTAGATTAAAA
This sequence comes from Pipistrellus kuhlii, assembly GCF_014108245.1. Classification (NCBI taxonomy): domain Eukaryota; kingdom Metazoa; phylum Chordata; class Mammalia; order Chiroptera; family Vespertilionidae; genus Pipistrellus; species Pipistrellus kuhlii. The sequence goes on along the minus strand of NW_023425504.1, from coordinate 4,228,129 downwards.
TACTGGTGTTAATTATTCAGTCAGCTGTAGTAGTGTTACACATCTATGTTCTTATCATTGCCTTATGATGGATAGATGGGTTATACTTATCCACCCCTTTCCATTGGTCTTCATCATTTACTTTCTTTGTTCAATGAAACGTTTGCATATGTGATGTGAGTATAGGTTTAAAATCTACTTTAAAGTTAAGCTTATCTTCTCGTCTACTGCCATTGCCATAAAAGAACATGCCTCAGCTAACTGCCTCTTTTGCTTACATACTAGAAAAAGAGACATTGTGAAGGTGACTTAAAAATCAATCTGCAGCTTGAATCAATTCTGCCCCAGTTGACTTACAGACCTGTGAGTGAGAAAATGAATATTTTTTCTGCCTTTGAAATATTAGGGTTGCTTGTCATGCAGCATTAGTGTGGCAATAATTGATTTAGATACCAGGTATTCAATAAGTATTGCTAAATCAATTAATTATTGGTAGGTTGTTGTCACATATTACTTGATTTCAAAGTGCTGGGACTGACCAGCAGCCCCTGAATGAAGGATGAACAGATTACTCTGACACAGTTTCACTGTGAAAGAGAGGGCTAAGGGGTTGCCTGGCTCAAGGATCCAAACAGCCTCAATTGCCTGCCTCGGCCTGCCTCGTTAGGCTTTTATTGTATCAGCAGTTTGAGATACAATTTATCTTTTAGATACAATCAGAAGGGTAAGTAATCTTGGGAGGACACTTCTGTTTGTAGTATCTTTTAAGCAAGGACACCTAGGGATTAAGATTAAGGATTCCAGTAAACACCAGGGGCATCTGCACACGCACAGACTCATTTGGAAAGGTCAAGGAATAATTAGGGGCACCACGTTGGACACGCCCCTAAATCTTCCCTAAGTCAGAATTCCAATAAACAGGGCAGAAGCCCTTCTACACAATTCCCTTTTTTCAGAAGATCTTCCTTAAAAACTTTCCAAGCAAGTCTCATGTGCTCCCCAACAACAAAGCATTTTGTTAAACCACCTTAAACTACCATACATGCTTCATTTTGGGAATAATACTGCATTCTTATTTAGAATGTATTATTAAAGATAATTTTAGTGTATGAGAGTGTGTTAGCTCTTCTTGCTGCCTTCATGAGTATATTGCTTTAATTTAGAATCTCCAAAAACAGACTCTGAGATTGAGGGTTTGTAATATGTAGTCACATTACCATTTGCAGTATATAATATTTATTGAGGGTCAATAGCTGTGAGATGGAAAGAGAGGAAGTAGGGTTGGAAGAGGAAGAAATTGAACTTCATTGAAAGCTCAACAAAATCTCATCCAATCTTACTGGGAGCTCTGGAGAAGTTATGGCCTTCATATCTGCTCAGGTACCAGATGTAGACTACTGTGGGCATTACCTCAGTGGAGCTGACTGTACAATGAGGCAGACCCTGAATAAACTGACAGCAGGAAGTTGTGTGCTGACACACTCCTGGCAGGTGGGCAGCATGTCTTTCCTTGAAAGTGATCTGAGCAGCACATCTTTGTCTATCACATATCTAGCATTTTTATGATTAGCTCTGAATACCCTATTTGGAGTTATCAAGAATCCACAGCTAGTAGCTCCATTGCTGGGGCTGCATTTGGAAAGGAACAAGATGCTTTTTCTAGCCCGGAGCCCAGGAGGAGATCAGGCAAAGACTCTAAGCCTCCAGAGATCAGCCTCCACTGGCACTTCAATTCTTATCAGCCTTGAATGGCCTCAGGATGGGGCAAGAGTTCTTTCCACAGGGTGTGGAGATTGACTGCCTTCCCCCAGGCCAAAACTACCTGAATAGCAAAGGTCTATGGAGAAAGCTGACCTTTGCGGTATGAAGAATGACTCCCTACAGGAAATCCAGGGTGGCTACCCTCCTTCTTTCAACCTCAGAGCCCCCAACCCTGGACTCTCCTGACAGAGCTCCAGTCTACTCTTCCCTCCCTATCCTGGAGTCCAAGGTGAGCGGCTGCACACAAAATTTTGTGTGTTGGCCCTTTAAGAGGGTGACTACATTTCCAGCCATTTCTTTCTTTGGCAGACAGCAACACTGTTGCTTTTCACAGCCAAATGTTATGTGGGTGTCTTTCTCAGCTCTGGTGCTCTGGGCTGGTGGGGCCAGCTTGGGGTTTAGACCCCAGAGTTCTCAGTGGAACCCAACACAGCTGAGATATCCATCCAAGACTTCAGGCCTATGGGAGCCCATTCAGACCTCTCATTCCTCTGCACTTCCTACTAGTCTTTATGTGGTCTCCACTTTCTACCTTTTTTATCAGGGTTCTCTCCAGCTAGTCTTCAGTTGATTTTTCAGGGTGTTTTTTCTGTATTTTAGTTGTATTTACAGTTTGGTTCTGGGAGCGTCAGTGTAGCTTCCACTTACCCTGCTGCCATTTTTAATTATCATACCTAGCATTTTGATAAATGTTAGAACTGCTTTTATACAGATCAATTGAAATAAGAAGGTCTTGGAAGGACCTCTGGATTTGGGGTTAAAGAGGTTTTCAATGCAATGGTGGCTATTACAACAGTATCTGACTTGCTTATGGCTGAATTTGAAGAATCTGGCACATGGTAATGACTAAGCACTGTTTTATAGTCACTGGGCAGATGATGAGGAATTGAATACAAAGAACAAGGCAAGACACACCAAGCAATAAAGTTAGGTAAGAGAGCAAGACATCTAACTTTTATCAGATTTTATTTTCATAAAATCTACAAAGCAGTCTCAAGGATTATTTTGTGACACAGTTTGGCACTTACCTTACCAGTAGTTAAAGCCTAAGGCAATACATGTGCTAACATTTCTCAGAGACATGTTGGTACCTTTAAAGTTACAACAACCCCTTGTTTTTCAACCTAGCCTTTTGTGACCAGTCCTTCTGGATGTTAAAGCCTCTTATGCCAAATGTTTAGGCTCTACACTACAACAGTTTCTGGGGAAAGTTGAGCAAGGGTTCCAAAAGCCTTTATGTCTTAGATCTAGCCTCAAAGTTATTAGTCACTGTTGTGCCCCTCAGATTTAGGCATGCAGAGACTCATTATTATATGAACTTTGAATTTATTAAATTGAAATAATTGATATGCCTACTAAAATAATGTTTAGCAATCAAAACATTAGAAAAACATCCAATAGCGTAATAACTACTTACCATTATAATAACACTAGAAGCCCAGTGCAGAGAATTTGTGCATTTGGGGGAGGTCCCTCAATCTGTCCTGTACCCTCTCACAGTCTGGGAGCCCTACGGGGATGTCCGACTAATAGCTCAGTGGGCCTAAGCCATCAGTCGGACATCCTTAGCATTGCCACAGAGGCAGGAGAGGCTCCCACCTCTGCCGCTGTGCTCGCCAGCCATGATCCTGGCTTCTTGCTGAGTGTAGCTCCCCCTGTGGGAGCACACTGACACCAGGGGGCAGCTCCTGCATTGAGTGTCTGCCCCATGGTGGTCAGTGTGCATCATAGTGACCGGTCATTCCACCATCCAGTCATTTGCATATTAATCTTTTATTATATAGGATACGCTATAGATGAGGCCTCCTAGAACCATAAGAAATGCAAAAAATTCACAGTAAACTCATTCTGGAATTGCCCCCACTTAAAATCAAATTGCCCCCTTCCCCCAGTGGGGCGTGTGCTGCACCTTGTGAACCACTGGACTTGACACTTTTCCTCTCTGAGCTTCATTTCTGAATACTTACGAATATACCATGGGAATTGTAATCTCTTCTCTGCCTACCTCACTGGTCTGTCATGAGGAAGTTCTGAGCTAATAAACCTAGAAACGTTTCATCAAATAAATGATGTTTAAATGTCAATTTTATTTTTAAGCCCACGGGTACCCTCACAGGTGGCAGGTGCTGATTAAGGGAGGAGAGCATAATTGTTTCCTGGGATTATAGCTATGGAAGCTTCGCAGAGGGTTCCACAGGCCTTGGAGGAGTGGGCTCTGGCCAGCATCCTTGTAGTGGTGGTTGTCCCTGGAGTCTCTGGTGTGGGGCAGGGCATTAGGGGGGCCCTAGAGGGGACAGTGAGGCCAAAGGGGAAGTAACTGGCAAACCTTCCAGCTTGGCATCATTCTTTAAATTGTACATGGCTCTTTCACACCTGTACCTCAAGGAGGGGCTCCAATCTCCTGGAGTGGGGTGGGGGCTGGAGCAGGGCAGAGCCAGGTAGGCTAGGAAGGCAGGTTTAGCCACGCCCTCAATGAGGTTCAGCATGCTTCAGCTGTGGAAACCATGCTGTTGCTGTTGGGGGGAAGGGTCAGACCCTGGGGGACCACTCAGGCCTGCCTCCACCCAGGTCTGGAGTTTTAGGGAGAAGAGGAGTGCCTGGTCCCAGCGGAGGGGGCCAGGCAGCAGAGGACCTAGGGCCCCGGGTGCCTCATGTTTACTGATGGGTGGTCACAGGGCATGCTATTTTTGTGGGTGCCCCTGCAAGAGTGGCAGGGGAAGAGATCAGGAGTCGGAGGTGCAGGCTGCAGCTACCCCTCAGGCTGGGTCTTCTCCCTGTTCAGTCAGCCTCCCCATCCCCCCCAGAGGTGTGGGGGTTGGGGTAGGGTATCCATGCAGGGAGATTAGAAGAGTTCCCCATGGCCACTTCCTCTTCCTTCTTTGCAGTCCAGGCTCCTGTCAGGCACTCACCTTAGATCCCCAGGAACTTGGCTCTGGCCTCCTGCCTGCTGCACGGACATCCTCCTGCTGGTCTGTCATTATGCAAATTGGTCATTACTGGGACACCGTAATGGCAATTAGTATATTACCTCTTTATATGCATAGATTAACTTTTAATTTATTACATTGAATATATAGTTTAAGGAATAAAGAAGTAGTAAGAATTGTATAATAAAGAAAAAGAGAAATATACACTGAGTGGCCAGATTATTATGATCTCTGGACACATAATAATCTGGCCACTCAGTGTATATCCTATATAATAAAAGACTAATATGCACATTTTCTCCTGGACCAGGAGTTCAACCAGCAGGTAGGCTAGCCAACCACCCATGTCCCCTCCCCCTGGCCAGACTGGCTAGACTGCACCCATGCACAAATTCATGCACCAGGCCTCCGAGGCCTAGTGCATGAATATACTGAGTGGCCAGATTATTATGCGTTCAGAGATCATAATAATCTGGCCACTCAGTGTATATTTCCTAAATTAGATTATCTGTCAACAGTGAAAGATTAAATACTTCATTTATTGGATTAAGCTAAAAAGTAAAATCATATACGAAAGGGATAAAACTATATTTTAGCTTTTATTGGGGAAATGATAGAGATATAGTCATTTATTAGTTCCTTTGATGGTCATAGTGGTGATGTTTATAATGAATTCACTAAATGGTAATGTGACTATGAGATGCAGTGTTTGAAATTCTAGTTTAATTATTGAAATAATTATTAAAATATACTTGGAGCATTGGCTTCTTATTCTGGAGGAAATTTTAAATGGAAAAATGTTAATTTTATTAAATTATCCATGTCACAATTATATTATAGGATTAATAATGATAATGTTTATTTAAATGTAACAAGAATTTTTAATGAAATTTAAATGACTTAAACTGTATTTTTATGGATTTCAGTTTTAGTTTTTTCTTTATGGAAATCAAAACCAAATATAAGATATTTTTATAACATTATGGGAAGTGTAAATGTTGGGGTGTTTAGATACTTCTGAAAAAACAGAATGTAATCCTTTACTTGCAAATGAGACCTCTGTATAAATCCTATATAATAAAGAGGTAATATGCAAATTGACCATCACTCAACACAGAAGATGGCCACCCCCATGTGGTCAAAGATGGCTGCCCTATTGTGAACACAAGATGGCCGCCACAAGATGGCCAGCAGGGGAGGGCAGTTGGGAGGGACCAGGCCTGAAAGGGGGGGCAGTTGGAGGTGACGAGGCCTAAAAGGAAGGCCAGTTGGAGGTTACCAGGCCTACAGGGGAGAGCAATTAGGGGTGACCAGGCCTGCAGAATAGGACAGTTAGGGGCAACCAGGCCTGCAGGGGAGGGCAGTTAGTGGTGACCATGCTGGCAGGGGAGGGCAGTTAGATGCAATCGGACTGGTAGGGGAGCAGTTAGGCGTTAATCAGGCTGGCAGGAGAGTTGTTAGGGGGTGATCAAGCTGGCAGGCAGAAGTGGTTATGGGCAATCAGGCAGGCAGGCAGGTGAGCAGTTGAGAGCCAGCAGTCCTGGATTGTGAGAGGGTCCTCAAGGGGTCCCAGATTGGAGAGGGTGCTGGCTGGGCTGAGGGACACCCATCCCCCCACCCTCCCATGCACAAAGTTCATGCCCTGGGCCTCTAGTTTTTCTATAAAACTAAAATATAAAAGGATGATGCAAATTAGTACATCTAGTATATGGTCCCTTAAGGTCATGCTGCCCAAGAAATCCTTTCAAATGTTGGTGAGATGGCAAATGATAGGAGATTCTATATTCTTTAAAAGGAATTACAGTCTCTTTGAATCAGGAGGTATTCTTATGGATGAGGCTGGTATGCTTTAAAATAGGAAGAATAGTTTAAGGTGGTTATAGGGTAAGATTGGTAAAGCATATTACTTCATGGGAACAAGTAATTTTTAGTATTTTGAAACTTCATAAGAAAGGCCTTACTTTATATTAATGTAGGTTCATGCATGGAGCTAGTGTGTCTGTAGGGTGGCAATTGCCTATTAAAGGGTCATCATAGGTCATTTATTCCAACTCCCTCATTACACATGAGGAAAATATATTTTTCTCAGGTAATAAACTTTGAATGGTGATATATTTTATTTTATTTTAAATATATTTTTATTGATTTCAGAGAGGAAGGGAGAGGGAGAGAGAAAAACACCAATGATGAGAGAGAATCATTGATTGGCTGCCTCCTGCATCCCCACCACTGGAAATGGAGACCACAACCAGGGCATGTGCCCTTGACTGGAATCGAACGCAGTATCCTACATACACTCTAGCCACTGAACCAAACCGGTTAGGTCTGAATGGTGACATATTTTAAAAGGCTACTCTATAGAAACACATGCATTATCTATATAAATTTATGATCATATTTAGATACAGGATATAGTGATAAACTTGACTTATCTAATTCACAGTCAGATATTTAGCAATTCCAGATCATTGGTTTATTATTTTTCCCATTATAGGGACAATGCTGCATTTTCCAAAGAGACAATATTTTAGTGGAAATAATATATTTTCATTATTTAAATTAAGACTTTTAATCTTCAGGATTTAAGTTAACTATCCTGAATTATTATAATGTGAATTATTTATGTGTTTAAAATGAGAGTTTTAATTTTATGTATATAAACTCATATATATGAATTGTATTATATTTCTAAGTAAATTCAACTTATGTTAGTTTTATAATCAGAAATTAGAAATTATCCATGACACCATTATTAAAAATATAAAATGAAACAATGCTTCCCTTCCCCCACAGGTCTTTATTATTTTCATCAAACCCAGTTGGAATTTTCCAGCATATTGTTGAAAAAAGAAGGATAATTAAGAACTACTATAAAAATAAATTAAGTTTATGGCATTCATTATTTATTATTTAATTATACTTGTGACATAGCATAATTTTTTCTGATTACCAAAGTAATACACATTAATTGCTCTAAATGTAGCAAATGCATAAGACTGCAAAGAAGGACAATAAATGTAATTTCACTTCTGGAGATAAGAACTGTGAGCAAGCTGGTATACATTTATTTTCTTATTGTTTCAATGTCTGTGTCAAAATATATAGCTATAATTTAATACTATCTCAGCCCAGCCAGTGTGGCTCAGTGGTTGAGTGTCAAATCACACTCTATGATGCTTTTTAGTGATTGGTACTTGGATACAAAATCTCATAAAATTTTTATATAAGAATTTAAGATTCCTCTGACATCATTCTCTCTCTCTCTCTCTCTCTCTCTCTCTCTCTCTCTCTCTCTCTCTCTCTCTCTCTCTCTCTCTCTCTCTCTCTCTCTCTCTCTCCAGTGGAGAAAGATTGGGTATTTTATTTTATTCTTAAAAAAAATATTTGTTGTTGAGAGTATTACATATGTTCCCTTTATTCCACCTTGATCTCTCTCAGTTCACTCCCACTCCCCACCCCAGGCCTTCATCACACTACGGACCGTGACTGGGTTATGCATATATTCATACAAGTTCATTGGTTGATCTCTTCCCACCCACCCACTCTCTCCTGCCTTCCCTCTGAGATTCAACAGTCTGTTAGATGCTTCTGTGTCTCTGGATCTATTTTGTTCATCAGATTATTTTGTTCATTAGATTCCACATATGAATGAGATCATGTGATACTTATCTTAATGATTTTGCAAAAACTATCTTCTCCTGACCAGCTACTATAAAGTTAAGCTATGTCTTCTTGGAATTTAAATTTGTTATAGTATTTCATTGATTTATAGTTACTGTGACCATAAATTAAAGATTTTTCTAGAAAGCTATCATTTGAAAGGTTCTGTGATATTGCTGAATAATAAGTGTCAACACTGGGCTCGGAAATATTAATTATATGTTGCAGAATTTGGTGGCAGAAATTTCTTCAAGGTTATAAAGGATGGACATCTACTGATCAGGTAATGTATTTCTAACCTCTAAGCTGTTTAGTAATTCCATCCATGTAAAGTTATCTTCTTTTTATGAAAAACTAGTCTTGACAGTGATATTGGGGTAAAACACCTATTTTGGAATGGGCAGTTTAGTCTCTAATGTCTTAACAGAAAGTGGCTCTATTCCTTTTGTTATCGGTTCTGATTTGCCACTGTGAAAATAATATTTAATCCCAATTATAAAGACTTGGAATAAATGAAGGCCAGTTGAGTGTAATATAACATTTCATTTTAATGTTCTTTTTGCTTCTTTTCATTTAACCTTTCCAGTGACTGGTTTGCTCAGGCATGGCTTAGAATAACCAAAGGAAATGGGACACTTAACTGAAGTTCATAGGACTCTATCTGGAAATGCATTTTCCACTTTTTATAATTTCTAAAACTATTGAATGTAGTATGTTAGGGTTGCATATTAATTTTCAGAAATACACAAGGGACTGAATTTTTGAGTATATGGTATATAGTTCTGATGTTCAATACTAGAACTAACCACATGGCTAATACACACTTGACCTGTAGTTAGTTCAAATGGAGATTTGCTGTAAGTGTTAATGCACCCTGAATTTTGAAGGCTTAATAGAAGTAATATAATTGGTAATATGTCATTTAATTTGTATATTGTTTATATGTTGAAATTATAATGTTTTTTAAATGATATTATTTTAGCTATTTTGGGATAGATAAAAGATATTACTAAAATTAATTTCATAGGTTTCTCTTTATGTTTTTATTGTAGTTATTGGAAATTTTTACATTACATATCTAGCTGATAGTATATTTCTATTAGTCAGTACTTGTATAGAGAAGAGAGATTTTTATTTTTGTTTTTGTTTTTAATTACAATGTTTATGAAAAATACATTTCGTTTTCAAAATTGAGGTATCAGCTCTGCTTATATATATATTTGGGGACACCCTGTTTAATCAGATAGAATTAAATACCAGCCCTTTAAAATAGATGACAGATACTTCACAATACCAAAGACAAGAAGAGACTAAAAAACCAACATACCGGAAATATCCCATTGCTACCAAGAAAAGGATGAGATGAATGTAAAAAATATGTTTTGTTTGTATCATCCCAAATTGAGAAGAGATGTCTTTAAATGACTTAAAAAGATAAGTTGATAAGAAACTTGATTTTAAGTAGGACTTAGGTTATTAGAGAAAAGCTAGTCAGCTGCTGGTCCTTCATCAGGAAAATGATAATGTTAGAATGCTACAGTTAGCCACTCATATGACATTTTTCTGCGTGTGACTTATTGTGTTTAATTCATATTAAGTGCTCCATAAATACATGTTGACTTGATAATAGCTTACAGTTATATTTCACTGGCTTATAAATCAGCAATTTTGAGTTTTGTCTCCAGTCCTCCCACCAACTAGCTCTGTAACTTTACACAAATCATATCCCCCTTTCCTTGTCTCAGTTTTTTTTCTTTATAAAATTAGAAAAATTAAATATGATGATTAAATAATTTTCAGTTTAGACATGCTGTGATTCTATTATATGACTTTATATTGCTAGTCTTCTAGGTAGTTAGAATTCCCATTTCTAAAGTGGTACAGAAGTTCAATCAACATGAGTTTAGTTTGCATGTGCCTGTTCTCTGAGACTAATTATTCCTTTCTCTCTCTCTCTCTCTCTCTCTCTCTCTCTCTCTCTCTCTCTCTCTCTCTGTCTCTCTCAAAATATGTTAGCATAGTCAGGTTCTGGAATCTGAAAAAAACCCCACAAAAAACACCCTTATGTAATCTTTACCTGAAAAGTAAAATATCGCCCCTCATCTAGCTCTTCTCTGCAAAGTTCAACATTTTTATTATTAACTGTGCTGGAATTTTAAGTTTGATTTTTCATTAGAATATGCCTAACAAGTCACAGGAAGAGCTGTTCAGCCAAGATGAGCACCTCAGGGCTTTGAGGCACAGTGATGGCTTACTAATTGACATGGAAAATCTGTCACCACTTGATGCCTTAGTTTATTACACTATACAATCCAGTTGGTAATACTCAATATGTTCCTGGTGACCTATGTGAGGAAAATTCCTGCTCTGACATCCATACTTTCAAATGGGACATAAATAACTAATCTGGGTAACATATACCAAGAAAAAAGGGGTCCTTTGAGGAACCCATTTAACACATCTTATTCCCTTACATGCATGCTTCAAGCCTTACTATCTGTATTGATCCATCCATACTCCCCATAGCTCTGTTCTCCCATCTATTTGCCCTAACAATGAAGAGGACTAGAAACACTGCTGCATACTTAGAATTTTTCAAGGAGTGTAAATTGCTTGTTTCTATATACTGAATAATTTTTGGCATTGTCAGACTTAGATCTTTCTACCTAAGAGCTAAAAGTCTAGTACATGTCATGTATAGATACAAATAACTACAAAACAAGGAACACAAGATGAATTGCCATTAGAATTCAGAGAAGACAAGCTAGAGGCATTGGGAAAGGTTTTAGGGAATATTAATGCTGGCCTTTTAGTAATTAAACTGGGGAAAAGCAGGAGGAAAACGATTAAAGGCTGGAGGAACAGTGTAAGAAAGGCAAAAGTAGGAACCAAGATAAAGGAACAACAAACACTCCTATTTTAATTGATCACATGTTAGAGGGTTAGTGAAACTGCAGATATGAAAGACTTCAAGTGTCTGTGGACATTATTTCTAATGAGTGTTATCCTATAACTCAAAATTGGCTGGTGCAGTGCATACTGTGGCTCTCCACTCAGATCCCAATCCTAAGGTTATGCTGTTTGCAGCAGAAAAGTATAAGCTATTTGAATATCAATTCCTGCTATGTTAATCTACTGGGTGATCGAGTCAGAATATCTAATCATAGAATTTCAAGTGATCATGAAGCCAGAGCTGCCCATTATGACTTGGATACTGTCAGACCTCCCAATCCATATGGACAGAAAGATCCAGCAGGAATCATTTAAGAGCAGAATTGAACCCGTCCAGGGTTTAATAATAAGCTGCACAAGGAAGTGGCCAAGATGCTCATGTCATCCTCTAGTGTTGCACAAGTGCCTCCCATTCAATTCACAATCTCATGAGACTTCCTTTAAGATGAGGTGACAGATTTTTTTAAAAAAAATATTAGCTTGATTATGCTAAGTGAAATAAGCCAGTCAGAGAAAGACAAGTATCACATGATCTCACTTAAAGATGAAATCCAATGAACATAATAAACTGATGAACAAAATAGATCCAGAGACACAGAAGCATAGAGCAGACTGATGAATCTCAGAGAAGCAGACTGATGAATCTCAGAGGGAAGTTAATAATCAAATAACTTATATGCATATATGCATAACCCATGGACACAGACAGTAGTGTGGTGAAGGTCTGAGGTGGGGCTGGGAGTGGGATGGAAGGAAAGGGAGACGCCTGTAATGTTTTCAACAGTAAATATTTGAAATGGTCTTTTTTTTTTTTTTAGAAATCAAGACAATGAGTAGTAAAGGACCATCTATGATCACAAGAGAAGGGGAACAAATAATGTGAGCACTATAATCACTGAAGCCCCATACCAGGAGGTAAAATTTGAACTTTGGCACAGGAAAGAGGAACCCAAGTAAGCCACCATTGTTTCACTAAATTGAAGAGTAAAAATTCGAATTCAGGAAAATTTTAAAAATTGAAATTTGTTTAGCAGAATGTTGGAGAGAGTAGAGCTATGTAGAAAAAGAGCTCTAGAAAATTTCATTTTGAAGCATTAGCTGACTACTAATCAACACATTTGTAGAATGAGTTCCATGAGACCATGAGATCAGAGAAAGAATGACTGATTGTGAGTCATCAGTTGAAAAATTTTCAGAACTCAGTGTTACTGTCCTCCAGGAATACCCCCATAGATGAAGATGTTGGATTTATTAATTATGGCATTGAGGGAAAATGAACATCAGAGTATCTCAATAAGAGAGTATTAGAAAGAACCTATTATAGGATTTGGACTTTCGCTCGGTAATTTGCTCTAGATTGAATACTTTTAGAAAATAGAGACAATTCTATGACTGGGTTTTAAAATAAATCTTATATAGAAAGAGAGCAGACTAGGGCAACTGTACAGCTATAATTGGAAGAACAAGTAACAGTCTCTTATATTAACAGAGAAAGGGATATTGTATTTTGGCAGTTGTACAGTGATCTTATATTAGTCTGTGCTTAAACAATTATAAAATGGCCTTATATCTCACTTCATCATGGTCTGAAATTGGTGTTATGTGAGATTTTGGCGATCAACAAATAATATGATTTAACTGTGAATGCCAGACTAGCTTTTAACAGCACTAAAGCCTGCTATAAGTGTCAGACCAGTTCCCAGATGTCAAGAACTATTTTTCTCTTGAATTTCCCACAAAAGGGGTTCAAACATCTTCAAAATCTTACCAGTGAAAATGGAATGACCTCACTTAACATTTAAATCAGAAGACTAAATTAGCCCAACATTAAAAGTTACTCTGTACCTACCCTAACAAAGATTAAAAACAAAAATTAAAATCAATACTAAAAAAAAATGAAAAAAAAGCACTATCCTTAAAGTCATAATTCAAAAATTTGTATTTAACTGACTAGCAAACCAAATTGAACTACAAACTGTGGGCCATAACCAGGAGGGAATCAAAGGTTATGGATTTAGCTGACAAGGGCTTTAAGATAGTTATTTAAAATAATGTAAGTATGTTCTATATTTTATTTTATTTTATTTTTTTTTTTTTTTTTTTTTTTCTATTTTTAAAAAAATATATATTTTTATTGATTTCAGAGAGGAAGGGGAAGGGAGAAAGAGATAGAAACTTCAGTGATGAGAATCATTGATTGGCTGCCTCCTGCAGGCCCCCTAATGGAGATTGAGCCCACCACCCAGGCAAATGCCCCTGACCCAAATGGAACCCAGGACGCTTTAGTTTGCAGATTGATGCTCTATACACTGAGCCAAACCAGCTAGGGCCATATACTGTCTTTTTTTTTTTTTATAAAACGAATTCTTAGGAAGTGATCCTAACCCCCAACGAACTTACATCTAGTTTGTTTGTTTGACACCATCTATTCTGTAGGCTGTGACCCCTAGCAATCAGTCCACATCTCAGGGTTTCAATTTTCATATTTGTCAATGGGTGGAATTGGAGTCGCGAAGTGTCTTCCTGGGATTAAACTGTCTGATTTCTTCTGGACCTGCTGTGGCATCGATCCTGAAACTAGCATATTCAAGGCAGCTGAAACTTGTGGCTGCTGGAGCTGGGCTGCCTGGGTTCAACTCCCAGCTCTTCCAGAGGCCAGTGTAACTGGGGAAGTTCTGTGGCTTCTCGCTGCCCAGCCCCACCCCTGTTAACACCGGGTCATTGTGGGCTAGTTGTGATCGGATGCCTGTGAAGCACTTCACACAGGGCCTGGCGCGGCACCTGGTTGAACGCTAAGAAAAGTGGGCTGTCATTCTGTAAAGAAGTTACCCCCAGCCAGGAAGAGAGCGGTGTTTGCTTTCATGGTAGCTGGCAGGGTGCGGCTTCTCGTGTGGCTTTTCCGTCAGTTCCTGCCTCACAAGCTGTGCTCAATGTCCCTGGGTTGATTGCCCTGAGCCAGGTGGAACGAGGCACGGGGGCTCCATTGCATCACCTGAGTTCTTAATTGGGCGGCGTCTCCTCCGGAGGCATCCACCCCTCTCCCTCCCGCCACCGTAATGCTCGGACTCTGTGCTTCCTTGGGTCTGGAACGGCTGATAACCTTCCTTACAAAGCAGAGAGTGACCCTGCGGAGAAGGAAGACAAAGCTTTCAGGTTATAAATAACTTCCTGATGAGAGATGCTCTTGCTATGGGCTTCTGATAATTATGATGGGAGCTGTTGGCTATAATCACCTTTAATTGCTAAGGACCATAGCTATGCTCACGGGCTATCTTGATGCTTCTTCTGTCCTATGCTAGACGTAACCCTCTCTGCTCAGGTCTCTAAGCTGCCAGTTCTGGTAACCTGAGAGCACTTGGTGGTTCCTGGAGTGGACCTATGACTCTCCTGGGTAGTTTGGCTCACGTGGTTATTATAGAAAGGGAGGTGGGGAAGAGGATGTGAAGGAGCAGGGAGCGAATGCCAGGGAAACACAGAAACGGGCCTTGATCAAATTGTCTCACAGAGGGCACGCAGTCTGTGTGTGGGTGAAGGAGAAAAAACAAAGCAAGTGGAGGAAATAGCTACATCTTCAGGCTGTGTGTCCTACTGCCTGCCATGCCGAAACTGGTCTGGCTCAATGGATAGGGTGTCGGCCGGCGGACTGGGAAGTCCTGGATTTGATTCTGGTCAAGCACATATGCCTTGGTTGCGGGCACATCCCTGTGTGGGGAGTGTGCAGGAGGTAGCTGATCGATGTTTCTCTCTCATCGATGTTTCTAACTCTCTATCCCTTTCCCTTCCTTTCTGTAAAAAAAATCAATAAAATATATTAAAAAAGAAAAGAAAAAAGAAATATGCTACACAGGCTGGGAGCTCTGTCTCCACTTTTAAGGCGTTTGGCTACCTCTAGCTACACCTGTCAAGGGGCTCAGAAAAAATCCACAGGTTCCACTTCTCCTACAAATTCTCAACCAACTGGCTCTGCCCTGGCGCCTCCCATTCGCGTTCATTGCCTGGGGCCTCGCTTTCTTCTCCCTGCCCAGGACCTGTGGGTTCTGGCAGCCTTTTCGGATGCTGAGTTTTGCTCTCTATTAGCTCTTTCTGGCAGCTGGCCAGTTCTGCTGTTGTGGTCCGCCTGCTCAGCTCTCAGAACGTTTCTGGGGTCCCGGGCGCTGGGATTCCCTTGCCCAGGCGTGAATTCCCACTTTAAGCCACACAAAGCACTTTGCTATAGATGGCTCTCAATCTCCATAGGGCCCATCTTGTGTCTGTGGCTGGTGAACTCACTGGGTTAGACACCGCCCAGTGTTAAGGAGGCTCATGACCACGGCTGAGTCAATTACCACAGCTCTGTCCCATAATGCACTGCTTTCATCTTGCCCTGTCAACTTGCAAATGAGGTTACTGACTGATTGACCCTCCAGAAGGCAGGGGCTAGGAGCAATGCTCACCCATCCCCATTGCAAAGAACAAACACTAAGACAAAATACAAAATCCCTCCTCTCCTCCCTACCCTCAAGCCCTTCCTACTTTTTTTTTTTTTTTTTTTTTTTTATAAGTTTTTATTGTTCATATTATTACAAATGTTCCTTTCCCCCCCCCCCCCCACCATTGCTCTCCTCCACCAGGTTCCCACCCCACCCTCTGCCTTTTCCCCTCTCCCCATTGTCCTCATCCATATGTGCACAGTTTATGTTCAGTCTCTTCCCACGCCCCCCTCTCCCCTTTTCCCCAAGAATTGTCAGTTCACTCCCCTTCCATACCTCTGATTCTATTATATTCAATAGTTAATATTGTTCATCAGATTTTTTTAATTTCCTTGGTTTTTAGATTCACTTGTTGATAGTTACGTATTTGTTGTTCATAATTTTTATCTTTGTTTACTTTCTCTTCTGAAAGAACCCCCTTCAGCAATTCATATAAATCTGGTTTGGCGGTGATGAACTCCTTTAGCTTTTTTTATTAGTGAAGCTCTTTATCTGGCCTTCGATTCTGAGTGATAGCTTTGCTGGGTAGATTATTTTTGGCTGTAGGTTCTTGCTATTCATCACCTTGAATATTTCTTGCCATTCCCGTCTGGCCTGCATGGTTTCTGTTGAGAAGTCAGCTGACAATCGTATAGGTGCTCCTTTATAGATTACTACCTTCTTTGCTCTTGCTTCTTTTAATATTCTCTCTTTGTCTTTTGCTCTTGGAATTTTAATAATGATGTGTCTCGGTGTGGTCCTCTTTGGATTCCTTTTGTTTGGAGTTCTATGCGCTTCCTGGACTTGTAAGTCTAATTCTTTCCCCAGGTGGGGGAAGTTTTCTGTCACTATTTCTTTCAGTATGTTTTCGATATCTTGCTCTCTCTCATCTTCTGGGACCCCAATAATTCTGATGTTGGTTCGCTTGAAGTTGTCCCAGAGGTTTCTTACATTATCTTCAATTTTCTGGATTCTCTTGCCTTCTAGCTTCTGTGGAGGAGTGTCTTCTGGCTCTTTATGTTCCAAATCTTTGACTTGATTCTTGTGATCTTCCCTTCTGTTTTTAGGACTCTGTAAAATATTTTTTATTTCAGACAATGTATTCTTTATGTCTTGTTGATCCCTTATTAATTCTAGTTGATCTCTTTTCATATCCTCATAGGCCTTATCCATCTTTTCTAGGAAATTCTTGAAAAACCTTATAAGCGTAGATTTGAACTCTATATCCAGACGCTTTTTGTCCTCCATTTCTTTCGTTTGTGATCTATTTTGTTGTCGCATTTCCCAGTTACAGATGGGACGGGGTTTCAGGGTGGAGCCTGCAGCTTTGGCTTCCGTCAGCCCCGCCCTATGCAGGTCCTTCAGTGCTCGCTGCCGGCGCCTCTGAGAGAAAGGTGCCCTCGATTTTCGCCTGCTGTCAAACAGTCTATGCTCTCCCACAATGAGCCCGGTATTGGGGTTCAGTTCAGTTGGAAGTGGAGTTGGAGGTGGCGTTCAGAGCAGTCTGGAGCCCTAGTCTCCTTCCCGTCAGGGCAATCCCGCGGCACAGCCGAATGTCCCTTCTCTGCGCGCAGTGTGCGCACCGCTGGGACCTCCTTTCGCCACTTCCCCGGGGTTCCGCCTTACAGCCCGGCTCCCTATGGCTGAGCCTGAGTCCCCGGGGTCTGGCTTAAAACTGGGGATCAGAGCAGTTGGGGGCCCAGCACAGTCGGAGTTTTATCTCCTTTCCGCTAGGGAACGCCCGCCAGGCACTCGGCCTCCCTCCTCTCCGCGCGCCGCGTCTCCGTACCTTGGCTTTTCCAGCTCCTCCACGCCTCCTTCTGGTTTTCTCCTTGCTTCTCACTGTAGAATTTCCAGTCAGTCAACCTTCCTGTAGTTCTGGGCAATGTCCGTTTTATATTTTAGTTGTATTTTATTGAAATTGTTGTGTGCGGCTGCGGCTAGGTGTTCACCTGGGCGCAGCCATCTTGGATCTCAAGTATGTTCTATATTTTAAAGAAAAACAAACATAATGAGTGGAATAGAAAACAAAATGTGATAATTTGGAGCTAAAATACATACAATATAAAATTTAAAACTAAGTGGATGAAATTTTTAGAGCATTAGAATATATATATATATATATATATATATATATATAGAGAGAGAGAGAGAGAGAGAGAGAGAGAGAGAGAGAGAGAGAGAGAGCTCAGATGATGACAATGGAATCTGAGTATTACAAAGTATTAAATAACCTTACTGAGGAGGGTTGGAAGATAGTTAGAGATCAACAAACTCTATAAAACTAATGGTAAAATAAGCTTCACATAAACACTGTACTCTATTGGATAACATTGTTTCCCATTGGGGTACAGGCTAACAATTCTGAAACTACTTGACATCTATACTGGAACTGAACAACTAAGCTAATAGATGATGGATTTTAGGATCTCAGTTTCTAACTTTTGGAATGGGAGGTTGTAGACAAGCAAGGTGGAAGGCTAGAATGATTCATATGGTAATGGATTCGAGTTAAAGACATCAGTACAAACTCATATTTAGCTTAATATAGATACAGATAGCTATACATAGAAATATTTATACAATTGAATACACACGCGCGTGCGTGCACACACACACACACACATTTTCTCAGCTGAGAGGGCCTAGAATTGATGACTCCTTGTAGCAATGGACACAACTAGGACTCAGATCTTGGTTTCCAATATCATTCCTCAATAAAATAAACCAGCGTTCCTTAAAGAAATGGCTGATTACAGTACTGGAGTAGGAAATACAGAATATTAGCCTGGAACATATTGTAATGCCAGAAAGTAAAATAAACTTCAAAAGCAAATTATATCTAAAGGACATAGAAACCAAATAGAATCAGTCTCTAATGGCCAAAGCTGAAATAATATGAACAACAAAATTAATAAAGTAGTGTTAAATTATAATGTAAACTATACAATAAGTATTTGGGTTCTATATTCATATAAACACCTGTTTGACTAACTAAATAGAGGGAAGACACAAATCTATACAGATGAACTCCAGATCATTTATGTTCATAGTACTTCCTCTAAGAGTGAGAGTTAAATTCACTTCTCCTGTAAGTGTTGGCTGCACTTAATGATTTGCTTTGGAAGAAAAATATAGAAAAAGAGAGGTAACTTTATTGTGGTGAAATCTGGCATATATCACTCTGACTAGGTGATTAAGGCTAAAACTGATAGATGCCCAATAATTGACATGTATTGTAATTAGTTTTACATGATTATTTTATTGTTTACAGTTTTGCACAGGCTGGTTTAGGGTACACAGTATTGCTCCTTTAGTGAATGTTCATCTATTATAGTTGAGGAAAACCATTTCTATAGATACAAAAATTCACAAGTTCTTTCATGGATAGGGCCTATTAGTACTGTGTGGGTGTGTGCTTTTAAATGTAAGTAACGAGGTGATAACTTGAACAGTGTAATTGCTTTTGTGTTTGAGGCTATAATATAAAAATTGCAAAGGGGCAATTTTGCTTTGATAAAGTTTTTTATGATTAGTTATTGACAGGTTGATTGACAAAGTTAG
The DNA here is from genome assembly GCF_014108245.1 of Pipistrellus kuhlii. Classification (NCBI taxonomy): domain Eukaryota; kingdom Metazoa; phylum Chordata; class Mammalia; order Chiroptera; family Vespertilionidae; genus Pipistrellus; species Pipistrellus kuhlii. Next base: position 4,208,838 of record NW_023425504.1, on the reverse strand, counting down.
TTAATAATGTTGGTTTTCTTCTTTATATTTGAATTAAAGTGCAGTTTAATTTAAATGTCAACCAAACTGAATTCATAGAAACAGAACTTGCAATAATCCTGTTTGGCACATTATAATTAAATCCTTTGTATTACTCCCTCATTTCAATCTTCTTTCAGATAGAAAAGTATAATTTATGATTTTTTTCTTATTATGAATGAGGAAACAGTTATCCCATAGAAAGAAAAAAAGTTGAATTGAGGAAATAGCTAACTTACATTTCAAGTAAAACTTATTTATATCAATATCTAGTTTGTTATACAATTATATTACTGCTCCCTTCATTGTAACTTTGAGAGCAGTGGTTGTAAATGGAAAAAAAAAATAGGTGATCAAAGGGTATGGGTCCTACTTAGACTCTTTTAACACATGAGATGATATATCACCATCACATGCCATAATATTGCAGAAAAAGTCAATAGAATCTACTCCTGATACATATATCTTTTACAACCCACATCAAAGAGTGGTAACTTATTTGGTCACCTTATTTTAACATAGCAAAGAGAATATTTGGCAACAAGCCTCAAAATAAGATGTCTTTGGTATTGGACAACAGGTTTTTTTTACAATCCTAATTCTTAAAATTGTATTCATTGAATATTGAGTACCAGTCATAAACCAAGCAATATATCAACTAGGTCTGACATAGGGTTGTGTAAAACAGAATTCGACAGGACATGACCATGGCTATCAAGAGACTTTCAGTCTAGTAAAATATATAAATCTGTGTTTAATAATTATTTATCTGATATATTCAAAGGTGTGTATTACATATATCTCCATATATTAGCTAAAGGGATCTTTAAAACAACCTGGATTAGTGGTTATTTGCCCACATTTTGAGGATGAGGAGAATGAGGACCATATGTCTAAGGTTTGATGCCAAAGGTCACAGATCTTCTAAATGACCAAGCTGAAATGTGAATTCTGGCCTTTACATTGTGCATTTAAATGGTATTTTTCCTTTACCACAACATCCTTCTAATATTTCATATGTGAACTGTTATAAGAGAATGACAATGCTATGTAGAAGTTCAAAGGAAGTAAGCCCATCTTTAGTCAGAAGTTTTGGCCATTCTTCATAGAAGAGGAAGCATTTCAACTGGGACTTAGGGGATCTTCATAATTTTAATAGTATATTGAAACACAGGGGAGAGACTAGGTCTGTTAACTAGAGGATATTAAAGATTGCAGCCAAATTTGGAGCACATAGCCATTGGAGGATGACAGCACCATTAAGCATAATGGGAAATTCAAACAAGAAAGTGTTTGAGACAATTGGTACTTATCATGACTGTTGAATTGCTTATGATCTTGTCATGCATTTGAAATATTTTACTATAAAAATTAAAAAAAACAACCAAACACTGTATTAATAAATCTATTCTAGAGCCTAAATTTTGGACTCAGGAAAGATGAATAAATAGACTTGAGAGTGAGAAATATTCAGATAACATAAGAAACAAAAATTCAGAAAAGAGAAAAAGCAACTTCAGAGACATTGAAGTGAGAATGTACCTAATGTACTCAAATAAATTTAGATTGCTAGTAAACCTGGAGTACAGCGAATGAGCAGAGTACTAGGAGATGAATTCATAGAGGTAACTCAGGGTGAGGAAGGAAGGCTGGTGGTGGGTGGATCATAGAGAGCCTTTAAGCTTTGGCTTTAGCTCTAAGGATGAGTGTTTTGAGAAAAGGAATGACTTTATCTGACTTCAGATTTCTAAGGATCACTGTGCCTTTTGTGTTGAGACTAGTCTGCAGGAGGGAAATGGCTGGAACCAGGAGTCTAAGCAGGGGGTTATTTTAATATTCTAGATAAGAGATCATGATGACTAGGATAAACATAATGTCAAAAGGAATAGTGCTAAGTGGATGAATTGCAAATTTATTTTGAAAGTAGAACCAGCAGTAGGTATTTCCTGTCTGATTATATGTGAAAAGTGAGAGAACTCAAAGATACCTCCAAGTTTTGTGACCTAAGCAACTGGAAGGATATTGTCATTTACTGAGATAAAGATGACTCTGAATGGAGGAGGTTTAAGGCAGAGAAGGGGAGATCAGAATCTTGGTTTGGGGTATATAATAAGTTGTTTTAGGCATCTGAGTGTTGATTTCAGGGAAAAGGTGTGTCCTGGAGACACAAATAAGTCTTCTGTTCTTTGCCAAGGGGTTATGTGCATATTGAGGCATGCCTTTAACATTGAGCCAGGAGGTTGACCACTCTATCTTATTCTTCTCTTCCTCTTTGTACTAAGCCTTAAGGTCAGGAAGAGATGAGAACATGGGGACTTCTTAGATCTTTCCAGAACATTCACATAGCCCTGCAATATAATTAGACCTATGAATGTATTTGTCCTGCCTATACTCAAAATCTTTATAGACATCTCATTCCATAGCTGTTCCTTTTAAGATTTTTGGTTTATTATTCACTTCAGTTATTATCCTATTCCTCAGACATTCTTGAATTTAAACAATTGCCTTTAATGGTGTTAATGTAAAAGTACACACACACACACACACACACACACACAAAACAAAACAAAAACAAAAAACATTGCAACCTGTAAAGAATTTTTATGAGTTTATTTGAGCCAAATTATTGATATATGCTGGGAAGCAAAACCTCAATGAATTGAACTAATGCTTCGGAGAATGGCAGGTTACATTTGTATTTATACATTGCCATTGTTAACAGAAAAAAACATTGAAACCTGTAAAGAATTTTTTGTGAGTTTATTTGAGCCTTACTGTCGACATATGCCAGGAAGCAGAACCTCAATGGATTGAGATAATGCTCCGAAGAATGGCGGGTTACATTTCTCTATTTATACAATGAAATCAAAGGAGGGACTTAGGTGGGTAACATGAAATTTATTGGTGATGGAGTAAGGAGGCAGGAGAAAGCAAAGCGGTGGAAACTCCTGGGATTGGATAAAAAGTAAAATGATGGACCTGTACTCAGGTGAGTGTAGGAACAATTAATATGATAAAGAAAGAATTTGAGGCCTTTGTCCTGGCACTCACCACATTTGGTTGTGCCCCAGGGGCTCTGGAAAAAAGGGAAGTTACAAGTTACCTAGACATCTCATAGATAGGGTATGTTATCTTAGAAGCAAAAAGGCAAATGGGCTCAATAAAAAGATCAAAGTTGATCTTTGGGAAAATATCTGGGACATGACTACCTACTATAACCTGTTAGATATTTAATTTTCAAACCATCTTTTGTGGTTATTTTAGGTTTCTGGGTTTGGAAGACTGCCACGAAGGCCTTCCCTGAGCTTGTCAGGTTAGCATGTGGCTCTTTTCTTTCACACTATCAAAGGAGGGACATAGGTGGGTTACATGAAATTCATTGGTGATAGATTAAGGAGGTGGGATAAAGCAAAGTTGGGGAATTTGTGGTATCTGTCCTGGTGCCCAGCACATTTAGTTGTGCCCCAAGGATTCCAGAAAAAGGGAAGTTACAAGTTACCCAGACATTTCCAGGGTATGTTATCATAAATGCAAAAAGGCAGATAGACTCAGTTAAGGTAAAGATTTACCTTGTCAGTGAAGATACTGGCCTAGAATGTAACTGCCCGCCATAACTGCTTTCAGACCATCCTTTGTGGTTACTTTAGGTCTCTGAGTTTGCAAGACTGTTATGCAGGCCTTCCCTGAGCTTTTCAGGTCAGTATGTGGCCCCTTTCATCCACAATGGTTTTCTTTAAATTCTAGGGAGAAGGCTTTTCTTAGTGGGTGATGTCCAAAAGAGATCAAAGATATACAGCCTTGCAAATGAGATTTTCCAGTAATAATATCTGCATCATCATAATAATATATGCATTAAGAGATAAGCTAACTCTAGAAGACTATAGACATAGACACATCACATAATAACATTTATCTAGGAATATGTCTTTGAAGAAGCTCCAACTCTGTTCTGTCCCTCAGTCAGTGTCAGACATCTGGTTTTGACTGTCAGTTCAGGCTATTATTTTTCAAGGCTCCATTGGAGCCAGAGGATTGGGTATTTGACTAGAGCAGTGGTCAGCAAACTCAGTCAACAGAGCCAAATATCAACAGTAGAACAATTAAAATTTCTTTTGAGAGCCGAAAACCGACTTCTGTGCATGGGCCACAAAGTTTCGATCGTGCACTGTACATGCACGCCCGCATGTGGTATTTTGTGGAAGAGCCACACACAAGGGGCCCAAGAGCCACATGTGGCTCGGGAGCCACGATTTGCTGACCACTGGACTAGAGCAAGTTAAAACACCACCAAGTTCACTGTTTTTACCTAAATTTAACCATTTTTCTTGATTAAATGGCCCTTACATTGTTACTAGAGTTTTGTTAATTTCTCAAACTTTGAAAGACACGATTCTTATAATTTTGATAGTTTTCTCATTTTTTTTTTTATTAAGGAGAAGATTTCTGAGCTACTTAATACACTATTTTTTGTGCTATCATTTCTTATCTGAATCTTGTATGACTGTTAGGAGTTTTCCATTATCATAATAAAAAGACTGTCCCTCCAGGCAAAGGAAATATAGAATAAATACATAGAAAAAGGAAATAGAACAGCATCCTTAGGGAACCATTAATCATTCTTTATGATCTGAATGCCAAATGGAATTGGCTAGAAAGCTAAGCTTGGGGTATGATTATGAAAGGCTTTGTAGACCTAGTGAAGATTTACATAATCTTCATAAATTTCATAATCTAGATAATTATTTTAAAATATTAATTTTAGACTATTTAATAAATAAATTTATGTAAAAGATGCAGTTAAACATATTAATATATTAAAACCAAGATAATATTTACTCAAAACTAATAATTTCCTAATGATTTTACCCCATTTAACTTATCTATACTACTGAGGGTAAATATTTTTATTATAACTACATGTTGAACATATTATACTGTGGTGTATTACTGTGCATCTCTTCCTAGTCTTGTTTAGTGATATTAGGTCAGTAGTTTGAGATAGGTCACAATGGTAATATTTACACAATGGATACAAGAAAACACTACAAATCAGGGTGGGTTTGTTGTTGTTTTTATAGCTAGTTGATGCATATTTACCAGCACATCACTGAATTTAGACCTTCTTTTTTCAGAACCTCTAGACATTGAAAAATTAAAAAAGATTAAGTAAAATAATATAATTCCACTTCAGAAGAATCATTCTAGTAAAAGTGTGGAGAATAAGTTGGGGGAGGGCTAGCTGGGAAAAAGTAAACCTGTTAGTAGGTCAGTGAAGTAGATCTTAGACAGATATTTAATAGGTAATAATCTGGTTATGCAAAGATTATATATTAATGCCCAAAATGACCCAGTTTAAATAAAGCATAGTAATAACATATGCATTAAGAGATAAGCTAACTATAGAAGACAATTTTTATAATGAAACACAATAGACTTGAGCCCACATTACTCCTACCCTAGTTCTATGCCCTAGAAGAAACCATCTTGCTACCGTGTTTCCCCGAAAATAAGACATCCTCCAAAAATAAGACCTACTTACAGGTTTCCTTCTGAGTGAAATATAAGACATCCCCCCCCAAAAATAAGGTCCCCCTAGGCTAAACATGAGAGATTTGGTCCACTGATTCTGAAAGAAATGGAGTCACAAGAAATTCACCAGGAAATTCAGGAATTGGATTGTTATGATGATGTTCCAGAAGATGATGACATGATTGTCATTGAATAAATGAGTAAATTCTTGATACTGTAGGATTCACAGTTTGTCTGGTTTGTGTTGACAACTACTGTACTACTGTACCTTATACAGGTAATAAATTTTCTTTATTTTCATTTAACAATAAATGTGTACCGTATTCTTGGAAAAGTAAGACATCCCCTGAAAATAAGACCTAGCACATCTTTGGGAGCAAAATTTAATATAAGACACTGTCTTATTTTTGGGGAAACAGGGTATTAGGGTCAAATGATTAGTGCTGGCTAATGGGTTATGAGAAGAAGTGATATATGTTGCTTCTGGCCCAAGGCATTCAAAAGGAGACATTCTCATGTGACCTCTTGTACTATGACAAACCCTGAATCTTTGTGTTGATATGATGCATCATAAGGTGATGATGCTCAGGCATCTTAGTTCTTACATGGAGCAGGGTCTCTATTGACCTATGTTAGAAGTATTATGAGCAAGAAAAAAAATCTTTGTATTCTTAGTTATGTCAGGCCACTGTTGTTGTTTTGTGTGTGTGTGTGTGTGTGTGTGTGTGTGTGTGTGTTTCTGAGACTAAATTTTTTACACCAGCATTATCTAGTGCAGGATTCATCAACCATTTTTGGTTAACAAGTCAGATAGTAAGTATTTTAGACTTGGACTCTTAGGACTGTTGTAATTCATCAACTATGCTATTGCAGTGTGAAAGGCACCATAGACAATATAAAAACAAATGGGGTGGTTAACTATATATATAAAAGGCTAATATGCTAAGTGTCTGATTGTCCTACAGGTTGCTATGATGTGCACTAATCATCAGGAAGCAGATACTCAATGCAGGAGCTACCGAACTGCAGTGACTTGCCAGCGGTGGGTCTCAGGTGATGCACCCTGAAACCAGAGAGGAGGGAGCCCAATTCCTCACAGGTCTACACGATTCCACCTTCAGCCATCGGTTATATTGTTGCTGGGGCACTGTCTGCCCTGGATTTGGTTTACTGCACACCTACATTTGCATTCCACACCCTATAGGATAGCAACTTTGCAGAGTGCCTTCTCATACTCCAGGACCCCTCAAAGGATGTCGGAGAGCTGTTTTTGGCTTGATCCCTGTAGGCCAGGCTGAGGGACGCCACCTTCCTAGAGGATACCCCCTCACTTCACAGATGCCTTTCAAGCCACGGCACCCCAGGTGTGTCCGGCCAGGGAGGGACCACAGGAAGTAGGCTCCAGGGTGTGTCTGGCCTGTCTTACACAATCCCCCCCCCCCCCCCCCCCCCCGGCTACCTTCTAATTATTTTTTTTCAATGTGCATGAATTCATGCACCTGGTCACCAAACTTTATGTACAAAAATAGGTAGCAGATCAGATGTTAACTTTTAATTTTGCCTATTCTGACTAATATATCACTATTCTAAATTCCTTCATTTGGCACCTCTTCTATTTCAATCTGAATATTTAAATCATCATTTCTTGTTTTACCAACCAGAAATGGTCTCTCCTAATTCTCTGTTGTACAGGATGAAATGTTGGTAATTCCCCCTTCTCCTTTCTTTGTATACTGTATCCCTCTTGCACCCATCCTGACATCTTTCCAGCACCAAAAGGTTTTGTAAGTACTATATTTTATTTTGTCAGGCCTGATAACTATGGTTACAAAACTGATTGTGTTAAGTATTCTTTGATTTGTATGACGTTGATTATAGAAGATAGAAACCATGAGAATTTATGTCATTATTATTATAGAAATATCATGCACTGTGAGACAACAGTGTGCTTAATTCTTCCTCAGGGGAACAACGTCAGAAGATCACTGCCATTTTAAGGAGCATAGTTCTACTAGTATGTTCAAATACATTGACATCTTTTAAAAAAAAATTCCCAATTGCTTATACCATAAATTCAAGTTTTTCCAAGTCTATAATTATTTTTCCTAAAGGTTCAGAAAAGAGAATAAATGATAAGTCATTTGTGCTCTTCACCAAATATTTCAGTTCCCTTCACTTCTGGACTATATAAATCAATTTAGGAAAAGTTATATTTCAGTAACAAACAATCCCAAACATCCATGGTTTATAACAGTAAAATTTTATTTCTTGCTCATGGTACTTATTGACTGCTTATTGACTATAGTTCTGTTTAATATCATCTTCATTTCAAAATTAAATTTTTCTTAAATCTTTATTATTGAAAGTATTACATATGTCCCTCTTTTTCCTTCCATTGATCTCTTATAGCCCACCCCACCTTCTGCCCCAGGCCTTCACCAACCTATTGTCTGTGTCCATGAATTATGCACATATGCATACAAGTTCTTTGGTTGGTTTCTCCCCACCCACCTACCCTTCTTCCCTCTGAGATTCCACTCTGTTCCATGCTTCTATGTCTCTGGATCTATTTTGTTCATTAAATTCCACATATGCCTGAGATCATGTGATACTTGTATTTCTCTTGAGGCTGAATGAGGAAGCAAGGCATTGCAAGCTTTGTGACAGAGGAAGAATAGAACATGAAGAATAAAGCTATGGATTTTATAACATATGCTAAATCATTTTCAGTCACTTTTCATTGGTCAAAACAAGCCTATGACCAAGCCTTGACACAATTTGGGTGGGGAATGACAATGAGGGGAATGACCTATTCAGATCAGTGAATTATAGCAGAAATTAGAAGTGTCACTGCTGGCTTAATATTTAAGTGCTAATGTGAAACCCTCCTTGGCTCTGTTTTCCCTTAGCCATACTTTCTGGCAATACAATCTAGATAGTCGCTGCCCTGTGGATAAGGCTCCCCCTTGTGAGCTCACCCTTGATATTTAGTATGAATAAGTATTAAACCTTTGTTATATTAAGCCACTGAAATATTGGCTTTTTTGTTTTTCCAACAGATACTAACATATCGAGGTGGATATTTCTCTTTTGCTTAGACCATATGAAGATCCATTTTTGAAATGTGGAATGAAGAGATATGTACCATAAATACAATGAATACATAGCTATTTTTAGTGCCTGAGATGGGTCCTGTACTCTGAACTCCCAACCCCTGCCCATCTTAAGTCCTTGGGTAGGTGGGAAATAATCAAATAGTAGAAAATAATAATGTTTGGGAACCAGAGACATGAATATATACATATGCCTGAGAGGATAAAGATGCAAAATTGCCCCCAGGCCAGAGTAGTGAGAGATTGAAAGAAATATCCAAGTGATCTGCCTGTGAAAATGGACCTAACACTGTCTATTTATAAAGTTACCATGCACTGTATTTCTGTGCTCAGCATATCAGTAATAGTGTTACTTGAGAGTCACACTCAAGCAGTAAAAGTCCTCTAAAAGCCCTACCTTTTTTCTTGAAGAATCAGAATAATGGAAAAAAAGCAATTGAATGGTTCTCATACCCCTAAGAGGGATAATGGAGTGTCTTAAAGAGAGTTAGAATTAGAGAAGCCCTATGGTTGGAACTGAGGGATGACAAAGAAGTGTTCTGCGTGAATTAGCCACAAAGATCCAGATGGGATAATGCACATGTTGAGATCTCACATGGACACAACTCTAGGGAATATGACAGAGACTCTGAATTGATTATTTTTGCCAAATGAAAATGGAGTGCAATTGCTAGGGCTGACCAGCAGCCCCTGAACAATGGATGAACAGATTACTCTGAATAGTTTCACTGTGAAAGAGAGGGCTAAGGGATGGCCTGGCTAATGGATCCAGGCAGCCTCAATTGCCTGCCTCATTAGGCTTTTATTGGAATTTTTATCTTTAGATACAATCAGTAGGGTGAGTAATCATTGTAGGCAAAATCTTTCAGTCCCAAGGTATCATATGGTAATTTCAGACAAAACATTACGGAATCTTTTTATAAATGGACTGTTAGCCCCATTTTCTCTCCTTCCCACGTGGGAGGTGGAGGATGGGGGCCTTAGGTATTACAGGTTTTACAGGCTCTACATCAGGAGGAGGGTGTAGTGGTAAATCCTTCTGACATTCTGTAGGCTTTTGATCCTCAATATGAAGTGGGCATAGTGCAGCTTGAACAGGAGTCCACATAGTTAAAGATGACAAAGGCACCTGTTTTACCTGAACCTTATCTCTCTTTAATTCCTGCCTACATGTTCCCAGAAATCAACATCTAATGTCCCATCATCAGGGAACCAAGGATTATAAATTATAAGCACCATTTGCTTTTAATAACTTTTTAAGTAACAAAGGCCCCTATTACTCAGTGGACAGTTGATGTCCTATTGTGAAACCTTAGCTGAAAAACAATTCTCTCAAACTTGGAAACCCTAAGTGGGCTCCAATGACTTACCGAACAGTTGCTTTCATTGCTTTTCTCTTTGTTTTTGAGGGTTCTGCTGAGTCTCATTGCACACTTTGGTCCTCATACAGGGCACCACATTGCTGTGGCTGACCAGCAGCCCCTAAACGATGGATGAACAGATTACTCTGACACAGTTTCACTGTGGAAGAGAGAGCTAAGGGATGGCCTGGCTAATTGATCCAGGCAGCCTCAATTGCCTGCCTCATTAGGCTTGTATTGGAATTTTTATCTTTAGATAAAATCAGTAGAGTGAGTAATCTTGGGAGGACACATGTGTTTACATTGTCCTCTAGGCAAGGGCATCCAGGGATTAAGCATAAGGATTCCAGTAAACATCTGTGCATCTGCACATGCACAAACTTGTTTGGAAAGGTTAAGGAGTAACTCCCCTAAGTCTTCCCTAAGTTGGAATTCCTATAAACAGGGCAGATGGCCTTCCACACACTTCCCTTTCCTTGGAATATGCTCCTTACAAGCTTTCCAACCAAGTCTCATGCTTCCCGACATGCAATTATTTTTTAAAAATGGTATTGCTTTTCTTGCTCAGCCAAGCATTTGTACTAGGTACATCATATACCAACTATACCAATAAAAATGTCACCATCAAAAACTGACTTGCATTCCAACATTCTTTTTTTGAGCACAACAGGAAGGGATGGGCTTATAATCAATGTCCTGAAAAAATGAGCATACTTTGCATCCTATCTTCTCTAGTCTCCTGAATGTCACTTGGGTTGTATATTGCATATTAGAGCACGATTTTCCTCATGGACAAAAATAGTTGAGTCACTGATCATGGTCATTGTTCCATTTCAGAGCCAGTTTATATAAATACGTGCCCTGACTGAAATATAGACCATGCAAGCTGGCCTTATGGTAAAATAATGTTAAGTTTAGCTAAAAAACAAACAAAAAACAAAAAAGCCCTGGTATTTCTATATCATTGGAGGTTATCATGTTTTTTAACTCTTGTCATAACATTGGACGTGAACTAATTTCAGACATCAAGTCTGTTTTATGTTATTCTATGTTCCAGGCTGAATCTAAGAATCTAAGAGGACAAGAAATGAAAGAGGGAAAGAGGGAAAGGGAGAAGGGAAAAGGAGGTAAATGGAGAGAGAGAGAGAGAGAGAGAGAGAGAGAGAGAGAGAGAGAGAGAGAGAGAGGAGGGGTATAGAAGAGGAGGGAGGAGTATGGAGAGGGAGAAGAGAAGAAGGAGATGGATAAGGAGGAATAGAAGGGAAGGAAGGAAGGAAGGAAGGAAGGAAGGAAGGAAGGAAGGAAGGAAGGAAGGAAGGAAGGAAGGAAGAAAGGAAAGAAGGAAAAGAGAAGGCAAAAGAGAAAACTATCTTTAAACTTAAAATTTTTAGAAGGCTTCAAAAATTGGGCTATTGACCATTATTTGAAAATAAAGTTATTAGACAGTCATAAAGCTAAAAATGTTTCTGAAAATCATCTGGGCAACTGGAAAATATTTCTGGAAAATACTTGATAATAATGGCAATGTTAATTTATTATACCTTTCTTTCTCTACTGTATATTTTAAACCAGATCATGCCTTTTCTTTGATGAAATCTCTAAAAGCTTTTCATCTTGACTAGAGTAAAATCCAAATTCCTAACACAGGTCTACATGATATAGTCTACATGATATTACCTTTCCGACTTCAGTGCTTTTTATTCTATGCCTGGATTGCTTTACTCCAATCATACTGACCAATATATGATTCTTGTAACTCATAATATATAAGTTGATCTCAGGGCTGATGCTTTCTTCTGCCTGGAAGGGTCTTCTCCAATATATCAGCTCTTATTATTTTCCTCATGATTTTACCTAGAAACTACTTTATTGGACAGGCTATCCCCAATTTAATGGTGAAAATATTAAATGGTACTTGTACATTTGCAAAAAAAAAAAAAAAATGATTCTTTTAATCAGTTTCACCTTAGTACAGTGCCTGGAACATCTAAGCTTTCAAGTAATATTTAGTGAATTAATGCATAATAGCCTGAGGTTAGCATTGCATATTTCAATATTAGAAAGCATTGACATTTAGAAGAAAGAATACTGAACTGTCAGGGAGTATCATTTGGGAACTAATGAATTCCTTTATCTACAACATGGATGATATTATCCATGCTACTTTTTCCCACAGTGGCGGCAAGATTTATTAAATATAACTCAACTTATATTGATGTTATACTCATTAGTATTACTCTTTTACATTTGTTAGACGCAATATGGCACAAAGGTAAGGTAATGGGCTTGGTTCATATCTGGATTCTGCTATGTCTTAGTTGGGTAATATCTAAAGTTTCTTAACCTCTCAGAACAATAGAAGTCTCTTCATCTAAAAATAGTAATAATACTAGCACTTCCTTTTTGGGGTTGTTGTAGGAAACTAATGAATTAATACATGTAAAAAACACTTAGTAAAAGGCCTAATACATAGTGTGTGTTCATACTATTGATATAACTGTTAAGCATATTAAGATGTGGAAATTCATGGCATTGAATATCTAGGAACAAGATTTAAATTTTTACAAAAGAGAAAGTACTAGCAGTCATGGAAGCTAATGCATTTAGCTTAGAATATTAAAACTGAAAGAGACCATGGGATGATGAAGCCCAACATCTTTTTTTTAAAGAAAAAACTGGAATCCAAAAAGAGAAAATTCAGCATCACTTAAATGCTTCTCAGAAAATTTAAGGCAGGAATCCAGCTCTCAACATTCAGAAACATGCTAATTGCTTTTTAAAGAAGCTGCATAATAGGTTTGATGTAGCTTCTGTAATCAATGGTGATGCCAAGGCATCTGGGGCACAGGGTTTAGGACACTGTAATATTCATTAGATTTCCCCACAAGTGCCTCCCCACAGAAACATAGGCAGCTGAGAAACACTGAGATTGCTATGCAAACAGCCCAGGGCAAGTACTTCAGTCTTTCTCCCCACTTCCCTCAACCAATTGCTAATGCCAATCTCCACTGATAGAAAAATTTTAGAACTGCACCTGTCTCTATTGATGTCATTAATATACATGTGGTTGAGATTTCAATCTAATTTTATCATTAAATCATCTACAGAATTTTGTGCGTCATATAGAATTTTGAAAATCTGACTAGAAATGAAATGTTAGTAATACCTTCTTCTTAGTGAGGAAATGGTGCCATAGCTCCTGACAGTTTTACATGCCATTTCCAGCACCAAATGATAGGTACGATATTGCACCTGGGGTGAGCAAACAGGAAAGTCCAGGTGTCATGCTCTTTGAAATTTTCAGTTAATTCCATATCTGCAATGTATCAAATGCATATATTCAATGGTGTTTACAACAAAAACATTCACCACCATCACTTTATCTTTTCCTGTTGATTGAATGACCAGTTCCTGCTGTTACTATGGAAGAAATTGCTGCTCTCTTTCCCTGCAAACATGGCCATCTTACACTGTAGGAGTAACTTTTCTTTGTTAAAACCTCACAGAATAGATGGCATGTATAGCTTTTTGGTTTCACTATGAAGTCATGTAATTTAATTATATATGCAGTTAGATTTTTAAAAAATCCTTAATGGCAATATTTTTTTCTTATACTTAAACTAGAGGCCCACTGGGGGCAGGGGGCTGTCCCTCAACCCAGTCTGCACCCTCTCCAATCTAGGACTTCCCTCTCACAATCCAGGACTGCTGGCTCCCAAATGCTTGCCTGCCTGCCAGCCTGATCACCCCTAATCACTCCCCTGCCAGCCTGATCAATGCCTAACTGCTCCCCTGCTGGCCCAATTGCCCCCAACTGCCCCCCACTGCCTGCCCAATTGCCCCCAATGGCCCTCCCCTTCTGGCCCAGTTGCCCCCAAGTGCCCTCCCCTGCAGGGATGGTCCTCCCCCAACTGCCCTCACCTGCCAGCCTGGCACCCCCCAAACTGGATTCCCCTGCAGCCTGGTCACCCCCAACTATGCTCCCCTGCTGGCCTAGTCACCCCTAACTGCCCTCCCCTGCAGGTCTGGTACCCCCCAATTGTCCTCCCTCCCCTGCAGGCCTGGTCAGCCCCCACTGCCTTCTCCTGCAGGCCTAGTTAAACCCACCTGTTCTGCTCTACAGGCCTGGTTCCCCCCAACTGCCTTTCCCTGCTGGCCTGGTCACCCCTAATTGCCTTCCCCTGTTGGCTTTGTAGACCTGAACTGCCCTCCGCTGCCAGCCCTGTTATCCCTAACTGCCCTCCCCTGCAGGCCTGGTTGCCCCTAACTCCCCTCCCCTGCTGACCTGGTTGCCCCTAACTGCCCTCTCCTGCAAGTTCAGTCACCCCCAACTGCTTTCCCCTGCTAGCCTGATTGCCCACAACTGCTCTCCTCTGCAGGCCATCTTGTGGTGGCCATCTTGTAACCACATGGGGGCAGCCATCTTGTGCGAGAGTGTGATGATCAATTTATATATTGATATTACCTCATTATTATATAGGATAAATCAAGCTTATTTTTTTGACATTGGAACACATGGGCAGCACCTTACCAAAAATGGGAATACTTGGGAAGGCTTTTTCTAGACAGGAAATAGAAAATTGCTTAAATTGGCCCTTTTCAGGCTAGCAGGAATTAACTTTAGAAGAAAGAATATTTCCAGGACATACACAAAGGCAAAAAAGTAAGACAGAAAAAAGAATTATTTGGAAACTGTAAAGAGTTCACTCTTTATATCAATTTGAATGTTCAAGTGGCAAGGATTGAGCTGGGGTCAGATCTTAGAACACTGATAAAGAGATTTTTTTTTTTAAACCTACATGTCCTCCTAAATTTTTTTTTAATTAATCTGGAAAGTTATGGAAAACCGTTGAAAGGTTGTAAATAGGAAAATACTAAGAATGGTCTTTTTAAAAGGATGGACCAAGGAACAAATGTGGGAAGAGATGAGTGAGGGTGGCTATAAAGAAGTAAGTTCTATGTTTTTAAAGTAAGGCCATTGGCAATTTTTTAGTTTATGCCAAAGTCAAGAGAATGCAAGTTTGAAATCTTCTTTCCCCCAACAAACAATTTAGGGGTAGTAGAACTGATGTTCATTAAAAAGTGGGAGAGAAATTATTATTTCCTTTTTTTCTTTTTGACTTTTTTTGTTTTACATGTTAAGGGTCAACACTGTTTCCATAAATTATTTTACTTTTAGTGAATGCTGTGCCTATATGAATTTTATGTTGTATATTGCAATTTAATTTGCTTTGGCTCTCATTTGGCTTAGCCACAGGCTATAATTATTCAGTGCTAGTATTATCCACACTTTCTTGCCTATAATACTGGCCAACCTTTATATTTCCTGTCATTTAAGAATAAGAACAAGGTATAGTATGTGTAGTTAAATAAAGAAAATAATGTTCTTTATTGTTGTTCTAGCCAAGAGGAGCCTGAGAGAGATCACAATAAACAAAATAAAACAGCAATTAAGGTTTTTTGTTGCTGCTAAGACTGACACAAGGCATTTTAATTTAATACCCAGTCTCTGAGGAAATTTTCTATCACAATAGATCAGTGAACCAATTTCTCAACATAGCTCATAATATCACCTAACTCTTGGATATCATTTGAATAGATATGCACACTCTTCTCGCATGGGCAGACATGTGAACAGAGAATAAATCCTTGGCCCCATGGAGACATTTCATTATTCAAATTAAAGATGAGTTGATGATGAGATCAAGCTATAAAGCTTATTAATTTGGTTTCATCACAAGGTGATAATACAACCCTAATGTTTCAATATCCTATCTAATAAAATAGTAATATGCAAATTGACCATCATTCCAACACACAAGATGGCTGCCCCCACATGGACACAAAATGACCTTCTGGGAAGGGCAGTTGGGAAGGATCAGGCCAGGAGGGGAGGGCAGTTGTGGGCGATCAGGCCTGCAGGGGAGAGCAGTTAGGGGTGACCAGGCCTGCAGGGCAAGGCAGTTAGGGGCAATCAGACTGGCAGGGGAGCAGTTAAGCATCAATCAGGCTAGCAGGGGAGTGGTTAGGGGGTGATCAGGCTGGCAGGCAGAAGCAGTTAGGGGCAATCAGGAAGGAAGGCAGGCGAGCAGTTGGGAGCCAGCAGTCCTGGATTGTGAAAGGGATGTCTGACTGCAAATTTAGGCCAGATCTTGGTAGGATCTGTGTAGTAACATAATTACACATAATTACTCAAAAAACTCAGTTACTCTTGAAACTTCTTTTCTTCCTTGCCATATATTTCCAATTAATTGCCAATTTTTGAGAATGTTTCTTCCTTGATAATCTTTGTCTCTCTTTCCCTTAATCCCCATTGTTATAAGTCTACTCTAAACTATCTTTCCAATGGTCAACTGAAATAACCTTTTAATTGGTCTTCCTGCTCTACTCCAGACCCTTCAATTCACTTTCTCTGTTGCAGCTAGCATTTTTCAAAACACAAAGATGGTATGTATGTAGATTGCATGTTACAATTCATTAGCAGCTCAATGCTGTTAAAAGCAAAACTCTTAGTTAATTCTTGGATCATGACCTACCAGGTGCTGTATGGGATGACCTCCCTAACCATTCCAACCTCTTCTTTCAGCACTTATACCCATCCTTTACATTCTAATCACTTAAGCCTGATTTTAGTTCCTTTAATGTAACATTCCATCCTGTCATCAGGTTGTTGTATATACTGTTTCTATCATCCAGAATGTTCCTGCATACCTATGCCCTTTACCTAATCAGGCCTTATCATGTTTTCAGTCTCAACTAAAGTAACATCTCTTTAATGTTACTTAATACTTTCTATGGCTAACCGTTCTAGTCTAAGTCAGAATTATTCTTAATATGTTTTATGTAACTATGTTCTTAACATTAATAACATTTTTCTCAGCTTGGAATGATACACTTACATATGTGATTATTTGATTAATATGCACTTTGTCATTCAGAAGATAAAGTCCATAGAACCATGTCTGGTTTTGTTCAACATTTTATCAACATTTCCAAGCATAATGAGTAGCACATAGCTTATGATCAGTATTTTTGAAAGAGGTCAAGAATAATGTACTCAAGGATATATAATTTTAAATATTTTCATAAATGTAGAAAAATTTTCTATAGCACCTAAAGTTGAAGACTTAGCTTTACTATTTTAACTAACTTCCTCCATAATTACAAAATAGTAACATCATTATTGTACTTGGAGACGTTTCTTTTTATGAAAAAACTAGAGGCCCAGTGCACAAAATTCATGCACAGAAGGGTGGTCCCCTCATCCCATCCTGCACCCTCTCTAATCCGGATTCCTTGTGGAATGTCCAACTGCCACTTTAGGCCTGATCTTGGCAGTCAGATATCCCTCTCACAATCCTGGACCTCTGACTCCTAATTACTACCTGCCTGCCTGCCTGCCTGGTTGCCCCTAACAGACCCCCCCCCACAAGCCTGATTGTCCCCCACTGCCTGTGTCCCTGCCTGATTGCCTCTAACTGCCCCCCTTGCTGGCCTGGTCACCCCTAACTGCCCCCTGCCGGCCTGATTGCCCCCAAGTGCCCATCCCACCAGCCTAATCTCCCCCTAACTGCTCCCCTGCCATCCTGGTCACCCCTACTGCCCCTCTGCTTGCCTAGTTGCCCCTCATTGCCCCTCCTGCCAGCTTAATTGCTCCCAACTGCCCCCCCTGTCTACCTGGTCATTTCTAACTGACCCCCCCCCCCGCCATCCTGGTTGCCCCTTACTGTCCCCCCTGCTGGTTTGGTCACCTCCAACTGCCCCGCTGCCAGCCTGATTGCCTATCACAGACCACCCACCACCACCCCCCGCTGGCTTGGTTGCCCCATGCAGCCTGCTGTTCAGTTGTTTGGTCATCCCTCACTAACCCCCTTGCCTGCCTGGTCACCCCACATAGCCTCTTGTTCAATCATTTGGTCATTCTCAATAAACCCCCTGCCAGCCTGGTCATAGGAAACCATCTTGTGAGGGTATGACGGTCAATTTGCATATTACCTCTTTATTATATAGGATTTATTCTTTTTTTATTAAGGGGAGTATACATAAGATTAGGGGCAGTTTTTTTTCCATTCAATCATTTATTATTTATTTATTTGTTTATTTATTTTCATCCTCACCTGAGAACATGCTTAGAGAGAAGAAGAGAGAGAGAGAGACAGAGACAGAAAGAGAGAGAGAGAGAGAGAGAGAGAGAGAGAGAGAGAGAGAGAGAGAGAGAGAGAGAGAGAGAGAGAGAGAGAGAGAGAAACACCACTGGGAGAGAGAAACATTGATCAGTAGCCTTCCATATGCTCCCTGACTAAGGATCAAACCCACAACCCAGATATGACATCATGATTACCATTTTTTCTTGTGTCAAGAGCTCCTGAAATCTACTTTCTTAGGATAGTTAAAGTGTTCAGGAGAGTATTATTAAGTATAGTCATCATGCCTATATATTAGATATCTGGATGTATTCACCCTACATAACTGCCACTTTGTACCCTTTAATCAACATCTCCCAATTTCCTCCAACCTCCTCTCCCCACTGTTAAGTTCTGTGATTCTGAGGTTTACTTTTTATTTTTAGATTCTACTTACAAGTGAGATCATACACTGAGTGGCCAGATTATTATGATCTCTGAAAGCATAATAATCTGGCCACTCAGTATATAGATATTAGAGGCCCGGTGCATGAATTCATGCATGGGTGGGGTCCAGTCAGCCTGGCCAGAGGGAGGGGACATGGGCGGTTGGCCAGCCTGCCTGCTTGTCAAACTCCTGGTTGAGGGGTCAATTTGCATGTTAGCCTTTTATTCTGTAGGATATACACTGAGTGGCCAGATTATTATACTTTCAGAGATCATAATAAAATGGTCACTCAGGCTGAAACCGGTTTGGCTCAGTGGTAGAGCGTCGGTCTGCGGACTGAAAGGTCTCAGGTTCGATTCCAGTCAGGGGCATGTACATTGGTTGCGGGCACATCCCCAGTAGGGGGTGTACAAGAGGCAGCTGGTCGATGTTTCTCTCTCATCGATGTTTCTAGCTCTCTATCTCTCTCCCTTCCTGTCTGTAAAAAATCAATAAAATATATATTTTTTTTAAATGGCCACTCAGTGTATAGTATTTGTCTTTCTGTGTCTAGCTTATTTCATGTAGCATAATACCCTACACTTATATCCATGTTGTTGCAAGTGACAATATTTCCTACTTTCTCATAGTTGAATATTCAGTTGTTATTCCAATATGTACCACATCTTTTTGTTCAATATACATTGACAGACACTTGGATGTTTCCATAGTATGGCTATTGCGAATGGTGCTACAATGAACGTGGGGTGTAGATATCTGTTTGAGATACTGATTTTATATCCTTTGGATATATACCCAGAGTGGGATTGTTATATCATACAGTAGTTCTATTTTTACTTTTTCTTGCAGACTCTTCATGCTGTTTTCTATAATGACTGTGTCAGTTTATATTCCAACCAACAAAGTACAAGTTTTCCTTTTTATCCATATATTTGTAAACACTTGTCTGTTGCTTTGATAATAGCCTTTCTAACAACTGTGAGCTGACATTTCATTATGGTTTTGATCTGAATTCTCTGATGAGTAGTGATGTAGAATACTTCTCCATGTACCAGTTAGCCACTTGTATTCAATATATATTTTTTGGAGAAATGGTTATTCCATCCTTTGTCTAATTTTTAAATGGGTTATTTGATTTTTGCTATTGAGTTCTTTATATATTTTGGATATTAATCCATTATCAGTAGTATGGTTTACAAATATTTTCTCCCATTTGTATATTGACTCTTCACTGTGTTGATTATTTCCTTTGCTGTGCAAACACTTTTTACTTTGTTGCAATCACATTTGTCTATTCTTGCTTTCATTGACTGTACTTTGGGGTTCACATAAAGAAATCATTTCCAAGAAGGTTTTTCACTATGTTTTCTTCTAGCAGTCTGTGCTTTAATCCACTTTGAGTTTTATTTTTATATTTAGAGTGAGATAAGGGTCCAATTTCATTTTTACTGAACAGTTTCCCAACCATTTTTTTTCTAACTATCTAGTTTCCCCAGCACCATTTATTGAAGAAAAATTATTTTGTGCTATCATGTTATCCCTTGTGTCTTCTCGTTTCTAGGGTTAGAAATTGCAATTATGGAAAAAAGCTAACAATCCTTTGGAATTTACTGAGAAGATGCATAATGCTTAGTTGACATGATCATTAAATAATCACCCAATGCAAATGCTCCTGTTTAAAAGTAACTATTATAAATATCCTAACATTTGGAGACTAAAAAAGTTTTGTGGGTTTGGTTATATTTTAAACTTTTGGAGTTTACTGTATAATATATATAAGTACTAAAAAACCATGATCTTACTGAATTATATTAAGCAAGGCCTTTCAGATGTTATTAAAGTCCTCTCTCTCTCTCTCTCTACACACACACACACACACACACACACACACACACACACAGTTGTTTGGTTGAAAGAGGATGACACAATTTGCCAGCTGGCATAAATCTTATGTAGGAATCTTATTCTATCAATGTAGCTGGGAAGACATTAATGAGGAAACATGGAATGATCAGAGAAGTCACTCAATGCATCTCTAGGTTTAGCAGCAGCTGTCCCTTTATAGCATGTCTGAATTTGTGAGGCCAAGCATTCAAGAAAACAGTTCTCCTTGTGTGAGTTTGAAGGGAATATTATGGTTTTGGGAAAATACTTTATAGCAGATGTAGGGTAAGAAAAATAAGTGTGGATAAGAGCAACACTTCTTCTGTGTTGTTTGTCTGCCATTTTTAATTTGCATCTCTCTATAAGTTGTGCATATATCAGTTATGAGTTCCTGTTGTATCTTTCAAATGGCATTAAAAATTTAAAGGAAGCTCATCAAACTTTATATTTATGCATAGAAAATTATTTTTTAAGATTTTGGGTAGGTTATTTTTCTTTCTTTTTTAATATTTATATTTCCTTATTGATTTCAGAGAGGAAGGGAGAGGGAGAGAGAGAAAGGAACATCAATGATGAGAGAGAATCACTGATTGGTTGCCTCCTGCATGCTCCCTACTGGGGATTGAATCCACAACCTGGGCATGTGCCCTTGGCCAGAGTTGAACCTGGAATCCTTCAGTCTGCAGGTCAACACACTATTCACCGGCTAGGATTAGAAAATTCTTTAAATAACAATTATCTGTTCTTTTTCCATTGACAGAAACTATTATTTTTACAGAATTACTCATTTCCAAGGGATTACAAATCCTATTAACTTTACTGAAAATATAGTCTTCAAATTATATTACAATATTTATCTGCAAATACAAATGCCAAGGACAAAACTGTTTGAGATGGGACCAGGGGTGAAGATAGCAATCTTGTTTCTCTAGGCATCTTTTTCTTTTCAGAATTATTTATGGTTAACATTTTTTTAAAAAATTATTTTTATCTATACTAATAATAGAGGAATATGCAAATTAGCTGGGATGCCATAAAGTCAGCAGAGACCTGAGGCTGTATGGCACCTGGCCAGGCGAGGGACCTCAGGCAGCCCCCCCTCCCCTACCGGGCTTGATGGGACACCTCAGGCCATGGCCCCTGCCCTGGTGCCAGGTCAGGAGACCTCATGCTGCACCCCCTGACTCAACGCTGGGCCAGGAGACCTCAGACCACACACCCCCACCCAGCATGGCTTGACAGGGGACCTCAGGCCATGCCCCTCAACCCCGGTGCCGGGGCCGGGAGACCTCAGGCCATGACTCCCACCCAATGGGGCTTGACAGGGACCTCAGGCCGTGTCCTTCACTAGGAAGGTCTTGACAGGGACCTCAGACTGTGCCCCTGGCCTGACTAGGCTTCACAGGGGACCTCAAGCCATTACCCCTGCCCCAGCACCAGGCCGGGGGACTTTATGCTGCACCCCTCATTCGGTGGGGCTTGGCGGGGACCTCAGGCTGCAACCCCTGACCTGTTGGCGATTAATGGGGGAACCTCAGGTCATGCCCCCCCCCCCCCCAGTGCCGGGCCTGGGACCTCAGGCTGCGACCCTCCACCCAGTGGGGCTTGACAGGGGACCTCAGGCCACATCCCTACCCAGGCGCCCGGTGGGGAACTTGAGGCTATGCAGCCCCCCCCCCCCCCAAAGGGGCTTGAAAGGGGTGGAGCCAGCTGGGTTTGGGTCTCACCCAATGGGGGTGTGGCCGGCTGGGTTGGGTCTCCTGTGTTTTCAAAGCATGTGTGAGTGTTGGGCAGGGACTTGACTAGGTCCCACAGCACACCCAGACTGACAAGAGGGAGATTTTCATATACATTTTACTAATTTTCTTTCATCTCTGACACTTCTATTATAGAGAAAGGACAAATAGCAATATTAAATTATTTCCTCTAATTCCCTTTCAATGTGCATGAATTTCAAGTACTGGGCCACTGGTTAAGATATAATTGGCATAACATTGTATAAGTTTAAGGTATGTAGCTAACATTTTGATTTATATCCTTTCAGCCTCTCTCTCTCTCTCTCTCTCTCTCTCTCTCTCTCTCTCTCTATATATATATATATATATATATATATATATTTATTATTGGGGGAAAATTACATAGCTAAGCCTTTTATTATGAAAGGTTTAAACATATACAAAAGGAGAGCAAGTAATAAATTTTCAGGTAACTAACACCCAATTTCAACAGTAATTAAAGCATGTCAGTCTTCTCTAATCTCTACCTTGGCCCATTTTTCCTCTGAAATTATTGGGACATTCATCCCATTCATCACAGACATCATATAATTTCATCCAAAAATATTTCAGAATGTATTAATGAAATATTAGGACTTACAAAACAATGGCAATGCCATTATTCAATACTTCATATGTAACAACAATTCCTTAATATCAGCAAATTATCTCAGAACTGGCAAAATGAACAAAAATTGTTTTCACCAGGATCTGAATAAATCCCCACATCACATTGCATCTTGATGATATTGTTATTCCGTACTAGCCATGCCTTTGGAGCCTGCATGGGCAGAGTTCAAAGATGCCAACATTGCCTATTTTCATTTTCATTACTTTTAAGAGATAAGAGATTTCATGATTTTGCACTGTTTTATGTTATTTAGTTATGTACCTGTACTCTGTGTGTGTGTGTGTGTGTGTGTGTGTGTGTGTGTGTTAATCCTCATCCAAGAATATTTTTCCATTGAGTTTTAGGGAGAGTGGAAAAAAGAAGGAAAGACAGAGAGAAACATTGATGTTAGAAAAACACATCGATTGGCTGCCTCCTACAGAAGCCCTGACCTGGGCCCGGGCCAGGGAGGAGCCTGCAACCGAGGTATGTGCCCTTGACTGGAATTGAACCCAGGACTATTGAGTCCACAGGCTGACACTCTATGGACTGACTTGCTAATGCTGCACAGATCTCAAGTGGCAGAGTTGTTTTGAATTTATGTCCATCTGATAACAGAGCTTATTCTCTTCCTACCACATAGGACTAGCTCCTTATTTGGGGGGCTTGTTGTTTTCTTGCTTCTAGTTAACTTTGTGTTGAACTAAATGTTGGCTTTCAGACACATTTTGTTTCTCAGGTCATCATTCTGCTAATTGTTCAATTGCTATTTACTTTCAGTAGAACATTGGAGGCAGATGAAGGCCAGGTACACCTAAATCAAATAATCACCTGTCCTGTGATTCTCTGAAGTTCTTTTCATTAGCATAGGAAGCAGCCCTATAATCCACTGTTATTATATTACAGAATATTTTTTCTGGTTCTGAATTTTATAAGAAATTGTAAAGGTACTCTTAGGAGAAGTGAGTCAATGAAATTTCAAATTTCTTCTTATCAAGTCTATTTTTGTTGTTGTTATTGTTGCTAATCCTCATCTGAGGATATTTTTCACAATGATTTTTTTTTAGAGAGTGAAAGGGAGTGGGAGAGACAGAGGAAAACATCAATGTGAAAGTGACACATCGATTGGCTGCTTCCTGCAAGTGCCCTGACATGGGCTGGGGATCCAACCTGCAACTGAGATATGTGCCCCTGAACCCCGACTAGGGCAAAGTCTATTTTATAAATAGGTAGGATAATAATCATTACATAAAAAAAAAAACAAAAAAACATAGAAATGTAAATGATTGGAACTGGAAGAAATTTTAAAGATTATTTCTGAGGAAGGGAAATGAGTTTTGCCTTGCATAATGACTTTGATGTTCTGGTAGCTGCTGCCTGGTTTGCTGAGTTGAAGATTGTGAGGCTTTATCAAGGTTCAGGGGAAAGGGTGCCATGATCCGTTATGAATATCTGTGGTGGCTGAAAGGGAAGTACTGGAAGCATGTTTTTTCCACATATATCTTTTCTCAACTTATTTAAACACCCTTCATTTTCAAGATACACAAAATGAGACCCAGAGAGGGGAAATAACTCACTGAATATTGCAAGCCAAGTGGTGGCAGTGTCAAGACTAAAACCCAGGTCTCCTGCATCACACTCTGAAGCTATTTCCACTTTACTCTTCTGTCTCTCATTAGACACTTTCCTACTTTGAACACAAATCAAGCATATTATGTTATCTCTCAGATGTTTTGAATAAGCTTACTACCAATGAATTCTGAAAATCCAGTTTTCTTTAGGGAATAACTTAGAGAATCCGTAAAATAAGTCTTTAGAGGCATAACTATGGTTTATTTTTTTTTTTAACTACAACATTGAATATATGTTAATTTAACAATAAGTTAAAAAAAATATATGCCAAAACCGGTTTGGCTCAGTGGATAGAGCATTGGCCTGTGGATTGAAGGGTCCCAGGTTTGATTCCAGTCAAGGGCATGTAACTTGGTTGCAGGCACATCCCCAGTAGAGGGTGTGCAAGCGGCAGTTTGTCGATGCTTCTCTCTTATCTGTTTCTAACTCTCTATCCCTCTTCCTTCCTCTGTAAAAAATAAATAAAATATATTTTAAAAAATAAAAATAAATAAATGTATTTTGGAAAGTATTGAGATGCAGCGCTGCTGAGAACCAATTCCAGCATATAATAATTATAAGAGTTTTACCAAAAGGTTGGTGAAGCTTGGGGAGCTCAACATGGTTGAGTCACATGTAGTTTACCTGTTGGAAATGGCTGCAAAGCATCTCTCTCAAACCTGAATGGGATTGTTAACTGCCAGACAGCTCAGGTTTCCAACAGGTAAACTATTATACATGTGACTCAACCCTGTTGTGCTCCCTAAGCTTCACCAACCTTTGGTAAAATTCATAATTATTACATGGTGGAATTGGTTCTTGGCACAGCACCTCATTCATATGATGGGAATCCACCTGCAAGTATTTCCAGGTAAACAGCCCTTTTAGGATTGTCTTATATATGACCTCACTACTATCCTAGCCAAAAGTGTATTGGCTTCTTATGGATCCAGAAACTTTGAATGGATTAATATTTAAGAACTGTGAGTGTCTTTGCTCCTTTTTCTTGTTGATGGTAATGATTTCATTTCTGCCTTTGTGGCTGTGTCAGGTCACACCTGTAATGGTTATGCTAACCTTGTTTAGCCGACTCCATTACACTCTTTCTCTCCTCTGTGAAGACTTTCTAGGTACATATAAAGAAATGTTGATTTCATCTATACTTCAAAATGGGCATATAATCCCTGTTTTCATATCCATATTTCTTCACAGTGAAAAAGGAATATACTGATTTGTTTAACATTGTATCATGCTTGATTTTTATGCATTTTTTATGCAGTTTGAACTGAATTCAGCTAATATGAGTTGTCAAGTTCATGAAGATATATTACTGCCTTTATAGTAGCTCATTTTCACAGTTTCTTTTTCTCTTGCTTGAAAATGCCCTAGTAAATGTATTAATTTTCAGATGAATTAAAGGCTCATTCTACTGAACTTCAATTGCTTATCCCAATATAGTCAGAAATAATGGAGTATATGTTTTTCTTTAACTGATAATAATTAACATGCTCTCTCACAGCTTTATAAGCTATTTTGATTCCTCAAAAAAGCTTCCTCAGTTGGTTGACAATTGTGTTGCCCAGAACTTGTTACAGAAAACATGTGCAATATAGTTTTTCTTGTATATATATTTTTTGTGATTCTAGGATTGTTACTATATTCATTTCATATGCCTTCTGAAACAAATTATCAAAAACCACGTGGCTTAAAGCAACTCAAATTTATTATCTTACAATTGTGGATTTCAGAAGACCGAAGTAGGTTTCAACTGGGCTAAAATCAGTGTTGGTGGGCATATGTTCTATCTGGAAGATTCCTTTCTAGGGAAGAATCTGTTTTCTTATCTTTTTTTCAGTTTCTTGACACTTCCCACGTTCCTTGACTTGTGTTCCTCTTTCATGAAGTCAGAAATAGCTGGTGGAGTCTTTCTTATGACATCATCTCTCTGGTTCTGGCTCTTCTGTCAGTACTCATTTAAGGACATTCAAAATTATATGTATCCCTTGGATAATCCAGAATAGTCTCCCCATCTGAAATCCTTAACTTAATCATACATGCAAAGTCCCTTTTAGAATGTAAGTTATGTATAGTTTCTTGGAATTCAAACTTAGAAATCTCTGTCAATCTTTATTTTCTCTAGCATAGTCACTAATAAGGGGTTGGGATCACACACCTATTAAGTCACAAGTTTGTTTTTTCAACATTGAAAAAAATTTTTACAGAGTATACCTGAGTGCAGAATAGACATAAGATTTCAAGGAACCTACTTACTACCGAATATAAGTATGGAAACAAATTATTTTAAGTTGAGTGAAAGAAATTCCTTCAGCTAAAGCACATCTATCATCTGTTTTAGGATTGCCATTAAGTAATATCATTCAGAGCTTGGTAAAAACACATCCCAACAACATTGGCAAAAAATCACTTTCCATCTACTTGCTTTAGGCATACTACTGTGTCAATGAACACATTAAATGTGATCAATCTCTTTAGAGATGGAAGTTGTAGTTGTAGTTGCTTATCAGTGAGGCCTGAATGAGGAAAAAATATTTGAGCATTCTATCAAAAAAAGAAACTGGATTCAAAATGGTGGCCGAATAGGCAGACATGTCCCATGCCTTGTCACGGAACAGATAGAAGGAACAACTAAATCAAATAACATCCACCTGGAATTGGCAAATTAGACACAGTTGGTGAGACAATCCTCAGCCAGAAAGGAGAGAGGATACCTAAATAATGGTAGGATTCGGGATCTGGGCTGGAGAGAGAGGCGCACAAACACCAGAAAGGCAGCCTGAACAACTTCCTGAGCCACAAAGTGCCTGGGGACAGAAACTTGCAATTGCGTGGCTGCTTTGCCTCTGTTTTGTCCTTGCTTTTATTTGTTAAACCAGTTCATAGGACCTTTCAATTATAAATACTCACCAAGGCTGTGCTGCTGGTGGAGACAGTTTTGTGGAGGCTGGAGAGAGGCTGTGGAGGGGAGAAGGACAGAGAAAGATGTCTAGGAATCTGGCACTGAGACATTCTGAACTCTCTAAACCTAAGCAGCCATTGTTCTCCTGAAGAGCCAGCCCCTCCCAGCAGCCTCAGGGAAGCTAGTGAAGCCCTAACTAGCCTGGAGCTTTGCAAAGGAAATAAAGACTACATAGCCCATGGAGCCCTCAGGAATGAGTTGAGGAGGGGCCAGTTGGTCCCAGAAAGCAATATAGCACCACCCCTACCTAAAGCCCTTATCAGAAACAACTCTTGGGTGATTAAGACTGATAGCAGGCGGACAGGCAAAGGTAAGGTGACCAGACGTCCTGCTTTTGGCAGGACAGTCCCGATTTTTAACAATTTGTCCCCAGTGTTTTAAAGAAGTCCTGATTTTTGGAAAGAATGCACAACAAGCTAGGGAACAGCAGGAGAGCAGGAAAGGAATATACGTTTTTCGGCGGCCATGTGGCTATTTAGCCAGGATATGAGTTTTACATTATTTTTGTTAATTTTAAAATATTAAACTTTAATAATAACAAATAATTGTTGAGAACTGATTATCGAGAACTGCTTATCAAAGTTCGCATTGTTGATCAGTTGTTAGAATTAAACCACCATTGTTTGGACTTAATGAACAATGGCATTTTTTGGGATTGGCAAGGACGAAAACATTTTGTAACTGTCTCTCAGACGATACACATTGTACTGGGTGCTAGTAAGCTAGTTAAACAAGTGATGTCATACAAATCAGTTATTCAGATAATTTAGGTAATTTATGAAAGGGCAGGGCGGGGCGAGGATGAGCTCCCAACTCCGCCCCGTAGGGCGGAGTTATCCCTAGCCCTCAAAACCCCTGGACCGGAAGAAATTCGCTCTCTTCCGCCATGCTGCCGGCATGAGTGGGGGAGCACATGCTAGCATGGTGAAGGCTCTCTTGCTTATTGCATCGGACTTGGCTCCCTGGTGGTCCTTGGGGATCACGAAGTCTGGGCATAACAGATGGGGGAATTCGTCCGGGTCCCCCCGGACCATTAGGGAAAACCTGGTCCGGAGAGTCTGACTGGCCGCGGTAGGTGTGTGTGTGTCTGTGTTTTTGTGTGCGCGCTCTGGAGGGAAGTAAAACCCCTTGTGGAATTGGTGCCCGAAAACGCCTGGTGGACGCACCATGAAGGCCACGGGCAGGAGGATCAGAAGACGTTCTGACCTCCCAGGAGGGCCCGAGAGGGACCCTCGTATGGGGAGAGGAATGGCGTGAGCCGTTGCCTCACCTGCGGAAAGTGAGCCTTTCCCAGGTCTGAGTTTGGTATCTGTGGGCGACATGGCGCCCCAGGATGGAGCCGGCGAAGTGTGGCCAGCATGGTGGTTCGGGGCCCCCTGGCGGCGTTGGGTCGGAGGGGGGCTCCCGCGGGGCTCAGTCTGCGCATTGGAGCGGGGCTGGGCAGTGGTGGCCTCGCTCGGGGAGCAGGCACCTGGGCTAATTTGCTGGCTGTCTGGAGAAGGGGAGGCGGAGCCGGGAAGCCGCTGGGGCGACCCGCACTTTCTCCTCGGGGGCTGCCTGAGTAGCGTGGCTGGGGCTGCTGCCAAAGCAGCCTCGCTCCGGGGGCCTGGGCCCTGGTGGCCTGGGCCAGCGTGGAGGCATCTGGTCCCTGGCGACATCCGGTACTGGAGAAGAGCTCAAGGGCGAATCTCTGTGCTCAGTAAAGTGAAAAGGCCAGTTCAAAACGAGTGCGCATAGTTTTGGGCTGTGCTTAAAAACACTTTTCTGGGTACAGAATAAGTTTTAAAAGTGGTGGAGATAAATTAAAACTGGTTTCCCAAGTCATTGTAAGCAGCTTTTGAAATTCCCCGCCATGAGGCGGAAACTAGATGGTAATGGTAACAAGTTTACGTGAATGGTGGTGAATGGCCCTGAATGGCCAGGAGTCTTTAGGTAAAGAATGTGTTCATTTGCATTTGAATGCTGCTCCAGCTTCAGGGAGTGGCAGGTAATTGGTGGTGAAGCAGCCCACAATGGTTAGTTTTCCTTGTCATTGGTATCAGCTAAGCAGAGTCATATAGCTACTTAAGTATGAATTGTGATTGACCTATGATTTTCTGACATTGTCTTAAATCCTAGTAAACTGCCTCTGGTGTGAAGAGGTCTAGGGGAGGCCGGAGAGCGCAAGACTATTAGCTCTCCTACAAAGAGATTATTCAGTGCTTTGTTTGAACTTCAGGAAAAAAAATTTTGAGATCTGAAAAAATTGTATGATTAGATCTGTTGCTGAAACTTTACCCTAAATAAGCAGGATGTGTTAGAAATGTAATGTTATTAATCTAAGAAATGCCAAATTTATTTGACTTGCCAGCTTTAAAAGTTATAAGTTGATTTAGGAAAAGGTAATTGCAGTAACTAGATGCCTAGAATATGGCAGGCTAAACTGTATTATATATGTTAAGAATAAGCAGTAATGATCAAAGATCTCAAGGATTGATTTATTCTCATTTGTCAGATGAAAAAGTATGTAATGCTTACACTTAAAAAAATTATTTTAAGTCAGTGATGCAGTATTTTTTTAAAAGTCAGTTTTTCTAAAGTAATGTTTAATGTAACATATGAAACTTTTATATTTGATTTGTTTTGTTTTGCTTTTCTCATATGCCATTGTTGTTGAATTTGGGCTTGTACCTGCATCTTGTATTTTGTTTAAACTTTGGGAATAATTTTTGGTTTCAGTCATGTGTATCTACTTTATAGATTTAAGTAGACTTCATCACAAAGGTTTATAATTTATTTAGAATTGTGTTAAAACAATGTGAAAACAATTATTTGTATGATTAACCCCCCGAGACTGCTTGGACAATTTTCACCGATGTTCTGCAGTGGGGAGTAGAGGGGCTTAGAAATGTAGATAAATCTATATCTGTAGGGAAAATGTGGCATTTTACATTTCAGGTGGCTGTTAGAGGCCTGGGAACAGGTACTGGACCTGCTCCCTCCTCCCTTGCCTTTTAAAATTTGAGGCATGGTTATGTATTTTTGGAAGATAAGATTTTTATAAAAATTATAAAGAGTATGTCCTGACAGGTTAGCTAGGAGAGGCAAGCCTTTTAGTTTCCTGATGGGCATGGGGGCACCCTATTTAGTCTTGAGAGAGCCAATAGGACCCGTACATCAGCCCAGGAAGCCACCGGACAAACTGCCTGTTTTCCTTGGACATCAAGAAGGACTGTGGTCCTCGGAAGGAACACGTACTGGGGGAATGCAGCTGTTGAACTGGTCCAAAGTGGAACAACGGATCTTTGAGGAGCTAAAGAAGGCTCTCATCTCAGCAGCTGCCCTAGCCTTGCCGGACGACGCGGAGCCCTTCCACCCCTACGTGAGTGAGGTAAGAGACATTGCCAAAGGGGTTCTCACTCAGACTCTAGGTCCCTGGAAGAGACCTGTTGCCTATCTGTCTAAGAGACTGGACCCTGTGGCAGCCACAGCATTGTTGGTGAAGGAGGCAGATAAGTGGACTCTGGACCAGGAGCTAACCTGGATGGGCCAGGCTTTTCTCCTGGACCAGCCCTGTGTCCAGATTCAGAAAACTCTGGCCATCAACCCTGCCAGCCTGCTTCCAGATGATGATGATGGAACCCATTCATGACTGCACAGAGGTAACAGACGACAAGGTACTGTTCACGGATGGGAGCAGTTATGTTCAGGATGGGACCTGATATGCAGGGGCAGTGGTAGTCACCTTGGACCACACCATTTGGGCACAGTTCCAGAACTTTTGGCCTTAATCCAGGCCCTTTGATAGAGACACTGTGCCATCCACAAAGAAAAGAGGGGTACCAACTGCAGCCAGAAGGAATTGGCTGACCAGAAGCAAGCCACTGAAGGACCAGATGGTTGATGGACCCTCCAGATGACAAGACTGTTGGTCCCAGAGGCTCTAGGTCAGAGTTGCCCGGTGACACCAGGTTAAGTGTCACCAAGACTTCTGAACTTCTGTGAGGCAGAGTTGCTAGAAGTACTGTCTGTGCACAGGTAAATGCTAAGCAAGGTAAGGGGATCCCCCCTGGGAATTCAGGTCCCAGGGAACCTCCCCAGGAGAGCATTGGTAGGTGGATTTCAGAGATTAAACCACCAGCATTAAGGTCTAGTTTTTATAGACACTTCAGATTAGGTTGAGGTATACCCCACTATCAGATAACAGCCCTCCCCTTGGTAGCTAAGGTATCTCATAGCTCTAGCCTTAGGACAGGCGAGACTCTTGAAAAGGGGGTTTAACTAAATGTGTCTTAGATTCGGTGAAAATTGGACCAACCCCCTGTCCTTTGCCCTCTTGAGGGCCAGGTGTACGCCTTATTGGGACAAGTTTCCCCTTTTTGGGAGGGGATCATGTATGGTAACCATTTCCTTGCTCAAGTCCTTACAGGCTCTGCAGTTTGCTTGTTCCAGATGCACTGCCAGTGCCCACCGCAGACCCTGTAGCCCTGGAACTCAATGTGGGTAAAGAAATTTGCTGCCCAAGGACTCAAAGGGATGCTGCACTGTTATCCTGAGCACGCCCACTGCTGTTGAAGTAGATGGCACCCAGACCTGACTACATGACTCCCAGCTCCTGCATGGCCTGGATCCTGGCAACTACAGGCCAGGAGGAGAACTGATGCCTGCAGGAGGGGAACTGGACTTCAGTGAGGACAATACTGATGGGAACTGTGGTACTAAGGGTCTTGATAACTGTATTTGTTGTTTATGCTGAAAGGAAGTAGGCTGCTGAGTCAATGATTTGACTAGGCACATTAGACAAGGGGGGAATGAAAGGGCAGGGCGGGGCGAGGATGAGCTCCCAACTCCCTAGCCCTCAAAACCCCTGGACCGGGAGAAATTCGCTCTCTTCCGCCATGCTGCCGGCATGAGTGGGGGAGCACATGCTAGCATGGTGAAGGCTCTCTTGCTTATTGCATCGGACTTGGCTCCCTGGTGGTCCTTGGGGATCACGAAGTCTGGGCATAACAATTTATTTATTTCATAAATAAATAAATTTTCTTGAATTTAGCAGACAGTATTAGTATTATTATATTTTATAGTGGCGGCAAAAAGTCTAGCACAGGCCTTGAAAGTAACACGACTATACATAATTTTATTTATTTATTATATTTGTAAATTTTACTTATGTTGAAATTTAAAAAATATATATTACAATACTATTTTTGTGTTCTATAAAAATTTTTGTTGCTCCATATAAACCAAATTTTTAATCAAGAACCCCTCCCCCGTCAGTAGTGTCCCGCTTTACCAATGTTAAAATCTGGTCACCTTAGGCAAAGGGGGCAGATTGGTCCCACATGCTTGCACCTAAGGCTATGGAGACAGACACAGAGGAGGTGTGGATCTCTTGGAACTTCAACATGGGGCTGACTACCTAACAGAAAACTGAGAAGTACCAGGCATAACAGAAGAGTGGGGTCTTAAACCAGCCTCCATTTGGTATTAACATTCAGCTGAAACAAATGACAAATCATTTTTTTTATTTTTTTTTACCTTACCTTTTTTTTCATTTATGTTTTTGTATTATTTTTCTTCATTCTGTTTTTATTTTTTATCCTTATTTTATTTTGTCTTATTTTTTTATATTTTTCACCATTTTCTTCCTCACTTCTCCCCTTTTCATCTTGTTTTCTCTTTTCCTGTTCCCCCTTTATTTTTTTCTCTCTCTTTTTACCCCTTGTTAAAAATTGATCTTCTTTATCTGCTATATTTTTTTAATTTGATTTTATTGTTTATAGTATTACAAATAGTAGTACATATGTCTCCTTTTTTCCCCATTGACCTTCCCCTAGCCTCCCCTACCTCCTAGCACATGCCCTCCATCCCCCATCCCACTCCCCAGTATCTTGTGTCCATTGGTTATGCTTATATGCATGCATACAAGTCCTTCGATTGACCTCTTATCTACCCCCCTCAAAAAAAACACACAACCACCCTAGCCTTCCCACTGTAGTTTGACAGTCTGTTAGATGCTTCTCTCCCTCTGTATCTATTTTTGTTCATCAGTTTATAATGTTCTTTATTATCCATAAATGAGGGAGATCATGGTGGAGACCATCAGGATTTTCGAGATGCTTAGGTGGAAGGTGTCCAAAAAAGGTTGTGAACCATTTCTCTGAAGCAGTGGTCAGCAAACTCATTAGTCAACAGAGCCAAATATCAACAGTACAATGATTAAAATTTCTTTTGAGAGCCAAATTTTTTAAACTTAAACTTCTTCTAACGCCACTTCTTCAAAGTAGACTCGCCCAGGCCGTGGTATTTTGTGGAAGAGCCACACTCAAGGGGCCAAAGAGCTGCATGTGGCTTGTGAGCCGCAGTTTGCCGACCACGGCTCTAGAGGGAGCATCTGGGCACTTGATCTGTCGCTACTTACATTGACTTGATTTAAGCTAATTTAGAAATTTCATTGTTAGAAATAGATATGGTCTTATCTGTTCTATCTTTTACTCTACCGTTTATTTTTCTCTGTAAGGAAGCTTGAATTAAGAAAAGGCAAAACTTTATTTTCGTAGTTTCTTATGTATGTGTCCTATAATCAGTGCAATCCCAGCAGCCTGATATTTAGATTGTTCTTTCTACCATTGCCATTGTCCACAAGGGTAGTAAAAATACAACAGGAATGCAGAATGTATTGATATTATTATCACTGTGGATTAAATGAGTTTCAAAACCACAAGGATCTTTTTGCATTAAAATAATTAAGTTTATTTATATAAAAGCACTGATCAAATGAAAATGTAAATAACCTTAAAAAAGAGGTGAATGTATTATGAAATAATCCATCAATAGAGTGAAACTTAGTTCTTGAACTTAATTTGTTCCAGAAGGCTGTTCAATAAGTGATTTGTTCAAAAACCAAATCGTTTATCTCATTAGAAATATTATTAATCTGTTTTAGATATCCATATGATTCCCTGTTTTAACCTTTCTCAATTGCCTGTGATTCTTGTTTTATGAGAACTTTCACACCCTTAGCAACATCAGCACACTTGATGGCCTCTTTATGTTTTAAACTTGTGCTAATCAATTTTTCTATGCCATACTAGGTAGCCAGATGAGTCACATGAACACCTCTATCATACTTTGCAATTATTTCTTTTTAAAGCTCTGTCATTGTTCACACAACTTTTCTTTTCAGTTTTCTGCTATCATTAACCTTCTTGGGACCCATGATGACAAACTTTACATAATATATTTAACAATAATAAGCAGCAACAAAAGCAAAAAAATCCACTAAAATATTCACAGCACAATTTTCTGAGATGTTAACAAGGCTAGGGTTAGCAGTAATCTGACTTATACTCTGGCACTCTCTCCTTTGTCTCCTGAGAGACACATGACTGATCATTTAAGTATCAGCATGAAAGGGTTGTAGGGTGGAGAATCAAAGTTTTGTTTGACAATGAAGACATTTCTCTATGAAAAGTTTATCAAAAACTGAATTTTTCAAGTTGGAAGATGTTCAAGAACTGAGGTTTGACTTTATATGAAGGTTAGTGTCCCAGTACACAAATTTTTACACATTGAAAAGATATTAATTAGAAGAAATATTTTAATAGCGCTATTTGCCCTTTCTCTATAATGGAATGTAAACCAAATTCACAATCAACAATGACAGATGGAAACACACAAGTGTGATTGGTGCAAGTGAGAGCTTTAGATGTATCAAATGTGTACATCAATTTAGCCTTTTATATATATAGAATAAACTTTTTTAATTAGACCTGCTTTCTGATGTAGCTAAACTTTTTCCAGCCCAGTTAATCGGCAATTCTCAGCAACACAGTAACTATCAAGAAGAAGCAGATTATTATTGTAGATCATGCAGGAAGAACAAAGGATAAAATATTTAATTGCAGCAGTGTTTGACTATATTCTGTGCAGTGAAAAAATCTGAAGTCATTTTCAAGGTCCACCATTTCTTACTTATTTTCAGTCAGGTCATTTCTAAACTTTCTAAATCTTTCTAAACGACAGAAGGCTAATGAAAAGAAAATAGGATTCCAGCAAGTCTCCTATATACCTACTGCAGGACTGCTGTGAGGATCAAATAAGATGAGGCATGGGAAAACGCTTCACAGACATTTGATTACAGTGTAAAGTGTTTCCACATGGCTAGAAAGCAAGTTGTGTTCCTGGTCTGAAGAAACTGCAAGGAGGCTAGTCATTAGGAGGTAGAGGAAGCCAGGTGTGGCTATGTGATGTCATTACCTGGCATCCACACCGACTATTTCTGGGCAGGGCTGTTCTTTGGGCCAAATTTTGCACCATGGGGTCTTGACAGCATCAGCTGTGATTTGGTGGGGTATTGCTGCAGGGTGGTGGTGGGGCCTGTGTCCCACTTGGGAAAAGCCGACTGTTTCTTTGTGAGCACCAGGTCCATGGTGCCAGTGTGTGTCATGGCAACTCCTGCATTGAGCATCTGCCCCTTTGTGGTCAGTGTGTATCATAGCAATTGGTTGAATGGTTGAACACTTAGTATTTTAGCTTTTTATATACAATCTATGCACTGGTTGGGTCCCTCCGCCTGGCCTGTGGGGATTGGGCTGAAACTAGCTCTCCAACATCCCCTGAGGGGTCCCAGATTGTGAGATGACATAGACCAGGTCACAGGACACCACTGGTGCATGATCAAGGCTGGGGAGGGACTGCAGGAGGGCTCCAGGGCATGTCTGGCCCATCTCACCCAGTCTTGATTGGGGTTAATCTGGGCTGGCTGGCCGGAGAGGGACCACAGGAGGTTGGCTGGCCACGAGGGACCATGAGAGGACTCCAAAGTGTGTCTGGCCCATCTCACCTAGTCCCGATTGGCCGGACCCCAGCAGCAAGCTAACCTACCTATTGGAGCATCTGCCCCTTGGTGGTCAGTGGACATCATAGTGAATGGTCAAGTAGTCGGATACTTAGCATGTTAGGCTTTTATTATATAGGATATTAAAAAACAAAAACAAAAACAAAAAAAACACAATAAAAGCCCAGCCAGCATGGCTCAGTGGCTGAACATTGACCTATGAACCAGAAGGTCACAGCTCAATTCCCAGTAAGGGCACATGCCCGGGTTGTGGGCTTGATCCCCAGTGTGGGCTGTACAAGATACAACCAATCAATGATTCTCTCTCATCATTAATGTTTCTATCTCTCTCTCTCCCCACCCTCTTCTTCTCTGAAATCAATAAAAATATTTTTAAAAAACCAATAACAAATATAAGTATTCAAAAGGATAATGGGATAATATTTGTTTAGGTAATTCCCAAAGGAAAAATATGTATGGTCAATTGAGTTGAGAAAAATATTCTAATTTTACTGGTGGTAACTGGATTTATTACTGAAAAATTACTTGGTGCATTTTTTCTCATCACATTTGACACTAATTAAAAGAAAGAGAGCCAGTTTTCATACATTCAGAAAGTATTTATGAAGCACCTGTTATGTGTTAGACATTGTACATAGTAACCCCCATGCATTCCTAATATGTAGGCTTATCCTTGGGTAGCAGTAAGTTAACAAATCTTTTATGTTTCAGTAGCAACCATCCCCCCTCCGCAAAAAAACAACAAAACAACAGCATAAAACAACACAGAAAAATCGGAAGTTCCAGGTGACCTAAAGTTAACCATAAATATACTTTGCTTTAAAAATTCTAGATTCAGTTACAAATTTAAATATCTGTGGAGTTCAGACAGTTTATCTCAGGAAGTGAAGCACCCAGGAGATGGACTAGCAGTTGTTCTCAACCTTTTTAATACCGTGACCCTTTAATACAGTTCCTCATGTTGTGGTGACCCCAACCATATAATTATTTTTGTTGCTACTTCATAACTGTAATTTTGCTACTGTTACGAATCATAATGTAAATATCTGTGTTTTCTGATGGTCTTAGGCTCTATAGCAGTGGTTCTTAACCTGTGGGTCATGACCCACAGATTGAGAACCGCTAGAAGGGTCACCACATTTACATTACAACTAAATGTAAGCACAGATATTTACATTATGATTCATAACAGTAGCAAAATTACAGTTATGAAGTAGCAAGAAAAATAATTATATGGTTGGGGTCACCACAACATAAGGAACTGTATTAAAGGGTCATGGCATTAAAAAGGTTGAGAACCACTGGTCTAGAGATTCATGGCCCATCCAAGTAGAGCAATTGCTATTGGATCCAGGAGTCTTGCCTAGCAAGGAATGTACACTAGTGTTGTTAGATCTTTGGGGGCATAAAGAGGAAGTAAGTCTGGGTTTTTATATTAGATAACCTAATTTTTAGTTGTTGGAATCTAATGTTAAAATAAATAAGAACAATGCAAGGGCATTCAAAGAGGTATCTTTGGCTTATATGACTGGAATTTCTACATTTAACTTGTAGAAGTAAACTTTACAACATCTAGAGTAGGCCTAAAAATTAATTAAGATTTATCTGACCAATCCTCAGGAAGAAGTTTGGAAGCAGTGTATTTTGGAGTGCTAAAAAAGAAGTTTAATACTTATAAACTAGGAGAAAAGACTTGTACTGACCTCACAAGCAATGCCTCAAGCTAGCAGGCTCTTGGATATCAATGACTGTGAAGGAGGTGGGATACTTAGTACTACAGTTTGGAGAGCTGTGATGATGGTGGTAGGGCTCACGACTGAGATCCTGAGAATTATTATTAGGAAAGAGATCTGTATTGCCTCCTATAACAACAGTTCATCTAAAATCATGGACAACCGCCGAAACCAGTTTGGCTCAGTGGATAGAGCATCGGTCTGTGGACTGAAAGGTCCCAGGTTCGATTCCAGTCAAGGGCATGTACATTGGTTGCAGACACATCCCTGGCAGAGGGTGTGCAGGAGACAGCTGGTTGATGTTGCTCTCTCATTGATGTTTCTAGCTCTCTATCCCTCTTCCTTCCTCTCTGTGGAAAATCAATAAAATATATATTTTTAAAAATAATAAAAAAATAAAATCATGGAGAACCACAATTTAATACTGCCACTGGGGAGCAACAAAAGGCATACTATAAATTTATCAGGTGGGAGGGGCCAGGCAGGGAGGCACAGAGGATGGACAGGCCCACCAGTCTCATGGCCCATAGTTCCTTTCAAGGTGCATGAATTGTGCATTGGGGCCCTAGTTTATTTTGTAAACATATGTCCTTACTGAACTTCAGTTTCCTCGATAAAAGGGAGATAATAATGAACCCTACTTGAGATTGTTGGGAAGACTAGTTGAGGTAATGCATGTTAAGTGCTTAGAATAGTGAATGTCACATGGGAAAAGCTCAATAGATGTTAGTTCTGATGACCTACTAACAAAAGGAAGTGTTCCAGATAATGGCATGATGGTGGAGCAACATGAGGTAATACTGAGGACTTTGAGAGAGAAGCCATCTGCATGGCAGTGATATTGACATGGCCTATAAAAAGAATGGACAGTCATTTCAGAGGAAACAAAGGCAAGGAGAGAGTAGAGTAAATCTTAGTCTGAGAATTTGGCTCCATTGAATTAAAATTGGGCACAGGAAGAGTTGGCAGAAATAATACTACTAACTTGTGTGGGTCAAAGTGAAACTTTGAAAAGCTTTCCCTCTCAGGGGCAATCTCTATGACTTTCAGGTAAAATTGTTCTCTGAAGCAACAACATGACCTTTCTTCTGAAGGCTTAAATTCTCACACTGGTCTGGCCCATGCTTACACCTGGGCAAAAATGTAAGGAACTTGACATGTGCCATTCCCTGTGTAGAGACTGGTTACAGGACACAGATTTCCCTCAAACAGCCTGGAATGCACGTTTTTCATTTGTAAATGTTTCTGTTGTTAGTTTAAAACAGTTAAAATTCAAGAGCCAAAGTATAACTTGGAAGCTTTATATGAAATTTGAGACTTTTATAGTCAATTCCTATGCTGAATTTCTGAGTAAAGTTGTAAAGTATAAAAATGTGTTTTATTCGATGGTAGTATAATTTAAGCTTGGTTATGAAAGTACATATGGTAATCTTTAAATTCAGCAAAAGTGTTTAGTTTATAGAATGAAATTTTCAGTTTTCACAGATTTAGAATAAAGTCACATATCTGGATAGATGATATATAGTTGTGACAAAATTTCTCTTCTTTTTAATCCCCGGAGTAAATAAGTTGATTTTTCCAGCAGGGATTTTGTGGTGGTTTCATTTTCTTTTCTTTATACTAAAAGCAACTGTGTATTGATTTCCAAGCACATCTTGATATATTCTTTAACATCTTGTTTTATTTTTTTCTTTAGTTATTTAAGGTCATTAATTTTGAGTAAACCTGAAAAAACAAATACACACCTTGGGAGTGAAATACTTCACAATAGCATAACTTTAATTAGCTGGTAGTAGTTTCCATTTCTAATGTTGGTAGTCATATAAACTGAATCATATTTATTTCATTGACTTTTAAAAAAAATGCTTTTCTTACCAAGAAAAGGGCAAAGATGCACAAGTGGCTGATTAAAGTGAAGAATTCCTGCTAACTCAACCAGCATCAGAGACTTGTATCCATCAACAAGGTATCAAAAGGACAATGAGAATAAGAATGTTGACTTTTAAAATAATTGACATTTTGGCAGCTAACAGTATTCAAGTGGTGAACTATTATTAGAAGCAAATTCCAGAAAAAAGTTTGATATTTAAAATAAAATTTTCAAGCATATAAAATTAAAAATATATTTTGGGGTGATTAGAACTTGTAGGAAATTGGCTTGACAAAAGGAGATCTAATTTTTGCTGATAACTATTATATTCCAATCTTTAGAACATACCTCACTTTCCTTATCCTAAACAACATTTATATGAGCTGGGTCTTATTACTACCATCTTACAGACAAAGAAATGGAGAAATTAATATGCTCAAGGTCATATGTGAGTGATGGTAAATCTATAGTTGTCTGGTTCCAAACATTAGTCTCTTAATCATTAAGATTTATTTGTCATATTTAATTCTTCCTAATAATTTAATCACTCACCATAGATTGATTGTATACTGGATAAACTATTGATAAATTAGTCAGAGAAATATAGCAAATGATCATGGAATAATAGTAATAGCTTTCATATAATTAGCATTTACTTTGTTCCACGTAATATGCTGCATTTGTTTTTTTCTTTTTTCTTCTGTCTACCACACACTTACAAAAACAACTTTATTGAGATACTAGTGACCCAGTGCATGAAATTCATGCATATTAAAAGGGAATTAATTAGAGGAAATATTTTAATATTGCTAGTTGCTCTTTCTCTATAATAGAAGTGTCTGAGATGAAAATTAGTAAAATGTATGTGAAAATCTTCCTCCTGTCAGAGTCTGGGGTTCGCCACAGGAACCAGAGTCAAGTCCTTGCCCACCCATGTGCACCTCGAAATTGCACGAGACCCAGACTCGAGTGGCCCCACCCTCATTGGGCTAGATCCAGACCTAGCCAGCCCCACTCCTGTCAAGCCCTGCTGCGTAGCGGGGGGGTGGCGTGCAGTCTCGGGTCGCCTGGCCTGATGCCTGGGCTGGGGGCATGGCCTGAAGTCTCCCAGCCTAGCCCAGGGCAAGAAGCATGCCTTGAGTTCTCTGCCAAGCTCTGCCAGGCAGGGGATGTGGCCTCAGGTCCCCTGACAAGCCCCATGGGTGCGGGGCATGACCTCAAGTCCCTGGCCTGATGCTGGGGCACGGAATGTGGCCTCAGGTCCTCCCACCTGGTACCAGCGCAGAGGGCATGGCCTCAGGTCTCCCAGCCCAGCACTGGGGCAGGGGGTGCATCATGAGGCCCCCATTTAGCCCTGCTGGGCAGGGGTTATGGCCTGAGGTCCCCTGTCAAGCCCTGCCAAGTGGGGAGCACAGCCTCAGGTCCCACGGCCTGGGTCCAGGGTGTGGGGCACAGCCTCAAGTCCCGTGGCCCAGTTCTGGGGTGGGGGTCACGGTCTGAGGTCCCCCAGCCCAGTGCTGGGGAGGAGGATGTAGCCTGAGGTTCCCCGTCAAGCACTGCCAGGTGGGGAGCATGGGCTGAAGTTCCCATCAAGCCCTGCTTGGAGGGGGGCACAGTCAGATCCCCTAGCTTTGTGCCGGGGTGGGACACAAGGCCTGAGGTCCCCATCAAGTCCTGCTGGGTGAGGGACAAAGCCTGAGGCCCCTGTCAAGCCCTGCCAGGCTAGAGGTGCAGCCTCAGGTCTCCTGCCCCATCCTAGTGCCACGCAACCTCAAGTCCCTGTGATTGCTCTTTAAGGCTTGTTATGGGAACTTGGCCTCTACTGTGGGTGCAGCCATCTTGTGTTATGGGATCCCCGCCTCTGCTGTGGGCACAGCCAGCTTGTTATAGCATGATGGTCAATTTGAATATTCCCTGTTTTGTAGACAGCGCCTGGGAAGGCACATGGGAATTTCTTTAATTATTTTCAGCTGAACTCAGGGAGATAGGCAGAGCCACAGTCTTGGAACATGCTTCCCCAAAAAGGCTGGACATGTTATCAGTACTGACTCTTGAACCTTGCCCAGGTGTCAGAGGTAGCGGGCTTAGATATGTAAATCCAGTCAAGCCCCAGGAATACTAGGGCCTACTCAAGAATGCAAATAAGCTTCTTTGATCCTAAGTTTTGGTGATACTTCCTGGTATTTGCGGGTATAAAAAAATGCACTGCATGGATTCAGAGTCCTGTCCCTCCATCAGAGTGGCAGCATCCCACCAGGCTCCCAGCTTTATAAATCTATCTCTGTGTCTTCTTGCTATTTTTATTTATTTTTTATTTTCTCAATCCCTGACTACCTCCACTTAGAACTGGTTCATTCATCTCTTTCTGTGCTGAACGCAGAAAAGGGATATCCCCACCATATCTGGCCCCTGCATCTGGTACCCAATGTGGGGCACACAAGAGGCAATCAGAGTCAGGAGGCAAGAGATTGCTCCAGGAATTGCGAGCGCCACAGATTTAAGGAAGTGTAAGGTAGGGGAGCAGATTGTTGTGTATTGAATTAGCTGGGTAATCCTCAAAATATTTAAAACTATGCTCAAAGCTCAAGGATGCTCTGTTAGCAATAGTCAGATTCTTGATTTCTTTCTTAAGTTTTGTTGATGAAACATGGGAAAAGGTCGGAAAGCAGTTGCATGACTGATACTCAGCAGAATGTCCAGAGAAGATTCCTTTTCCTACTTTAATTGGTGATGGCCTTGATTCAGCACAGGAGAGTTTAAGAATGTCTAAATGGGATGTGGCCATGGCCTTACAGCCACTGCCTCCAACCACCTGCTGTTCCTGCAACTGAAGCCAAAAGCCCACCTGATAAAGATTTATCTCAGAAATATGAGCGGGACCTAGAGTTTGAGGAAAAGAGAGGCAAGCATCGTTGTGAGTTTAATAAGAAAGGTATTGCTTGCAACTGCCTAGCCTTTATGGTTGGATGCAGGCCCTTGGCTGAAAGTGACTTCATATTTCATTTTGTTGGAGGCTAAAACTACTTGTAACTAAGTAGAAAAGGATTAAGGAGATTCTCAGCAACTGCCAATAATTCTTCATCTTCAAAAATCTTTTCCTTTCCTTAAAAATGAAAATAAATAAAAATTGAAAAATAAATAAAACAGTAGAT
Organism: Pipistrellus kuhlii; assembly: GCF_014108245.1. Taxonomy (NCBI): domain Eukaryota; kingdom Metazoa; phylum Chordata; class Mammalia; order Chiroptera; family Vespertilionidae; genus Pipistrellus; species Pipistrellus kuhlii. The sequence continues at coordinate 4,165,795 of NW_023425504.1, read as the reverse complement.
GCCAGACCATCACTGAATTCTTCCCCCAAAGAAAGCAGGAGGTGGGACATGTGGGGATGCAATATGTATGCCACACTACAAGAAAGACATTTTTTTTAAGATTTCTTCTTTGCCATGTTTTTTTCCCGGCTAGTGACTTAAAGCTTTTACAAATTCATCAATGCATCAGGGATTTCTGTGCACATGTAAAGGGAAAACTCAGTTTAAAGGCACAGTGTGCGCAGCTGTCCAGTATTTGGACAGTTGAGATAGAGTTTTTGAGTTGATTTTAACTCTGCAATGTACAAAATAAAAACCCGAGACTATTTTTTAGCCTTAAAGATGACAGATATGAACTGGAAAAAATACAGGCTGATTTTCCCCAAGACAATCTAAAGTAGCTCTTGAAATTTCCCACCCAGAGGCAAGTAACCAGCAAGACGTAGATAGTAAGTTTACATGTGAATAGCCATGGGTTTGCTTCTTGACTTCCCAAGCAGAAAAATTCTTTTAAAAGTTAGCAGCTGTGCCAGGCCACAAATGATAAATTCAAATGATCTAAATGTATTGAAATGATATAATACTGAAATGTTGATCTGAGTATGCCTAGTATGAAGTCTAGAGAATAGAAGTTAATCTATTAATTGAATATATATTATGGTATCACATAATTGTCCTCATCCCCCCATTCCCATCCCAAACCCCTGCCCATGCATGTCTCCCCCCCCCCCCCCGTTGTCCGTGACACTTGCATGCATACAAGTCCTTTGGTTGATCTCTCCCCCTTTCCCTCACCCTCCTGAACCTTCCCTCTGAGGTTTGACAGTCTGATCGATGCTTCCTTATCTCCGGGTCTGTTTTTGTTCATCAGTTTATGTTGTTCATTATTTCCCCTATATGCATGAGATCATGTGATACAAGAAATACACTTATAAGAACCAAAAAGTAGACAAGCAATCATGGTTATGCTGAGAGGCAAATGATTCAGTCTGTAGTGAGCTTCTTTCTGGGCCAACAATTCTTTTGAGTCCCAATTTCAATGTCAAACAGTTCCTTATGTGTACATGTCAACAATGATATTTCAGTTCTGGATGGTGGACAAATGGTGGTGATGCAGGTCTGACCATCTCTGGTTTGGTCCTGGGCAACCTTCAGTGATGCACAGATGCTGTCTGCTAGTATGGCAAGGCATCGTCAGTGTCTTCCATCTCTGGATTGTTTCTGTCCTATCTTCATGGCTGGAGCAGTCCTGTCAATTCCTCTCTGTTGCAGAAATCCACATGGTCTTAGAGTTTTTTTCTGAAAATATACAAACATATTATTGACCAAAATTAATAAAGGAATATTTTCTATAAATTTGACTTGGGCTCTTTTTTATCTTATATTTTATTTGAAATGTATTCTTAAAAATGTAAAAGTATTATTGATTTGAGAAATGCTAAGTATTTAATTTGCTACCTAAAATTTGAAGCTCTGAAAGTTTAAGGTCTCTTTTCTTGCCATGAAAAGGTTGTAGGTAATCAGGCCAGGATGGGCCAGAAGTTGTGGGTGATCAGGCTGGCGGCGGGGGGGTGGGGGGGCAGTTGGGGGTGAGCAGACCAGCTGGGGGGCCAGTTGGGGGCAAGCAGGCCATCAGTAGGGGTCAGTTTGAGATGATTAGAACAGTGGGGTGGTAGTTTGGAGTGAGCAGGCCAGAAGGGGTCAGTTGGGGGCGAACAGGCCAGTGGGGAGGAATGGTGGTGGTGAGCAGGCCAGCGGGGGGGAGGGAAGGGCAGTTGGGGGCGAGCAGGCAGGCAGACAGTGTGGTTAGGGGCAATCAGGCAGGCAGGCAGGTGACCAATTAGGAGCCAGCAGTCCCGGACTGTGAGAGGGATGTCCCACTGCTGGTTTAGGCCTGATCCCTGTAAACCGGCAGTAGGACATCCTTTGAGAGGTCCCAGATTGGAGAGGATGCAGGGTCTGCTAAGGGACACCCACCTCTCCCCCCTGTGCATGAATTGCATGAATTTGTGCATGGATGGGGTTTGGCTAGCCTAGCCATGGGGAGGGGACATGAGTGGTTGGCCAGCCTGCCTGCTGGTCAAACTCCTGGTCAAGGGGATAATTTGCATATTAGCCTTTTATTATATAGGATATACACTGAGTGGCCAGATTATTATGCATTCAGAGATCATAATAATCTGGCTAATCAGTGTAAGATGTCTAGGATTTGAGCTCAGATCTCTTTTGGTAGTTTCATTAAATCTCCATCCTCTTGCTGTGATGTTCATATATACTGTATACATTTGGTGAGAAAGAAAATGAATTTAGGATTGCCCTGGCTATGCTTTACTCCACGGCATTCTAGTGGATATACACTGAAAAGAAATTGACTCTCTGGGGATAGTGCTGATTCCCAGCAGGAAGGTGTAACCACAAAACTCCTGAGGCAGGTTGAATTGATATTCTGAGTCTGGATTTATAACAGGTATGGGGAATTATTCTTTTAAAGGACAATGACAAAAAGAAACATTTTAATGTGTGCCAGATGCAGCCATGGTTTTGATTAAATGTTTGCTGGTAACCATACTTAGGTGGAAACATCTGCCCACTGATGAGCTCCTGGAGTTTTAGCAAGCGAATTTATGTGGGAAATACAACTCCAAGTACTTCTTTCTAAGGAGACTTGTTAGGAAAAAAATAAACTCACCTTTTTTTTTTTCTTCCATTTATTATCCACCTGCCTTTCAGGAGGCCTAAGTAAATACATTTCTGGATTGGGACAATGATACTACTTCCCTTCGGCCTCCCTGCTTTCCTAACTTTGGTCTTGCAGATGCCCAATATGTGTTGGTATCTGCATGTGGACCACGTGTGTGCAGGCATCATGAGTGTTCCAAAAATAGTGCACAGCTCCATATGCCTATAATAGCAACCTGCTGACATTAGAATTTGCAGATGATATTTTTCATACATACTCACATTTCTGAGCACAAACACTCCTTTCCTTTCAAATTTATGTCTTTTCTATGCTCTCTTAAATGTTCTTATTAGTCTATCTTTAAAAGACTGGATCATCATGTAGGATATAGATATTTAGAAGAAGGTTTCTATTGGTGTTTTTTGATTTGTCTGGTGTAATGATTAGGTCTACCCT